>NC_073639.1:43428750-44051562 GCF_029407905.1 Bubalus kerabau | reverse complement strand
GCCAGATGTTGCACATTCAGATTTAAGGGGCTGTCACTATTTCTCCTGATATTCTGGGAGGAGGAAAAAAAAGCTATCTTTAATCCAGTATGTATCCAGTATTGTGTGTCTGGAAAATGGCTAAGTTGTAGTCAATGGGGCACTGTATTCTCACTAACAAACCTCCTTGAAAATAAGGAACACTGCACGTTCTATTGATATTTTTCAGTGCACCTCTTGTTGAAAAAAAGGACTCTTAAGTAATTGCTTTATTAAACTATTTGGGTTTATGTCTTTAATCACTTAAGTGGGAAGCTTGGTCACCTAAGCAATTTAGTGAAGTAAAAGATGTAAATAAATTACAAACAGCTACGCCCCCAAGGCTTTAAACAATAAAATGAGTTTTCCAAACCATTTTATTAACTTACTGAGTTCAGACCCTTTCAGATTGCTTAGGTAGGGTGTTTAAATGCCTGTTTTTAGTCTTTCAGGTGAAACATCTATTGCAGAGTTGTTTTTTCTGCTTTAAAGATTTAATATGTGTTTTTAGCTACTTGTAAAAGTTACTTTTTAAAATATTTGTGTTTTAAAATGGTTTGTATTTTGTATTTTAAAAAACAGCTCCTACCTCGCCTCTTCCTAGTTAATAATATTTGTTCTTCACTGATTTTTGAGGGCGAGTGTGTGGCTATTACACCTTTTGATTTAGTTGCAAATTCATGAATTTGTCATCAGAGAGCTCATAACAGTGCAAGACTATTCTTTGCAAAAGTCGCTTGGTAGAATACCTCTTGAGTGTTAACGAGAGGGTTGAAAAAGTGGCTTTAGCACGGGGAACTTTAAACTGTGCGAATCTGCACAAAAAGAGTTTCTCTGGTGGATGTTTAACTTTCACATCTAGTGGAAGAATTGTCTATTGACACATAAAAATTTCCATTTCTTTTTATCATTGTTTATTAGCAGTCTTATATTTTCATCTGACAACTTATACTTTGATTATATTTTGGCTCGTTTTGGGGCTCTAGTAATAAATAATTTGTCTTAAGTAGTTTTTGTTCAAAAACACAACTAAATGATCTGGGTGCAATTTTGAAAAGCATGTCTCATAAAGTAATGCCTGTTTGGGTACAAGCATTTAGCTCTCATAGCAATGATATTTGAATTTGGAGGTTAAAAAAATGCACATTTATTACTGAAAAGCTGATTTCAGACTGTATTAGCATGTGGCTCTAAACAAGTGAAGACTTAAGTTTGTGGTAAAAATTATTAACATTCTTATGCATTATTGGTGGAAACTTAGTTGCCTTCAAATAACCTTTTAAACATTTAGTAATTAACAGTTCCATAATTAGCTTTGCATGGCTTGGCTGAGATTCAAAATGAATCTAACTGCAGTGCTGTGTGGAGGCTGGTTTAATATAGTCCTTCCCAGACCCTGGGATTTTCACAGACACTCAGCCCCACCCCCCTCCCCCCCCAAATTAAAAAGAAAAAATGAAGAGGACTTCCTGGTTGCCAACTTGGTGCAGTTTTCTTCCTCTCAAGAAAGGATGTAAAATAAAAAAACAAACCCAGCTATAACCTCTTAACACTATAATTTTACGTATGAAAACTCACCAAGGTTTTTTTTTTTTTAAATAATTGAAGAATAGTTGCCCTACAGTGGTCATTTCTGCTGTACAACAAAGTGATTCAGTTCAATATATATATAACTATATTTTTTGGCAGCACTGGGTCTTTGCTGCATAGGCTTTCTCTGGTTGCAGTGCTTGGGCTTCTCACTGTGGCGGCTGCTGCTTTTGTGGAGCACGCGCTGTATGGGTGCGTGTGCTTCAGTGGTTGCAGCACTCAGGTTTAGTAGTTGTGGTGCACAGGTTTAGTTGCTCCTTGGCATGTGGGATCTCCCTGGACCAGGGATGGAACCCATGTCCTTGGCAGGAGGATTCTTAACCACTGGGCCACCAGGGAAGTCCCTATAAGATCTTTAAAACATTCTTTTCCATTATGATTTATCACAGGATATTGAATATAGTTTTGTGCTTTGCAGGACCTTGTTTATCCATTCTATATATAATGGTTTGCATTTGCTAACCCCAAATGCCAAATCCATTCCCCCAGTTCCCTCCTGTTTGAAACCATAAGTCTGTTCTTTTTTTTTTTTTCCTCTTAATTTTCTGTTGGCCTGAGAAAACTTCATCCAGGTAGATTTGGGGGCTGGGGTGGGGGGGAGTTAAATAAACACAGTAAGGTCTGCCTTTGATGTTTGAAATTTAAGTCATATAAAGTCGTATTACATAAAGTAATAGCAGCATTTGCTTCCGACGTAAATGAATTATTTGAAATAAAGATACAGTAACCTTTTCAAAAAACAGAAAGACTGCCTTCTTGACTCTTTTGAAAAAATTGGTTGTTTTTTTTAGCTTTGTTTTGTAAGCTTTATAGGTAATGAAAAGGAATTATAATTCCCTCAAAGAACTTTGGTCTAGACTTGTGTAACGAGATACAGAAGTGTGGATCCCCGTGATAGTTCCATGATATTGGTATTATATGAGCTGTTCCCTCTCCTGGTAACAGTTTTCTAGAGGTTTAGAATTTCTCAGATATTTAATAAGAGCTAGATAAACTGCAATCAGAACTCATTTTGATCCTGTAACTGCTGGAAGTTCAGTTGACCAACCAATACTTTCTGGCCCTTGGCAGCTTTCTGTTCTCTAGCTTGTGGTGTGTGTTCATGTAAAAGCTAATCAGAAGAGACCCTGAAGAAGAATTAACCGTTGGTGGTTTATTCTGGGGAGGGCTGATAGTAACTTTCTTAGAAGCCAGTTAGCAATCAGTGGAACTGAAGGGATGCACGATGGTGATTCTGATCTCTCCTGAGTATTCATGCTAGAGTTGAAACTCATTCTTTTTAAAAAATAATTTTTGTTTTTAGTTTGAGATAATTGTAGATTCACATGCAGTTATAAGAGATAATGCAGAGATCTTATTACAAAAACGTTTGTAATGTTTTCCCCATTACAAATATCTTACAAAACTATAGTGGAATATCACAACAAGGTTACTGACAATGATAAAGCCTAGGTGCAGAGGGATTCCATTACCACAAGAATTCCTCTCGTTGCCTTTTTATAGGCACGATCACGCCAGCACTACCTCTGGCAAGGACTAATCTCTTCTCCATTGCTATAATTTTGTCATTTCAAGACTGTCATGTAAATGGAATCATACACAGATTGACTTTTTGGATTGGCTATTTTTCAGTTAGCATAATTAAGACTTGTTACCTTTTGGCCAAAATGAGTTTAGTTACTATCATCTCTGAGTGGTTTGGGCTGTGTTCTTGAGATACCAAAAGTATTTGGGGATGGGGACAGCACAAGGTAAGGTGGATTTAAAACAGTAACAGTGAGAAATTGTTAATAAACATAGGTATAAAATAAAGACCGAAGATCATTAGATCTTGGATGAGCAAGAGTTGTGAGAGTACAACACATTTGGGATATTTCAATATATATAGTTTTTTTTTCCATAAAAACATTTTTTTCTGTGTATGTAATGTAAGTGTAAAGGTAGTCTTACCATCTAGTATGTCATGAAAAGAAATTACCTGGTTTTCCTCAACCAAAGTGGTGTTTTACAATTCAGAAGGAAGTCTGATGGATGTATTTATACAAAGGAGTTCCAGGGGGACAATTTGAACAACCAAATATGGAATTATACCTCTAGGGGGAAAAATATCCATGAACTCATGCCAACATAAGTAAATATTAAATAAATAAATAGGGGAGAAGAGACAGCTCTTGTTACAGTAGGATTTCCCCCCCCTGCCCCCCCAAAAAGTAGAAGGTATGATAGAAGTGGAAAAGCACTGGTAGGCAAACCTTACAGTAATAATGGTTGCAAACAAGAATCAGATGCCAGAACTAGTGGGTGAGAGTATGATGACAAATATATATACATCGGATATCAGAATATTTGCTTAGTCTCAAAGTGTCTTCCCCACAAGATCAATTAATTGATTACAAAGGGGAAATCAGTACTTTTAAAGTGAAGAAAATTAGCAGATACCAAATTGACTAGGTGATCAAAGTTATATCACAAGATGTGTCGACATGATGCACCAAGAAGGGCACATCTGAAGTGGTGTTCTTACTAAAAAGCCCTTCAATTTGAGTGTCATAAAACACTAGGCAAATTCAAATTTTAGGATGTTCTACAAGACAACCTGGAGGAGGAAATGGCAACCCACTCTAGTATTCTTGCCTGGAGAATCCGATGGACAGGGAAGCCTGGCAGACTATACAGTCCCTGGGGTCACAGAGTCGGACACGACTTAGCAACTACACACACGAGATGGCCAGTACCCAGAAGTGTGTTCAAGGATGAAGTGCTGAAGAAGAGCCACAGATTGAAGGAGACCAAAGAAGCATTATAACCAAATGAACTCTGGGATTCTGGGTGAGGTCTCGGACCAGAAAGTAAACACTGGGACAACCGGTGACATTTGAATCGATAGTTTTACTGTGGCAGGCTGGATGAAGAGTGTATAGGATCTCTGAACTACCTTTTATAAAAAAACAACTTCTTTTAGTGTAAAGCTGTGTCAAAATTAAAAGTGAAAGAAAACCAACAACCAGCTTTTGGGGTTGTTGTGACTCTGACAAGAGGCCACCAAATTAAGATATTTAAAAATAATAATCTTTTTTCCTGAGTTAATCTTAATGAAGAGCTCAGTACCTTTTAGCTAAATATTTTGCGTACATTAGGCCATTAGTGACATGGCTGAATCAATATATTAGAGGAAATTACACATACACACACATATCCAAGCTTGCAATAAATGGACAAGAAGAGCTAAAATTTATTCACCTTTTCCCCTAAATTTTGTAGATATTCCCATAAAAATGCAGTGTATTTTACCAGTTGTGAAGGTTTCAAAATCCCAAATGTAAGTGAATTAGAATATTTGGTATATGAAAAAAAATGCGCAGGAGATAAAATGTTCCTTGCGCATGAAGCAAGTAGAAAAGACGCTGTGGTAGTAGTTTAAGGAAGTCAGTTGAGGTGAAATCAAGTTTGTAGCATCCCCCTCTCTTTCTTCTCCTGTGAACTTAAAGTCTTTCAATTGTTACTTTTGGTAGGAGTGAGGAGGTGGAAGGGAGGGGAAGGGTGGCAGTGGGTGTTGAAGAGGCAGGTCAGAGGCCCTATTACAACTGGAGCTGATGAGACCTCTGAGCTGCATGTGCAGCGTTTCATTAAAATCAGTTCAAGACAGAAATACAAATCTTTTTTCCATATATATATATATTTTATGTATATATATAAATGGAAAATTGAAACACAAAGGCATTATAATATAATGCCTTTGTATTTCTGTTACAACCTCCCCTCCTCTGCCAGCCACCTACCTTTCTTTCTTGTGGTAAATATTGGAGAATACACGCTGTTTTTGTATACTATGTATTTTTTTCTGTAACTGAAACTAGTGCAGGAAGATTGGATTAAAAAATATAGGTGCTAACATTTGAGATAACTACAAATAAATTATCAGCTGGGAGATATTTACTATTTTCAATTACAAAGATAAAGCCATTTGTTTTCTATATTTCAATAGGATTTTTTTGTTTGATGTTTTCAGTAACTGCATTTGAGGGTACAACTGAAAAAAGAAGAGCTGGCCAGCCTGTGAAGTAACTAAAATCTTACATTAATAAAGTAAAAAATAGTGAAAATATATAGATGTTAACTAGCCCTATTTAACATTTGTCCAGTTGTTCTGTATGTAAGTTAAGTATTTGAAGTCTTCAAGGCAGTAAAGTTTCTGATTTCTTCTGTAAGTGACATTATGCAGTCTTGCAAGCTCCACACTCAAAATGAGAAAATTTTTGGTAAAATTGTTAGAAATGTCCAGCTAAGTTAAATTAGTTACTGTATTAAGAAAGTGCTTGATCAAATTTATACATTTCCAAACAACTAGAGCTGAGTTTTAAAAACTCACGAGTTAAAAAAAAGATTGAAATGCCAAGAATAGAGGTGAAGAAGACTTTGTTTGCATTTCAGTCTTCATTGGTGTCAGATTCCCTTACTTTTGTGGGACTGGAATAAACTGAGGGGCGAGCTTTAGGGGCTGGCATTATCAAGCACTGCCCTGCTCCTTCATTTGGGAAACCACAGACTTCTCTCAGAGGCAGACAGTGTATCCCAAGACCCACAAGTTCTTCAATCCCAGATGTGACTCTCCAAACCTAAAGTCATCTGAGATTTAAATTGGAATGGGTGAGAATTCCTATCTTGATTCCATTTTCTCTGGTATGGTTTAAATCTACATCAGTTAGAAGAAGCTCTGTGGGGGTCAGCATGGTAAAATCATTTCACTTTAAAAGTCCTTGTTCCGACTTGACATTTGGTGAGATGGCTGCTTTCCTGTGTAGTTGCACATTTGTATCTTGAAGTGCATTCACAGTATAGTTATTTTGAGTTTATTGAGTAAATTCCCTTCATCTAACCTGGTGGCTATGATCCTGAACTTTGATATCCAGACCACAGACAGCTTTGTGGTCCTGTGGAGGTAACTTAACTTCATGGGGTCTCAGGCTTTTGGATTTCAAGGACTTTTTAAAAATCATAAAACCCTGGGCTTCTGATATTGATTTGTCATCTATTTATTTTGAGAAATAAGCTTGTTAAAGTGAATTTAAACTCGCTCTCCACTATTCTCATTTCATAAAAGAAAGGACATTCTAATATCATAAAGACAGAAAGGTTATAATCTCAGAATAAATTGAGCTCTGTTTCACCATATTCTGTTTTTGTCAAGGATTGTTAAAATTTTGCCACCGGTAAGTATGGGGCTTCCCAGGTGGTGCTAGTGGTAAGTAGCCTGCCAAAGCAGGAGACACAAGAGATGTGGGTTTGATCCTTAGGTTGAGAAGATCCCCTAGATTAGAAAATGGTAACCCATTCCAGTATTCTTGCCTGGAAAATTCCATGGGCAGAGGAGCCTGCTGGTTCATAGTCCATGGGTTCACAAAGAGTCAGACCTGACTGAGCAACTCATATTACCAGCCTTGTATAATTGTATAGATTGTATAGATTAAGTATGTTCGTGTATTTTTAGTTTTTTTTTTAACAGTCTCTGACTTGAGTGCTTAACATTTGTTATATTTTAAAATGTTTTATTGCATATTGGAGTACAGCCTATTCACAATGTTGTGATACTTGCAGGTGGACAGCGAAGAGACTCAGTCATTCATACACATGTATCCATTCTCCCTCAAACTCCCCTCCCATATTATTATTTTTCAGTTGTTGGTGTTTATTTTTCCCTTAGATACTTTTTCATCATTCATGTATCTTACAGTTAACTCACTGAAGTGATCATAACATAAATCTAATTGATAGAATTGATTCATGGCTTAGATTGTGTTGGCATTGCATTAGTCTGCAGGTTATCAGAAACCACACACACGGAGGCCTGGTGATGGGCTTATCTTTCTCACAAAATAAGAAATCTCAAGTTAGGCAGTTCAGGCCTGATGGAGAAGCTCTAAGATTTCATCAAGGCAACTAGCTCATGCTACTTAGCAAGTGATTTTAGGTTTCAAAGTCCCAAGATGATGGCTGCATCCCAAGCAGGAGAGATGGGAGGAGGTTGAAACTCTTAGCTCTTTTGTTGATAAGAGTTTGTTCTTTTGAAGGGACGTCCTCTCCAGGTGTTTGTCATTGATCAGAGCTGGGTCACATGGCTACTCCTAGTTGCAAAGGAGGCTGAAAATATATTTTGCACTTAAGCCTGTATATTGCAGAAAGGCAGGAAAGAAGGAGGTTAAGATGAATGAGCGCTATGAGCTGATAGTATTTGTCCAACTTACTTTGTGTAGGAAATGGATGATTGTAAAAAGTTTACAGAGTGATTCTCAGGAGACCTCTTTGAAAGTCTTACTTCCAGAGGTCTTACAGTAACATATAGAGCTACATTACTGTAATTACGGTTTTGGAGTCACATAGATATATTTAACTTTTTAGTTTAGTTATTAGATGTATGACTATTAATTTTCTGAAGCACAGTCTCTTATTTGAAAATAGAGGTAAAAATACCAGTGTATGAACATTATATATAAATTTAACATTATAAATATAAATAAAATACTAAATGTGAATTTTAAGTATGTTTTTAAGTGGGAACTATTGATTTATGTAGTGATTTAAAATAAAACATAGGTTTATATTTTCTACATTCTTTTTGCATCAGTTGCACTCTTAAAATTTTATTTCATTCCTTGTGTGTTCAGTTTTGTGTTCTGATATTTTTGTGTATAGCAGTGCTTTGTTATTTTTCTGGGACTTTTAAGTTTTCAATTTGTCATTCCTCATACAAGCTGAATCATCATCATTTTATAAATATGCAATCATATATAAAATACTTGTAAAAGATAGCAGTTTAAATAGTTTTCTGTAACTTGTTGAATTCATACTTATAAACTTATGTTTTTGAGAAAAGTGACTTCATATTGAATGTTATATGAGACTAGTGAAAGTATGTGAAAATGTTAGTCGCTCACTTGTGTCTGACTCTTTGTGACCCCATGGACTGTAACAAGCAAGACTCCTCTGTCCATGGAATTCTCCAGGCCAGAATATTGGAGTGGGTTGCCATTCCCTTCTCCAGGGGATCCTGCTGACCCAGAGATTGAACCCGGGTCTCCTGTATTGCAGGCAGATTCTTTACTGTCTGAGAAGACAGACTTTGATATTAAAACTTTAAGTATGCAGTATGTCTTGCTTTAGAGTAGATGTGTTTAGTTATGGGCTTTTAATGATAGCATTCAAGATTTAGGTAGATAAACTGCTCTTATGTGTAGTGGGGTCAGTTAAACCATTTGCTATCAGAAGCTCACAGCTAGAAGTGTTACTTGAAAGAGTCTGGGGTATTTGTTATTTTAAAACAGTCTGTGTTTTTTTGTAAGTTATTTGTTTCTGGGAGGGGGGCTAAGGTCTAAAATATGCCTGAATCTGGAGTATAAGTTAAGACTTTGATTTCATTTAAAATGGATTAATGTGTAAGGTGTCTGTTGGCCTCACTGGAGAGATTGCTTGGCTGGAATTTGCTATGCGTCTTTAAAACTCAGGTCTTGGCACACCCCATAGCACAGAACTGGAGCTAATAAATGCTGTTTAATGACTTGATTTTTTTTTTCCCTGAGAATTTGAGATACAGCGGAAAATGTAATTATATACTTCTACATTAATAGTGAATTGGATAAAAGCTGAATAGGAGCAGTAGTTCAGTTTCTGTAACACAGAAGCCCTCCTTTATAGAAACATGTAACTTTGTGGAGCAAAGTTTTTTTCTTGAGTATCAGGCAGTTGCCTCCCCATAAGTTTAATCACTTTGGTGTTGATATACTGAACTCTCATTTACACTATATTTGATTGTTATTTAACAGAGTGTATAAATTTTTCCTCTGAGCTCTGGTGACATCTTTGTTCTACTTTGCAGTACCTTTTTTAAAAAATTACTTTGAGATTTTTGACTATGGTCAGGGACAGTAGTGTAATGACAGACTTAAATTAGTATTTAGAACCGATTTGCTGATAAAGTGTTACTAAGTAGAGATCTCAGCTTTGATCCATTTTATTAGATATGACTATTTGTATAGATTAACTCCTTGGGCTTCCCAGATGTTGCATTGGTAAAGAATCCACCTGCCAATGCAGGAGGTGCCGGTTCGATTCCTGGGTCTGAAAGATAGGGAGTAGAAGAAATAACAACCTACTCTAGTATTCTTGCCTGGAAAATCCCATGGCCAGAAGATCCTGGCATGCTACACTTGCATGAGGTTGCAAAGAGTGACTGAGCACACACACATTAACTTCTTAAGGGGCAGTTTCAGAAATAGATTAAATACCCTCTGCTTAGATCTTTACTTACTGATTATATATAAAATTGTAGAAAAAAGTAACCTGTACTAACACTTACTCTGGGTAAAATATTTACACATTTGTAGTAAAAGACATCTTAATTAAATACATGTATAGAGTAGAATTTAACTTAATTGATTTCTACTTTTTACCAGTACTTTGTAATTTTTAATTTGTCATGTAATGATCTTTATTTTTTGGTCACACTGCCTGACTGGTGGGATCTTAGTTCCCCAACTGGGGATTGGACCTGGGTCCTCAGCAGTGAAAGTACACAGCCCTAACCCCTCGACCGCCAGGGAATTCCCATAATGTTCTTCTTTATGGGGAGGGATAGTGTGATTCTGGAGCATGAGTAAGGCATGTAATCCATAGCCTGCTTCCCTTACCTGATGATGCCTGAAGGGACCTTGAGGAAAACAGACTTGTCAATATTGGTTCTTGACGCTGAGTGGAACCTTAGAATCAACTATCATTGTACCACAGATGTGGAGGCTTCCAGGGGCCTATGGAGAGTCCTGGAAATCTGGCCTAGTCTCCACCTTTAACTTCTTTAGAAAAGGGAGACTTACCACTAAAAAAAATGCTGCAAATCTCTGATCTAGTTTGGGACTCCTGAGAAAATAAACACCAAGAGTAGCTGGTGAATTTCCCCATGCCACAGGGACAGGGCCAGCACACTGTTGAAAACTTAATCTCCTAGATCAGGACTGAGTAAACTTAGCCCTTGGGCCAAATTCAGCCCATAGCCTGGTTTTGTGTATAAAGTTTTATTGGGACCCAGCCAGGCTCATTCTTCCTGTTGTCTGTGGCTGCTTTCATGCTTCAGAGGCTGAGTATGGCCTGCAGAGGCTAAAATACTTACTGTCTGGCTCTACAGAAATTTGTCCTTTGCCTCACAGACTCCATTTCTGAGAACTTCCAACTGATTTCAGGGCTCAAGGATTTAATATGTCTTTTATAATTGCAGGTCTGTAATCAAAGAGGTATGTTTACACAAGGGGCTTTCCAAGTGGCTCAGTGGTACAGAATCCGCCTGCCAATGCAGGAGTCGTGGGTTTGATCCCTAAGTCGGGAAGATCCCCTGGAGGAGGGCATGGCAACCCACTCCAGTATTCTTACCTGGGAAATCCCATGGACAGAGGAGCCTGGCAGGCTGCAGTCCATGAGGTCACAAAGAGTCTGATGGTGATTGAGCATGCACACATCTTTATACCAAGGGGAGTGAAGTAGAGGCATCTCAACCCAGCCTGCTGCTGCTGCTGCTAAGTCGCTTCAGTCGTGTCCGACTCTGTGTGATCCCACAGACGGCAGCCCACCAGGCTCCCCCGTCCCTGGGATTCTCCAGGCAAGAACACTAGATGCACTGATATTTAAATGCAGCAAAAACAAAGCCATTTTGTCAATTTCAATTATTTTCTTCTTTTGAGATGTAGCCAAAAGAGTACTGGGACTTTAAGCCATTCTAATAAAGTGTCTCCTGGTGTTCTTTACAAATACAATCTGAAAGGAGAAAAGACATTTTATTATATAGTAACATTATTAACATAACAGTTCATAAAATGTCTTAAAGGCACTGGGTGTAATATGTGTTATTATTGTTCATCTGCTGATGTTTACCCAATATGTTTTTTTTTTTTTTTCTGAGTCATACAGTTTTGCTCCCAGGAAGGACATATTTTTATATAGGTTAATTCATCAGTTTTTCAGTCTGACTTTATTGAAACTGTGTTGTCTTTCTCTCGGTTTTCAAGGAATTTAGAGTTAGGTGAGAAGTTTTAAGAAAAATCCTCTTCCTGAATTAGGCTTTCATTAATGAAACAAAACTGAATTAAATAAGCCCATCAGATATACCAGCCCCTGTTGGCACCAGCTGGGTGCTCTGCTTAATACCTCTGTGTTGTACTCAAAGATGCTTTTATTTCCATTGTGTTTGCAATCAAGAATGATTGTACTACTACCTTTAGCTTTTGAAAAATGATTGTAGGCATACTATCTAAACCTTTAAATTGGATTCAGAGATAAAACTCTTTGCTTTTTATTATATTGTTTACCTTTCTCTGTCTTGCACCCAAACAGAAACTTGCTTGAGTTGATCTTTCCTTTTCACAGTGGCTGCAGAATTGTCCTCAGTAGCTGTTACTTCTTGGCAATCACAAAAATAACTTAATTAATTAACAGATGATAACTTGTACGGGTATGGTAATTAGTTATATTGATGTGAGTAAAGAAAAGAGGCTATTTCAATGAGGCTTCTGGGGTTAGAAATGAAATTACTTTCTTGAGAAGATGTGCTTTCATTATGGTTTAGGAGAGAGACACTAAGGTCTCTAAAATTGCAACAGTCTTTCCAGTGTTCAGTGAAACTTTGTAGAAAATGTTAATGGAAATCTTATTACAATGGATTCAGTTTCAGACCTCCTCTCTCCTAGTAGAAACATTCCTAGTATTTAAGCTGCTTCCTTACTTCATCCTTAGAGGATAATCAGTATTCATACTGTCAGTTGCCTCCTCAGTTGTCTAGGAAAAGTCTTCCAGAAGACTTCAATTACTGTAGTCTTTTGGAAAGGATTAAAAACTATTTAATTTAAAATTTCAGGGATATTGTATGGAATTTTGAACATTTATGCTTGTGATTTTTTTTTTTTTTTTTAAGGAAGGGAGTAAATGTTACACATTTTGAGCCAATTTTTAGGAAGACAGTATTTACCTTCAAATTGGTTGGAGGAAAATACAGACTAGCACAGGGGAAAGAAGAAAGAAACTAGCATCTCCTGGAAATCTTTGAAAGTCTGGTGAAAAGAAAACCGTACTTCTCATCAAACTGGATGAGATTTTTTAGAATTAAGAAAGATCTCACCCATAACCTAAAGTCTAGCCTTTTGTATTTGTTGTTGTTCAGTCACTCAGTCGTGCCTGACTCTTTGCGACCCCATGTTGCAGAACACGCCAGGCTTCCCTGTCCTTCACTATCTCCTGCAGTTTGTGCAAACTCTTGTTCATTGAGTGGGTGATGCCATTCAACCATCTCATCCTCTGTCTTCCCCTTTTGTATATCTTACAGTTTTCTTTATATTTGAAATAGGTTGTGACTTTTTTTTTTGGGTAAAATATCATTTACTTTCTCTTGTCCAAGGTTTAGACAAGAAAAAAAAAGTGGACAATCTCTATCATCTCTTTCAGAAGGTTATAAGGATTTCTCATAATTTTCTTAATTTATTAGGCAAATATTCCCCTTTACTAATTGGGAAAATGAGCAAGTTAAATATGTTTATGGGAACCCATGCTGGTCCTCCCCGCTCTGCTTTTAGGCTAGGTCGTAATTTACACTTTCTTTCATTTTTACTCTTCTCTGTTGATTGTAAGATCAATAGTACAAGAAAAGAAACACTGCTGTGGACCTGTTTATTTAGGGTGGTATTTTAGAGAGAAAACTCCAAAGGCCTCATTTCTTGACAAGTAGAAGCCATTCCTGTGGATGGTAATTTTCAAGAATGATACTTGTAACCACAAAGAACAATACTCTTGCATTATCTTCTGGGTAAACTGCTCCTATGTTCGAACTGATTTAGTAAAAAGCACACCATGGAGTTTGGGAAAGAAAACATCCATTTATTTTCCTTCCTGATTCTTCCTTTCATTCTCACTGCTGTCATCCTCAGGTCTTTGTCTGCGTGCCACAAGCAAAGGGACCCTTTTTACCCAGGGTCCCTTCATTCCTTGCTGTTCTTCCCTCAGACCTGTCCTGGGTATTTTAAAAGGACTAACTTAAATGTTTCCTCCTCTGTGAAGCTTTTTCTGGTCACTTGAGCTAGACGTTGAATTTTTCTTTGTGAAAATTTTTATTGTTTTAACTTGCACCTCTCAGTAAGGCATTTATCGTCTGGTAATATTCTGAGTAATATTCTATAGTGTATATAGTGTGCGCACACATACACACACACTTTATCTGTTCATCCCTTGGTAGACATTGAGGGTGTTTCCACATCTTGGCTATTGTATTGTAAATAATGCTAACTGAACATAGGGGTACATGTATCTATTCAAATTACTGTTTTCATATCCTCTGGATAAATACCCAGCAGTGGAATAGCTGTAACATATGCTAGTTCTGTTCTTAATTTTTCCATTAATCTCTGTATTGTTCTCCACAGTGGCTGCAGCAATCTACATTCCCATCAACGGTGCATAAGGGCTCCCTTTTCTCCACACATCTGGTATTAATAAGACCTGTTATTTGTTATCTTCTTGATAATAGCCGTTTTGACCCATGGGAGGTGATACCTCATCGTGGTTTTGATTTACATTTCTCTAATAATTGGTCATGTTGAGCATCTTCTTATTTACCTGTTGGCCATCTCTTTGTCTTTTTTGGAAAAATGTCTGTTCAGTCCTTTGCTTATTTTTTAATTGGACCTTGTTTTTTGAAACGCTGAGTTGTATGAGTTCTTTGTATATTTTGAGTTGTATATTCTGGATTTTACCAAAATATTTGAATCTGACCTCTTGTCAGATTTATGATTTGTAAATACCTTTCCTCTTTCAGTAGGTTTCCTTTTCACTTTGTTGATGGTTTCCTTCATGGTAGAAGTTTTTAGTTTGATGTAGTCCCATTTTAATTTTCAAATTGTGTGGTATGTGGAACTTCCCTGAGCAGGGGGACAAGGGATCGAACCTGGACCCTCTGCAGTGGAAACATGGAGTCTTAAACACTGGATCACCAGGGAAATCTAAGTCTCATTTTTAATTTTTTGCTTTTGTTTCCCTTGCCTTAGGAGTCAAATCCAAAAACGTAGCTAAGACCAGTGTCAGGAAGGTTGTCGCCTATGTTTCCTTCTAAGAATTTATGCTTTTTAGGTCTTACATTCCAGCCTTTAATCTATTTTTAGTTAATTTTTGTGTGGTGACTTATAATTGGTCTCTTTTCATTCTTTTGCATGTAGTTGTCCAGCTTTCCCAACACCAGTTTTGAGGAGACTGTCTTTTCTTCGTTGTGTGTTCTTGGCTCCTTTGTTGTAAGTTAATTGTCCATGTATATATGCTTTTATTTTTGTGCTCTTATTCTGTTTCATTGATCTGTGTGTCTGTTTTTATACCAGGGCCATATTATTTTGATAATTGTAGCTTTGTAATATAGTTTGAAATCAGAAAATGTGATACCTCCACATTTGTATTGTTTGTGAATATAGCTTTGGCTAGTTGGGCTCTATTGTGGTTCCATATAAATATTTGTTCTAGTTCTATGAAAGATGTCATTGGAATTTTGATAGGGATTACATTGAGTTTGTGGATTGCTTTGGGTAATATGATCGTTTTAACAATATTAATTCTTTCAATCCATGAGTGTGGAATATGTTTTCTTTTTTTCTTTTTATTTTTTTTAAATCCCCCCCTTTTTTAAAATCCCCCCCCCCTTTTTTAATCCCCCCCACCCCGGGAATATGTTTTCATTTTATTGGTGTGTTCAATTTCTTTCATCTTACAGTTTTTAGTGTACCTTATCTCTTATTTTAAACTGCAAAAAATTCCTTGAAAGTGAATCTATCTTATAGACATTTGTGTTTCCATGGTGTTTTATAATACCTGAGCATTTCATAAATACTTAAACGTATGAAGTGTGCATCAGACATTTCCATGTAATTCAATAAGCAGTACTGACAGGGCACAACCCAATTTGGTATAATTTTAAAATTTAACTCCTGGGAGATTATTTTTTACTATTTGAGTATAACATAATTTAGGCTTGTTATTATTTTAAGACAGCCACAATTAACTCTTAGAATTGCTTGGATAGGTGATATGATTCAAATTTTACTTAGCCACCATGACTTTGGTCAGTCACATAAGTAAGTCAAAAATAGAAGCCTGAAACTCTAGGCATGATCTTATGAATTTCTAAGTCCTGGACTTAAGTTTTTTGCCTTGGATTTATTCGAGGGTTGTGTACATTTGCTTTTACTGGATTCTGAACTTTTTGTTTTATACATCTACTTTGTAAGCCTTTGTAAATCAGATCGACAGTATTTTAAATTGTATAACTAATCTCTTGTAAGATCCAACAGAAAACAGGACTTGTAATGCCTTAGCTTCTTTTATATTGATGTTGCTTTAATGATGTCATTCATTTTGGGGTCTGTAATCTAATGAGGAAAAGTAGGTGAGAGAGAGGGGCTGGTGTGGTACTCCCTATTCTCTGAGTGACTTTGGCAGCTTTCCTTGGACCTCAGCTTTCTGGTCTGTAAAACAGTACACTGTTTTCGAGGGTATCTGTTAAGGGTTAAATGAACATAACGTATGAGAAAGTACTTCTCAAAGGGAAAAGTCTACAGTAATGTAAGACATTACAATCACTGACACAATGAAAGTATTAGTGCCAGTAGATATTGTGAGTCATTTTAAAAGATAAGAGACTATTTGGCTATACAAATAATACTATTTGGCTAGTAGTATTTATAGAAATATGCCTCTTTTCAGTGTGAGTAAGGCAGTAAGACCATGTTTTCAAATTATTTCTTTATTTGGTTGTCCAGATTAATACTTATCTGGATCATTTTAGAATTATAGGCTTCATGTTGAGCTTTCTAAAGAGCTTTCTTTGTTAAAGCACTTTCAGACTTCAAAGAACCATTGTGTAAGAACTCATCTACACCAATATATCTTGAGTAGTTTTGATTATTTTATGTTGAATAGAAAAGCTGAACCAAAAATTTTTTCACTTTCAAAAGTACTCAAGTGGCAAAGTCTTTCCATATGTGTAACATGTATATATATTCTCTTCTAAGAGTGTTTATTGGAATACATATTTTTGAAATAAAAGCTTTATATTTGTGTGCTGTGAATAGATATGATTTTCTGTTCTTTTCTGATTATTGAAATCTGTCATCATTCTGTACTTACATTTGAATGTTCTGTGAACTTAGAGATATAGCCAAAACTTGCAAAAGAGTGTTAATAAGTATAAGAATGTGGAATAGAAATTTCATGACTATTTTTGAAGAATTTGAAAAGGAATTGGAATTACTTTCATAATATAAACGTTCACTATTAAAAGGTACAACAGTAAATGAATCTTTATATTATGCTTCTAATTATCTTTTATTGAGTTACTTTTGTAGTGCTGCCCCTTTGAAAGTTCAAGTCTCCATTAGTATAATAATACATAATACTTAGAGTTGTGTTGTTTGCTCTTCATTATACTTAGGGAAAACGCAACTTAGAAGAACTGAGGGACGATACGGAAAAGCAATAGACATTTATTAAGTCTTCATTATGTGTCAGAAAGTCAGCTAGGTTTTTCCCCCTCATTTTTTAGTTGTTCAGTTCAGTTCAGTCGCTCAGTCATGTCTGACTCTTTGTGACCCCATGAATCACAGCACACCAGGCCTCCCTGTCCATCACCAACTCCCGGAGTTCACTCAAACTCACGTCCATCGAGTCGGTGATGCCATCGAGCCATCTCATCCTCTGTCGTCCCCTTTTCCTCCTGCCCTCAATCCCTCCCAGCATCAGAGTCTTTTCCAATGAGTCAACTCTTCACATGAGGTGGCCAAAGTATTGGAGTTTCAGTTTTAGCATCATTCCTTCCAAAGAACACCCAGGACTGATGTCCTTTAGGATGGACTGGTTGGATCTCCTTGCAGTCCAAGGGACTCTCAGGAGTCTTCTCCAACACCACAGTTCAAAAGCATTTTTAGTTTTTGCTGCTGCTGCTAAGTCGCCTCAGTTGTGTCCGACTGTGTGACCCCATAGAGGGCAGCCCACTAGACTCCTCTGTCCCTGGGATTCTCCAGGCAAGAATGCTGGAGTGGGTTGCCATTTCCTTCTCCAGTGCATGAAAGTGAAAAGTGAAAGTGAAGTTGCTCAGGCATGCCCGGTTCTTAGCGACCCCATGGACTGGAGCCTACCAGGCTCCTCCATCCATGGGATTTTACATCAACCCAATTAAGCAGGAGATGCTGCTGTTAACTTACCAGTGAAGAAGCAACTGAGATAGAGAAGTTAACTCCTTTTCTTAAGGACACATAACTGTCTGATCTCAAAGTCCACACTTTTCCACTCTGCCAGACTCCTTCTGAAATAAAATTGAGTGTCAATATCTGGACTGTTGTAGTAAGGACTGTTACAAAGTGAAGTTCCAATTTGCTTAAGGTCTTCCTCTTTATTTGCCCATTTCTTTTTATATAAAATGTTTCACTAGGTTACTTGTACTTCAGGGATGAGCTTCAGGTCTAAAATCTCATTGTATTGAAATTTTGGGACTTCCCTGGTGGTCCAGTGGTTAAGACT
Source organism: Bubalus kerabau (assembly GCF_029407905.1). Lineage (NCBI taxonomy): Eukaryota > Metazoa > Chordata > Mammalia > Artiodactyla > Bovidae > Bubalus > Bubalus kerabau. The sequence goes on along the minus strand of NC_073639.1, from coordinate 44,033,376 downwards.
GTGTGCTTCCACTGCAGGAGGCCTGGGTTTGATCCATGGGTGGAAAACTAAGATTCTGCAAGCCACACAGTGTGGTCAAATAAATAATTTTATTAAAATTTTAATTTTTAAAATAATTGGAGTTAGTAGAGTAGGACTGGAAAGTTTATTTTTAACTTAGGTCTAGGTACTTAGCCAATAGATAAGTCTCAAAAAGTATTAGATATTGTTATATTAACTCTGCCTTTTAAGTAGCTTGTCTTAGTCATTAGGTTTATCTGAAAAAATACAGAGTTTTACATGATGGTTTTAGTAGCATCTAATATTTCTTGACAGTTTTGTCACTGGATACTGTTTTAAGGATGTAAAGTGTTAGCTGCTCAGTCACGTCTAACTCTTTGCGACACCATGGACTGTAACCCGCTCGGCTCCTCTGTCCATGGAATTCTCCAGGCAAGAATAGTGCCTGGAGAATACTGCCTTAGGGTTGTCATTTACTTCTCCAGGGGATCTTCCTGACCCAGGGATCAAACCCAGGTCTCCTGCATTGCAGGCGGATTCTTTACCATTTGATCCACCAGGGAAGCCCTAAGGATGTAAATGTATTATTCTTTTTCCTCCTTTTCAGTACTTTGTTTTATCCAGTGACATAGTAACATGATAAATATATTATCTTGGTATCATCTTCTGATTAGTTATTATTGGTTTTTGCTTCCTTTTTTATTTTTAATAATCAACTACATTATTAAGGATTTTTGTCATTGAAGAGAATGGAAGTGATGATTACAATTAGAATTATTTGATCTTTGGTTTGGGCTAGCTTGATGCCTTTCAAGTTGCTATGTACTGGGGTGGAGGTTCAGGGGAAACTTACCCGTTTTTCTCAGCAGTAGTATATCCAGGCATCTGCTCGTTTGTCAGAAAAACACAGACTTGACATGCCTCCTATTTCTGTTGCTTATGACATTTCCACATAGAATTATATTAATAATTCCTTTCTGTCTGGAAACATTGTTGGAAGCCTTGGTTTTCAGTGCTGACTGAAAAAGATGGGGGAAAGGCTCAGGGGCTTGCTCCCAGGGACCAGATTTGAACGGATTTTAGTATTCGGAACTAGCAAGTTGGAGACTAAAACATTCCTGGCACTTCTGCTTCTCTGACTATTGCCATGAAGATGTCTTAACTCATAAGTGAATTTTGTTGTCTGACTACATTATTTAGAAGGGGTTAATTGAACTGGAATTTGACCAGAATCGAGAAATGTTCAGAAATTATCCAGATATGCTAAGAATTAATTCATAAGCCTGTATCTTGCAGAGAGATACTGTTTATGTTATCTGACATTATCCGACACTATTTTATGATTGTACTTCTTGATCTCAACTGTATAATGAAAGACAGATGCTAGATTCTGGAATGTGAGATCTTAAGGCGTCTTAAGTGCTTCTGAAGTGCTGAAATCCAGATGTTTTGGTGGTTCTGAGGATGCATTTGTGTTTCAGTGATGTGCTCGAGTCATTTCAGTTGAGGAGACCTGTGTCACTATGTCTGTGGTAGCAAGTCCAGTTTGTTCCCGTTTGTCCTTTCAGGACATAGAAAATGCCCTTACTTTAGGGATGGAAGAACATAGTACTCTAGGGCAGAAAGGAGGTTTTTCAAAGGGCTAACAAGGTCTTTTTTCTTTTTTTTTTAATTCTGAATTTTCTCATTTATGGCCCCTTTAAAAAACAAAACCATATCATTTCCTTCCAGAACATTCTATGTTGACCATTCCACAGGCTCCTGTTTTTGAGGGGCATTGGGATCAGAAAGAAAGGTTAAGTGCAACCTCCTAGTGGTTTGCTCAAAATTCACCCTGCATTGTAAGTGTACATGATAATGTGTTGCTGTCTCTGGAATGTTTGCAATGTACCACAAATGTTCATTTGTACTTAGACTATATATTTAAAAACTAGTGTTTTAAATAATATTTACTTAGGTTTTGTGTGTGTGTGCGTGCATAGTTCACATATCAAACATTATAAAAAGGTATGCAAAGGAGAGCCTTCCTTCCTCTTCTGCTCCACATGTGCCTGGTCTCCAGCCCCAAAACAGAGTGAGTGGTCTTAGTTGCTTGTTTATTCTTCCAAAGATTTTTTTTGAAGATACGTGCATAGACCCATACAAAATGTTTTCCCCAACCCCCAGATTATATCTACTTATCTATCTGTCCCTTGCTTATTTACTTACTGTAAAATATAATTTGGGAATCTTTCTGGAACAGTGAACGAAGAGCTCGCTTGTGGGGCGTGCCTGTGAGTGTGTGTTTAGCCAGTACAGTGTATTCGCAGTGCCACAAGGGCTATCCCTTACATATGTGATCTGCTAAATTTCTGTTGGGCCAAAGGATTCTTGCATTTCTAATTTAGATAATTATTGTAGTAGCATACTACTATCAACATTGTATTAGGAATTAAAAACACAAATTGTAATTAAGTTGGTTGCAACTTTTACAACAGTCAGATATAATTTTTTAAAAAATATTATTTATTGGCTGAGCTGGGTCTCAGTTGTGGCATGCGGTATCTCCAGTTGCAACATTCAGACTCTTAGTGGCAGCAAATGGGATCTTGTTCCCTGACCATAGAACCTGGGTCCCCTGATTGGGAACATGAAGTCTTAGCAGGAAGTCTGCACATGTAATTTATCTATAGTAAGATTTATCCTGTCCCAGTATAAAATTCTATGAGTTTTAACATGTGTACAGGCATACCACCACCAGTCACCACAGTCAGAGATATTTCCATCATCTGGAAAGCTCCCTGCCCCTGTCTGTAGTCAGTCTCCTCTGACTAGCCCTGACTGTGGCAGCCATTGGTCTGATGTCTCTTAGTACAGGTTTGCCTTTCCCAGATGGCACCCCACTCCAGTACTCTTGCCTGGAAAATCCCATGGACGGAGGAGCCTGGTGGGCTGCAGTCCATGGGGTCGCTGAGGGTCGGACACAACTGAGCGACTTCACTTTCACTTTTCACTTTCATGCATTGGAGAAGGAAATGGCAACCCACTCCAGTGTTCTTGCCTGGAGAATCCCAGGGACGGGGGAGCCTGGTGGACTTCTGTCTGTAGGGTTGCACAGAGTCGGACACAACTGAAGCGACTTAGCAGCAGCAGCAGCCTTTCCCAGAATGTCATATATTAATACATGTAATCATATAGTGGGCCATCTTCTGGCATCACTTCTTCATCAAGCATCAGGCTTTTGAGATTGAGTCATGCTGTGACATGTATCAGTAGTGGTTTTTTTGTTGTTGTTTTTTTCCCTGTTCATTGCTGAGTAGTATTTCATCATATAGATGTACCAAAATTTGTTAATCCTCAATCCATATTTGAGTTGCTTCTAGTTTTTGGCAATTATGAATAAAACTGCTGTAAACCATACATGTAAGAATTTATGTGAACATGTATTTTTGTTTTTATTGGCAAATACCTAGGTGTGGGATTCCTGGGGCTACATGCTGTTTAACTTCATGAGAAACTGACAAATTCTTATTTCCGAAGCAGCTGTGTCATATGGTATTTCCATCTGCAGTGCATGAAAATTCCAGTTGTCCTGCATCCTAATTAGCACTTGGATATGTCAGGTTATATTTTAAGGCATTATATTAATAAGCTTATATTGATATCTTAGTGTTTTTTAACAAGCAGCTTTATTGAAGTATAATTTGTATACTGTATTATTCACTCATTTAAAGCATACGATCAGTGAATTTTAGTGTATTTACAGGAATGTGCAGTTACCATCACAGTCAATTTTAGAACATTGTTATCACCTCAGAAAGAAAATCCTTGTGCTCTTTAGCTATTACCCGCTCTGCACTATGCTTCCTGTCCTAACTAATCAGGAGTTTACTTTCTGTTGCTATAGAGTTTCCTATTCTGGACATTTTGTATGAATGTAATATGCAGTTTTTGTGTGTGCCTGGCTTGTTTGATTTAGCATTATGTTTTCAAGGTTAATCCACGTTGTAGTATGTATAAAGCATTCCATTCCTTTTTGGGGCCAAATAATATTTCATCATGAAATATTATGAGTTACAAGCTGGAATCAAGATAGGTGGGAGAAACATCAACAACCTCAGATATGCGAATGTTACCACTCTAATGGCAGAAAGTGAAGAGGAAATAAAGATCCTCTTGGTGACGGTGAAGGAAGAGAGTGAAAGAGCCAGCTTAAAACTAAATATTAAAAAAGCTAAGATCATGGCATCATGCCCCATTACTTCATGGCATATAGAAGGGGAAAAGGTGGAACTAGTGAGATTTCCTCTTCTTGGGCTCTAAAATCACTGCAGATGGTGACTGCAGCCATGAAATCAGTAGATGATTGCTTCTTGGCAGGAAAGCTATGACAAACCAAGACTGTGTTGAAAAGCAGAGATGTTACTCTGCTGACAGTGATCCGTATAGTCAAGGCTATGGTCTTCCCAGTGGGCGTGTACAATTGTGAGAGCTGGACTGTAAAGAAGACAGAGCGCCAAAGAACTGATGCCTTCAAATTGTGGTACTGGAGAAGATTCCTGAAAGTCCCTTGGAGCAAGGAGATCAAACCAGTCAGTCTTAAGGGAAATCAACCCTGAATACTCACTGGAGTATTCAGCTGAAGCTCCAGTATTTTGGTCACGTAACGTGAACAGCCGACTCATTGGAAAAGCCCCTGATCTGGAAAAGATTGAGGGCAGTAGAAGAGGGTGTCAGAGGATGAGATGGCTGGATGGCATCACAGACTCAATGGACGTGAACTTGGGCAAACTTTGGGAGATAGTGAAGGACAGGGAGGCCTGGCATGTTGCAGTCCATGGGGTTGCAAAGATTCAGACACCCCTGGATGACTGAACAACAGCAACAGTATTTCATCATACCACATTTTGTTAATCTGTTCATAAGTTGTTGGACATTTGGGATGTTTCTGCCTTGAATATTGCGGCTATAAACGTTCATGTACAAGCAGTTCCTTAACAGTTAATGATGAGAATCTTTTCATTTACTTATTTGCTATCCACATCTCTTTGGTAAAAGTCTTTGCAAATATTTTGTCCACATCCTTTTAACTTTTTGTTTTGAAATAATTTTAGATTTACATAAAAGGTGCCAAAATAGTGGAGAATTTCTGTATACCTGTCACTCATATTCTACTGTTTACACCTTTCAGAACCATGGTATATTTCACAAAACTAAGAAATCAACGTTGGAAAAACACTGGTCACTAAACTATGGACTTTATTTTGCATTTTACCAGTTTTTCCATTTATGTCTTTTTTCTGTTCCGGATCCAACCTAGATACCATGTTGCATTTATCATTTTGAAAAGTTATGTTTTTCCTGAAGTTGTGAGACTTCTATATTTTGGATACAATTCTTTATCAGGTTGAATGCCACTTTGTATCTTTGCAAATAGTTTTTATTTGTAGCGAAATCATTACTCATTTTACTGTTTTTGGCTAAGTGCAAATCTGTGTATTTTTAAATGCTGATTTAATTTATGTGATATTAGAGGTCTGTACTTTCCCCATTTGTATTACAAATGGATATGTTCTAGAAATTGTGAGAAAATAATATTTCCTCCAGATTCCACCATAGATAGTTCTGTAGATATGTTCTAGGGAGAATATTTTCATAGTGCTGAAATGCTCCCTGTGTGATGTGAATAACTTTCCTGACAAACATGGGGAAAGGCTCTTTGCAGCACCAGGATGTGGCAACACAGAAAGGTCAGGGGGTCTGGCCCAGGGACTTTGAACTTTGAAGCAGATTTTTTTTTTTTTTTAAGTTTAGTGTTTTCCTTTTATAGTGAACCTCACTGCAGAAATATTTTTAGGTTATTGGTAAAACAGATATTGGTAAACATTCACTAGTCCTATGAGTCCTTATAATATAAATAAATTAATTCAATACATGCTTATCAGAAGTCTGTTGTGTTACCACTCACTGTCAGGCTCTAAGGATGCAGCTGTGAACAGCTGAGCCCTGCCTGTTTGGTACACAGTGCTTGTGAAGGGAATCATGCAAACAGGCTATACAGTAAGTCAGGTGTTGACAAGTGTCACAGGAAAAGCTTAAGGTGATTAAGGCCACATTTGGAAGGCTTCACTGATAATGAAGTGGTATTTGAAGAGGGCTTGCCTTGTGGGGAAGGGAGGGGAAATGTCAGAGACTGCTTCACGTGAGGTGAAAGTTGCTGTCATGTCCAACTCTTTGGGCTTCCCTTTCATGGACTGTGGCCCACCAGGGTCCTCTGTCCATGGGATTCTCCAGGCAAGAATACTGGGGTGGGTTGCCATGCCCTCCTCCAGGGGAGAGACTGCCTAGAGGGGGTCTTGGCTGGTGAGGGTGGAGGCTTCAGGGCAGGAGCCGTGAGGTAGTGACTTGTGGAAGGTGTTGACATCAGAGGTTGGTGGAGAGCCCTGATTGCATAGGGAGTGTGGATTCATTCTGGGTGTGTTGGGGGCTGTTTGAGGCTTTGGATAGAGGTGTGGTGAGGTCACTGTGAATGCTGGGTGGAGGATGGTCAGTGGTGGGGGGAGCATGGAATTACGGAGGCCAGTCTGGGGCTTATGCTTTCAGCTTGTTGTGGAAGCAAGTGATGGAAGAGAGCAATTATCTCATGTGTGTTGTGTACAATGAAAGAGAGCAGACGAGGTGTCCATTTGAGTGGAAAGAAAGGGGACTCATGCATGACTTTAGAGTTTATGGAAGGATGGAGTTATTGAAGAAAAGGACTTTGGGAAGATCAAGTTTGATGAAAAAGATAGTGATCGGGAGCTCAGTTTTAGAATGAGGAGAGTTTGGAATGCCCTTATGTGATCCAAAGAATTGTTGTCATGTACACACTTGGCTGTATTTAAAATGGATAACCAACAAGGGTCTATTTGTATAGCACATGGAATGCTGCTCAATGTTATGTAACAAACTACTTGGGAAATTTGAAAAAGAATAGATGTATGTATGTGTATAACTGAGTCACTCTGCAGTCCCCCCAAAACTAACACAAGATTGTTAATCTACTACATTCCAATATAAAGGAAAAAGTTGAAAAAAAAAAAGTAATTTATCATCATTAAGTAGTTTGGAGTTCACTGGGCTGTAGATTTGAAGCTCTGGTGCTGTTGAACTGACACCTGATATCTCTTTATCATCAGAAATTCAACTCTTAGTGACTGACATGAGTGCCCCCCCTCCCCCCATGCTGGGGGTAGGGTGGGGGTTGGGGGGAAGTGTGCTTAATAAAATATTTGTTGAACAGATTGGAAGTGCAAATTTCCATACTGCTTTCTCTAATGATATGTTTTTACTGTAATAACAGTTTCTGGGATTTGAAGTATGTATTATTTTCTTTCAAATGAGCTTGAGTATAATACAGTGTAATTCTGTCAAGTTGCGAGGAAGTTTGACAGCTTTTCCTACACAGTGATTTCTGGGACTGAGTAGCATTAGTTAGAAAGGAGAGCACGCAGCTGAGCTGAGGGTGTCCACGCTGCCCCTCACAACCTTGGTTCCTGACCAGCGTCCATGGTGCCATCCTCAGCTTCAGCTTCTGGTCCCTGATGGCCATTGGTTTCTAATCTCAGACTATGGAAGAAGCTAAATGTATATGCATCCTAGGTCATTCACAATTGGAAAAAGTGAAGGTTTTGGTAGTATCGGTGTTTTGGCTGTTCTTTTTATTTCATGTGCGTTTGAATCTTACTTTGGCTTAACTTTGCTGGATTTAAGAAACTTACTATATTAGTCAGCCCAGGCTGCCATACCAAGATAGCATAGACTGAGTGGCTTAGACAATGGCAATTCATTTTCTCATGGTTCTGGAGGCTAAAAGTTTAAGATCAAGGGTCTGGCTGACTCGCTTTCTGGTGAGGGCTGCCTTGTCCTCACATGGACTTTTCTGTGTGAATGTAGCGGTCGGGGAAGAGGGAGAGAAAGAGAAAGCTGTGGTATGGCTCCCTCATTGATAAGGACACCTGTACCATTGGACCACGGTTCCACCCTCAAGACCTGATCTCAGTCTGATTACCTCCTGAAGACCCATCTCCAGATGCCATCACACCGGGGGTCAGGGTGTCATCCCATCAGTTCATAACACTCACCCTGGCTGCATCTCTCAATTCCGCAGTTAGGAGTTACTTTGCATTTCCTGTGTGTGTGTGTGTGTGTGGGGGGGGGGGTGCGGTGGGGAACAAAACCTACACCCTTTAAAGGTATTTATACCTGAGGCATCATTCTGGGAAAGGAGAATGAATTTGTGAAAAGCAAATGCAAAAATAATTCAAAGATCTAAGTTTACTGGGAAGGATATTTTAAATTTCTGAAATGCTCAGATCTTAGAGTATTTAAATACATGCAACTCATTATTATTTGTAAGCACAAAGAGCAACAATAATACTTTAAAAAATGTTTTCTATCCTTTTGGAATTGATTTAGTGAATTAAGAAATTGTTCATTTGTAACTTGTGTTCAACTAATGTACTGGGGCTCTTAAATTCTTAAGTAGGGTAAAGGTGCCCGCACACGGATTTAATTGCATTATTAACTTGCTTAGCATTTTCATGGTATAATCGACTTTAGTCCAGACTGAATTACTAATGGAACCTGAGTGAATATGGTTTAATTTTACCATATAATGTGGCCCAATACATCAACCAAAAGCATCAACCACAAACTTCCCAAGGGAGGTGCTGGAATGGGAAATTTCTCCGTGGAGATTTTACCTGGGTACCTGTTTCATCCCAGCCTGGCACTGCTGAAAGGACCAGTGACCAGGGATGGATGGAGATCTATACTCACATACATATACAAAATGGGTCTGTACCACAGAACACCTAAAAGCTAGAGAGTATTCCCTTCTTTTTGATACAAAATGGGAAGTGTTAAGTTTGTACTTTCATGACTCCATGTTATCTAGCGTAAGTTACAAACACGATACATGTAGTCGGGATACAGTTTTTACTGCTACATTGAATAAAGTTTTATCTCTTATCAGCTTTTGAAATATAGATACCTTAGGATGTGGCCAACCTTTGTTGTTAAAATTCCACTCTGTTCACATCTTGAGCTGGGCAAGGACTCTAGGATGCCAATGAGAGTAAAGTGACTCCTCACTCCCCTTGTGGTGGTTAGTTAATATGTGACAGATAGATGCATATGAAGGAATAGAATTTTTCTTTTGGGGAGAATTTTTCCTCCCAGCTTTGTTGTTGTTGGTTTAATGATGAAGATAAGGGAATTTAGGATTTATATTTTAAGTTTGGTTGATTAGAAGGGTTAGGGAAAAGCAGTGTAATAATCTTTCTTTTCTTAAAAAAATTATTTGGCTCTGTCAGATCTTAGTTGTGGAGTGTGGGGTCTTTGTTCTGTCATGCAGTATCTTTCACTGTGGTACATGGACTCTCTCGTTGCGGCGCACGGACTCTCTCGTTGCGGCGCACGGACTCTCTCGTTGCGGCGCACGGACTCTCTCGTTGCGGTGCATGGACTCTCTAGTTGTGGCGGATGGACTCTAGTTGCTGCGCATGGATTCTCTAGTTGCGGCGCATGGACTCTGTAGTGGTGCGTAAACTTATGAGTTGCAGTGCGTGGGCTTAGTTGTTACGAGGCATGTGGGATCTTAGTTCTTGACCAGGGACCAAACCCATGTCCCATGCATTGCAAGGCAGATTCTTAACCGCTGAACCAACAAGGAAGTCCCCCAGTGTCATAATCATAAGCTGTATTTTCATCTCTTGGTTATTGTTCCCTGAGACCATCTGAATCAGAAATAACTGGACCAGGATACCAGTCACCTAATCCTAGATTAGAGTTAGTCCATATACGTTGAAAGGACACCATCTTTACTACTACCCGAAGGGGATTTCCAGACAGGCAGGAACTGAAATAGGTGTGACAGTGAAACGCTCTCGGTTTCCAGGGAATAGAGTCTCACGTGGTTCTGGTGCATCTGGCTGGGCCACATTTTTGGTGAATGTATTATAAGTCATGACTGTAAAATTCTGGGAGGCACGCACTTGCGCATTTCAGGCACTCTGCACATGTGCGTAGAACACATCTGTGTGCATGGCACTGTTCTGCCAGGTGCGCCGGGAAACACAGATGAACAGGACGTGGAGCAGGAGCTCAGGGCCCAGGGAGGGCAGTGCCCACAGGGGAGAGTTTGTGTGACTGTATGGAGGTGCTGTGATGAGGGGGCCTGGGAAAAAAGAGAAGGAACTTTAATTAGTAGGTGTCCCATCACAGACTCAGGGGTGTTTCTGTTGAAAGGGTTGTATTGACGGTGTTCTCTTCTACATTTACTTCAAGGTCATTTCAGAGGATAATTCGGTAGTACTTAGGGCTTTGAGAAGAGGATCTTGCCAAATGTAGAGCACACATTTAGGGCATAGAAACACAAAAGATTCTAAGGTGTTTTGAGCAGTGTTTCCTGTACTGTCATTCATACACACCCCAAATGATACAGAGCACTTGTCATTTTTTCCTGACAGGCTATTTAGGTAATTTAAAATCCACAGTTATAATTATTGGAGGGATATTAAGCTCAAATGGGCTTCCCAGGTGGTGCAGCGGTAAAGAATCTGCCTGCTAATGCAGGGAAATGAGGGTTTGATCCCTGGATTGGGAAGATCTCCTGGAGGAGGCAAATGCAACCCACTCCAGTATTCTTGTCTGGAGAATTCCATGGACAGAGGAGCCTGGCAGGCTGCGGTCCATGGATGGGGTCGCAAAGAATCAGACATGAGGAAGCATACACTCAACATTAAGCTCAAAATTATTTTCAAGTTACCTTTTGTTAATTGAGATTTGTTAAAAGGTTTTCCTTTATTCAGTATTAGCAAGTGGACAGTGAACAAAGCAGGCAAATTTTGGTCAGGCATAAACAACTTTGTATCCTGTTGATTACATAGAAAATACCTAAGTGAATATTTGTGCTAAAAATAGATTCCTTCAGGTTTTTTATTTTGTCACACCAGGGGTGGAGGAGTCATTAAACAGGAAGAAAGAAATCCAGTAAACAGGAATTGCGTGCAGAGAGGCAAGTTTTTGAAAGGGAAATGGATACCCATGCTCTGAGAATTTCAATGGAATGTTTCACGATTATGAGGAGATTTTTGAGAATGTTAGATTTGACAGTGTCTGGTGGGGCCTCCTCACAACTATGATGATAAATGATCTTTGCTAGGATTGCATGTTGCAGATTGGAAATTTGAAAGTTAATTCAGTTGGATTTTCGGGGATGAATCTGTGGTGGTGTTTAGCCTTGTTTTCAACACCTTATACTGCAAGGAGATATTTCTTCATTTTAGATGGAGGTAGTTTTGGTATCATTTAGAATGATTAATATACTTCCATAGAGTTAGGAATACTGTATGTTTTTACATATATCTATGTCTTGATATATTGAAGAAAGTAGGGAAAATGCCAGCTAGTATTTAAGATGCACTCCCCTCCTCCTGGAAATCTCCGCAGGTAAATAGCACGCAAATCTGGGTCCACCTTTCGGTTTTAACGCCCTTTGTTAATTGGAAGCTACATTTGAACTTCAGTGACACTACTAGTTCTCAGAATGCGTGGGGGCTTCTGTAATTGCACAGTGTTATGTTGTGTAGTCAGCAGTGTCGGGATTCAGGATTGGCTGTGGGCTGGGTCAGAACTGGATGGCCCGGGGGTGTTGTGGGGTACGTTTCTCATTGCAGGGGCCGGGGGTGGTGATGTGAGGACCTTCTCTGTGCTGATTCTCTAGCAGATGAGGTGAAAATGAAATCAAGGCCAGCCTGGTACTTAGCAGATGGGGGCTGGGAAGAGAAAATATAACATGGATGATGCCAATATAACATCTAACGGGGACTTCCCAGGTGGTCCAATGGGTAAGACCCTGCGCTCACAATGCAGGGGGCCTGGGTTTGATCTCTGGTCTGGAAGCTAGATCCCACATGCTGTAACTAAGATTTAACACAGCCAAAATAAATAAATGAACAGTAAATAGAAAAAAGAAAGAAGATAATTCTTTTTTTTTTTTTTTTTTTAAACTCTAATGGAAGATCTTATAAGCAGTATTATTGCTGGATCGGTTTTGTACCTCATTTTTTTTTAAGTATTTTTTTTTAAACTAAGAAGATGCAAACATCTTGATCTAAAACAATGTAGGTAAAATTAAGTCTCCTTCCTAGGTATCACCATCCCAAAGTCTCTAATAATTTTTTATGTACTTAGAAAAAAGTTATATGATCTCACAGCACATTTTGATTAAAAAAATTAAGTGATTTCTGTGCATGACCCTGAGGCCAGCTTCATCCTGCTTAGGGGACATGCTGGTGTCCAGTGCATCCTCAATTATATCCGTAGTCCCACCAGGATGGACATTCATGGTGTTGCCAGCTCCCACATCCCCTTATAAATAAGGCTGTGGCGAGCATCACTATATCTGTGTGTGTATGTGTGTGTGGATGCTTTTTTGAGAAGATACATTAGATTGGAGTCCTGGTAGTGCTTTACTGAGTCCAAGTATATATTAGTTAACATTTTGATAGATACTGCCAAATGGCTCCTTGAAAAAGTTGCACCAATTTGTATTTCTACTACAGTGTATAAAAATCCATGCCAGCAAAGGATTTCCATTAAATGTTTCCAATTTTGTCGGTCTGAGAAGTGAAAAATTGTATTTCAGGGTTCAGATAACATTTCGTTAATTTTATGAAGTTGAACTTTCTTTCATAGGTTTACAGGCTAGTGCTGAAGGTAATTTTAACCAGTTTTACCCGTATGTCAATAATGCCTCCTTCTAAGTGAAGCAAGCTCAACAAACAGTGGGATTCTGAAAGCCCATAGCCACATAGGAGAAATGCTAACATAAAATAACAATGTAACATATTAATAACATAACAATATGACAGAAGTGCCTGTACCAGTGTTGTTTGGGGACATTATGGGCAGAATGGAAGACAGAAGGAATTTCCTATAAACTTTTGAATATGTGTAACCAAACATTTTTCTACATTGTATCTCCATCTAAGATTATAGGACTAGCAATTATATTCTTTATAGCAAAAAATGTTGTCTAGAACAATTGAAATATATGACTTAATTTGAATAATTTTCTTTTTGAAAGGCAAAAAGAGGTGGCCTTAATGCCCTTTAGGACATTGAAATTTAGGATAATATCTTTTGTTCTTTCCTTTTATTATAATCAGAAGTTAATGGATTTATAGCTTTTACAAAATGAGGGACATTTTTCTCATATGTAGTGAATGATTTCTAACAACACCCACCAGCAATTTATTTGCAATATTTGAAAATATATTGTAGCATGGAAAAATCCTGTTGGTGCATTGGCAAATGGATGGACCCAGATGATCAAATACTTCATTTCTCTGTCTACATTTCATGAGTCAGTTTCACACAGCAGCTGTTGTGGAGGACGGGTTGATTTACCAGAATACTTCATGGTGTATACAAAAAAAAAGAAAAGAGAAAAATAGCATGAAACTCATTTGGCAATAAAAGGGTAAACCAAGCGAGTTTGTTGCTTATGTTAATAAATAAAAAGATCACTTTGGAAAACATAAGAGTTCTTAAAAAGAGCCACCCTCCCTCCCTCTTTTTGGTTTTTAGTGTCTCAGCATTTTAAATTACAGAAAACAATGGTTAATTTCTTAAAAGTCTTCTAGCTAATGATAGCAAACATTTATTGAATTCTTCCCATGTAAAACGTGTCACCTACATTATATAAAGGACACTTTATGGGAAGAGGGTTTGGAAGAGCAGTGACATGTCAGGGCTGGTGTAGACCATAGGTGGCTGGGCTGGTGTTGGAATCCAGGGTCTCTTGTTATAGAACTTTCACTCTCAAGCACTGTGTTAAGCTGTATCCAAGTTAGTCATCATGGGGAGTATATGTAATTTGTGAAATTAGAATGAAAACCTATTTATTTTAAAACATTAAAAATTTTTCCTAGAGTGCTTTGAAGGGTTAAGAAGAAACTTGTTCTTTCTGCAATAAATACCCATTTCTTCTAATGTTGTTAGTCAAAAGTATTGGTGTTTGTGCTACTCTTGGTTCAGATCTTAATTTTCCCTTGTTTGGGCCCAAAGATTATGTGAAAAGTAAAAGTATTAGCTGTTCAGTTGTGTCTTACTCTTTGCAACTCCATGGACTTATCTTGCCAGACTCCTCTGTCCATAGAATTCTCCAGACAAGAATATTGGAGTGGGTAGCCATTTCCTTCTCCAGAGGATCTTCCCAACCCATGGATTGAACTGGGGTCTCCTACATACTCCCACATTAAATGAAAGCCCATAAAGCAACAGAGACATAAAAATATATGTTTTGGAATGTCTTGTTTTTCCATCTTGTATATTCATGCAGAATATACTTTCTGGCACAGAATATTCCATTGAGCCCATGACTAGTTGATTAATAAAAGAAGGATTTGCAAGAACCATATAATAATAATGGTTTATCTTAGGCACCCCACTCCAGTACTCTTGCCTGGAAAATCCCATGGATGGAGGAGCCTGGTGGGCTGCACTCCATGGGGTCGCTAGGAGTCGAACACGACTGAGCGACTTCACTTTCTCTTTTCACTTTCATGCATTGGAGAAGGAAATGGCAACCCACTCCAGTATTCTTGCCTGGAGAATCCCAGGGACGGGGGAGCCTGGTGGGCTGCCGTCTGTGGGGTCACACAGAGTCGGACACGACTGAAGTGACTTAGCATAGCATCTTGACTGAGGGCTTGGATCAAAGTTTATAAATTTTTTACAGTTGCAGGGATATAATGCATAAGAGCATCAAATTTTACATGATTATTTTAAAGTTGATATTTTATAGGGAGTGAGTTATATGGAGATGGCATTTCTGACTTTTTTGTGGGGATGGGTAGGGTGCTCTTGGGGAGAAGTATTTTCTCTGATTCTGAACAAACGCCTCTCTTTTTGACAGACCATGTTGTTGCCATGGAGAACTTTAGACACTGTAAACTCAGACTCCAGTTCTAGATGAGAATGTGCCCTTGGGTTATGTGTGGGAGCTCTGAGAGCAGGTGCAGTCCTGATGTGTAGAATCTGTTGAACCAAGTTATTCTTCAGTAGCCAGAAGCCCGTGGGTCTCTTTTGCAGTCGCCTTTCCTTAGAATTCTTTTTTCGCTTTGCATACTGTGTGTGTGACATAGAAACCGGGGAAAAGCATAGGGGAAGACCTTTTCCTCTTCTTGCCTCGCCTTCCTTCCTCTCAGAAGAGGTCCAAACACTCTTGAGAACTTGGGACATGTCCTTGAGTTCATGTTTTTCTTCTTTTACCCCACTTGTATCTCCACAAGCCATAATTCCCCCTCCCCCCACATATCTTTCTGCAACTTGCCTTTTTCTCAGCCATGTTTTTTGTGGTCTCTTCATGTTGATGTGTATCTGGTTCTTCTATTTTAGTTGGTGTCTAGAATGTCATTGTAGCATAATTAAACCAGTTCCTTAGTGATGGGTGTTTAGTGTATTCTCCTGTTGTATTTCTGTGTAACTCTTCGCTTTCCATGCTGTTGAGTTGTTGGTCACTTTGCGACCTCATGGACTGCAGCATCCCAGGCTCCTGTGTCCTCCACTGTTTCTCAGAGTTTGCTCAAATTCATACTCAAAGTCACATGAATCAGTGATGCTATCTAACCATCTTATCCTCTGCTGCCCCCTTCTCCTTTTGCCTTCAGTCTTTGCCTGCATCAGGGCCTTTTCCAGTGAGTTGACTCTTCACATTAGGTGGCCAAAGTATTGGAACTTTAGCTTCAGCATCAGTCCTTCCAAATAATATTCAGGACTGATTTCCTTTAGGATTGATAGGTTTGATCTTCTTGCACTCCAAGGGACTCTCACAGTTCAAAAGCAGAGCTCAGCCTTCTTTATGATCCAACTCTCATATCCCTACATGACTATTGGAAAAACCAGAGCTTTGACTACACGGACCTTTGTCAGCAAAGTGATGTCTCTGCTTTTTAATATGCTGTCTAGGTTTGTCACGACTTTCCTTCCAAGGAGCAAATGACTTTAAATTTCATGGCTGCAGTCACTGTCTGCAGTGATGCTGGAGCCCAAGAAGATAAGAAAGTCCCACACTGCAGGCATTCTTGACTGCTGAGCCATCTGGGAAGCCCCCAGAAGAGGGTGTTGTGATCAAATTATTTTTTTTGGATTTGAATTAAACTTGGATTAAACAAGTGTATTCCTTGCAGCATTTTTGAAGCCCCTGGTTTTGAAGTCTGTATTTTGCCTCTCTACTGTGAGAGTGGGTGGATGGAGTGTGTGTTCCCTAAACTTCTGTGCCTAGCTGCCTCTTTGCGCAGCATCGTGGAACACACTCTGGGAAGCAGTGTTTTCAATACAAATATGGACAGCAGCAGAAGGGAAAAAGAGCTGGTCTACCTACCTATTGAGGAAGAAGCAAAGTTGGCTCTTAAAGCTATATTGTGGACATTTAAAAAAAATAGCAAATTTAGTTAAAATTTCAGCTGCAGTTTTTCTTCTTCCTTCTCCCTACATCTATCCCTCCTTTTTAAAAAATGAGACTGTTTTATGTAAATGATGGAACATAACTAGAGAATTATGTTTTTCCCCTAAATAGGTCATTTCTACGTGTATTGATAATATGAGTGCTTAAAAATTGCTTTAAGTATTAAGTGTTAGACTGTCCAGTTTGTGAAAGCACTTGATAGAACAGAATTGTTTAGGGTTAGGTAGGTTTTCCACTTGTTTGTTTGAGAGCTAAAATAATCAGAAGTTCATAGGAGACTGTTATCACACAGAGATGTGCTTTAGAACACAATTTTAAAAGTCTGTAAAATGTGGCATTAATGTTATTCTGAAAGCAGTTGGGGCAGGTGTTACTGGGTCTAGAAAATTCCCTCTGTGATCCTGGTTCTTTTACTTAGAATATTTTATTTGTTTTTGCCCTGGATTTTGCACATCCTAGGAGCAGGTTCATCAAGTAGTACTAATTTTTTACTGTCATTTGTTGTCATTAGTTATATTGTTACTTTTAGTAGTAGTATTAATGTATCCTGTGTTCATGGGAGTTATACTCTGTATAGTTACAGAGAACACTGACTTAGCCAATACTAGACTATTGCTCCTGGCAAATACTCAGCTAGGTTTCTGCAAGCCTCTGGTCACATTTTCATCACCTGATCAGTGTATAATTTTGTTCTGTCTGTGTTTCTGTTTAAAGACATGTTACTCAGTATAAATTTGTGGCTTCACTGATGTTGAATCTTGGGGCAGCAGCACTGTATCCTATACCTGAGCAAAACTCACCTAACATGTATTTTCTCTCTGAGGCATGTGACATCTCTCTTGCACTTGGGATTACTAGATAGCACTTCAGCGTCGTGCGTGGGGGCCTGTAAGCCGTGAAATCACCAAAGGGAGGGGCACAAAATATATGCCGTCAAGGACCTTTGTGTACTGCGTGGGAGCTGCAGTAAGAAGGTGGGCGAGCACTGCCCCCTTCACACCCAGCTGGGACCCTGCACAGAGGGTGACTCGTCTTTACTGCTCTGCACACATCCCTGAATGACTGGGAATGGACCTTGAGTGTCCAATTTGGGGTTACATTTTAAGGTTTTTTTGGCCACACTGTGTGGCATCTGGGGTCTTAGATCCCTACCCAAGGAGGCTGCAGTGGAAGCATGGAGTCTTTTTTTTTTTTTTTTTTTTTTCAATGAGGTCTTTTATTTCAGGCTTGCTTAAAAAAAAAGATTTGCTTATTTTTGGCAGCTCTGGCTCTTCCTTGCTTTGTGCAGGCTTTCTCTAGTTGCAGGAAGCTCGGGCTATTCTTTATTGCAGTGAGAGGGCTTCTTCTTATTGCTGTGGCTTCTCTTGTGGAGCACAGGCTCAGTAGTTGTGGTGCATGGGCTTAGTTGATCCGTGGCATGTGGGATCTTCCCAGACGATGGATCAAACTGGTGTGCTTTGCATTGGCAGGCAGAATTCTTAACCATTGTGCCATTAGGGAAATCTGAAAGTGTGGTGTCTTAACCACTGGACCACCAGGGATGTCCATAATTTGGGGTTACAGATAAAGTTAGTGAGTAGGCACCTTTACACATGTGGACTCCCCTGTAATGAGGGTCGTGTATGCATGGGTTGGTTTGGGATCCTTTGCTGACCTGGGAACTCAGGGTCAGGTTGGCCTGGCTGCTGTCCAGCTGGCTGCCCGTCCCTTGCTTCCCGCCTTTCAAGCTGTCGTCCCAGCCTCTGTGTGAGGTTTGTGTTGATCGCTGCCGCTCTGGTAAGCAAGAAAAACAGGGTGTGATGGAGCAAGGAAACCTGAGCAGCGCCTAGAGCTAGGGCTTTGCTCCTCATTTGGCCAACACTTGGAGGATAAATCAGAGGTCTATACTGTGCTTTCCTGTTCCCTTTACTTTGGGTGTGAGTGTACTTTATGAGGGAGTCGTAAATACTGCTTCCAAAGGTCGACCATACCATGGAAGCTTTAAAGCACTCTCAGTTCTATTGTGGCTGTTTGGCTGTGGCCCTAGGTTGTTTGGGCTTCCTTGGTGGCTCAGATAGTAAAGAATCTGCTGACAACGCAGGAGACCTGGGTTCAATCCCTGGGTCAGGAAGATCCTCTGGAGAAGGGAATGGCTCCCCCTCCAGTATTCTTGCCTGGAGAGTGTCAGGGAGATCCCCTGGAGAAAGGAATGGCTCCCTACTCCAGTATTCTTGCCTGGAGAATTCCATGGACAGAGGAGCCTGGCTGCAGTCCAAGGGGTTGCAAAGAGTCAGAAATGACTGAGTGACTAACTCTGCACTTGTTCACATGCGTGCCTGTGTGCTCAGTCACTTCAGTTGTGTCTGACTCCTTGTGACCCTGTGGACTATAGCCTGCCAGGCTCGTCTGTCCATGAGATTCTCTAGGCAAGAATACTAGAGTGGGTTGCCATGCACTCCTCCAGAGGATCTTTCCAACCCAGGTATCGAACCTGAGTCTCCTGCATTGCAAGCCGATTCTTACCCACTGAGCCATCTGGGTAGCCCCAGCAGTTGCTCACAGCTGCAGTCAAAGATACTGTCTTATCTACAGTAACTTGTTCAGTTCAGTGCTGGTCATTTGATTTGATGTGAAATGGAAAAGATGATTTGAAGGCAGTCAAATGATCATTTTGAACAGAGAAGATGTTAACTGATGATTGAAATTTTTTTTTTTTTCTTTTTGGTTGAGATTTTCGTATTGATTTAATGTGGAAATATTTTCAAAAAAATTAAAGGACATTTTAGGTACCTGTTATGCATAAACTTTAGTACTAGATGGTGGAGGATGAATCTGAATAAATAAGAATGGCTATTTCCTGGTTTTTAGGGGTTCACAATCCAACACAGGATGAAAAGTATTGGGAAAACAAAAAAAAAACAAGCTCCAGGGACTTCCTTGTGGTTAAGAATCTGCCTGCTAATGAAGAGGACACGGTTTTGATCCTGTGCTCTGCAACAAGAGAAGCCACCTCAATAAGCGGGCTCACTGCAGCTGGAGAGTAGCCCCCACTTGCTGCAACTAGGGAAAGCTTGTGCACAGCAGCAAAGGCCTAGCGCAGCTGAAAATAAGTAGATAAATAACATTTTTTAAAAAGTTTAAAAAAGTGCAGGTTAAGAAGCTATTAAAAAATAAAAGAAAAGAGAATCACTGTGCAAATGAGTGGGATGCAGGTTAGATCCCTGGTTGCAGAACTAAGATCCCACTTGAGCAGCTAAGCCTGTGCGTCACGTCTACTAAGCCCATGTGCTCCGGAGCCTGAGTGCCACAACTAGAGAACGAGCATGCCACACCACTGAGTGTGTGCGCCACAACTAGAGAGTCTCTCTACTGCAACGAAAGATCCTGCATGACGAAATGAAGATCACTTGTGCTACAGCTAAGACCCAACACAGACAAATAAATAACGAAAACCAAAAATCCCCACAAAACCGCATAACAGGAGAAAAAAAAAAAAAGCCCCAAAGTGCTGTGGGCTTTGGGAAAGAAATTGTTTTGACTAGAGAGTGAGCTGCTTGGGGGAGGAGTAGTGAGAGGTAGGTGAAGATTAGTTATTATTCTGTACTATGACTTTTAGGAAGAGGGTCTGTGTGTGTGTATGTGTGTGTGTGGTGTCTGTGTTTAAGCTAGGGTGTCATCAAAGGTCTGCAGGTTTTGTGTTTCAGAGATTTAACAGTTGTGTGAAATTGACTAGGAGGAAAAGATTATCGTGGGAAACAAATTTCTAACCTCTCAGGGACGGAAGAGGTGGTGTTGAGGGTGAAGAATCACCAGGTCTAGGTGGTTAAGATGAAAGGAGAGAGTAAGTGATTTAAGCTCTTAGGTTTTTGAAATGATGAATGTTTCTACTCTGCAAATCATTCCCAAATTAGAATCCAAAAATCAAAGAATCAGATGTTGGGTGTCCACAGCCTGAACCTATGAAGTTTTTTCACATTGTTGTAGTTTTTTTAGCTGTGACGTGAAGTGATTTTTGGATAGATCTGTCCATATGAATATAGTTTTTTCAAAAGTAAACTTTCATCTTGGAATATTTTTAGTTTGTAGAAGAATTGCAAAGATACCATAGCAAGTCCTTGAGTGTGCCTCACTGGGTTTCTCCTGTTGCCATGTCTTTTATTACCGTGATCCATCCGTGAGAATTAAGGCACCAACTCTGGTGCGTCTCTGTTAACCCTCAGTTTCTCACAAACGCGCCTTCTATTCCAGGAGCAACCAGGACGTCAGACTGTGTGTTTCTCACTCTTTCCTTGCTCCCCCTGACTTTGATTGCTTCAGGCCTGATGGTCAATTGTTTTTATAGAATGTCTGTCAGTTGGGTTTGTCTGGTGTTTTTCTCGTGACTAGAGTGTGGATGTGAAGTTCTGGGAGGAAGACTGTGCTGTTTGATCATATGATATCGAGGCTACATCCTGTCCACGTGACCTATCACAGTTGGTGCTGACTTGATTACCTGGCTGGGCTGGTGCCTCCCAGGTTTCTTTGCTGTTAACCGCCCCACCCCAATGGAGGAAACATCTTTGTAAATAATTTGAAATTCTTCTCTAACGAACATTACCTCTTTTCCCTCAATTATATTTCTTTTTCTTTTTTTTTTATGGGTTTCTATCTTGCCTTTGTTCACTTGACATTAGAATATGAATATTTTTTCACCTTTATGCATTTTATTTTTCTCATTTGTATTCAGTTGGTTATTTATGCCAGTATGGATTCAGGGATATTCATTTTATTCTTGGGTTATAATTTAATAGCACATTATTTTATTGCTCGACATTGCGGCGCTTGTGCTCATTTGCCATGTCCCTGCCTTTTTTTTCCTCTTGGGCACTTTCTTACATTCAGGTACTTCTGAATGCTCCGGGTTCATCTTGTGTTTCCCGACCTGTCTTAGAATCACCCGTTTCTTTGAGGATCCCTGGTTCCTTTTATTGGATTAACTAAGATCTGGGTGCTGGATTTGCTTCTTGCTACTGGGTTATTTCCTCTTCCGGGTTTCCTAGGTGGCTCAGTGGGTAAAGAATCCACCTGCAGTGAACAAGACACAGATGAGGGGGGTTCGATCCCTCAGTTGGGAAGATCCCTGGAGGAGGGCATGGCAGCCCACTCCAGTATTCTTGCCTTGAGAATCCCCATGGACAGAGGAGCCTGGTGGGCTGCCGTCCGTGGGATCACAAAGTGTTGGACACAACTGAGGCGACTGAGCACGTTTCCTGTTCCAGGACAGAGCTTAGGAAGTAAATACATATGTATGCATACTGATACACATAGGTATAGTTTTGTGTTGTATCAAGAGATTTTTGTTTATGAAGCTTAAAATTTTGAAATTAAAGTTATGTTTCTCAGGCAAAATGATGTCTCTCTGGGTGCAGTTTTGAGTGTCTATAAATTATGTAAGTAGGTTAGACAAGACTGTTAGTTGTCTCCCCCCAAATCTTCTCTTTCTTATAAACATATAAAGTTATTACATTTACTGCTGTAAACTCTTTTGGTATGAAAATTTGGGCTCACTTTTTTTTTTTTTTTTGCTGCCTTAAAGAATAGTTATTTTTTCATAGATGAAGAGATGTTTGACTATCTGTCATTTTGGGGTTTAGTAAGTTACAAGCTGGGTTAATTGTTTTTTGCTCTAGTTTATTATGAAAAGGGAATTCACATGCATGGATTTCCACATTTGCCTTTGGACTCACAATAGTAACAGTTTTTCAGAAACTATATTTAAACTGAACAGTTAATCATCACTTCTGGACTGTGAGATACTCTGTTAATGTTTTTCTAAATAAAAATGGAGAAATTTTAAGGCAGTTTCCTAACAATGTAATGATATTTGATACAAACTTTGAGAAAAATAGTTTTGAAAGTTGTTTACTATATTGTTAGAATTGCTTTATCTTATTGTCATAAATGAGGAAAACCTCAAAGAAGCTCAGTATGAACCTGCTGTAAAGGACCTTGTAGGGTTTTTTCCCCCTTAAATAAATTACTGTTAGTATAAGTATCATTATTTATATGATGTTTTTATAATAAAAATAGGGAAATAATCCCAAGTTTATTGTAGTCTTTCTGTTTCTCATTTTAATTACCATTGGTCATAAACCCAAGCAGTAAGCAGTCTCTGGTACCTGTGGATTTAATAGAAATATTTTCAGCTTTGTGACAAGAAATAGTAAATATAGAATGCAGTGAAGTACAGCATTTCAGGTGCTGACTTATGTTGACCACTTTTAGCCTCTTTCTTATGGTAACCATTTAAATAAAATTGCTCAGACTTTCTAACAAACTTAAATTGCTTAAATTTTGTGTGTTAAAAAAGAAGCTAAGAAGTTGTATTATTCTATTTCATCGTTTAAGTGAGAAGAGTTAGCTCAATGAAAGTAAAGCGTCCCGTCCATATTCCGCAGAACACATAACAGCAGGTTCAGAACCACAAACCATCCAGATAATAGCCAGGCTTTTGTTTTAGTTTGTTCTCCTGATACTGTTATGGTACAGTCATCTAACTTATTGTAAATTTCATTGAACCTGATAACCCCCTTCTCATTTATTGTTGAATTAAAAGGTTGCCCTCTTTTGGAACAAATGCCAGGGACCATTTGATAAAAGTTGGGCACTGTGCTTTAAAATCTTATGTAGACTCTGTCCCCAAAGATTTATTAGAGTATTTTATACAGAGTCGGCACAACTGAATCGACTTAGCAGCAGCAGCATAGAGTCAGGTTAGGAAGCAGAGATTAACAGCATTTTATTATTGTTGGGGAATATTGAATCATATCAGACTATTAGGCTTTAATTATGGAATGGAATGGATTGATGGCTTGATCTCAAGGTGAATTTATCGTTTGTGTTTATTAAGTGATCTGAGGTTTACATAGTGCTGTGTTTGCTGTAACGAGCATAAACACTCTGTCCATATATATATATATATGTTTTTCAGTATGCTTATCTTACTGACTTTGTAAGAATTACTTGCAATATTAAAATATGTTTGTATTTTCTATGACCCACTACGTTGGGAAGAAATCGGCTTTTAGATTCCCAAGGACTGAAGGTTTGTGTGCATTGTTATTTTAAAATAATTCAGTGACTAAACATAATTGTCTCATTTTGCAAAGGCAGGGTATTAGAAAGCATGATAGAACATATTTTATATTTTTTCTGACCTAGTGCTCAAGAAAAGATCAGTCAGAATAAAACACAAACTATAGATCATTGTTTTAATTTTTTGTTGTTGTTTTTATTCTTTCTTGGGGAGTGGATATGGTAGACAAATTACACTGTGAGGTGAATTAGCAATGAAAGCCCATAAAGAAGATGAGAAAAGTTAAGCCCAACACTAGGGCTTTTAATAAATTTTTACAAACAGGTACAGAATTTCATCTTAAAGACTTTTATTTTGAGCATCAACTATGGTAGGAGGTTATTGAGAGAAAGATTCTTTGGTATGTCGTTTTAAGGTCTTATGAGTATTTATTAGAGAAAGGGAAATTAGGAAATTACAATTGGATCTCATGTGTTATCTCAAATTTTTTAAGTGTTATGTATTTGAAATGTGTTCTTGGCTCAAATTGTCTTCTGTTTTCACTTTCTGATTTTAGATTTTTCTCGTTAGGTGGCCAGTGACTATTGGAATGCTTGTGATATGCCGTTCACTTTGATTGTTCACACTTTCATGTTGGTAAATTACTACAGCTTTTAGCAGAGATTTAGTTACAGCAGCCAGCCTTTATTAACATTAGAATTACCTGGTCCAGTGGACATGAGTTGATTTAGATGTAGAATTTTGGAATGAAATTGACCCTTGCTATCGTCAACGTTCATTTGACTGTGTGTTACAAACATCTGGGGAGATTTAAAAGCTACTCCTAGTCCCACCCTAGGGATTCTGATGTAATCGATTTGGAGTGTGGCCTTGGCACCTGGCTTTGAAAGTTTTCCCAGGTGATTCTAATGCTAGTCAAGTTTGAGAACCACTATTACAATTCTTCCTTCTGTGAACAAGGTGCAGTAAGACCCAGACTTACCAGGTCATTTCTACTTTGAGGATCCCAAACCATGAATGAAATTGGTGCATTTAAAGTGAAAGAAAGTGTAGTCGCTCAGTCGTGTCCAGCTTTTTTCGATCCCATGGATTATAGCCCGCCAGGCTTCTCTGTCCCTGGGATTCTCCAGGCAAGAAACTGGAGTGGATTGCCATTCCCTTCTTCAGGGGCTTTTCCCAACCCAGGGTTTGAACCTGAGCCTCCTGCATTGCAGGCAGATTCTTTACCATCTGAGCCACCAGGGATGCATTTAGCATCAGTCTTAAAGTAGATGTCCACAACAGTGGCTCTAATTATTTAGAAGCTAACTAAAGGTAGTAAGTCTCATTTCTTCTTTCAGCTGAACTTGCCATGGTTTTCTAAGGTGAGAACTTTGAATATGAGTGTGGGAGTGCCTAGGTTTTCTCTGGCACGTGTAGCATATCCTTCCCTGCCCTTGCATTTTTTAAAAAAAACTTATTGATGTTGGGTCTTTGCTTTTTTTTTTTTTTGAAAAAATGTCCATTCTTTGAAAGTTATTTATGTAAGTCTTGTGAGCTGTTCAAGGAAGGGTACTGTGCAAATTTGTAGTGGATGTTTTAAATGAGACTTGAAATTCATCGGAAGGAAGCACACAGGTCTCAGTGGTTGGCATGGTGTATAGTAGATGCTCAGTATGTATGTGTTTGTTTTAATTTTTAAACATGTCTCTGCCTCTAAGTCCTTAATAATATAGCCAGTAAGGATATTTGTCTTGCTTGGCTGGCAAGGTAATGTTTCTATGTTCAGTAAGTTGATTAACTTCTTTGGGCTTTAGTTTCCTTATAATGTAAGGAGTTGGATAGGTTCTAGTATTTTATTTTTAATAAATTCTTTTGTTTTAAAAATATTATTATTATTTTGGTTGCACCAGGTCTTGGCTGCAGCACACAGGATCTTCAGTCTTCGTTGTAGCATTTCCATATCTTCAGTTGCATGTGGGATCCAGTTCTCTGACCGGATATCAAACTTGGGTCTGCTCCACTGGGAGCGCAGAGTCTTAGCCACTTGACCACCAGGAAAGTCCCAGATTCTAGTAATTTATGACTCTGTAGCCGTAAACGCATGATGGTATAACTGTAAGCAAATGATAGTTCATCCGGAGGCCCAGAGGAGAGTTTGTCCCCGAAGAGTTAGAATTCTGAGAGAAGCCAGTGGGATTAGTCCCCTGGTGCAAAGGCAACAGTGGGATTTGGAAAGCATAGCAGTAGAGGTCCCCTCTGCACCATTCTGAGTGCTCCTTACCGCTGAGTATTGCCTGACTGATACCCTCTTATCTGCACTCCCATCTTTTGAAATCCTTTCACTCACAGAGTTGTCTTTGTGCTTTGGTGAATGCACATGCCTAGTATCCTTGAACTCAGATTACAATCACGTTCTTATGTAATTGTTCATTCTACTTACATTACGTTTGTTTCTTTGTTTCTTTCTTTTTTTTCCTTTGTTTTTAACTCAAATTACCTCAGAAATTGGTGATAGCATGTGGCATTTAAGAAAGATCTAGTGATTGCTGTTTGGCCATGTTAATGTACTTGATGATTTGTACAGTAAACTTTCTGGAGATAGATAGGGGACTGATAATGACTGACTGAAGAGATTTTAGAATTTAGAGACCCTGGTTTCACCATTTGAAAAAGAAATGCCTTTGGAATCAGAGACCCAGAGGGAATTGAAGACTTGCTCACGACCTCAGATTTGATTCTGGATCTCAGATTCCTTTCTGTGTCACCACACTGATTCATAAGAATCCTGTGTTAGACCGAGAGGGTGGAGATGGATGTTTTGTTTTGATAGTAGTATGTAACCCATGTGCCATAGTTACAATTCTCTTTGCCTAGGGAGCCAACCACTGTATAATCTATTATAAATATATGACTTTTCAGTAGCCTACATATTAATTTAAAGCAATAATTTTTAGGGATGAAACACTCAGCAGTACTAAAAGAATTGATATTTGGAATTCAGATGTCCTGTAATTTCCATAACACAACCACAGAAATTAACACTGGAAAACATTTAGCTGGTGTGGCTACAGTGATTTTTAATTTGGAAATAGAGGACAATCTTAAACTATAGTGGAGACTGTGAGATTTTTAAGTTTTCCAAAAGTGTAGATGAGTAGGAAAAAGTTGAGACACTTGGCAATTAAAGCCAATGTGGAATTCAAGCTGAGCAGTTTTAATTTTCCATTTTGATTGACAATCAGCCTCTTGCCCATTTTTTATTTCCTCTTCCTTGTTTTGACAAGATCTAAGAGGATTAGAAAATTAAATGTTGAGGTATTTTTTCTTCCCTTTGGCTTTGAACAAAGATAGGAGTATAATTCTATCTTGAGAAGAAAAATATTTAGTGGAAAAAAGATAGTGGACTTCTTTGTGAGATATTTCCAGGTAGCGGAGCACAGGTAATGTTATCTGTTTATCTAGTAGGGCTATAACTGGGCATTATTTTCTTGTTCAGCTAAGTTGACTCTCTCTTTAGAACAAGTGAAACTCCTGGAATTAGTTTGAGCAGTATTGCAGATGTTACAGTTCTCAAGTATGTCTTTTGATTCCTTCTCAAGGAATAAAAGCATATACTTCTGTGTCTTGGCACACCTGTGTCATTCAATTGGTAAATGCATCCTTAAACTTCAAGGTGGATTCATTTTTAAAAGTAAGAGCAAGATGAATAATTGATCTTGAAAAACAGTAGATATTTGTCATGTATCCTTTTGTAAAGTGTAGATGAGCTAAGTAGTTACTTTGAAAATGGTCACTTTCTAACTGCCTTGCTCTGAAATCTTTCTTGCTTTGAGAAAGATTGACTTAATTAAAATAGGCATCGCTATGGACGGAGGAGCCTGATAGGCTGCAGTCCATGGGGTCGCTAAGAGTCGGACAAGACTGAGCGACTTCACTTTCACTTTTCACTTTCATGCATTGGAGAAGGAAATGGCAACCCACTCCAGTGTTCTTGCCTGGAGAATCCTAGGGTCTGGGGAGCCTGGTGGGCTGCCGTCTATGGGGTTGCACAGAGTCGGACACGACTGAAGCGACTTAGCAGCAGCAGCAGCACATTTTCCAGGCAATCAAAACTTTATATTGTGAAGTCGACTTCTTTTTTGTTTATAATTTCCCCTTTGCAGTTCTACTCAACTCTTCCTGAGATTCTAGCCTAAAGTGAAGTTAACACCCAAATTCAGTTACTGGATTCAGTGGTGTCACACTTAACCTGCTGAGAATTGCTGTCTTCTAAAGAATGTGCCTGCAGTGAGGGAGACCTGGGTTTGAAAGATCCCCTGGAGGAGGGAAAGGCTATCCACTCCAGTATTCTGGCCTGGAGAATTCCATGGACTGTATAGTCCATGGGGTCGCAAAGAGTTGGACACAACTGAGCGACTTTCACTCACTTCACAAAGCACTGTATAAATGCAAAAGTAGGCAGAGTAATTGTGCTTGCTTTTTAGGTTATCACTGCTTTGTATGAAGTTAGTGGAGTGTGGTCCAGCTGAAATGTTGATTGTGTTAATTGTAAATACAAATTATAATTATTAATAATAAAGGGCAGGTAGACACAAGCAGGGCTTCCCTGGTTGCTCAGTGATAAAGAATCCACCTGTGGGTTTGATTCCTGGGTTGGGAAGATTGCCTGGAGGAAGGCATGGCAACCCACTCCAGTATTCTTGCCTGGAGAATTCCATAGACAGTGGAGCCTGGCGGGCTACAGTCCATGGAGCCTCAAAGAGTTGGACACGACTGAAACGACTGAGCATGCACGCACAACACAGGCAGAAGACATCCTCAGCTTGAAATTTAGGCTTATATAGACTTAAAAAGAGAGAAGGCAATGGCAGCCAACTCCAGTGCTCTTGCCTGGAAAATCCCATGGACGGAGGAGCCTGCTAGGCTGCAGTCCATGGGGTCGCTAAGAGTCGGACAAGACTGAGCGACTTCACTTTCACTTTTCACTTTCATGCATTGGAGAAGGAAATGGCAACCCACTCCAGTGTTCTTGCCTGGAGAATCCCAGGGATGGAGGAGCCTCATGGGCTGCCGTCTGTGGGGTCTCAGAGAGTCAGACACGACTGAAGCGACTTAGCAGCAGCAGCAGCAGCAGACTTAACAAGAGACAACAGGGAATCCTTGCTCGACCAGATGGGGTGGGTAGATGGCTTCAGGAGGCAATTCCATTTAATGTTCTGGGGAAGGAATATGTGTAAACCTAATTAGAAGCATGAGATCTGTCTTTACCACCCAAGATTCTGAATTAGTGGAGCTTGGGAGAAAGGACTAAAATCTATTCTGCATGTTTTGTGCTGGAGACATGTAGCACAGTGGTTAAGGATGCTAGATTGTCTCATTTACAAGCTGTATGGTCTTGAGCAAATTATCTAATCTGCCTGAACTTTCTTATTTATATAATAGGGGAGAATGAAGGAACCTGCCTCCTAACACTCCTTTGAAGATTGAAATGTTTCTTTTCAAACAGGTGGCTTTTGGTACTATTGAATGTAATAATTGAGTTTGTATGATTGTTATATTTTAGCTTGGGAGGAGTTGGGTAGAGTAGAGGCGAGATTATAAACAAATAATTAAAATTAATGGAATACATCTTTGATTGATTAAAAGAGCATAGTTAGAATAGCTTAGAATAGTGTCTAGTACAAAATAAGGCTTCCCAGGTGGTGCAGTGGTAAAGAATTTGCCTACCAGTGCAGGAGACTCAAGAAACACAGGGTTAGAAAGATCCCCTGGAGTAGCAAATGGCAACCTGCTCCAGTATTCTTGCCTGGAAAACTGCATGGACAGAGCAGCCTGGCGGGCTACAGTCCATGGGGGTTGCAAAGAGTCGGACATGACTGAGCACACACGCATGCACACACACACACACACACACACACACAGAGTGCTCAAATACGTTGTTTTAATTAGTGATACACCTATTTTTTTTTTAATATTTATTTGGCTGTATCAGGTATTAGTTGCCAAGTGGAATATTGTTGCTTCCTCTGGGAGCTTTCGTTAGGGTGCACAAACTCTCTAGTTGTGTCACACAGGCTCCAGAGAGCACGCACTTGAGTGGTTGTGGCACGTGGGTTTAGTTGCTCCAAGGCATGTGAGATCTTAGTTCCCTAACCAGGGATTGAACCCACATCCCCTGCATTGTAAGGTGGATTCTTAACCACTGGACCACCAGGCAAATCCTGGTATACCTATTTCTTACTTGATTATAATGGTAAAATCATTATTATCCCTTTTTATAAATGAGAAGTTCGGTAACTTGTTTCTTTATAGGAAAGCCAAGATTGAAATCCAGGCTTTCAAATTCCCAAGTCAGGCTAATGTTACCATGCTTTGCTATGCTGTGTATCTGTTTTCCTAAAGGACTAACAAATTCTTATATACATTTATTCCAAAAATTTAGTGGGAGCTCACTGTAACCATTAAGATAAGATGTCTTAGGCTAACTTTTTCTGTTTAACTTTTATGGCATCTTTGGTTATTTATGTTGCTATATTATAGCTATAAAACTGACTCACCATAAACAAAAACCATGGTTTTTATACCTTATCTGGAAAAAAATGAAAATTCTGGCCTCCATATGTGACCCAGCAGCATGAGATTCTTGAGGACAGCAGTGATTAGGTGCTTTTGACAAGGAAGAAGTCGCACATAAGAAGCCAGTGATCCTTCAAGTGTTTCCTCTTTTCTGTTTTTCTCAAACTCATCTGATTACCAGAATTCCCTGACTGGGGGAACAGATTCTGCTTGTAAAAAATATAGATTCCTAGGCTTCCATGGTCAGTGATTTAGAACAGCTGGAGAGGGGCTCGGGCATGTGTGTTATTTAAGAAGCTTTCCCACGTGGCACGGAGCTTGGTTCATTGGCTGTCCGCTGTGTCTCGCCCATCAGAATTCTTGTGCTTTCCATTCAAGGTGAGGGAAAGCCATCATCACAAGGGACTGGACGGTCTGTAAATGTCTCAAGCTCTGCAGACTCCACTGAGGTTAGGGCAGCAGCTCTGCCTTTGTTGTCAGGCCCCCCCCTCCCCCCCCTCGCCCTCCCCCTCCCCAACGACAGTTGTTGTTGAGCCTGAAGGAAGTCAGGATGTAATACCAATCGGAATGCTAGCCTGGAGGGTGTTGCAGTGCAGGGTGGTGACCAGCGCCTGGGAGAGAGAGGGCATTCATGTTTCCATCTGTGACTGCTGATACTCTATTGCTGAATTTTGTGTTCATTGTATTCTTCACTTTCCAGTTTGGGAATCATAAGCCCGTGACCCTTTAAAATGGTTTCTAGGGTTTCAGAGTCATGCCTGTGACTTGACTGTACCTGTTAGCCAAGATGAATGAATGGCTTTTTGGAAGAACAGGTTTTACAAGGCTACCAGTTTTGTTGCATTGGTATGTATAATCTACTTGTGAAAAGCAGTTCTTCACTAAGTCCATTTTTTAGGATGGAGGGGAAACTTAAGACACCACCTTAATTTCTGTATTGCGATGGCTTTCCCTGCCCGTTAAAATGTCGACTTTCTCATTTTGAATTTTTTAAAAAAACCTCACATATATCTACTTCTAGAGTTGCATTCTAAGAAGGGAATCCTTTTTCTTGTGAGAATCCCTTAAGTGATTGAAACCGTTCCACCCCGCTTTTCCTTTCTTCGTGTGTCAGTGGGAGTGGTGGGAAGGTGAGGCTTGGGGGCGTTGGGGTGTGGAACAAGGCAGGGGCAGTGACAGCAAGACATAATGAAGTCCTGTAGTAAAAGTAGCATATGGTCATTTCATGTAAAAAGTTGATTCGCCCCGGTAATTGTTCACCTGATTGGTTTACCCAGCATTTCAGAATTATACTGAAAGTGAATAATGTTTTCTTCTTAAAGAGATATGTGTCGACTAGAAAGTCTTCATGATTTTTAGTCTTAGGAGTGTCTGTGTTGCGTTTTTGCCAAAAGTGGGCAGAGGCAAAGTTCCTGTTTATTCCTGGCTCTCTTCACTCCCCACCCAACAATACTTTGTAGGAAATGCAATTCAGGGCTCTTTTCTCTCTCAGTGTCCTCTGGGAAAACATTGTTACTTAGATGTAAATATAGACACAGATACAGACACTATGTTTGGACAAAGAGCAAAAAAGACATAGAGCGTCCCTTAGCTCTCTTTCTTATGCTTTGAGTCTGGAAGGCTTTTAAGACCACAGCACGTCCCTTGCATAACGAATGAGCTCTGTTTGAATTTGTATGTCCACCAAAGTTAGCCTAGGTACCCAACTACCACAATCAGCTATATAGTACTGTACTGTAATAGGTTTATAATACTTTTCACACAAATAATGCACAAAAGACAAACACAAAATACAGAAAACATTTTTATAGTACAGTACCTTGATCAGTACAGTAGTACAATACAATATTGCTGGAATACAGGGGCTGGCATTGAGTGAACAGATAAGATGAGTTACTGACTGGAGGAGGGAGAGGAGGTGGGAGATGGTAGAGCTGAAGGGTCATCAGCAGCAGGAGATGGAGGGCAAGCTGCAGCGTCACTCATGCCTGACGTTGATGGCATAGGTTCTGGTTCCTTGCTGGATTCAGTTCTGTTTACCCTGTTGAACGAACGATCCAGTGATGTCTGGTAGTAATTCTTTTTTTTCTCGTCATAGATGATGCTGGTGCACTGGGTTGCATTCTGAACGGCTGCTGCAACCTTCATGCACCACTGTCCGTTCAGGTCCTGTGTCTCAAAGTCTCATAGTGCCCCCTCAAATAAAATCCCCTTGCCATTTCCTGCATCATGAATCCCTTCAGTTCTTCACTTTTTGCTTCTTCCTCTTGTCTCTCTTGGTCCTGTCTCTGGGCCTCCAATTCCATTAGGTCTTTAGTAGTGAGCTCCTCGTGTTGCACAGCAAGGAGTTCAGTGAAGTTGTCCTTGTGCACATCCAGCTTGAAATAAAGACACTGTGCTATTTACTTTCGGAGAAGGAAATGGCAACCCACTCCAGTACTCTTGCCTGGAGAATCCCATGGAGGGAGGAGCCTTTACAGTGGGGAACAGCACGTACACAGAAGCACAGCCACTGGTAGAGGGTGCATGCACATGACAGTGTACACCAGACCTGGGAACTCACTTACGTGATTGGACGTGTGAACGCGTGTTCACCTCTTTGAAAGCTTGAAACTTGAAGGTTCCTGTGTAGGGACTTACTCGCATCTAGTGAATCTCCACTCTTCCATTGCCATCTAAACCATGTTTATGGAAAGCGCTTAAAAGGTTATCAGAGGTGTCCAACCATCTCCTACCTAAATACCTCTAGTTTTAAATACAGGACCCCTGTCATGTACAGAGTTCCATATCGGACGTTTTGTGCAAATGTTCTCTTCTTTGTGGACAGGGAAATGTAAGTAAGTACCAATGAATGGCCCCCCTTGGTGTTTGCAAAAAAAAAAAAATCAGAGATTACTAGTCATTCAGATGAGCATCCAGACTGTCTTGAAAAGCACACAAAATTTAGTCTTCAGTTTGCTCATTTTGTATAATTTTAACTTCATTAAAATGGATGAAATCTTACTAGCAGTATTTGCTAAATTGGACCTGGAATCTTGAAGGAACCAGAGTTTGTCACTGGCTACTTTGCTGGAAGGGTTCAGTCTTGCTGGGGCATTGCAGAGGCTGGTTAATCCTTTTTTCCCTTTAATTTGACACAGTGGCAATAGCCATATGATAGACAACGTGGAAGTGCCTTCTGTAACTTATTTGATCTTCATGGCAACAGTGTATAGTAGGTATTTTCAATTCACATATGGTGAAGCTTCTGCTAAGAGTTGTTAAGGAAGTCTCCCAGCATCTCTCAGAAATAAATAGCAGAGTCAAGACGGAACCTGGGTTCTAATGCCAAGGTACTTCCTCTTAATTGTTACCCTCTGCCTCCCCTGGCATTTGCAGTGTCTCCCTCAGGCTTTTTCCTTATGGATCATGCAGCTGTTTACATTCCGTACCATCCTTCTTCCGTTTTACAAACAAGAATTCATAAACTGAGATTCCAATATATGACGAAGTGGCAGGACATCCCCCATATTATTCTCTTGGGGAAAACGTGTTGCCTGAATCCGTGTGGAGAATATTCTTCTGATATTAGGACTTGTAGTGGAGTCAGCCTTACAGAAATTTCCAAGAAAAACACGCAGTGTTGTTCTTTTCTGAATTAATTAATTAATGGCTTTGCTGGGTCTTCATTGCTGTGTGGGGGCTACTCTTTGTTGCAGAGCGTGGGCTCTAGGAGCACAGGCTTAGTTGCTCCATGGCATGTGAGATCTTCCCAGACTAGGAATCGAACCCATGTCCCCTGCATTGGCGGGCTTCCCTGGTGGCTCAGCTGGTAAAGAATCTGCCTGCAATGCAGAAGACCCAGGTTCAGTCCCTGGGTTGACAAGATTGCCTGGAGAAGGGAATGGCTACCCACTCCAGTCTTCTTGCCTGGAGAATTCCATGGACAGAGGAGTGAAGTAGGCTATAGTGCAGGGGGTTGCTAAGAGTTGGACACGACTTAGTGACACCTCTGCGCTGGCAGGTGGGTTATTAACCACTGGACTACCAGGGAAGTCCACACAGTGTCCAAGCGTCTATTAAAAATGTTGTTTCAGAATCAGCTTTGACCACTGCAAGATTCTTCATGGATGTGTTTTCCCAAATTAGATTTTCCAGTCTTTGAATTTTTAATGATCTGCTATTTAAAAAGTATCTGTACGTTGGGTGGGCCAAGGTGGAAACACCCATGTGTTTATCAACCCATTCATTGCTTTCTGTGGTTTATTTTGCTCTTTTGTTAGGTACTTTCTCATAGTTCTAACAGTTTTGTTCCTTTTGAAAAAATTAACAGAAGATAACAATTCTACAACTGGAACTCTTCAATAGAAATGTGGGGGGAACTCTTTGCCGCATCTACTGCGAGAATGAAGACCATTCTCAGCAACCAGACTGTCGACATCCCAGAAAATGTCGACATTAACTTGAAGGGACGGACAGTTATTGTGAAGGGCCCCAGAGGCACCCTGCGGAGGGACTTCAATCACATCAATGTAGAACTCAGTCTCCTTGGAAAGAAAAAGAAGAGGCTCCGTGTTGACAAATGGTGGGGAAACAGAAAGGAACTGGCCACTGTTCGCACAATCTGTAGTCACGTACAGAACATGATCAAGGGTGTTACACTGGGTTTCCGTTACAAGATGAGGTCGGTATATGCCCACTTCCCCATCAACGTTGTTATTCAGGAGAATGGTTCTCTTGTGGAAATCCGAAATTTTTTGGGTGAAAAATATATACGCAGGGTTCGAATGAGGCCAGGGGTTGCCTGTTCAGTATCTCAAGCCCAGAAAGATGAGTTGATTCTTGAAGGAAATGACATTGAACTTGTGTCAAATTCAGCTGCTTTGATTCAGCAAGCCACCACAGTTAAAAACAAGGATATCAGAAAATTTTTGGATGGTATTTATGTTTCTGAAAAAGGAACAGTTCAGCAGGCTGATGAATAAGATCTCAGTGATCCTGCTGCAGAAACAACAAGATAGCAGATGGTTCTATGGACTCAGTTATGATGTTTTAAAGAGACAATAAAAACTTGATTTGAGATTTTTTCCTACTGATTATCATTTCAAACTATTTGGCCAGTAAGCAGTTAAGTAAATTCTAGTGTGTTAAAAACAATAACAGAAGGAATAGGAGTGGTTGATTGATTTTGTTGTTGTTAGAAAGACGTTGTTGTTAGCAAGACTTAATGGCAGAGGGGGCTTCAAGGAATACCAAGGACATTTCAGGCAAGAGGAATATGGTTATCGTGGGAAGAACTTTCGGAGATCTAATTTTGCAGTGGCACAGATTTGAATATTTGTGAGGCAAATGCCTGAATCACAGTAACTGAAAAAGCAGCTGAGAAGTGATACTGTCTTAGTAAGAATTAAAAGATGGAGTTAATTTGTATTTATGATAAACGTGGTTGCTGTAGTCTAAGGTTCTCTCAGTTATACTCAAATTTCAGCCACATCTATATCCTAGTCTTTGATGGCTTTAAAAAAACTTAAACGTTCCATGTGTCATACTTCAGATATACTACTATACAGAACAGTAGGGTTGCCCCTAAACCTGCAGTCCTCCCCTATCTCATTTGTTAGAAACTCTTAACCGTGTAATTTCTCCGGCAAAACATTTAACTTTGTCTTACATACTGTGTCTAGTCCATCAATAAAATCTGTGCGCTTACTAAGATCTTGGTTTAAATAAATGAAATTAATTTAAAAAAAAAAAAAAAAGAAATGTGGGGGTAATTTTAGTTGATGGCACGAACAATGGTGGTCTGATTGTGTAGCAGCGTCCTAGCCCAGATGGAAGCAGCTGCATCCTTTTTCTTAATTTAGGAGGAATGAATCCCATTGTTCTCAGATCTCCAGGTGGACACTCGTGGGAAAATGTGAGACAAGGATAACACAGGTAGTATTGATCTCCCTCTAGTCCAGCTTATTATTGTAAATCTGCAAGGAAGGAGAATCCCTTTTAACTCTAAAACCTAAGTATGAAATGTGGCTTTGAACTCATAATTATACACTTACATTATTTTTAGTTTAACAAGATTATTTCATGAAGAAACTGTCAACATTATGTTAATATTCTAGTTGGGCCGACTTTGAAGAGTCTTGTTGTGTATCAAGTAAACCGTATGTAAATGACATGTCTGTCTATCATTTTAAAATTTTATATATTTTATGACATGTACCTTTTACTGACTGATTCTTCCTTGTTATTCCCCATCAATTATTGATGGTCATGTATCTATATGAAATGTTCGCAGTGGCTAATATTTAGGCAGGTTTAATCCTGTTTCAAACTGAGTGAAGAACATACCTTTTATCCTTATTTTACAGATGAGGAAAGTTGAGGAATTTACCAAAGTCACATGGCTAGTAATGGTAGAACCAAGCCTCAAATTGATCTCTTCCTGATTTTTGAAAGCCCTGCTCAAAACAGAGGGAGATCCCTGTAGTGGGGATCTGGGGCTGTGGCTGAAAGGCATTGCCTTTATTCCAACAGCACACACATGAAGAAAGTCTGCTTTGGTTGACTGCAGTGCAGGCCATAGAGCTTAGACCAGAGTGAGTGAGTGAAGTGAATATCTCTTAGTCGTGTCCGACTCTTTGTGACCCCATGGACTGTATGGTCCATGGAATTCTCCAGGCCAGAATACTGGAGTGGGTAGCCTTTCCCTTCTCCAGGGGATCTTCCCAACCCAGGGATCGCAGAGGCAGGTGCATATTCTTAACATGTATGCAATTTACCTGTTTCTATATGTTAGAAATTGGAGAAGGAAATGGCAACCCACTCCAGTGTTCTTGCCTGGAGAATCCCAGGGACGGGGGCACCTGGTGGGCTGCTGTCTCTGGGGTCGCACAGAGTCGGACACGACTGAAGCGTCTTAGCAGCAGCAGCAGCATATGTTAGAAGCTGTGTGGGTGAACATCTGCTATTTTGTGTTTTAAAGTAGTGCCTTCAGAAGGTAACCGACTTGGTTTAGTTGGAATGTAGGCTCTCTCTATATAATGCTGTAAATCGTCTTTTTCTCTTTCACAGTGAAACTTTTTGAGCAGAAGACAGGAATTCATATTCAAGTTGGTTTTACTTATCCATGTTGACCTTTAAAAGGTGAAAATACTTCAACAGTTTCTTTTATACTTTGTTCTATGTTATATTTTTGTTGTTATTTAGTCTCTGAGTCGTGTCTGACTCTTTTGCAACCACATGGTCTGTACCCCGCCAGCCTCCTCTCTCCATGGAATTTCCCAGGCAAGAATACTGGAGTGCGTTGCCGTTTCCTTCTCCAGAGGATCTTCTTAACCCAGGGATCGAACCCAGGTCTCCTGCATTGGCAGGCACATCTTTTACCACTGAGCCACAAGGAAGCCCATGCTGTGTTTTCAGTCTTCTGCTAATTCTTTGTGATCATATATTTAGGGCTAGTTGGAAAGTAAAGTTCTTTGGTTTTGAATACATAAATGCTTTTTTTTTTTTTTTTAAAGATAATATGTAAATTATATGGGGTGGGGGAAGGAAAGAGAAAAAAAGGATAATTACTTGAGGACATTATTTAATGTATATGGTTTAAAAAATCTTGGGTGTAAACTTAAAAATGTTGTGTAGCACTTTAAACATTTTGAGATAGTTTTTTTTTTTTCCAGTTATTTTCAGGAGTTGACTACTTAACACAAAGATTCCATTAGTAAAACAGAATTCTGAAATGAATTTCTTCTGTGATTTTGGATTCAGAAAGCAAGTGGTTAGAAGAGATCTTCACTGTTTTTGAAGGTAGTTTTCTTTTAAAATTGTTAAATTGTGTTTTCAGAAGTTTGCATCAGACATAATTTGTAGTGTCCTGATCGTTTTTCTTTCTGTGAAAGTGTTCTTTGATTGAAAGAAAGAAATAGTTTAGGTTTTGATGGCAGTTGTGGTAGTTGGTAAATGATAGCCCTAGTTTGTTAATCATAGCCCTACAGAATAGCTTATCTCCCTACATATTAAATTTGATCCCTGGTGTGTGATTAGGTTTGATGAATGAATAAGGGAATGTGATCCATTTCAGGAATCTAGTGGTTGCTTAATGGAGGCAGTTAAGACTTGTTTTTTGAGAGCTTTTGTAGTTTAGATGACTTCTCAGATATGTTCTAACTGTTCATTATCTTTTAAAGCAAGTATTGTGAAATTCTGGAGAGGAATACCCTCAGAACAGAGCATGCCGGCATCTGTAAATCTTTCATTCTGCTCATTTTTTATGCAGTCTCAAGTGTTTATTAAAAAGCTGGTCGCTCTATGTTGGAAAAATTCCTTTATGATAACTATCATAATTACTATTAGAAAATAATTTTCAGCCTCCAGGGAAGCATACTCTTAAATCTTTACACTTAAAATTTGGGGTGTTTGTGTAATGAACTGGACCAAAGCCTGCATAAACCCTGCGCACATCTTCATCTTGGGCTCCCAAGCCATCAACTCAGTACCTTTGGGTTTTGCTGACATCATCTCATTTAATCCTCACAAAGACCCGTATGTTAATTTTAGCACCACTTTTTCAAATGGAACTGATTCTCTGGTTAAGTAACTTGTCCACAGTTTAAAAACACATGAGGGGAAAAGCCTTGAACACAGCCTGACACCAGGGCCGTCCCTCACTCGTGCCAGCCTGCAAGGACATGCTTCTGCAGATGTTTCTGTTGCTCCTTGTAATAGGCTTGTCTCATCGCGAGGCTCTGGGAGGGAGGGCCGGGGGGGAGGGCCAGGGGCAGCGTCAGTGTGCAGCCAGCCCTGGGCCCCTGGTCCCTTTGCTTCCTGCCATCTCGTACTCCCCGAGACCCCTCGAACTGGAAGCATTTCTGATGACTTGTGCACCACTTGCTGAGCCGTGTAATTTCTTTTTAATTTAAAAATTTTGTACCATATTATTCCAGAAAAAATGGTTAATTACTAGATATTTATGCCTATTAGAAGATGAGAGCCTGAAGTAAATGGCTGAGTAATTTTTTATTTATAGCAATACTGTTTCTTCTACCCAAAGAATTTTGTGAATTAAGCTCTTATTGTACCTATTTTACAGACTTATAAAACTGTGGTAAAATCCACGCTGCTCCCCCTGACCCCCCACCCACCCCAACCCCGATAACATCCTGCTGGTCCTTTATATAATGAGAGGTAATCTTGGAAATGTTATCTTACTGTGAAATGTAAACAGTGAATGTTTAATAAGCACTTTATCTTGATGGTGGGTTCGTTGTACTTACTGATAGATGCTCTCTTTATTTTTTGAGGGTAAAATTGTTTGTTTATATTGATAGAATAATGCAAAAAAGAAAAATTGTAGAAGTTCAAGAAAAATGCAAAAGAGCATTCAAAATATGTCCTTATTTTTTCACAATTCATTTTTTATCTTTAAAATTTTTCAGCTTTATTAAGCTATAATTGACATATGAAATTGTAAGATATTTAGTGAACACTGTGGTGATTTAATATACATACACATTGTGAAAGGAGTCCCCCCATGAAATTAAGTGTCACATCTATCATCTAATGGATTTATTTTTTTTACTGGCTTTTAGAATATTTAAATTCTACTCTTAACGTTTCAATTATTCAGTACAACTGGCCCTCTATATCTGTGGGTTCCACGAATGAGGATAGAAAATATTCAGAAAAAAGATTGCAGAAAGTTCTAAAGAGCAAAACTTGAGTTTGCCTAGTAATAGTGACTATTTACATAGCATTTATCTTGTATAAGGTATTAAAATAATCTTGAGATGACTTAGTCTTAGATTATATGCAAATACAGTTGCCCCTTGAAAGTTGAGGAGTTTAGGGGGGCCTACCCTCTATGAGTTTAAAATCCGTGGTGACTTTACAGCTGGTGCTTCCTAGGTGGCGCTAGTGGTAAAGAACCCGCCTGCCAATGCAGGTTAGACATAAGAGACGCTGGTTTGATCCCTGGGTCGGGAAGATCCCTGGAGAAGGGAATGGCAGTCCACTCCAGTATTCTTGCCTGGAGAATCCCATGGACAGCAGAGCCTGGCGGGCTACAGTCCATGGGGTCACACAGATTTGGACATGACTGAACCGACTTAACACACAGCACCTGTATCTGTGGCTCCCTTTCTTGGGTTTAACCAGCCTGTGGTCCTGCAGGAGGAGCTTGGTGAAAGAAATCCGAGTATGAGTGAACCCGCACGGCTGAAACCCATGTTGTTAAGGGTCAGCTGTGCCTCCCCATTGCCTGTAAGGAAAGGACTTGAGTGTGTAGATTTGGTGCCTGGAGGGGTTCTGGACACCCTCTCACCCCGACAGAATACTGAGCACGACTGTGTTGTCAACCATAGCCACCACATTATATGTTGGATCTCAGACCTCATTTATCTTCTAACTGAAAGTTTGGGCCTTTGCCATCCTCTCCCTATTTCCCCCATCCACTTTTCTGTTTCTACATGTCAGTGATACTGTACCATGCAGTATTTATCTTTCTTGGTCTGCTTCATTTCACTTAGCATAATGCCCTCCAGGCTCATCCATCTTGTTGCAAATGAGAGGGTTTCCTTTTTTTTTTTTTTAAAGGCTGAATAATATTCCATTATACATATACAAATAAAATACTTCACAATTATATATATGTGTGTGTATATATGCCTGCAGTGCAGGAGAGCTGGGTTCAACCCCTGGGTTGGGTAGATCCCCTGGAGAAGTAAATGGTAACCCACTCCAGTATTCTTGCCTGGAGAACTCCATGGAGAGAGGAGGCATGGTGGGCTACAGTCCGTGGGGTCACAAAGAGTTGGACATGACTGAGCGAGTAACACACTGTGTGTATATATATACACATAGGAGATATTGTATATGTGAGGTATATAATGTGACATATACATATCTATGTATATGTATATATATGTAGATATATATATCACATTTTCTTGATCTGTTCATTCAACCACAGACACTTAAATTGTTTCTTTGGCTACTGTGAATAATGCTTCATTGAGTCCATATTTTTTACACTCTGATCGTGGCCGACTCTTTGCGACCCCATGGACACAGTCTGTGGAATTCTCCAGGCCAGAATACTGGAGTGGGTAGCCTTTTCCCTTCTCTAAGGGATCTTCCCAACCCAGGGATTGAACCTATCCCACATTGCAGGTGGATTCTTTACCAGCTGAGCCAAAAGGGAAGCCCAAGAATACTGGATTGGGTAGCCTATTCCTTCTCCAGTGGATCTTCCCAACCCAGGAATCGAATCGGGTCTCCTGCATTGCAGGCAGATTCTTTACCAACTGAGCTATGAGGGAAGCCCTTTCACTTTGAAAAATGAAAGATCTGATTAAAAAATGGTGTTCGCCCTTCTTAGAGTCCATGAGTTAAATCAGTCCAGTGGGACTAAGGTAATCCAAGGAAATTTGTTGTTAAAATCAATTTATTTATCTATTTTTTAAAAAAAAATTTTATTGATGTATTCATTTTTGGCTATGCTGGGTCTTTACTGCGTGGCATTTCTCTAGTGGGGTGCGTGGGGGCTACTTTCTAGTTGTGGTCTGCAGGTTCCTTGTTACGGTGACTTCACTTGTTATGGAGCAGCAGGCTCTAGAGCGTGGCCTTTCATAGTTATGGTGCATTGGCTTAGTTACCCTGCAGCATGTGGGATCTTCCTGGACCAGAGATCAAACCCCTGTCCCCTGCATTGGCAGGTGGATTCTTTACTACTGGACCTCCAGGGAAGCCTGAAATCAATTTCTTTAAATACTGATTTGGTGGGCATGAAAATGAGAACTACCTTTTTCAGTGCCCTTGAAGAAACATTCTATTCATTGGCAACACATTTTAATTGAGGGCTTATTATCGGGCTATGTGTGTTTTAGTCTGCTCAGTCATGCTGTCTTGTATAAAAAGATGTATAGATAGATGTGCTGAACTAACAAAGAGGATCTAGATGGAGTGGACATGGAACCGTGGGAGCCATGGCGGGCATCCAGGGAGTGTGAGGCTGCAGTGGGACATATAAGATGACCAAAGCTTGAATCCCAGGCTCTGGAAGTGGCCACTTGCTTTGAGTATAATTAAAATTAGTTTGGTTTATGTCAAGATACATAGTAATTTTAAAATGACAAACTTTTTTTTTTTGAAGATATATATTATGATTGGACTCGTATTGCTAAATACAGAATGCTACAGGCATGCACTTAATCTTAGCTTTCTGGAGAGGTGATTGTCGGAAGGTTATATCATAGTTGAAACAACACCAGGACTAATTGTAAGGTTTGACAAAGTACATATTCCTTTAGTTTTGAGTTTGTTGGTTAGGTTACCATGCCATGTGTCACTGCTGGTAGTTTTCTTTCTGTTTTTTTCTTTCTTAAAGGGCAGAGAAAAGAAGAAGGAGTGGGGAGAGAGTGTGAATGAATCTGGGAGTATGATAATAAATTAGAATGAGAAGAGTGAATTTGAGGATATCTATTTGGGATTTGAAAACTGCTGTAGCAGATACATAGTAATCTCGTTTATTGTGGAGTCTGATGTTTGCCTGTGTATGTGTGGGGTGGGGTCAGCAGTTCACAAACTGTCTTTGATTTCTTTCCCTTTGTTAATTGTTAGATATAAAGTATCTGCATGAGGAATTGTTACAGAAATGACAGATAATAGATGTAGATCATCCAGTACAATGCCTCCATATAATAGGTAGTTGTTATTGTTTATAAATAAAACATTATCCTTCATATAACATGGGAGGTTACAGGAAAATGATCTGATGCCTTGAAACAATAGGTTTGAAACAATATTCTTCATAATTAGTATCACTAAGCTGTGGAGACATGGCATCACTACAAAAATAGTAAAGTGCAATATCAAAACAGTTAACTGGATGCCACATCATAAAAATACAAATGTCCATTGTGTTTTGTGACTTAGTCCGGTTTGCTATTTTTGTATTTGTCTTAAGGAAAACAAGGCTCCAAAGTTCCGAAATACTGCAAGCACACAGAATGTTAAAAAACAAAAAGAGTGTTCCCTGCTGAAAATCTTCAATTTATGTGCTTTTGCTGAAAATCTTTAATACTAGAATATATTCTGTAAACTTAAAAAAAAAAAAAATCTAACACAAAGAGCCTTCTATGTTTCTTGAAGGAATTTGTTTCCCATTGGGATAAGGGATAAGGTCTGTGGGATAAGTTTATTTAATATGACATCAGTTGAATAAAGCCAGCTGTGAGTAATTATATCTGATATTTGATTTCCAGCTGTTTGTTGAACTATTATTGGCTCTCAAGGTATTTGGATATTGACTAAATGAATACTTACTGTAAAGGAGTGTTGTTTAAAGTAGTGTTGCCCCAAATAGAACATAGAAAATGAGCCACCTGCTACAAAGTTTAGTTTTAATTCTTTCTGGTGTAACTCTTACTCTAAAGTTAGTATATTTTTAACTTAGAGGAAAACATACAGCTCAGATACGTTTCAGCAGTAATTTTCTTATGTTATATATGTATTGTTGTGCAGTCGCTCAGTGATATCTGATTCTATGTAGCATACCAGGCTTCCCTGTCCTTCACTATATCCAGGAACTTGCTCAGAGTTGGTGATGCCATCCAACCCTCTTGTCCTCTGCCTTCCATCTTTCCCAGCATCAGGGGCTTTTCCAATGAGTTGGCTCTTCACATCAGTAGCCAGAGTACTGAAGCTTCAGCATCAGTCCTTCCAGTGAATATTCAGGGTTAATTTCATTTAGGTTTGACTGGTTTGATCTCCTTGCAGTTCAAGGGACTCTCAAGAGTCTTCTCCAGTACCACAGTTCGAAAACATCAGTTCTGTGGTGCTCAGCCTTCTTTATGGTCCAACTCTCACATCCATACATGACTGACTACTGGAAAAACCATAGCTTTGACTATAAGAACCTTTGTTGGCAAGGTGATATCTCTGCTTTTTAATATACTGTCTAGGTTGGTCATAGCATTCCTTCCAAAGAGCAAGCGTCTTTTAATTTCATGACTGCAGTAACCATCTGCAATGATTTGGGAGCCCAAGAAAATAAAATCTGTCACTGTTTCCATTGTTTCCCCATCTATTTGTTGTGAAGTGATGGGACTGGATGCCATGATCTTAGTTTTTTGAATGTTGAATTTTAAGCCAGCTTTTTCACTCTCCTTCACCTTTATCAAAAGGCTTTTTAATTCCTCTTCACTTTCTACCATAAGGGTGGTGTTGTCTTCATGTCTGAGGTTATTGATAT
The DNA here is from genome assembly GCF_029407905.1 of Bubalus kerabau. Lineage (NCBI taxonomy): Eukaryota > Metazoa > Chordata > Mammalia > Artiodactyla > Bovidae > Bubalus > Bubalus kerabau. Next base: position 43,989,045 of record NC_073639.1, on the reverse strand, counting down.
TTCTCCCAGCAATCTTGGTTCCACCTTGTGCTTCATCTAGCCCACTATTTCACATGATGTGCTCTGCTTAGAAGTTAAATAAGCAGGGTGACAATATACAGCCTTGTCGTATTCCTTTCCCGATTTGGAACCAGTCTGTTGTTCCATGTCCAGTTCTGTTGCTTCTTGACCTGCATGCAGGTTTCTCAGGAGGCAGATAAGGTGGTCTGGTATTCCCATCTATTTAATGATTTTCCAGTTTGTTGTGATCCACGCAGTCAAAGGCTTTAGTGTAGTCAATGAAGCAGAAGTAGTTGTTTTTCTGGAATTGTCTTGCTTTTTCTATGATCCAGCAAATATTGGCAGTTTGATCTCTAGTTCCTCTGCCTTTTCTAAATCTAGCTTGTACATCTGGAAGTTCTCCGTTCATGTACTGCTGAAGCCTAGCTTGGAGGATTTGGAGCATTACCTTGCTAGCATGTGAAATGAGTGCAGTTGTGCAGTAGTTTCAACATTTCTTTGGCATTGCCTTTCTTTGGGATTGGAATGAAAACTGACCTTTTCCAGTCCTGTGACCGCTGCCGAGTTTTCCAAACTTGCTGGCATATTGAGCGCAGCACTTTAACAACATCATCATTTAGGATTTGAAATAGCTCAGCTGGAATGTATATGTGTAAACATGAATAGAATTAAACGTATCAACTCTTTGTCTAAAAATTTTCAGACTCAGATTATCATTAGTGAAGAATTCATGTCAGATTGAATATAGAAGAAGAAGCAGGTTTTTTTTTTTTAAGCATGTTGGACTTTGTACCATCAAACTCTAGGCAGTTGATATTGTGGAAGATTTAAAAGAAAAAAATCACAGAGATTACGAGAAATCAGTTAAAACCAAAATCATTGAAGGAAGATAAATAAGAAATTGGGCATCGGAACTGGCCAGTTATGAGTTAGTCCACCAGGGAGGTAAGGAAAGAGCAGAGGCTTAAACTGGAGCCCTTAGCAGCTCTGGTAGGAGACATGTGGGGAGTGTGGTGGGGCGGGGGGTGGCAGGTGAAGGGTGCACATCCTGGGAGGAAAGCTCCTCGTGTTCTGCATGTAATAGTGACCAGACTCGTGTGTGCATCTTTCTTCTGCATCAGGATCTCAGTGCATCACTTGGTGAAGTGATCCGAGCCTTAGGACCAGCCAGACTACAGAAGCTGGTGTGGCTGCCCGCCACAGAGCTTTCATCTGCTCAGGTTCTGGATTCCACCATTTCTAGACATTTCTGAGTGTTGATGGCAAGTAGAAAGAGGCACAAGATAGAGTTCCTCCTGGTAGCATATGGTCTTACCTAGTATTGCCCATATTGCCTTGTTCTCAGAGATATTTCATATGTATGTTGAAAAATGCCAGCGGTACAAACAAACATATAGTCAGTTGCTTATGACTGATGCTTAAAAGATGAAGAAGGTCAGGCCACAGTAGTGTGGTATGAGTGGGCATCTCGGAGGATATGTGTTGAGGTGCCCATCAGGTTGGGCTGGGTAGGAGGCTGGGAGGCAGAAGAGCCTCCAGTGGAGGCTGGGGCACAGGAAGTGGGAGGAGGCTGAGGTGGGGCCTCAGGTGCACCAACCGCTTGTGTGATGAGATGGAGATCAGTGATGGACCAAAGTGTTCCCCTAATGGAAGTGACAACAGCCTGTAAAGCTGTACAGGCCCCTTATTTTGTTTGTGTGATGCATAATAGGGGAGAGAGCCTGGAAACTGCCCATGTCACTGGAAATAGAATGGAAAAAGAATGATGGGAAGCTTAACAGGATTGCAAAAACTAAATGTGTGAAAAAAGAGAAGCGCTGCTTCAAGTAGTGACTACATTTGAAAGATAACTTACCGGGTTTTTGTTGGAAGGGCTGGGCAGAACTTGAACTTTGGCAGAAGAGGAATCAGAAGACGTAGCTAGTCCTGGTGATGGGGGAGGATTTAGTGTGCATTTCAGCTGCCATTTGAAGTGATGCTCCAGTAACTGATCGGGGGTGACTGGTCCTTTATAAGGACACTCAGGGTTGAGGAGTTACTTGTAAAGATAGGCTGAGAGTGGGCACCGTTTCTAAGTGAAAGGAGCCTTATAAAGAGGAGCCCAGCCCAGTACTGACCTTAGGGAGACTTGTGCAGCCTTCACGCCCCCTTGAGGGGCTTGGAGACCCGGGGGAAGGGTGGGCAGTGCCGCCCCTTCCCTGCCGTTCTGTACTCTCCTCCCTTTGCTGTCTTGCCTTCTTACTGCTTAGTCAGTCTCCTCCCTCCCACTGGACCTGCCTATCAACAGGTCAGGAGTTTTGTGTGGTTTGTACGTGAGTGTACCCCTAGCATCTAGAACAGTGCTTGGCACGGGGGAACAGGCAATGCTACTTTTTTGAAAAGTGATCCTTGGTGATCTCAGAGAAGGGAATTTCTGCAAACTTAAGGGCAAAGATCAGATTCCAAAAGGTTGTTTAATAAACAGATAGTAGAGAAAAGGGATATACCTGTCACTCCAGAACCCTGGCAGAGAGACAGAGCTTTGCTGTGAGGACTTTGAAGGTCAAGTGAAGGATGGTCGGCCAGAAGCTCCTGTATTTCTAAGAAGAGAATTGGAAGTGATGGGGAGAGTGCGGTGTTGAGAGTTGAAAAACCTGGGGGTGTGGTTGTTGTGTGTGTGATTCTGTGTGTGTGCTTGGATGGCTTACTCTTTTCAGAAAAGACTAACAAAAGGTGGTACAGAAGAAATAGTACTCATCCCCCCCCTTTTTTTTTCCCCTGGTCTTTTAAAATTTGTAAACATTTAATTTTCACTCAGGTCACTCATACTGGAGGTAGGATCAACATGAATGTTTGGGGGTGTGAGCAGGACTTTACTGCTATACCAGACTGTTTTCTGTGTTTCAGATTTTTGCACTGAATATTCTACTCAGAAGGTAATTGCCCCTCTTGGGTGAGGCCTATGTATGTAACTGGTAGAATCTCACCTGCGTGATGAAGCAAGGGATTTCAAAGGTTACACTTGGGCCACTTCAATAACCTCTAATAATTACCTTCAGGAATAAAACTGTGCTTTGGGTCCAGAAGAATAAGAAATGTAACAGATAGTCTTTATCCATCATATATTTTAGAGTTCAGGAGGCTTAAATGACACATTGGACAAGTAGTCTAATGTAGTAGATTGAATTCCATAATATCTCATGTTTGATTTTGATTTATTAACTTTTTCTACTAAAAATGAGGCTTCACTATCATGAAGTGAAATTTAAAGTAAGGCAGGGATTAATGCACTTAAATGTCATCCCTAGCGTTTGTCATATTTCCAAGTGATACAGTTTGTATGAAAACCCGGTGCTATTGGTCAGAATATTTTTAGACCGTTTCTTGTGAACATCTTAGGTTATCTCTTTACTTCATATCATTGTATTTTATTTTTGTCCCTGCTGGAACAAAGAACCAACTTGTTCACTAGGCTTAGTTCTGGGTGTTGGGTATTCAGAAAAACTGCTAGTGATAATATGCAAAAAGAATGTGTTTTTAGATAGTCTTAAAAAAAATTATTGATGTGTGGTTGATTTACAATGCTGAGTTAATTTCTACTGTATAGAAAAATGATTCAGTTACACACATGTGTACATTCTTTGTCATATTCTTTTCCTTTATGGTTTATTAAAAGATATTGAACATAGTTCCCTGTGCGTTCATTAGGACCTTGTTGTTTATCCATTCTATTTATAATAGTTTGCATCTGCTAATCCTAAACTTCCCCTCCACTCCACCCCCAAACCCCCTCCCCCTGGCACACAGGTCTGTTCTGTGTCTGAGTCTGTTTCTGTTTTGTTGATAAGTTCATTTGTGTTGTGTTTTAGATTCCACATGTAAGTGATATCATATGGTATCTGTTTGTGTCTGTCTGACTTCACTGTGTGACAGTCTCCAGGTATATCCGTGTTGCTGCAAATAGCATTATTTCATTCTTTTATATGTCTGAGTAATATTCCATTGCATGTATGTGCCACATCTTGATCCATTCCTCTGTGGATGGATGGGTTACCCAGTTGGCCCTAGTGGTAAAGAACCTGCCTGCCAGTGTAGGAAACATAAGAGACGTGGGTTTGATCCCTGAGTCAGGAAGATCCTCTGGGGAGGACGGGATGGCAACTCATTCCAGTATTCTTGCCTGGAGAATCGCTGTGGACAGAGGAGCCTGGTGGGCTACAGTCCATAGGGTCACATAGAGTCAGACATGGCTGAAGCAATTTAGCACGCGTGTGGATGGACATTTAGGTTTCTTCTGTGTCCTATTGTAAATAGTGAAGCAATGAACATTGTTGTACATGTGTCTTTTCCAGTGATGGTTTTTTCTGGATATCTGCCCAGGAATGGGATTGCTGGATCATATGGTAGCTCTGTTTTTAGTTTTTAAAGAAACCTCCATACCGTTTTCCACAGGAGCATCACCAATTTACGTTCCCACCGACAGTGTAGGCAGGTTCCCTTTTTTCCACACCCTCTCCAGCATTTGTTATTTGTAGACTTTTTAGTGGCAGCCATTCTGGCTGATGTGAGGTGGTACCTCATTGTAGTTTTTGAATTGCATCTCCAAAGTAAATAGTTTAAAAGAAATCAGTGAAAAAGACAAATTAGCCACAAAGAAATGATGGTTAGAATGACACAAGACTACTTAACTCTAATAATGGAAGTCAAAGACAGGAATAATTTCAAAGTATTAAGAGACCATCTGTCAGAATTCTGTATCTTGGAGACAAGCATCTTAGGCTGAGAAAAAAATTTACTGTTATTTAAACACTTTTTGATGATGGCTGTTCTACTGGTGTGAAGCGATACTTTATTGTGGTTTTGACTTGCATTTCTCTAATAATTAGCAACGTTGGGAATCTTTTCATGTGCCTGTTGGCCGTACAGATACTCTTCAAGCACTTGCAGCTTCTGTGGATGGTCAGCTGCTGGAAGTGACCGTGGATGGTGGTGTGAGGCCCGTGCCCAGAGAGGGAGCTTATGCCCCTACCTGCCCATCTCCTCTGTCTGACTCTGACCCTAATTCATTGTATCGCTGGCGCTCAGCTCTGACAGCAGGTTGGATGCAGGGCAGTGAGATGCCAGGCCCCAGAGTTCAGCATGGCCAGTGGTTCTGCTCTGTTGGGGTTCATCCCCAGAGGCATGCGAATTTATTTGACTTTTTGTCACAGGGCATTGCTGTATATTTTACTTATTGAAGTGTAATAAATTTAAATAACTCAATAAAAATGTGCTTTGGGAATGAACTGCTTTTTTTAGTAATAAAAGGACTTGAAGCTAAATATAGAGTCTAATCACATTTTCCTGTGCGTGGTGGGTACCTGATGGCAAGTTGTAAAGAGTGAGGTTACAGATACTTAGGATTTCTGGTGTCCTTAGCTCACATCGTACATGTGTGAGGGTTCCGGGCCCCCAGGCGCATGTGTGTGATGTGATTTAGATAAACTTTATTATTACCATTTTTTTAAGTTATTTATTTTTTGCTGAGCTGGGCTTTCTCTAATTGGAGAGAGTGGGGACTACTCTAGTTACATGTGGGATCTTCCTGGACCAGGGATAGAACCCCAACCACTGGACCATCAGGGAAGTCCTCAGATAAACCTTCTGATGAACAGCTGGCAGTGATGGTGGGTTGGCAGAGAGCATTTGTTGAAGTTGGGAGTTAGAAAGTTCGTTTTCTGATGCTCATGACTTTTAAGTGAATTTCTGTCTCACATTGTAGTTGTCTGTGAGGGAGTTTTATCTGCTTTTATAGACGGAGTGACTTTTTTTTTTCTTATTTCTAATTGTTTGTTGGAGAAGGAGAAGAGAGTGGCAAAGGATGAGATGGTTGGATGGCATTACCAACTCACTGGATATAAATTTGAGCAAACTCTGGGAGGTAGTGCAGGACAGAGGAGCCTGGCGTGCTATAGTCTGTGGAGTCGTAAGGAGTCTGACACAACTTAGCGACTTAACAATTCTTTGTTGATTATCCTGGTTTTTTTTTCTCCTTAAGTTTTTATTGGAGTATAGTTGATTTACAGTGTTGTGTGAGTTTCAGGCACAGTGATTCGTTTATACATATACATGTATCCATTCTTTTTCCTGTTCTTTTCTGTGATGGTTTATCACAGGATGTGGAGTAGAGTTCCCTGTGCTGTGCACTAGGTCCTCAGCAGTCATCTGTTCTGTATGGATGAGTGTGTCTTTGAGGACCAGGGTTGTATGGTACCATCTTCGCATCTCCAGGTCCGCACCCAGGCGGGGCTGTGCAGAGCGGATCTTCCATGCCTTGGCTTGTCTGTGAGCCGGGGAGGGGTGACATCTAAACAAACCAGATTTTAGGATCATCTCTCCCCCTAGTCTCTGTTGAAACCTGGAACTAAATAGAAGTCATCATTGGTGTTAGGAAAAATACAACTTTGTTTAGGATTCTTTATTTTCAAGTCCATTCATTTGCTGCTTCTTAAGCTCTGTATCATTGAACTTGCAGCATTGTGTTTTACTCTGAAACGAGAAATTCCCAGAGAAAACAAAAAGGAAAAACTCCAGTGCTGTTCCAAGCACATCCCTCAGAGGTCTCTGCAGCTTGCGTCCTCCACCCTGTGGCACCTGACTGTCTTAAGATTTCCATCATTGCCCTTCAAAATGGAGTAATAAAAATAGTAGCCGGTGCTCAGAAAGGTGCCTGTTCTATGCAGGGTGCTGCCCTCAGCGCCTTGCGAAAATCTTCATTCAGATACTGTCACTATGTCCACCTTGCAGGTGAGCAAACAGCCAGAGAGGCTGAGTGGCTGCTGAGGGTGCAGAGCCAGGCTGGGGCTGGCTCTGACCAGTCACTCAGCCAAGCCAGGGGAGAGGTGCCTGCAGGCTCACCACAGCCCCCTGCCCTGCCCAGAGCATCTTGCCATGTTTTCTGCAAATTTTCCATTCTGCTTGAAGGCCCAGTATTCCACCAGAAGATTATAATGTTAGAGGTTTCTTTAATAAAAATGTAATGGAGGCAGGGTCTCTTTGGGGGAGGGTCAAAATGCCTAGAGTGCTTTTTCTCCGGAAAGTTTTGAGAATGAGAGCTGGAAGAAGTGAATAATTCGGGGACTTTGCAGTCACTTCTCATCCCCACATTTAGCAAGCTCTTAGGTGGGTGCCCCAGGTTCTTGGATTTCATGAATCAGACCCTTGATCTTCCTGACCACCACTCAGAAATTGAGGTGCCAACATAATGTGGGCAATTATAGAAAATTTCTTGTACTAGTGATACTAGACAAAGCAATGAGTTGTATCATCTCGTATCAATATGATTTCAAAGGATGACATTATAAAAGCAAAAAAATGGTATGATCTTCCCCAAAAGTCAAGCTCTTTATTTTTTAAAAATTAAAAATTATATTTATTTATTTGGCCGTGTTGGTTGGGCCTTAGTTGGGGCACACAGGATCCTCGTGGTGTCATGCAGGCTCTTTTCCTTGTGACGCACGGACTCTGGTTGTGGCATGTGGGCTTAGTTGCTCCATGGCATGTGGAATCTTAGTTCCCTGGCCAGGGATCACATCTGCATCCCCTGCATTGCAGGGTGAGTTTTTAACCACTGGACCACTGAGCTCTGTAAGTTAGGTACCTTCAGCTCATCAAGAATCTCATGCAGCGTCTTTGTTCTTTCACTTTGCCAAATGCTGGTGAAAACTTTGCTATGGACCTATGTTTGGAACCCCTTCACTGGGCCTCTTTGAAATTTGTCCTTTATCTGGAAAAGGAAATTTCACAGCCTCCATTTCCTTCTTTCTACGGGGATGTTCTAGTTCTGGGATGAAGTAGCTGGTCAGCAAACCCATCTGCCCTTTGTTGCTTTGATCTCAGTGCCAGCCATTCTGGGTTATGAATGTAGTTTAGGAAATGTGGGGGTGAGGGCCCCTTTTGCCTTCCTTCTCATTCCCCTTCTGGCTGTAATGGCTCCTCTGTGGTAACTGAATTCACCAAGGGCTCTTTTCCTCCTTCTGGTTTCTGGAGCATCTTGGTAATGATGGCCAAAGGGCTCTGTGTGTGTGTGTGTTTAAGAGCGAGCGAGCGAGCGCGCATTGCTGTTGTGACGGCCAAAGGTCTCTTGATTTATGCTGCTTAATTATGAACGTGATGGAGTCCATCATATAGATTAAGTGGACACATCTGCAGATTTAAGCTGTCAGGTGTGGGTGGTACCCCCTGTACAGTTGTGGGAGGTAGGACAGATGTAAGATAAAGATATTAGACGTTAGTGTCCAAGGAAAGTTTGAAACATCATTGAGAGGCAGGATGCTTCAGAAATTACGGCTGTGGTTCTTTCTAAGGGAGCACTCCATTAGCGGTGTTTTATATATATGTTTACTAGTCCTTATGTCTTCTCTGCAGTCTAGTAATGCACTTCCTTTTTTGTAACTGTGCCCCCACCCCGCCCCCCGCCCCTAGTGTTTATCTGATGGGATGGTTAAACTTCCCCTCACCCAGCCACTTCATCTCATATGGACAGATCTGAAAGAGATCAGTTTTGAGCGGTACCTAAAATGTCTTTAGCATTTAGTTCGTTTCTGATGAACAGAGTTGGGAAGCTTTAACCGTGTCCGCAGAATATTTCTGTGTGCTTCTCCTGTCCTCCTGAGAAACAGAGAAGTTTGAGAATAAGTAACACTCGTGGTGGTTGACTCCTTGGTAAAACATTCAAGATGGGAAAAACAGATGTCCAATTATTTTTGTCTTTTGTCCTAGAAAAATGGCAGCAATGAGGTTTTCTATATTTAAAACCTGCTTTCATTCGGAAGCGCTTCCTTTCTGCGGAGAGCCTGTGTGTCCTCGGTGACCTGTTCCGCTTGGCTTTTGTTTTCCCAGGACTGTGTGAACCCACCGCTGTGGGGATGCTGACATTGGCCCGGTCGTCTGCAGTTAGGTTGTCTTTGGACCTGGAGGCGTCCTGAGGGTGGTTCTGCAGCTCTGGGCCCCTGTTGCCAGGTTTTCAGTGGGCCGTGGCCCCCCTCCCACCCCACACCAGCTCGTTTTCTGCAGGGCTTAATCGGAGCCAGACCATCCCTGGGAAAGAGTGCCACCCCGGGCCCAAGGTTTTAACTGTGTCCTTAGAGGAGGACTGGGCACAGGGGGCATGTATAGCTCCTTTAAAAAAAAAAGAGAAATGGAAGATGGTCCAGGAATCATTTTGTATGAATTGGGGGCATTGTGTGCATGTGTGTGTACAGCTGATTTACCTTTTCAGTTGTACTTAATCAACATTTTAAATGTTAACTTAAAATGTGCTCATTCACTACCTGCTCACTTATTCACAGAGAACAAAAGCCAGGCTGGCATTCGGTTCATGGCAAATCATTTTCTAGAGTGTTAATCTATATACATGGGCAGTTAACATTTGACTACATATTTTGCAGTCTGAGAGATTAAAATAAGAGTTACTTCAAAAGATCTGTTTTGATGTTTGTTCTCGCTGCCTGAGAGATGTGAATTCCAGGGAGCTGTCGGCTTGGTCATGGGCATTGTTCTGAAGGGGAAAGATCAGCTCTGAAGCTCATACTGACTCTGTGATTTAGCCACTTGATATGTTTCTTATCTGTCCCCAGGATTAGTTTTTAGTTACCATTATTGATTTTTCTAATGAGGAATTTTGGGCTTTCCTGGTGGCTCAGATGGTAAAGAATCCACCTGCAATTCAGGAGACCTGGGTTTGATCCCTGGGTTTGGAAGATTCCCTGGAGAAGGGAATGGCAACCCACTCTGGTATTCTTGCCTGGAGAATCCCATGGCCAGAGGAGCCTGGTGAGCTACAATCTCTGTTATCACAAAGAATTGGACACGACTGAGTGACACACACACACACAGTGAGAAATTTTAATCCTCAAAAACAATACTTACTTCCATGGCTGTTTTCCCCTGGGACAGGGCAATGGACGCAGTGTGTGATGGGTGTCTAAGTTGCTTAACATAACTCTGCTCATTTAGGAGCATAAAGACTACCGCGGGTTGGCGGTTGTTGCTGAATCATTTAACTCTTAGGTTTTCTTCAATAAGAGATAAACTTTGAGGATGATGTGGTACTTCCACTGCTTCTTAGAATTTAGGAAGTACTTTTCTGCCTTCTTCAGCTCACCTCCCCTGAAATGTGACACTTTGGGCTCCCTGCCACCTGGAAGCAGAGGAAGCATGGGGCAAGGGTGTGCTCGGCCTAACTCTGAGGTCTCTTTTGTAATTTTCATGGTTAATTCAAAAGGTAATTACCTTAGAATTACTTCTGTGTGAAGTTTAGGAACTATTCAAAAACTCTTATTTTTTTAAAAGCTCTAAAGAACCCTTGAGGTAGTTTTGGACAAACGCAATAACTTAAATCAGTATCTTTTACTTCTAGAATTCCTTATCTGCCTGTCTTAAAAAGATGCAGTTGCTCAAGAGTCCAGGGCTGAAGAAATGCCTCCAAACCGAGTTGTAGATGACTGGAATATAACCACAGATTTTCCTGCGTTTTGACTTGTGAATTTGAATGAAATCGCAGCTCTGGGGCATGGTCTTCCTTTTGGGTGTAAGTTATAGTAAACTCAGAAACAGCCTTCATAAGATTTAGGTTGAAATTGCTATTTAAGAACAAAGTTTACTGAATCACTTTGCCGTATAGCAGAAACTAACACAAACTTATAAATCAACTATACTCCAATAAAAATTAATTAAAAGTACTTTATTTTTAGAACAGTTTTAGGTTTACAGAAAAGTTGAGAGGCTGGTACAAAGAGTTCTCATATATCCCCTCACAGTTTCTCCTATTGATATTTTACAAGTATTTTACAACACTGTAATAAACTGATTAAGTGAAAGTGAAGTCACTCAGTCGTGTCCAACTCTTTGTGACCCCATGAACTGTAGCCTACCAGGATCTTCCGTCCATGGGATTTTCCAGGCAAGAGTACTGGAGTGGGGTGCCATTTCCTTCTCCAGGGGATCTTCCTGACCCAGGGATCGAACCCGGTCTCCCGCATTGTAGGCAGATGCTTTACCGTCTGAGCCACCAGGGAAGTCCACAAAACTTATTATAACACAGTCAAAAAAAAAAAGTTTTACTCAAAATCATAACAGTCCACCATGGATTTTTCCGGAACATTTCCCTGAAGTATGTGATGACAGGCAGTTATCACAGTTGGAATATTTTTGTTTTAACGGCTCTGGTGCTTTACCAAGTTGTGAGGGGTTGGGGTCGAGGACAGGTTTAAAATATGACTTTTTCCTCCTGGGGATGATAGAAATGAAATGATTTTATCAAGAGTGCTGGTGGGCCTGTCTCCCATCCCCCATGCCCTTTCTTTAGGGACAGAGGAGAAAGGATGGTCGTGGTCTCTGCACAACCCTAAGGGATGATGTAAAGATCCATCTCCTACTTAGGTGTGTAAGGCCGTGAAGAACTGCTAGTCCTCTCTGCCCTCTGGTGGCCACATGCAGAATTGCCTCAGCCTGTCTGGGTACAGGGGCTGAGAACAGCTTTTCCCCTGCCCTTTGTCCCAGTTACTCCCCGGGGTTGAGCTCACCATGTGTGCAGGTCATGGATACCATCGGCTCTGCAGGAGTGTGGCCCTGTTCCTTCTTTGCGGCACAGCATGTTGCTAGACGCAGAGATTAGAACAACATGTGAAACAGTGACTTTGAGGTGTTTCTTCTCTGACGGAGATGAAATATAAAGTGGCTGCACAGATCTCACGTGGGGGCCCATGTGGGTGGCTCATGAAGCAGTCCCTGCTGCCGGTGGGTAGAGTTGTAGGACACTTTCCCAGGGGTGAGGGAGGGCCAGTGTGTTCGAGGGACTCTGTGTTAGGCTGGGCCCCACCCTGCCAGCTATCTGTATGGGAGGGGTGCAAAGACTGTTGGTGGGGACTTTATTGGGAAGCCAGCCTGGGGGGCTTTGGGAGCAGGTGGTGACAGGCTCGAAAAGCGCAGGCAGGTCTGTGCTCTGAGGCTGGTCGGCTCCCTTTATACTATCCATTGTATAAAAGCTGGATTAATACAGATGGTCATCCAGGGGCCCTTTGCATGTTTTATAAATAATTAATTTGACTTATTTTTTGGCCAGATAAACATATGAAAAGGATGCATTGATATATACAAATTCTAAAGTATATAAGTTTTGGTAGTATTTAAAAGTTTGTAATTCTTGATGTTACTGTGTGCCTGCCTTTCTGCAAATCTCACAGGTCATGGAATCAGCTGCCCTGCTTCCCAAGGGTCTGTATGTGCCATGTGTCATTATGAAGCTATATGTCTTTTAGTCATATGACCCAGTCAAGAAGAGTCATGCATGCACGTGTGCCCAGTCACTTCAGTCCTGTCTGACTCTTTGTGACCCCATGGACTGTAGCCCGCTAGGCTCCTCTGTCCATGGGATTCTCTAGGCAAGGATACTGGAGTGGATTGTCATACCTTCCTCCAGATGACCTTTATGCTGGTATGCAAATAGTGTCTCAGTAACACATCCAGGGTTGCAGGCCTTCGCAGCAATGGGGAGGAGGACACCAGAGCACATGTTCTTTTCATTACCTTCCAAGGGTGGTTTTTAAATGTTTTAGTTAGAGAACCATGGCTTCTGCTAGGTAAAACTTTTAAGCTTACCCTGGTGTGGGTAGACACAGCAAAGCCAGCAGATGTCCCCCCAACTTCGGTCCTCCACCTCCTGGCTGTGGCCGGGAGCTTGAGCCTTGCATAGTTTGGCTTTTAACCTCTTTGTCATTATTGTGCAGGACAGAACTGTAATTCCTTGCTGGTGGTCTAAGGCTGGAAAGATGCAGTACCTCGTTGTCTTGGCAACAGAGAGCGGTGGGTCAGCACTGCAGTCTCTGGTCCTGAGAGGCTGGCAGGCGGTTCACCGTGTGGGCCTTGAGCTCGAGCGTGGTCTTGGCCTTATCAGCACTGCAGTCTCTGGTCCTGAGAGGCTGGCAGGCGGTTCACCATGTGGGCCTTGAGCTCGAGCGTGGTCTTGGCCTTATCAGCACTGCAGTCTCTGGTCCTGAGAGGCTGGCAGGCGGTTCACCGTGTGGGCCTTGAGCTCGAGCGTGGTCTTGGCCTTAGTTCCTGTGATGATTGAGATGCAGTATTTTTAAAGGAATCAACCTTACCTCGTAAATTGATCTTATAACTAACTGGAAGGTTGTACCTTACTTGTGATTCTGGTTCAAATATGTAGCTTCATATATGAAGTAAGAACTCACTTTAAAGGAGAAGGATATATTGTTTCTCATAGTAGAGTGTAGCAAACCTCCTCCCGCTCCCGCCCACTCCATTTGCAGAGCATCTGTGGAGGAGGCTTCCATTTGCAGAGCATCTGTGGAGGAGGAGGACAGGAAAGGTGAGGGATGGTCTCCTCTCTCAGCTCTTCAAAGGTCATGTTAAAATACACTCTTAGTGCTTACCCAGTCCTCGTGCTGGTAAACAAGGGGAGTTAAAACCTAGTTCTGGTGAATCTTAAGTTTGCTCTGAGGCTGATTCCCTCCTGAGCGAGTCTCTTAGGAGGTACCAGAGAAGGTGTCCACGACGTGGAAAGCTTTCCTGACTTCTTCACGTTGGCCCTGGGTTGTGTTTACAGACTCTGAGCAAGAGGATTCCTTAGGTTGTGAGCAGTCATTCTCCTCAGTGACCTACAGCAGGGATCCCCAACCCCGAGGTCAGATTTTAAGAACAGGCTGCACAGCAGGAGGTGAGCTGTGGGCAAGGTGAGTGGGGCTTCATCTGCAGCTCCCCATCACTCTCATTACTGTCTGAACCATACCCCCCGAACCATTCCCCCTGCCCCAGTCTGTGGAAAAATTGTCTTCCACGAAACTCGACCCTACTGACCAGAAGGTTGAGTACCTCTGACTTAGAGAATACTTCTGGGTTTGATACATGGTTTATGTTTGGGGCCAAAAAAGGTCTTTTTCATGGAATACTGCATTCCTGTCCGTCCATCAGTGTTCTTGTCTACAGGGCTATAGCAGTTTTATGACTTTTCGTTGCTTTCAAATAACATCTATTTTTGAAAAAAAGGATGTCCTTCCTTGAAAAGATCTATTGTTGGAAAAATGCTGCTTCCTGGTTTAAGCAACATGTTCCTGTTTGTGTCTAAGACTAGAGAATTTTGTGGGGGGAGGATCACTTATATTTTTGAGGGCCTTTTAAAATAGCAGTGGTTATGTGGATTTTGTCATGGGAAGTGTAATGGGAGGTTAGAAGGTTGTTTGCAAATCATGGTTTATTGACAAATGACAGTTGGAGTATTTCAGGTGATGTAAGGCTCCAGAATTTTTTCTCTATAGTCAAGGTTGTTGAAAACTTCACTCTGAATGTTTCTTTGTGTAGAAACGGGAAAAAAAAGCATCCACGAATGTAAGTCCTGGAAGGGCATGTGTTTCCTTGTTCCTCTTACGAGGGAGTTTGCTCTGAGATGCCATCCATGTGGCAGGTCTGTGATTGGTTTGAGCAATAAGTCTCTTCAGCACCTGCCCATATGCCTGTTTGTTTCCTTGCTGGGTGAAGGCAGTTCCGTGTACCAGCTCATAGGTTATTTTGGCAAAGGCCAACCCTGAAGGAGTGATGAGGGTTGAAACCTCTGCGTGAAAAGTGGGGGAAGTGTGAGGGGCAGGTGCTGAGGGGTGAGGGGGCTCCTGGCAGAGCCTGGATCCCTGGGTCTTGTCCCTCACGCCCCAGTGTATTTCATTTCTGAAACTTCCGACCACCTGCAGATTTATCTGGACTGTGGAAATGTAGACGTCGACCAATAGTTCCCCTGGGAAGATACAAGACCCCTCTGATCACTCACATGTGCTTCAGGTCTTCTCTCGATAGCTTGTAGACTAGCGTGGGGGACCTAGACTGAGGGTGGGGGTGATTCAGGTCACTGGACATCTGGGGAAAGGGTAGAAGAAATTGATAAGAAAGAAAAGACCACATTGCCTATTTCAAAATACCACCCAGCCCACCTTGCTCCTAGGAGAGGAGAAGAAAACCTGTCTTCCTTTTTGCCTGATTTCAGTGTCTTTAAGTCCCCTGCAATCCCTCATCTCTAGTAAACCTAGTCTTTGGCTCTTGGGCTCTGTGTTGATGGAAGCCTGGCTACCAGCAGCTTTCCCCTTTCTTAGTCTGAATCCCTGTGGCTCCTCTCTGCTCATTGTCTTTCATCCCTGGGAGTCTGAGACCAGAGATTTCCTGATGCCTTTTCCTAAACTTTCCGACTCACCCAAACCTGTGCTGGTCACAAGCGAAACATTACATCAACTTACTCGTTGCCTGCAGACGTCAGTGTTACACTGACTGTTAGTTACAGAGAAGAGATCTCAGGTTGAGGTGGACTCTCGGTCAAATCATCTAATTCCAGCTAGATGAAACGGCCTTCCCTGTGACAGCTTCGTGTGGAAACATGGTGTCTGTCCTGGAGTTTCCAAGCTTTTGAGGCACAGACCATGTGACACAAGTTTCTTTTCTTAGACTCACTCTTAGAGTAATAGAGGAAACCCTGGACGTCATCTGACCCTTTGCGACTCCATGATCTGTAGCCCACCAGACTCCTCCGTCCATGGAATTCTTCAGGCAAGAATACTGGAGTGGGTAGCCGTTCCTTTCTCCAGGGGATCTTCCTGACCCAGAGATCTGCACTTTTGAAAAATCCTATTTCTTTCTACTCCTTTGCTAAATAGACTTTTTCAGTGTAAATGTATGTGCCTGATTAGGGTTAATGAACGTAAATAGTCTTGCCTGTTAGAAGTACTATGGGCCTTGGGCAGCTTACAACAGGCTGATCAATATTTCAGTGAAAAAAATGTCAGACATTCGTGTTAGACTCAGATTATAAACTCTTCAGAAATGGGAGGGTAGTTTCTCTGTTACTATTTAAGGACTGCAGAAGCACACACATTTATAATACATAAAATAGAATGTGAACCTTAGCATTATTCAGAAGGCCTTTCCATTATGAGGATTAAAGAAAACTCATTATTTGAGACATTTGTATTGGCTTTTCCTACCTGCACAAAATTGGCATGATTGGGGTAGGAAGGGGTTTAGGACTGGATAGTGGGGATGGTTTTGTTTTAGCTTTCTTATTTGTATTGAATTTTTAGGTCTACATGTAGATTTCAGTCTATAAATAGCTTTCATAAGATTTGTGGTAAATAAAGCTACAGATGAATAAAATAAAAGTCCATCACTTTATCTGAAAGTTTACCATTAGAAGGTGCTACTTTAAATTTTCTGTATTGAAAAGTTTTAAATTGGGGCAATTGAGAATCATAAATGAGGTCTTCCCTCCACCCCCACCCCCAGCACATCATAATATTGTTCTAAAATCTTCTTGGAATCCTCTTAGAAAGGTTTTAATTTCCTTGCCTAGTTTATTCTGTCAATCATTATCCGTTATCTGGGCCCTTAATGTATGAAATCTAATTGCACGCATAGTTTGAATTGTTCTCAAAGGTACCCTTAAGGTTACAAAAATTTTTTCTTACCCGAGACAGAGGATTAAATTTAACCGATGTAGTACAAGATTTGTGCAATGAAAAGTACAGAACATTGTTGAAAGAAATTAAGGAAGACCTAAGTAAAGGGAAAAACATCCCATGTCATGGATTAGGAGACTTAATATTGTTACAGGAGCAACATTACCTGAATTGATCTTTAGTTTCATTGCAATACTTTTTAAAGCTGGCTTTTCTGCAGAGATTTACAAGCTGATTCTAAAATTCACATGTACCCAAGAAACTAGAATAAGGTTGAAACATTGACAATTTCTGATTTCACACTTGCTCCAAAGCTGCATAAATGAGATCTTATGTGGTTCTGGCATGAGGACGGACTTGTAGACCAATGGAATAGATCTCAGAGTACGGACATGCTGCTGCTGCTAAGTCACTTCAGTCGTGTCTGACTCTGTTCGACCCCAGAGACGGCAGCCCACCAGGCTCTGCCGCCCCTGGGATTCTCCAGGCAAGAACTCTGGAGTGGGTTGCCATTTCCTTCTCCAATGCATGAAAGTAAAGAGTGAAAGTGAAGTCGCTTAGTCATGTCCAACTCTTCGCGACCCCATGAACTGCAGCCTACCAGGCTCCTCTGTCCATGGGATTTTCCAGGCAAGAGTGTTGGAGTGGGTTGCCATGAGTACAGACATAAATACTGACATTTGTGATCCTTTGATCTTCAGCAAGGGTAGCGATACAGTTCACTGGGGGAACAATAGTGTGTTTCAACAGAGGATGATAGGATAACTGGATATCTACGTGTAAAAGAATGAAGTTGAATGCTTACCTTACTTATATGTAAAATAACTAAAATAATTAAAATAATTAAAAATGGAGTATAGACTTAAACATAAGAGCTATGACTGTAGAAGAAGAAACTCTATGTAGAAGCAAATATCTTAAATCTTTGTGACCTTGGATCAGATGTTTCTTAAATCTGACTATAAAAACATACACAACAAAAGAGTAGGTAAGTTGAACTTCATCAGAATTAAAAACCCTGTGCTTCAAAGGTCACTAGTGATCCAAGAAAGTGAAATGCCAGCCCACTGAAAGGGAGAGAATGTTACCCAATAATGTATCTGGAAAGGGCCTCTATCCAGGATGCACAAAGAATCCTTAACATGCAGTGATGAAGACAAATAGCCCAATTAAAAAGTGAACAAAGAATTGAGTAGATATTTACCCAAAAACGTATAAATGGCCAGTAAGCACATGGAAAATTGTCATTAGGGAAATACGAATCAGCACCTTCAAACGCGCCTTGGAAGGCTAAAACAGAAAAGACAGACATTAGTGTTGGCAAGGATGTATGTGGAGAAATCAGAGTCCTCAGACCCTGCTGATAGGATTATAAGTGACGTAGCCACTTAGGTAAACAAGCTAAAGACAAGCGTTATCTTATGAATGAGCAGTTCTGCTCCAGGTATATACATTCCCATGAGAACTAAAGACAGGTGTGCAAGCAGAAATGTATGCATGAGAGTTGATAACAGCATTATTCATGCCAGTCATAAAGCAGGGAAAGCCCAAATGTCCATCAGCTGATGAATGGATAAACAAAATGTGGCATCTGTCTACCGTGGAATATTATTTTGCAATACAAAGGAAAGTATCATTACCTGCTGCAGCGTAGATGAACCCTGAAGGTATTAGGCCAAGAGAAAGAAGCCAGTCACAAAAGAGCATGTATTCCATTGTGAGATTCCATTTACACGAAATGTCCAGAATAGGCAATTCCGTAGGCACAAAACAGATTAATGCTTGCCAGGACCTAGGGAAAGGGAGGATGGGGAGAGAGTACTAATGGTTATCGGGTGGTTTTTTGGGTGGTAAAATGCCAGGAATTATGGTGGTGTTTGACAAAAACAAACCATGGAATTATTCACAAGCGATAAATCTTGAGTTCTAACATGTCTGAGAACCTCTGGGCCTGCTTACAGCGACTATTTAGAAGGAGGTGTAGCCTCAGTGTGGGGTGGGGGTAGAGGTTTTTGCACCCCCTACCTTCCTGTGGTCTCCCACCAGAAAAAAAGTGTGAATATCTCAATAGGGCTTTTGTTTTAAAAAGGAAGAGGATAATTTTACAGATATTTAAAAATATGTTTGTTTTAGATTTTGGCCAAGATTTGGAGGAGGAGTAAATATCTATTCATATTCTTGAGATCAGAAGCTGCTATTCATTGGAGTCTTAAAATACTAACTCATGTACATCTAAGACTTACATAATATTTTACATCAACTGTACCACAATTTAAAAAAAAATGCTGGTTCCTTGCTGGCTAGTCATGTAAATCAATATAAACAGGATTATTTACCTGTTTTAAACTTTCATGAATTACTAGGACTCTTTTCTATGTATTGTAACATGATCTGGAAAAACAAGGCATGTGTCTCTTTTTTAAGAAGAATATTTAAATTTAAATATTTCTGTATGTAAGAAACGTCACTTGGTAAGAATTGGAAAGAAAAATTGGATTCATGCTCATCTTTAAATGTAGGCATGAAGTAACATGCATTAATTAAGAAAATAATGACTGAATTGGCAAATACTTATACTTTACAATTAAAACCTTACCTTTGATATTTTACTGTTAAAGCCAGAAAATAATTGGTAACAATTTATGAGGAATTTATTTTCATAACTTTGAGCCAGTGTCATTTATATTTTTATGGCCTTTGTACGTTTCCCAAAGGCAGCTGTGATGGATGACATTGTGTAGGCCCAGGATTTCTCTTAATATAAATGTGATTTTTGATGTCTAAAAAACTTGTATTTGAAAAAAGCTATCTTTAATTTGGTCTGTAAATATAATGACTTATTTTAGAAGCCTCTTTTCCTGACAAGTCTAATAATTCCTGTCTTTTTTTCAAACAGGATCTGGAAATAGTGTATTCCTATTTACACGGGATGGAAGCCTTGTCCAACCTGAGAGAGCATCAGCTTAGGTAAGTCAATCTAAGATGAATAACAGTGGGACGCTAGAATTTGATATGATCATTTATTATCCTGTAGAAGTGGGATTAAAGGTAACTTACTTCTGAACACTCTGCCTCATCTGGCCTCTGTACTTGGCCTTGTAAGTTTTACATCCATGTGGTAATTTTTGACATTTCTGCCAGAGTGATCACCTCTCTCCTTCCTGTCCATCTCCTCACCTAAAGTAATAAACACCAGTTGGCGAATACACTGAAGGAGCATTGTTTGCCACCCTGGTAAATAAAAATCAATTTCTTAGCACTCAGATACATATGAAACCAGAATGTTTTTAAGTGTTCAGAGAATGACTCAGTTCGCTGTTTTAGGTCTTTGTATGGAATATATTTATTGCATTAAGTTGTCTGCCCGTTTCTGGGAAACTCACTTTATACCATAGTTGGTTTTATGCGTGTCCACTCGTAAAAATCTCATCACATCTCTTGTACAGCAACACATCAGCCTTATTTATGGTTATCTGGGCTTATACTAAAAGATCAAAACATCTTGTATAATCTAGTGATTAACTGGAACAGAAAAGAAAGGATCTTGGGAAGATGGATTGCACGTAAACACCAACTAGGAAGTTATGGGAAAATTCTGTTTCCTCCATCTCCAGATACTTTTGATACCAGCAGTTTTTAATTATGAAAGGAATACTTTTTCTATGTATTTCCCTTTTACTCTTTAAACACTAATTAATTTTTGAGCATGTCAATTTCATATTTAGTTGTTAATTGAAAAACATATCAAGAGGATTGAATACTTCTAAAATTAAATTTTTAATGAAAATCATTTAAAATAGATTGTAGGTTAAGTGTTTAAAAATTCAGTCAAGTTTTATTAGAAAGGGCCAAACCATTGGGAATTTAGAAGATGGCTCAAATTAAAGCGAGGATAATTTCTAAAGTGTGAAATTTTCATTTTATGAATTTTGATGGCAGCTATCCTAGGAAAGGAGAAGGCAGTGGCAACCCACTCCAGTGCTCTTGCCTGGAAAATTCATGGATGGAGAAGCCTGGTAGGCTGCAGTCCATGGGGTCGCTGAGAGTCGGACACGACTGAGCGACTTCACTTTCATATATCATTTTCATGCATTGGAGAAGGAAATAGCAACCCACTTCAGTGTTCTTGCCTGGAGAATCCCAGGGATGGAGAAGCCTGAGGGGCTGCCCTCTAGGGGGTCGCACAGAGTCGGACACGACTGAAGCGGCTTAGCAGCAGCAGCAGCATCCTAGGAAAAGCCTATAGTGCCAATTATCTGTTTTACTGAGTGCAGTTAACCTGCAAATGCAAATTGATTAATATACAAATGCAAATGTCACTTTGCCATATGCATATAAAACTGCACATGGGTAATATTTTGATAATTAGATTATATTGATTATATAATGTGTGTTTGTAGTATATGTGGTCATAAAATTATTTAAGGTAATAGTAATTCTATGCAATAAAAAAAGGAAAATTTTAATACATCTTATGAAGATTTTCAAGATTAAAAAAGGAGAGGTAATATAATAAAGCCCCATACACCCCTTAACCTGCTTCAGAACCATGAATTTCCTGCTGTTTCAAAAGTAAATTTTGGCTGGAAATAACTGATTACTTCAACAGTATAGTTTAGTGTATTTGCACCTTAAAAAGTCCATTTTGGAGATCATTCAACTTTGTTGGCATGAACTTACAAGGAGACACCTTTAGGATGTTTATCTTGTTCTGCTTATGTTGAAAAGTAGTTTGTTTCTCATATTTATGAAAAACATCAGCTGAAACTAAGTCCTTTTCAAGAACAAGATTGGAATACCAAAATGAATAATAGCAAGAAAAGAGGTACAGATAAACTCAATGACTTGGATAAACTGCTTTATAGTAACCACTATTTCTGGGAAAAATACATCTTATTTAGATGTTACTTCCTTTGAATTTTATAAATAAAGTTTTCCCTGTGGGATTAACAGAGAGCAGTTAAGACTTCCATGTAATGTAGTTTTCCAAATTTAGGAAAACAACAAAAAAGAGCAGCTCGTAAGATTTTCCAAGTCTGTTTCCTCAGTACTGGGCGGCAGGACCCTGGTATTTGGGGGCAGGTGGGGAGGCTTTCCTCTTTGGGAGCCCCGCTTGGTGCGCTGTGGGCCATCCAGTGCGTGGATCCTGAGCACTCTGTCACGTGCGGTCAGTTGGCTGTGTCGCTGTGAGGTCGCTCACTGCACACAATCTGAAGGTTTCAGAGCTTCACTCAAAACCTGGATGTCTTTCCACACAGTGTCATTTTTCTAATGTTCACTCCCTTAATCCATATGGATTAGAAGCAGCATATTTGCAAAGGGGAGGAGGAAGCTCCAGTTGGGAGTTGAGGCCAAAATATCTTTAAAAAGCAGAGTAACTGCGGTCATTCAGTGTTGGAAACAAGAGATTGCTGGGGAGGGGAAATATGTGTGTGTGTGTGTGTATATCTATATCTATATCTATATCTAAAATAAAACTGTATATATATAGTTGTATATAGTATATGTGTGTGTGTCCATGTATACATTCTTCAGCATTATGGATGAGCATAATTATTATTACACAGGCAATCTTAGACATTAAGGGACAATTAAAATGTGGCTAGTATATTCTTTAGGAATTTGGGGAAGATCAAACATTCTGTTAACAGCATTTAAGAAAAAAAATATTTGGTACTTTTCCCATGTATTTACAGCATTGTCTAGAGATGATTTTGCCCTGATCTTCTCTTGGTGCTGGTTAGGCTGATTTGTGCAGTCAGCGGTTGTCACCTGCATGCCTGCTATGTGCTGGAAATCAGGTTGGCCGT
Source organism: Bubalus kerabau (assembly GCF_029407905.1). Classification (NCBI taxonomy): domain Eukaryota; kingdom Metazoa; phylum Chordata; class Mammalia; order Artiodactyla; family Bovidae; genus Bubalus; species Bubalus kerabau. The sequence continues at coordinate 43,966,763 of NC_073639.1, read as the reverse complement.
GGAGATGCCACAGTAAAGTTGACCAGACCCCTGCTGCCATGGAGCTTATGTTCCTAGTGGGGCAGACAGGATTTAGGGGTGTAGACCATTGTTGTTTCATTCAGATGTTAGCATGTTGGGCTGCTCTTACTTTGTGGTAGAAAAGAGGGAACATTTGTGTCAGCTCAGCTGCTCAGAGATCCCTACGGTGCTGATGGGTCCTGATGCTCTGGGTGGGAGCAGGCAGGAGCCGTGGGAAGGTAAATGTAGGTTGGGATGCTCAGTGCAGTCAACAGTGCAGGGCTGTGTATTCAAGGACAGGGGCTTGGATTTTCTCCTGAAGGCAGAGGAGATGAAGAGCAGGTGTGAGGTGCTGTGACTGCATGTCAGGAGAACAGGCAACAGGTGTGCAGAATAGAAGCAGATGCTGCCTCTGTAGTCCTGTAGGAGATAATGGTGGGATGATGGCTTAGACGGGTTTCCCAGGTGGGTCAGCAGTAAAGAATCCACCTGCCAGTGCTGGACCTGCAGGAAACTTGAGTCCTATTCCTGGGTTGGGAAGATCCATTGGAGGAGTAAACGGCAACCCACTCCAGTGTTCTTGCCTTGATAATTCCATAGACATAGGAGCCTGGCAGGCTATAGTCCATGGGGCCACAGAGTCAGACAAGACTGAGCGACTGAGCATGTGAACACGATGACTGATACCAGGTTTTCACAGGTGGGTGGTGAACGTGGTCAGCCTGGGAGGATGTCTTTTTGAAACAGGAACTGGTGGAAAGACGGGCTGTGAACAAAAGAGAGGAGTCAAGGATGATGATGCCAAAATTTTTGGCCTAAACAGTTGGGTTCTGACTGGGGAAAAGCAGATTTGTGGGGTAGAAATTTAAGATCTTTTCGGATGTTTTGAAGATGAAATGGCTATTACACCAAGTAGGCATTTAGAAGAGTGGGTATCACAGTGAGGGCTTAGGTGTGGGGTGTGGCTTTGGAAGCCATCAGGTTATGGATGACGTTAAAAATCACAGACTGGATGAGGTTACATGGTGCAGAGGAGAAGAGGACTGACAGCCCCTGGAGGTGGGCCATTTAGAAGTCAAGTAGGGACTTCCCTGGTGGTCAAGTGGTTAGGACTCTGCACTGTTACTGCAGAGGGTCTGGGTTCAGTCCCTGGTCAGGAAACTAAGATCCCACAAACCCCATGATGTGGCCAAAAAAAATAAGTCAGGTAGAGGAATGGGCAGGGGCAGGGAGTCCAAAGGAGTCAGAAAAAATGGTTAGTAAGAAATAGAGGAAAACAATAGAATGGGAAAGACTAGAGATCTCTTCAAGAAAATTAGAGATACCAGGGGAGCATTTCAGGCAAAGATGGGCTCAATAAAGGACAGAAATGGTATGGGCCTAACAGAAGCAGAAGACATTAAGAAGTAGTGACAAGAATACACAGAAGAACTGTACAAAAAATCTTCATGACCTAGATTAATCACAATGTGTGATCACTCACCTAGAGCCAGACATCCTGGAATGCAAAGTCAAGTGGGCCTTAGGAAGCATCACTACAGACAAAGCTAGTGGAGGCAAAACCAATACAAAAATTGTAAAGTAATTAGCCTCCAATTAAAATAAACAAATATATACTAAAAAAAAAAAAAAAAAAAAGCTAGTGGAGGTGATGGAATTCCAGTTGAGCTGTTTCAAATCCTGAAAGATGATGCTATGAAAGTGCTGCACTCAATATGCCAGCAAATTTGGAAAACTCAGCAGGGGCCACAGGACTGGAAAAGGTCAGTTTTCATTCCAGTCCCAAAGAAAGGCAATGCCAAAGAATGTTCAAACTACCACACAGTTGCACTCATCTCACATGCTAGTAATGGTCAAAATTCTCCAAGCAAGGCTTCAACAGTATGTGAACTGTAAACTTTCAGATATTCAAGCTGGATTTAGGAAAGGCAGAGGAACCAGAGATCAAATTGCCAACATCCATCAGGTCATCTAAAAAGCAAGAGAGTTTCAGAAAAACATCTGCTTTATTGACTATGCCAAAGCCTTTAACTCTGTGGATCACAACAAACTGTGGAAAATTCTTAAAGGCAGAAATACCAGACCACCTGACCTGCCTCTTGAGAAATCTGTATGCAGGTCAGGAGGTAACAGTTGGAACTGGACATGGAACAACGTACTGGTCCCAAATTGGGAAAGGAGTATGTCAAGGCTGTATAGTGTCACCCTGCGTATTGAACTTCTATGCAGAGTACATCATGAGAAACACTGGGCTGGATGAAGCACAAGCTGGAATCAAGATTGCTGTGGAAATATCAATAACCTCAGATATGCAGATGACACCACCCTTATGGCAGAAAGCAAAGAAGAACTAAAGAACCTCTTGATGAAAGTGAAAGAGGAGAGTGAAAAAGTTGACTTAAAAAGCAGAGACATTACTTTGCCAACAAAGGTCCATCAAGTTTCAAAGCAATGGTTTTTCCAGTAGTCATGTATGGCTGTGAGAGTTGGACTATAAAGAAAGCTGAGCACCGAAGAATTGATGCTTTTGAACTGTGGTGTTGGAGAAGACTCTTGAGAGTTCCTTGGACTGCAAGGAGATCCAACCAGCGCATCCTAAAGGAAATCAGTCCTGAATATTCATTGGAAGGACTGATGCTGAAGCTGAAACTCCAATACTTGGACTACCTGATGCGAAGAACTGACTCATTTGAAAAGACCTTGATGCTGGGAAGGATTGAGGGCGGGAGGAGAAGGGGATGACGGAGGATGAGATGGCTGGATGGCATCACCGACTCAATGGACATGAATTTGAGTAAACTCTGGGAGTTGGTGATGGGCAGGGAGGCCTGGCATGGTGCAGTCCATGGGGTCGCAAAGAGTCCGACACAACTGAGCGACTGAACTGAATTGAATAAGAGGAAAACCAGGAGACTTAGAGAAGATAATGCTGTAAAGAAAAGAGAGTCATCACATGCTACTGAGAAGTGGAATTGATACAAGGTCAGAAAAGACTGAGATACCAGAGAGGATGCTGGTAGTTCTTAGAGGTTTTTTTTTTTTTTTTTTTTTTTTTTGAGTTTCAAGGACCTAGTGATTGGGGAGTGGGAGAGGAGGATGAGAGAATGGAGACAGTTTATTTATGTAGACAACTCTAAAAAGAGAATTTCCATCATGGGAAAAGCAGAGCGTGGATAGTAGCTGCAGGGGCTGTGGGTTCAAGAGTGTCCCCTCCCTCTGTATGGGCGATGGACGTAAGGTGTATTTATATATCAAAGGAAGCCATTCAGGAAAGAGGGAGAAACGGCTGATGGGGAGAGAGGAGATGAGCGTGCAGGAGCACAGGAGGCACTGTAGCAGGACTGAGATCTCGGAGAGGATGCGACAGGAAACAGGGCAGAGCCTGTTATATAATTTAAGACCTGGTATTTTTAGACCCATGACTTAAGTCTCATTCTTTCCTGGGAAGAATTCGTGTGATTCAGTCCCTTAAAACTCTGTGTTTAATGTGTGTTCAAGGACCCATGTTGCCTCCCGGATTTCAGTGAATGTTTCGGGTGGTCGCAGGAAGAGCAAGGCAAAAGAGAAGTCAGGTGAGGTGTTTTCAAGTGAAAAAAAAAAAATCAAGAGTGAGTGGCATGGTTTGGAGTTTGCAGACAGGGAACACATCTGTGTGTGTTGATCCCGGTGTTTCGTTGGTAGCCCCAGTGAGCAAAGTGCAGATGCTCTTGAAGTAATCACTTCTATAGCCAGTCCTTATTATTCCTTCTTAGTTTCTCCTTAAGAAGGAATAGTCATTTTCTCTTTTGCATTTCTGTACTTTTGGGACATTTTACTCAGGCTTAATATAATAAGATGTTTTTTGAAGATGCTGTTCTTGAGGTAATTTTGAATATTTAAACATTCATGTTTTCCATAATTTTCATAATTTTTTCTTCAGAGATGAATCAGCTGAAATAACAAATCTTTAAGTTATAAAGCATGTGCTTAGTCATTTTAGTCATAAAAATAATGACTTTAATGAAAGCCTACTTTTGTCTGAAATTCCATACCGTTAAGTAACATCAGTGTTAAAGTGTGGATGACGTTATCACTTTATAAATTAATAGGTTTCCTTTCTGGTTTTCAGCTTCCTTTTCATTTTCTATTTACCTTGGAGAACATTAATTTGTCCACATGTCCTTTGCAAAGTATAAAACACATACAATTTTGTTCTCTATGAAATGAACCTGGTGAAGCTGACATCTAACAAAATGTTTTTTTTCAAGCGTTTCTTTACCAGATTTCATTTTATTTTGTTAACCTAGGTACCATAAATACTTACCTTGAGGCCAATACATGGTTGTGACAATCATAGAAATAATCTTAATTTTCTACATAATGTCTCATTTATAATTTAAAACTATTAGTGTGTGTTTTAATGACAAATGGTGAACTCATGTCTTTATTTTTTGTTTTACAGGTTGATGTGTGAAACTGTGAGATACGAAAGACATGAAGCCAATGAGGTTTTGTACTAGTAGGTGTCTCCTTTTTCTTTGCACCGTGCGTGATATGGCAGCTAAATGATGCACTTAGAGTATCAGAGAATTACTAGGGACACCTTGTCAAGTCAGCGTTACTTAATTTTGCATTAACTTTTATTGCATATTGTAGCAATGGGAAGCATTTCAGCTGTTTCCGGTCATAAAGTAGAAGTTTGCAGCCTTTTGCTGATAAGTCTGCATATGCATTTATGTGTCTCTCATGTAGTTCAGAGATGGTATTTGACATTATGGAGTATTTTGACTTTTATCGCTATGAAATGAGAAATAGTCTGGACTGGAGTCTTTCCAAAAGAACAAAATGCATATATTCCCACCATCACAGCAGATGAGAGGTAATGATAGCATAAATGCCATATTTTGGCTTGTTTTTTTTTTTTTGACTGCACTCTGTGGCATTTGGGATCTTAGTTCCCCAACCAGCTATTGAACCTGGGCCCTCGTGGTGAAACCATAGAGTCCTAACCATTGGACCACCAGTATGAAAATGAACTGCCCGTGTCTCTCTGGGCTTAGTTTCTTCCTTAAATCATATTGATATTCTTTTTAAGGCGTGTGACACACTCCTTGAAACAATGGCAACTAGTTTCTTAAAGAATGTGATAAGTACTCAGTAGATAATTATTAGTGTATTAAGGATGTGTAAGTTCTGATCTGCTAAGTCACTTCAATCGTGTCCGACTCTGTGCAACCCCATAGACGGCAGCCCACCAGGCTTCCCCGTCCCTGAGATTCTCCAGGCAAGAACACTGGAGTGGGTTGCCAAAGTTCTGATCTACTAGACATATAATTCTGCTGATAATGTTTGCCATGAGTGATGGTTGTTTTGTTGACTTTTCTTCCTGTTTTTCAAGTCACTTACTAAATAATTACTACTTTTCATGCATATTATAAGGAATCTTTATTGAAATAAATAAGATACAGCATCTGCGCTTAAGGAGACATGAGTCTTTTGGTAGAAGTACAAACAGAAAAAAATGGAAAACAGCAACAACAAAAACTAACCAACCAGAATGCCTATAGGTTTGCACAGAAGGGGTGCAGGGGAGGGTCTGGGAGAAGTGGCCCTTTGTACTCTGTCTCCTAGTGTGTCTGGCGTCTCGAGAGACTTTCTCGGCAGGAGACACCATGTATACAGGGGCACAGAGAGGGGAAGGGCCTGGCCTCACATTTTGAACAGTGTGGCAAGTATAGTGCGAGTGGCCTGGGGTGTTGTGGGGTCAAGAGAAGAGGTAGGTCACAGTCACATTTGCTTGTGAACATATTGTTAGAAAAGTCATCCTTGCTTCTTTAGGCAACTGGAAATGAGTGCTCTTCCTTCTCAATTACATTTTATTATGGAAAATCACAGATGGTCACAGTATTAGTGACATGGTAATAAAACAGACCCCCATGGATTCATCATGCCACACTGTCCACTGATCACCAACAGTGCTTTATCTCTTACTCCACCTCCAGCAGATTATTTTGAAGGAAATCCAGACATATCAATTCACCCAAAGTTGTTTTGATATGTGTTTTTATCTTTAAAAGATAGACTCAAGAAAAAAAAAAAAAGCTTAGCCACAGTATTATCATCAAACCTCAAAACATTCTTTCATATCATGAAAATTAAATTTTTTGGGTACAGTTTGTTTATTGGTTGGTATCTTTCTTAAGTGTCTTTTAATCTGCAGGTAAGTGGCTGGTTTTCAAGCAGCAAAATGATGTGACCAGAGGCCTTCCAGCCCCACTCATTCCCCCCAAAATAGGCTCTGTGTCTGCCTGAAAGCCCAGGGGGAGCGTTGGATTGAGTGGACTGGCAGGGAGATCTGTCAGGCGGCCACTGCCAGAATCTGAGATGATGATGCTTGATCTGGGGCAAAGACAGCAGACACGGGACAGTCAGGGGTGGATTTTTTCTTCTTAATTTTGGCTGCACTGGGTCTCCATTGTGGTGCTCAGGCTCAGAGGTTGAGATGCACAGGCTTAGTTGCCTGAGGCATGTGGAATCTTAGCTCGAACCCGAGTCCCCTGCATTGGAAGGCAGATTCTTAACCACTGGACCCCACCAAGGAAATCCCACGGATGGATTTTAGAAGAAGACACGGGTGGATCTGATGCAGGATGGTTCTTGGCTGTCTACATCCATCTTTAGGCTTCAAAGGCCGTACATACATCCAATAAAGTAGAGTAAAAAATAACCAGATGTAATTGGTAATGAGAAAACTCACACTGGGGGTAAATGCCCTTAATAAATTTATCCTTGAAGGAATCAAGATGTAAATAATTTAGACTATTAGTTCTCTTTTAGGAGCAATTAAAAGCTACCTGTGGAATGGGTGTACGTATGTTAGGGTTGATGATCTCTGATGAGTATTATTAATTTGTTTCAACAGTCCAGTGGCAGTCAGTGTCAGCTTTCTATTGGTTTGTCCTTTCCCCCTGAAACATGATCTGGGCCGTGTTGACGATGAGATAACAGCAAATGTGTAACAAGCCCTCTGTCCATCCCACATACGTGAATCCAAGCCTTGTGTGTATTAGTTTACTTCCTCCTTGCAGCCGCCCTGGTGGATCTTTTCATCACCGCTGTTATACATGGGAAGGCCCTGAGGCTTGGAGAGAACAGAAAGCTGCCCCGAGAACACAGCTCAACCTGGGGTCTGGACTCAGCCCCCCCAGACCTAGTGACTCTGCAGCCTCAGCTGTCCCCCTACGCAGCAGCATCCCCACCCCCTTCATGCCTCCATAGAAGATGGTGTCCTGTGAATGTGGGTGAGGAATGCATCTCTCCAAGGGGTGGAGGGCGCCTTGCCAAGGGGCAAGGGCGGCCCCTGCAACTCACCAGCCCTTCTGCCCGCATTGGCCTGGCTTCCTAACAGTTATTATTTATTATCCATTTAAATGGAAGGTAGATTACAGTGTTTTAAATATACTTTTTTTTTTTTTTTAATAGAGTCAGTTTAGGCCGTGAGCTCTGCTGATCACACACAGCCATGACTTGGAACATCCTACATTGACTGCATTTGGGCTGGAGTTTGCAGCCTGAGCTGATTATGTTAATTGTTCCTTTCGATGAATTAGTATCAGGTGGCAATGTAAGCAGTGAAGAGTCTGTGGGTCATGATTTCATAAGACCAAAAGTTCAGAGACTGAGTGTAGATTCACCCGGTCACACTCCCAGGCTTTGGCCTACCTCGCGTGAAGGATGATGATCCGTGAACAGGCTTGTCTGCTCTGAGCATTTGGTGTAGGCGCAGGTTTAAAAATGAAAGAACATCTGTATTTGGGGTGTGTAAAACTCCTGTGATGATTTAATAATACCACCACTTTTCTAGGGACCTCTTGTTTTTACCTCATGGGGGGACTGACTTGTTTGCTTGAGCTTGGAGAATGCAGTGTAGTCGAAATACCAGAGACTTTCAGAATTTGGTTTTATAACCAAGAGATGAGTATTTGTTTTCCTTATTATGTTTGTGTGCTGGTGACTTCGAAGACTATAATTATCATACTTTCACCAGGTAAATCTAGTACTCTTTTAATCCACCTCTGTGCCTCGCTGTTCTCATCTGTCAAATGGGAACAGTGATCACAGGGTCCCCGCTTTGGTGCCAGTGTGAGGCTGATATACAGGGCCCTGTGTGGAGAACACAGAGCAGGCACGCGCAGTCAGAAATGCCAGCGGTGGGCAGCGTCCTCACTCCATCCACTGTTCTCATTGTTTAGATTTTGTTCCCCATTGTTTTAGCTGCTTGAAGCTTTGTTTAGGAAGGAATTACCACAACAGTGTTCTATCAATAATTCCCCTGGTGTTATTTTAACATAAGCAGTGTGGCAGAATGCCATTTTAAGTTGTACTGCGATTCAGGGGAGAGTTGCAATTCTGATGAAATGGAATTTTTAAAGTGTAGACTTGCCCATTTAGGGTCTAATGTTTGTTATCCTAGAAAGTTAGGTATCGTTAGTTGAGCTTTACACAGTGGACAGAAACATCAGGTAAATTCTCCCTTCCTTTCATTTGTGATTGAGTATATGGTTGTTTTGCTGGCTTGGAAGTGCTGAGTGGAACAGTATACATTTCGTACCTGAGGGACTTCAGAGAATTTAAGAAAGGAGCTAAATACATGTGTCCATTCTCTTTTTCTTTAATGGCCAGCCATCCTCACCATTTTGGTTTAGTATCTAGTGAAGTGCTAAAAAAAAAACCTTTGGATAAGAAATTGAACCATCAAAATGTGTTTTGTTTTCTTAAATTTAAAGCACACACAGACACTCTATAAACTTGGGTAACTGTATTGCATGCCCACGATCCACACGTGTTGGAATGGGTGCTTTGCTTTCCAAAAGTTTTCATAGCACTTAGATATGGGATTATCTCCCTTTATTGCAGAAGAGGAAATGGTTCCTTTATTAGAAAAAGCTAGATTAAGATCAATGGCATCTTCTAAGGTAATTTCATCTAAATCTACATCTTGCAGAACTTTGGCCCAGCTGCCCCTCTCCCAGGACCTAGCAGTCTTTATAGTCTGTGATGCGGTTTCTGGTTTCCACAGTAGCCTGAGTCCAGATGTCACATTTCCCTGTCCCCTCTACATTCCCTTCCTATTCCAGTGGCCATTTTATGCTCATATCTGCCTGAACCTCTGTCCCCTCCTCCCTCTGGAGGAGGAGCTGCCCTTCCCCATGGTGTTGGTCACCCTTTCCCCTGGTTCCTCCCCCTGGAAGAAGTGGTGTTGGCCCTCTTCCCCCGGAAGGAGGAGCTGCCCCTTCCCTGTGGTGTTGCTCCTCCCCCCAGAGATCCTCTTTTCCCTTGAGGAGCTGCCCCTTCCCTGTGGTGTTGCTCCTCTCCCCCAGATCTCCCTCCCCTGGAGGAGGAGCTGCTCCTTCCCTGTGGTGTTGTTCCTCTCCCCCAGATCTCCCTCCCCTGGAGGAGGAGCTGCCCCTTCCCTATGGTGTTGCTCCTCTCCCCCAGATCTCCCTCCCCTGGAGGAGGAGCTGCCCCTTCCCTGTGGTGTTGCTCCTCTCCCCCAGATCTCCCTCTCCTGGAGGAGGAGCTACCCCTTCTCTGTAGTGTTGGTCCTCTCCCCCCAGATCCCCTTTTCCCTGGAGGAGGAGCTGCCCCTTCCCTGTGGTGTTGCTCCTCTCCCCCCATATCTCCCTCCCATGGAGGAGGAGCTGCCCCTTCCCTGTGGTGTTGGTCCTCCTCTCCCCTGGTCCCTCCTCCCCCTGGAGGAGGAGCTATGGCTTTGCGCTGTTGCTTCCCCCACCACCCCCACCTCTGGTTCCTTGCCCAGACTCATAGGATAAAGATGCTCAACTGTGAGCTTGGTATGTTGTGATGTACACATGTGCTGTGTGTAAGTATGAAAATTCAAATACTCATGGATACATGCCTACCCACAAATAGATTTACTTAAGATTGTTTTATGTACATATGGTGATAGTTTAAGGTTTCTCAGCAGTACTTTTCGGAGAAGGCGATGGCAGCCTACTCCAGTACTCTTGCCTGGAAAATCCCATGGATGAAGGAGCCTCGTAGTCTGCAGTCCATGGGGTTGCGGAGAGTCTGACTGAAGCGACTTAGCAGCAGCAACAATACTTTAAAAAATAGAATATTTTATATTTACTTTTAATCTTTGAAAATGTTTTATTTTTGTGATGAATCAAAGAGCAGTAAAATAAATCATTTAAAAATGTATTTAGTTGGTGAACTCCATCAGAGCAGAAACTACATTGGGTTAGATTTACGCTTGTGTTGCCCAGCACAGACATTTGCATCTTGTCTGTTCTCGTTGTTATTTTTTTGCATTTACTTGAAAGGAGTTATTCCTTTGCTAGATCAGCTGAGAAAGACCTTCTTTATGGTCTTTCAGGTAAAACAGCATGCATGTTTAGGGTTAGGGTTAAGTGTTAAGTCCTTTGTATTGATTTTCTATGAAACTACTTAGTGAGTAAAAACCTGAACTCTTCTTAAATTCAGCTGTTTAAAGTTGCATGTAGTCAGCAAACGAGGTTCCCTTCCTGTGCTTTCTGATCAGTGCGGCCACAGTGCTGTGAGCTGGCAGTACGTGTCAACCCTGACCTTGGCAGTGGGGTGGGCAGGTTCGGTGTGGGTTTGTTTCTGGACAGTTGCAAGTTAGAATTTCTGGTGCCACTTTTCTGTAGGTGAGGAGCAGGTTTACCCTGAAAATGAAACTGTAGTGTGTAACTGAAAGACGCAGATGTGTGAATTTCATGACCCACTGGTGTTTTTCAGAAGAATTTTTGGCTGCTCTGTTAAATTTGAGAAATTGTCCCCGAAGTCCTTGGGTTTAGCCATCTGCCCTCAATATAGCTGAATCACTGATGAATGGATGGTCATAAATTGTAATCTGCATCGATGTTTTTTATTTAATTCAGAAAAAGTTCATTGAGTAACTTCATGACACTTAAGACCTCACGCCTTCATTTTGTTTTTAAAATGAATTTTATAAAGTTAAGAATGACTATATGTTGAGTCTATAGAATCTTTGGCTTTACTAGTTCTTTAGTTGTTTATATCATTCCCTTTGCTGGTTTAATGAATTACCCTGGTTAAAAAAAATTATGTCCACGTATTCCCCCCCATTTTCAAAATACTGATTTTTAAAAAATAAAAATATTTTCAAAATACTTTAATATATTCAAAATAAAATATTTTCAAAGTATTTAGCTGAAATAGCCTCAATATTTCCATCAGTTATCAGAGTTCTTACTGATTTTACTGATTTATCCTATTTGTTGGATTTAAGCCACAATAGTTTGTTGAGAGGAAATTAAGGATTTTCTGAAAAACTTAATGTTATAATGATGCTGTTTTTCCTTCAGAGTTTTTAGTGATAAAAGTGAAGTAGCTTCTTATGATTTGGAACTTTTAGGAAATGGAACAAAAAACCTCTGCTTGTAATATGTGTTTTCATAAGTGTGGAAATTTGTGGTTATGTGCTTGTATATAATTAAATATTATGAAGTATATAATTTTATAGAACAGTATTGCTGTTCTTTACGTCAGGAATGTGTGTGTTAACCCTTGGTAGAGGACTCTTTCTGTCACGTGTCCTACACTTGATGCCTGAGTATGGCTGATGTGTGTGCTTTGGCTTTCTTTGGATGGTGATCTGGTGTTGTCAGGGTCGCACACTGCCCAGCTCCTTTAACTTTTCTAGTGAGCTTACTCTCTGCCATTGGCTGCACAAAAATGTATCATATATATTTTGTCTTGGAGCATAAAGCTTCGAGTCCCATCAGGGAGCAACAAAAAATTTTATTAAACTTTTTGGTAAATCCAGTAGCAGAAGTGACAGTAATACATTTGTGAAAAAGAGCACAGTTCTTACGAATCTGCATGTTGGAAGGTGGCGATTGTCAGAGCTACAATTTTAAGCCCTGGAACACTTCGTTCATGAGAAATCCTCCTCGATTCTATCGTGGTGGCTGTTAGTGGTGGAAGAGCTGGATGAGGTTCTGTCCCCTGGGTCTGGTCATGTCCCTACTGAGAACCTCTGGTCTGAACTCGCTGCTGGGCTCCCGTGAGAAGGTACAGGGTCACCTGGTGTCAGAAGGCAGAGTTAGTCCTGCTCTGTTTTTTGGTATAATTGTATACATGAGAGTACATGTCTGCACCGGTCAGAAGAGACTAGTGACCGTGTGTGTGTGTCGGAGGGGAAAGGGGGTTAGAATAAGATGTCAGACTTCAGCAGGGGCTTTGGAGAGGACCCCACAGGATGTGGTGGTGGGTTGTGCAGAGGAAGAAATTCAGGAAGACTTTCTGTTTTCTGTTTTATCCTTCGACTGGATGATGTTACCAGGACAGCAGCTGTAGGAAAAGAAACAAGTATTTTCCTAGTCGTGGTCTCTGGTGGCCGGCCCTCTGAGTTCCTTGCTTGTGGGCTCCACTTACTTGGTGGAATTTGGATGGTCTTCATTTTAGTTCCCACTGAATGAAGCCAGTAGGCCTGGGAGGTAACACTGCTCCCAGATGCCGGGGGCTGCTGTGTGCAGCTGGGGCTGCGTCCGGGTGGTGTGCATAATGCAGTGCAGCCTCCTTTCTAAACCCAAACCTGATCTTGTGGGTCCACATGGCTGCGTGTCCCTGCCCCTTCCTGAGTGGGCGCCCTCTCCACCGGCCCTGGAGGTTTCTGGCCGTATCACCCACCGTGCTCCTGTGTGGTGGCCGCCTCTGTGCATCTGTGTGTCCTGATGCTCAGTGGCTGTCGTCCCATACAGCCCCATAGGGCATCCTCCACTCCGGTCCCTCCTGCCTGTGCTGCGCTGCCCTTGACCTGCTCCCGAGGGACACCCTTCCTGTAGACCCGATGCACTCCTTGGGCACTAAATTCTCATCCCGATGGTGTTTTTTGCATGGGGACCATTCCTCTAGTTTCTGTTGGTTGACATCCCCTCTCTCCAAATACACACACACACAGACCAGATGTCAGTTTGTGGCTGGCAGGGGTGGGTGTGAAGCTCTGTGTCCACAAGGACAGGAGTGCCCTTGCCTGAAGCCCCTTCCTCACCCCATCCCTCCTACCCTTTTTGAAGTCTTTTGGCCACTTGGGCTTCACTTAAATTTTCGTATTGTATTAGCAACTGAATTAAGTGGCTTCTCTCCAATTACTTTTTTGCCCTTTGATAATTCTGTTTCTGACTTATTCTGTTTTCTTTTGAGTTATTAGCTTATTATCCTTACCCCTCCTCACCCCACTCCCCCGCCTCCATCAACTTGTGCTAGGTCCCTGTATTCAGCTTCCTAAAGGGGAACCTGGGACAACACAGCTGCTCACAAAGCCCTTTCATGGGGAGACACTGCCACCCTGTGGACATCTAGGTTATTGTCAAGGACGTTTTTTAACCCTCACTTCATTTTTCTAATTCCTGGTAAATTGAAACGCATGGCTTTGACTTTCAGACACTTTAACACCTCACCTGAGTTAGTGTCTGCTGCTGCTATGTCACTTCAGTCGTGCCTGACTCTGTGTGACCCCATAGACGACAGCCTACCAGGCTCCCCCGTCCCTGGGATTCTCCAGGCAAGAACACTGGAGTGGGTTGCCATTTCCTTCTCCAGAGTTAGTGTCTATTCAACTATTAATTAACTTATTAATAAAATATCTGAGTGCAAGTTGAGCATCGTCTAATGTGTCCGTGGAGTTACTGAAGAGTAGAGGAAAGACTTCTGAGATGATGATACTCTGCTTCTTGTGGACAAGTCCAAAGTGGCTGGGAACCCAGCAGAGTGACTCACTTTATTTGGAAGGTACTAAAATGTTTCTCAGAGGAAGTGGTCGTTAACCTGGAATTCAAAGGATGAGTAAGGAGTTTACTAGGCTAAAGATACCCTTTAGGAGCTGGAAGAGCAGGTTTGTTCGAAGGTCCTGAGGCATAGGGGAAGGAAATGGTGTAGGTTGGTGAGTGGCATGCAGTCTGAAGCCCAGGACTTGTTGGGGTTGAGAGCAGAGAGGAAAGGTGTAGGTGACCCTTTCAGAGGTGGTTGTGAGAGAGAGGAAGAGACCAGTGTTCTGTGTCCCTGCTATGCAGGGTGCTTGGTATGTATTGTGTCATTAAATCAGAGTGACGTTGTGAAGGACTAATATCCCCATTTCACAGTTGAGGAATCAGAGCCTCAGGAGCTGACGTCACCAGGATCACATGGCTGGTGTGACAGAATGTGTGTTCCAAACCTTTGCTCTTTGCAGGGCATCAGACTGCTGCTTTTAGGTGCTGGTTGTTGGGGCTTGATCTCGGTTCCCTGAGCAGATGCTGCCAAGATCCTGACCTGTTCCCACAAGCTGCATCTCCTGGCCCTGCCTGCAGGGGGCTTCCATGCAGGTGGAGGGAGCCACCTAGGTTGCTCAGGGATGAGAAGTGGATCGAGAAAAGCATGAAACAGAATGAATTAGATGGGATAAGTATTTTGGAGTGTGGGAATCAGTGAGAAGACCTTATTGAAGAAGTGGTGTTAGAGCCATTCCTTTGGGGCGCAGGGTGACTTAGAAGGTAGGGAGATACCATCTAGGAAGGGGGTTTGTGCTGAGGAGCAGAGGGAAGTGAGGTGGGAAGAGTGGGACCAGGTTACACATTCCAAGGCTGCACCTGCCCTTCTGGTTTAGCCCAGGAGGTGTGGGCACCTAGACTGGTCAGTCGTGATGGCTTTTTAGGGTGTTTCTGTCTGATCACACGGCATGGCGGATCGGTCGTTTTATGATGTCCTGTTTATATTTTGCTTGCTTGTTTTGTTTGGCTTGATTCATTTTCTCTCTGTTGACAGAATCAAAACAGAAGCTCTGCTGAGGGCCTTATCATACCCTGGGCTTTGTGGCTTTCATCTTGTTGGGTGTAGGATGGGAGGTGTTGGAATCAAATCTTTGTCTGCTGGAGTTCTTAGCTCTGTCTAAAACTTTTAGGTCTTCTCTGAGTGTCCATTTTGGTGATCAGAGGGGCCTCTGTAATCTCTAGGTGTCTCTTTTCTACCTGTTACTGGTGATGTAACACTAAAGTTATTTGTAAATGGTCAGTTACTCCGAGATTCAGCTTTTACCATTTCAGTAATCCTTGATGGGACTCCTGAGCTCATAATTTTAAAACATTAAACAACTGGGAAAAATATAAGTGACATTGGTGAGTAAAATTAGTTGTATCCACAGTGACTGACGTGTAGTATTTTTTACTCCTGGCCATTTGTTCCTGTTAGGCTTGTAATTATTATTCTACAAGTCAGTCTTCTGTTAGCCAGCTGCGTTGCCACATATGTCTGCAAGGGAGATCTCAGATTCATTTTGCTTCCCCTCTAAGTGTAGACAAGTTGGATGCTGTTACTGCTAAGTAATTTCTTTCTCTTCATTTCTTTTTAAAAAGTAGTCATTACTTGGCAATATAGAATTCGTGGTGACAGGTGCCCTGTGGGAAGGGGCGTGGTTGCAGATGTTGAAGAAAAATGGGTTATGTCTACACTGAAACACTGCCTGCCTGATACATAATTATTATAAATGCAGGAGAGGGCAGGGTAGCACAGTGGTTTCTAACGAACTCAGGAGACTTTTCTGGCCAGTTGAGTAAAACAGATTTTATTGGTGGCATCTCAGTATGAGAAACTTAAGCGACTCATTGTTTTTGTATTCTTCGTTCTATTCTCTTTTTGTAAGAAAGCCTTCCTCAGTGATCGGTGCAGATAAATAGAAGAAAACAATAGAATGGGAAAGACTAGAGAATATCAAGGGAACATTTCATGCAAAAATGGGCTCAATAAAAGACAGAAATGGTATGGACCTAACAGAAGCAGAAGATATTAAAAAGAGGTGGCAAGAATACACAGAAGAACTATACAAAAAAGATCTTCACGACCCAGATAATCACGATGGTGTGATCACTCACCTAGAGCCGGACATCGTGGAATGCGAAGTTAAGTGGGCCTTAGAAAGCATCACTACGAACAAAGCTAGTGGAGGTGATGGAATTCCAGTTGAGCTGTTTCAGATCCTAAAAGATGATGCTGTGAAATGCTGCACTCAATATGCCAGCAAATTTGGAAGACTCAGCAGTGGTCACAGGACTGGAAAAGGTCAGTTTTCATTCCAATCCTAAAGAAAGGCAATGCCAAAGAATGCTCAAACTACCGCACAGTTGCACTCATCTCACATGCTAGTAAAGTAATGCTCAAAATTCTACAAACCAGTCTTCAAGAATACCTGAACTGTGAGCTTCCAGATGTTCAAGTTGGTTTTAGAAAAGGCAGAGGAACCAGAGGTCAAATTGCCAACATCCGTTGGATCATCAAAGAAGCAAGAGAGTTCCAGAAAAACATCTTCTACTGCTTTATTGACTATGCCAAAGCCTTTGACTGTGTGGATCACCACAAATTGTGGAAAATTCTGAAAGAGATGGGAATACCAGACCTCTTGACCTGCCTCCTGAAAAATCTGTATGCAAGTCAGGAAGCAACAGTTAGAACTGGACATGGAACAACAGACTGGTTCCAAATCGGGAAAGGAGTATGTCAAGGCTGTAAATTGTCACCCTGCTTTTTTTAAGTTCTATGCGGAGTACGTCATGAGAAATGCTGTCATGAGAAAAGCACAAGCTGGAATCAAGATTGCTGGGAGAAATATCAATAACCTCAGATACGCAACTGAGTGCCGAAGAATTGATGCTTTTGAACTGTGGTGTTGGAGAAGACTCTTGAGAGTCCCTTGGACTGCAAGGAGATCCAACCAGTCCATCCTAAAGGAGATCAGTCTTGGGTGTTCATTGGAAGGACTGACGTTGAAGCTGAAACTCCAGTACTTTGGCCAGCGGATGCAAAGAGCTGACTCATTTGAAAAGACCCTGATGCTGGGAAAGATTGAGGGCAGGAGGAGAAGGGGACGACAGAGGATGAGATGGTTGGATGGCATCATCAACTCAATGGACATACTTTTGGGTGAACTCCGGGAGTTGGTGATGGACAGGGAGGCCTAGCGTGCTGCAGTTCATGGGGTTACAAAGAGTCAGACACAACTGAGCGACTGAACTGATGCAGATGACGCCACCCTTATGGCAGAAAGCGAAGAAGAACTAAAGAGCCTCTTGTTGAAAGTGAAAGAAGAGAGTGGAAAAGTTGGCTTAAAGCTCAACGTTCAGAAAACTAGGGTCATGGCATCTGGTCCCATCACTTCATGGGAATTAGATGGGGAAACAGTGGAAACAGTGTCAGACTTTATTTTTCTGGGCTCCAAAATCACTGCAGATGGTGACTGCAGCTATTAAATTAAAAGACACTTACTCCTTGGAAGGAATGTTATGAGCAACCCAGACAGCATATTCAAAAGCAGAGACATTACTTTGCCAACAAAGGTCTGTCTAGTCAAGGGTATGATTTTTCTAGTAGTCATGTATGGATGTGAGAGTTGGACTATAAAGAAAGCTGAGCGCCAAAGAATTGATGCTTTTAAACTGTGGTGTTGGAGAAGACTTTTGACAGTCCCTTGGACTTCGAGGAGATCCAACCAGTCCATCCTAAAATTAATCAGTCCTGAATATTCATTGGAAGGAGTGATGCTGAAGCTGAAATTCTGATACTTTGGCCACCTGATGTGAAGAACTGACTCATTTGAAAAGAGCCTGACACTGGGAAGGATTGAGGCCGGGGAGAGAAGGGGACAACAGAGGATGAGATGGTTGGATGGCATCACCGACTCAATGGACATGAGTTTGAGTAAACTTTGGGAATTGGTGATGGACAGGGAGGCCTGGCGTGCTGCAGTCCATGGGGTCGCAAAGAGTCGGACAGGACTGAGCGTCTGAACTGACTGATAAGATACGAATCTTTAAAAAAGACAACTCAATAATAAAGACATTATCAGCAACATGAATGAGCCTAGAGATCGTCATATTGCGTGAACTAAGAGAATGAGAAATATATGATATCACTTAAATGTAGAATCTAAAAAAGGATACAACACTGCTGTATTTAAAATGGATAACCAACAAGGACCTACTGTATAGCACACGGAACTCTGCTCACTGTCATGTGGCAGCCTGGATGGGAGGAGAGTTTGGGGGAGGATGGTTATACGTGTGTGTGTGTGTGTGTGTGTGTGGCTGAGTCTCTTTGGTGTCCACTTAAAGCTATCACAACACTGTTAATAGGCTATTTGTGTGCTCAGTACTTAGTCATGTCCGACTCTTTACAATCCCATGGACTGTAGCCTGCCAGGTTCCTCTGTCCATGGGATTTTGCAGGCAAGAATACTAGAGTGGGTTGCCATTTCCTTCTCCGGGTGATCACCCTGACCCAGGGATCTAACCTGTGTCTCCTACATTGGCAGGCAGATTCTTTACCAGTGAGCCAAGCTAATGCCATCAGCCATACTCCAATATAAAACAAGTTTTTTTTTGTTTTTTTTTTTTAAAAAAGAGTAAGGACTTCAAAATAAAAGTTTTTGCCACTGGTACCCACAAATGTTACAAAAAATGGTACAAATGAATTTATCTTCAAAACAGAAATAGAGTTACAGATGTAGAAAAATAAGCTATGGTTACCAGAGAGTAATGGAGGGGAGGGATATATTGGGAGATTGGTATTGAGATATACATACTACTGTGTATAAAACAGATAACTTTATGTTTTAAACACACACACACGTCGCTTAGTTGGTAAAGAATCTGCCTGCAATGAAGGAGATCCTGGTTTGATTCCTGGGTTGGGAAGATCCTCTGGAGAAGGGGAAGGCTACCCACTTCAGTATTCTGGCCTGGAGAATTCCATGGACTGTGTAGCCCATCGGGTCGCAAAGAGTCGGACACGACCGAGCAACTTTCACTTTCACAAATGTAGATATTAAAACAGATACACTTTGTTTTACACCTGAAACCAACAAGCTATTGTAAATCAATATACTCTGATTAATATACTTTAAAAAATTTTTTAAAAACCAAGGCATTTTGACTGTCATATTTGGCGTGGCAAGTAGTACGTGCCCACCAAATCCAGTCAAGTGTTGGCAATGGTCATTCTCTGCAAATACCTCCTGCAACAAACACAGCTCTTGTGAGTTAAGATTTGAATTTTTTGGAAAAGGGAGAGAAGCAGCTCATCCATCAGGCAAATGACATTACAGTAAGTGGGAGAGGTCTGGAGGACCGGTTTCTTATCTTCACGTTTTAAATCTCTGCGCGGCTTTCCTGGTATGAAGCATCAGCCCTATTCGTAGGATAATCGGTGGGTGTTCAGGGGACCAGAGTGTTTACTGTCACAGTGTTTTGTCCATTTTGGACGTGGGTTGCTTCTTCATGTGTGTTTTCTGATCAGCACCAGGAAAGCTGAGTTTACAAACCTTGTGTTCGTTTTGTCCAGGGTAATTTTACCTTCTAAATGGACCTATATGGAATAACTAAAAAGCTAGGGAATGTTTGTTATATTGTCTGTGTCATGGTTCATCTGGACCATGGTGACATTTATCGTGCTTCTTCCCTTGATAATAGTTCATTATTTGTGTTTACTGCGTCACGTGCCTAGTTAGTCAGTGGTGATCAGCCTCAGTTTCCTACTTTTCTAGATCTCATTTCTGTCGACCAGTCTTTTGGTGGGGGAGCTTGTAAGTGCAAGAGCAGAAAAGTTTACAAGATAATTCTTTTTCTTCTTTTTGTTTCAGTGATTTATTACTTGTTAAAAAATTTAAACCATTCTTGCATTTGGCAGAACAGAGTTTTACTTGACAGAAATCATAAATTAATAATATATATTGTCACCATGTAGGAAGAGAAGTACATTTGCCCTGCCATCCCCCCAAATTAGGTGAGTCGGTGTTAATTGCAAAAGCTCATGACTAAAGACTGGAGAGAAAAAGGTATAAATTATTTTTTGAAGTACTTTACATTTTCATTTGTGAAATCATTTTACTTTGATTGTTTCTTTGTAACTAAACTTGATAGTAATTTTCCTTCATGTTTTCTTGAGGCTTTGGTATTGAGGACTGAGCAGTTGTAAAACAGAGTATGGACTTAGGGGGAAACAGTGAATTGTTGATTTGAGTTAGAAGCAGATCGCAATGAAAACGATTAGGTGATGTTAATTAGTGTTTTAAATAGCTTATTCAGAGTTGTAAATAACACTTGTGTGCCTGCCTGTATGCTAAGTTGCTTCATTCACGTCTGACTCTTTTGCAACCCCATGGACTGTAGCCATTTAGGCTCCTTTGTCCTTGGGAGTCCCCAAGCAAGAATACTGGAGTGGGTTGCCATTCCCTTCTCCAGGGGATCTTCCTGACCCAGGGATCGAACTGGCAGTCTTATGTCTCCTGCATTGGCAGGCAGGTTCTTTACCACTAGAGCCACCTGGGAGGTCTTGGTATCCTTTAAAAACTTTCGGAATCTGTTTGCCAAAATAGAAAAAGATTTGGCAGAGGTTGCTGCAGACTGTCTCAAGTGTGGTTTGCCAGGATGCAGGTTCCATGCCGTCCTCCCAGGAAAGATGGGTGGGTGCGTACCTCCTTCCAGTGGTTAGAATGTGCACATGGTGCAGAGCTTTGGAGCGGCCCCTTAGAGTCTGAGATGGGGGGCCACGGGCTGGGGTGACCGAGCCACACAGCAGGAAGAGCCTGGTTCCAACACCGCTTGTTACTGTACATGTGAAAGAAATGAACTTTCTCTGCGCTTCAGCCACTGCTGTGTTTGGTTTTCTGTTTTCATAGTAAGCTGAGCTCTATCCTGACAAATAAATTTGATAAACTTGGCTCTTTAAAATACAAAGAACTCAGCACATGGTAAAAAGCACACTAAACAAAGTCAAAGCTGAAGCAGCAACCTGGGGAGAAGGTTGTCACAGCTCATGTCTTCAAACTGATAGCTTTAATAAAGTGCTTCCAGATAAGAAAAAGTCCCACGGCTTGTAGAGCACTGGCTAAAAGTTATGATTTCACAGAAGGAATGCGTAGGGCTCGTGAACATAAGAAGAAAGGTGCTTTTACAATAATGAGAGGAAAAGTAAAAGTGAACTGAGATACAGTTTTTGTTGAGCAGATTGGCAAAACCCCCAAAGTGTGATAAACAACCAGGTTCAGGGATGGAATGCCCTCACCCCTCGCCTCTCTGCACCCCCTCCGCCCTGCCAGGCTGCCCGGCGCGAGGCCTCTACACAACCTCCATGCCCTTGGCTGACAAGCCTCACCATCTGGGAGCTACTGGCCCCTCATCCCCTTTGCTCAGATGTGCTCTTTTCAATGAGACCATTGTGCTCTGCTCCTTGAGCATTTAAAATTATCACAACCCACTCCTGTTTTCCTTGCCCTACACTAACTTATTCCCCAGAGCATGGATTTATAATTTACTAATTTATTATATTTATTGTTTATTTCTTCTTTTATTTATTTTTTAGCTTTTTGGCCATGCCACGTGGTATGTGGGTTCTTATTAATAGTTCCCTGACCAGGGATCAAACCCGCACCCCCTGCCTTGGAAGCACGGACTCTTAAGCACTGAATAGCCAGAGAAGTTAAGTGTATTTATTTTTGTGTGTATTGTCCAACCAGAATATAAGCCCCAGGAGGACAGGGATCTTTGTTGCTGTTGTTTCCTGAAGTCCCCTAGGCACCTAGAACAGCCCTCATTGAAAATTTGTTAAATATTTATTACATAAATAGACGCGACTAGCATGGCCTTAGGGAGGCGGTGGGCTCCTGAATTACTCAGTGCTGCTGCTGCTGTCACTTCAGTCGCGTCCGACTCTGTGTGACCCCATAGATGGCTGCCCACCACGCTCCCCTGTCCCTGGGATTCTCCAGGCAAGAACACTGGAGTGGGTTGCCATTTCCTTCTCCAATGCATGAGAGTGAAAAGTGAAAGTGAAGTTGCTCAGTCGTGTCCTGCTCTTCACGACCCTATGGACTGCAGCCTACCAGGCTTCTCCGCCCATGGGATTTTCCAGGCAAGAACACTGGAATGGGTTGCCACTGCCTTCTCCGGAGTTACTCAATAACCACCCTATATTTATCAGAGTTATACTGTCTGTGCCCTTTGACTCAGCAGCTGCACATCTAGTTACTAATCACATTTACTCCTGTAGGTACAAGATCATTCATTACAGTTTTCATTTTATTTTTCAATGATTGCCTACATTAGAAACCACTGAAATGATGGCCAGTAGGGGCTTGCATGGCTCCCTGGTGGCTCATAAATAAGGAATCCCCCTGCAGTGCAGGAGATACAGGAGACTTGGGTTTGATCCCTGGGTCAGGAACATCCCCTGGAGGAGGATATGGGCAACCCACTCCAGTATTCTTGCCTGGAGAATCCCAGGGACAGAGGAGCCTGGTGGACTACAGTCCATGAGATCACAGAGTGAGACGAGAATGAAGCAACTTAGCACACACGTAGGGACTTGCTTAAGTCAGATAAGCCACGTCTAATAAGAGAGCTGTCTTCTGATGAAAAGACCTCTGCGTTAGCACATAGGAAGGAACACCGTAGCATATGCCCTCTTTTCTGTATAAAGAAAAGAGGGTGGAGGGAATGAGTGTTTGTCCATCCTTGTGTGCATAAGGAAGTTCTAAATGATGCCCACAACTGTGGTAGAGAAATGTGGGGGCTTGGTAGACGGCGGAGATGGCTGGGAAAACTCAGTTCTACTCTTTACTTCTGTATTTTTCTTTTTATGAAACAAAATAAAATATTTTCAGCTCAAAAAATTACACTAAAAAATAAAACTTGGAATGAAAATGGCACATGCTGTAGGTTTAAATATACTGGTAGATATCTTTAGGTTATTTGGCTGTGAAAAATCATTTAAAAAAATTATTCCAGTGGTTGAAGACTGGTATTTTCGGTACATGTTTTATGATATTTCATTGTTCTTCAGGATTCTGAGATTACCATGGGTGCAGTGTGCTTTGTGTGTTTTTATTTTTATTTCTATTTGTTGGAGATAATCATCTGATGTTATTGTCTTTTCTTTTCAGTCCTGATGATATTGGGACCTGCTGGTACATCCTTCTCTCCGGTTCCGTGTTCATTAAGGAATCCATGTTTCTTCCACGAAGCAGGTATTATATAGACGTTCTGGAGTAGATGATCCATAGAGCTTGAAATCCTTTTGCAGAATGAGTGTTTTTGCAGACTTCCTCTCTGCTTTAATGTCCTATCCTACTGACACAAAGTAGGGCAGTACCTTGGGGTGCTGGTATGTAAATCTTAAGAAAGGACTCTCCTGTGTTGTACACACTGTTCCAACCTCTGTAACGAAGGGCAAGGGTGAAGAACACATCTGTGATATGCTCCGTGAACCTGGCAGGCTAGTTGAGGTCATGTTTGTTCAGAGGGACTGAAGACTGCCTCTGTAACAGGGAGTCTCCTGCACATCTAACGAGAGGCCGAGGGGGTTCCATGGGCCCACGCAGGACAAGAAACCCAGCTGGCTGGGGCTGCCCCAGGCCCCTGTGGTCTCATCTCTGGGACGCTTCCCCTCTCCCAGGCTCTCGCTGTGACTTTGGCTCCCAGGTGCTGACTGTTGATTTGTGACCTGTGTCACTGACATCCGTACCATTTGATGTATCATTTGATTTGTGTCTTTTCTTCATATCTTCGGGCCACAATCTGGGGGGTGGGCTGGGGACAGCTGTTACCTGGTTCCAATCAGCTGTAGCCAGAGAGGGTCAGGACTCCCCAGCCACAAATGCAATTGCCTGTGGGTGGGTTCCTGAGGCCTCCTGGGACCACTGAGTTTCAGGCGTTGTTTTTTTCCGCTCGATTGTATATTTTTTACAGTTAAATATTTTAATTTTGTCTAAAGATTTTAAAATCTTAACTATCTTTATTTAAAATGACTGAACACATACTTTATTTAAATTTATTAAAGGGTAGCAATCTGTGCCCCTCCAAGCTCCACCTTCTATAACCTAACTCTCTTATAAACATACTATGATACGTTCTTGATAAATCATTCTGAATGGATGAGGGGCATGTGAAGAAGGTATTTTACACATTTTTCTAAGAAAGAGTGTGCAGGATAGGGAGAGGAAGTTTTTATTGGCTGGGGGAGGTACAGAGGTGTGGGGATGTGTCGGGGTGGCAGAAAGGAGGGCCAGAGGCACCGCCTCCAAAGGGAGCATCCCCCAGCCTCCAGCCTCCCCGCCCTCTTGGTGGCCAGCGTTACTCTCCTGGGAGAATGGCCCATGAGGGAAGGAAGCACTGTTGCCTGTGTTCTCACAGTATAACCGATCCCAGTTGTGGGACGTTGAGGGTGCTGATGGGGCCTTGACCGTAACAGAAGACATAGTTCTAGTGGTACTGCAGTGATGCGAGAACCAGGCTTTGTCAGTACTGCTTTCTTTGCCAGGCGTCATTTGGAAAGCTTTATATATAAATCATTTAACTTCATAACTGTCCCTTGAGGTAGGTGTGGTTGTTACCTGCATTTCATAACTGATTTAAATGGCAGTGTAGGCTGGTGGGTGGTCGTCCATCCTGGAATTCTGCCCGGGAGGCCTGGTGTGACCCTGTGAGAGAGCCCTGTCATCCCTGGGATTCTGTTTCCCAAAGAGATAGAGAATTGACTAGAACACTCTTCTCTTTCCTTCTAACATATGACCTACTATCTGCTCCCTTTCTGGGGGCTCTGACTCTATATCTGAACTTGGAAGTGAGTAGAGGCAAAAAATATTTAAGCATTGTTATATGTTAAAAATTAAATGTAATTTTAATGTAAAAAAATAATGGTAATTACCATATAAATGATCAAAGAGAAGGAAAATATTACCTGAAGTCTCATCCAAGATAGTGATCCTTTAATATTCTAGTCTTTTCCCACTTAGCCTTACATGTATGTGTTCTACATACTTAAGAACATACTTAATAAACAATTTAATGTCTTGCTAATTTCAGTTAAAGAATATGTATGTGCTTGGCTCATGTCGTCAGAAACTCCTTATAAAGGCTTACTCATTACGCATTTTGATGTCTGTTTAATGTTCAGTTATTTGAACTTTCCACAATTTGGTTAATAATTGTAAAGGGTAAGTTTTTGATACCTTTTATTATAAATAATGCTATAATGAATGTGCTTTGAAGTTTATGCATCTTAGAGAGAACCGAGGTTAGCAACTTCATCATTGTGATACCAGGCCTGTTTTATGATTGAAATCTATAGACTGAGTTCTCAGCATGGCAGAGGAACCCCATGGCTGTCTTTCTTGATTGCCAGCCATCGTCAGCTTCAAGTGACAGCTTGTTGTAACTTGTGGAAAGGGAACCGAATGTTCTGAAAACTGCTGTTCTACAAGAAAGAGGACTTGCAGTTCAGACCTATTCCATGAACACATTGGCTCCCATTTCTAATTATTTTCAAAGATGACACAAGTTACTCTTTGGCTGTCAGATGCTGGCGAGTCAGGGCTGTAATGGGATGAGGAGGGACGGTGTTTCCAACTGAGTGACAAGCCAGAGCTATTTATAGGTTATTTCTTCATGTTGCACCTGGTGACCTTTGCTGCGTCCAACTTGTTTGTTTCCTCTGGGGATGTTGCCTTAGGAACAGTCCTGAAGGGCCCTCCGCTGGTCCTGCCTTAAAGATTGACAGTGAGTCATAGGCGTGTCCCTGTCCAGCAAACACTGAGGTTTGGCCAGAGCATCCTATGGACTAGGTGTTAGGAGCAGTCTGGTTTTATAAAACGTCTCTCTGTTTACCATGTTTTTCTCACATTAGCCTGGAAATTGGTTATCAGTAACCTGACCATTCGCTTGAAAGTTTCAACTCATTTTTTTTTTTTTTTCAACTCATTTTGAAAGTGATTCACCTTAAACAGCTAGTTCTGTATCAAAACACTTTGAACAACATTGTCTTATTTTTAACTAATTCTCCTGAAATTGCGTTGATACTGCCCAGTGGGTAGGGTGATGTCCATGAAGAAAATCTGCCGTTTGGCTTCCAGATTTCATGAGCTTTATTGGATTCCTCAGTTGACATTTAGGCCAGCATTTTATGTGTTTATTTTTTATTTTTGTTTTCTTTTTAGACAGATGAGGATTGTTTTTTATTTTGGTTGTTCAAGCATGAGTATTGTTCCTTGAGATGTTTAACATTTGTGGAGCTCATGAATTCCTTTGTGGCTGTCAGTGACAACATGCCCACTCTGCCGCACTGTAAGCCATGTCAGTAATGAGATGTTGTTTTTTGAGTTTCGTTGTAAACCTATTAGATATTTACCAAGTTTTGAAACATGGATATTTGCACAGTGGCTGTCATGTCACTTAGTAATGTTACATATAAAGCTAAACTCTTATTTGGAGTACAATTTGGGTTCTCGAAGCAATGTACAACATATCGTTGTTTTTCTTTTATTTAAAATAAATTTAGTGTCTTTGTATGATCAGAAGGAGGGTGAGCAAAGTAAGGCAGGAGTACAGCAGGGATTGTTCTCACTCTCATTTAGGAAAAGGCCAGAGTGGACACTTGCCATAGATGAACATGGAAATGGTATAGACTGTGTGTATTTTTCCAAGCCAAAAGCAGAGCAGCTGTGGTCACTAAGTGGTCCAGGCTTTGCCCTGCTGTTTACATCTGCCATCGTTGTAGCTGGATTGGTATATTTAGACAGTGACAGGCAAAGGGTAGTGAGGTGTCTTGAGGAAGGCGTTTTTCCCCCTAAGGTTTTCAGAGGCATCATTTGTAGCTACAGTGGGGCTGGTAAGCAGTGGATGAAAGTTACCTCAGCTGAAGGTGCAGTTGTAAAAATAGTTTTTAAAGGAACATTTGGTTTTTTGTACATAATGGGCAGGACAATATTAATAATGTTTATTGCCCTAATGTGCTCCAAATCCATGTATTTAAGGAACTGTAATAGGAATTGCTATATTCTTAAATTTTCTTACTTCTAAAACTGCCCCACTTTGCAAATACCAAAGCCTATTTATAGTAAAGTCATAGAAAACTAACTTGGGTTAATATTATTTTTCAGTTGCTGACTTCTTTGAAAGACTGATAATTTTAGGTATTAAAGACAGGCCCAGACTGTTTCTAAACTTTCAACGTGATTTGGATTGTTTCTAGAGAAGGACATAGTTTACCTAGGTTTTTGTTGGTTTGACCACACTACACAACTTGTGGGATCTTAGGATCTTAGCTCCCTGACCAGGAGTTGAATGCTGGCACTTGGCGTTGAGAGCTTGAAGTCCCAACTGTTGAACCACCAGGGAATTCCCTTACCTAGGTTTTGTGTTAACTCATAGGATTGGACTCTTTTTCTACTAATATAAAAATCATTTTTACACCTATTTGTAAAAAAAAAAAAGTAAAAAACAAAAGAAAACAGTACACTAGATGTTACAGACATGAAGCTTTCCTGTTATACAGATTCTTCTTGAATTTATGTCAGTCATAATCTTGGGGCAAAAAGAAAATAAAAAACACTCCTACTAAAATATTGAATCTAGGGACTTCTCTGGTGGTACTGTGGTTAAGACTGCATGCTCCCAAGGCAGGGGGCCTGGGTTCAATCCCTGGTCAGGGAACTAGATCCCACATGCTGCAGCTAAAACCTCATGCAGCCAGATTAAACACTGGATCTGATTTTTTGAGTAAATTTAATCATAAAGGCCTCCAAGGAAGGGCCTTTCCATAGAAATGATCCTACATACCATATTTAATCGTAAACAAATAATATTTTTATTGCTCTGACAGTTAAAAACTGTCTCTATTTTTAATATTTAGAGCAGTCAGTCAGCAGTCTCTCCCCTTCTGTATCAACCAAGAACCAGATGTCAGGCTGAAGGGAAAGATAAGCCCAGACTAGCTGTGAGCCTTGGAACTTGAGTGATGACAAGGGAAAGTTCATAATGAAAGCTGGGCGCCAAAAAGGTTGGGGACAGAGGCTACACAGAAGGGCGAAGGCTTCTCACGCATGGGTCTTAGGGTCTGGGGACCAGATTTTGGTTGGCGGCAGACGTGGTAGGTGAAGCAGCCTGTGCTCTGCACGTGGCATAAGAAGTCAGATCAGTAACTGGAAAGCACTGTCGGTGGGAATGGCTAAACACTGAAATGCCATCAAAATTTGGGATTGGTTTACTGACGCTTTTCATATTTGTGGGTTTTTCTCTCTTATTCTGAAGTGGGTTTGGTAGAGTTCCAATTTTGAGGCCTATTTCTGTGTTATTTCCAATGTTAGTGAAACTTGCCTTAAGCCCTACCATTTGGTCTCTGCATTCTGGCATCTACACGGAAGCACAGTGGTCTCCACCCTGCGGGCAGGCAGTTGAATACCTGCCTGGGGAGATGAGGCAGTCCTATGTGCATTGTGAAAGAACTGCATTAAATGGTATAGGATCATTAAATGGTATAGTGTGAATCAGTTTAGCGAAGGCCACACCAAAGGCAAAATCCTCTCAGAGACAGGAGTATTTTAATGTATGTAGATGGTAGTTAAGTGTGGCTCTTGAGGAAGTGAATTTTATCTTAAAAAAAAAAAAAAAAAAAGTTATTTATTTGGTTGTGCCCTAGTCTTAATTCCAGCATGTGGGATCTAGTTCCCCAACCAGGGATGGACCCTGGGCCCTCTGCATTGGGGGCTAGGCCTCTTAGCCACTAGACCACTAGGGAAGCCCTAAGGGAGGGGATTTGGAATTGGGTTAATGGTTTAGACTGTTGGGCAGTGGTTGGAGAGGAGATCTGGATGCAGAAAAGAGCATGAGTGACAGCTCAGGAATACGAGTGAAGGAGGAGAGTCCAAGCTTGGGCAGTAGGTCCAACGGGGCCGTGAGAACAGGATCCTTTTTCTGGAATAGAAGTGCACCTCCAGGCATGGAGCAGTGAGTTGCCAGGCATTGGTGACAGTGGCGGTGATGGGAGCCCGGTTTACAAGCCGCATCCCTTGGCTGGCAGCCCAGGGCCGCTGGTTGGTTAGGTCTCAGGTGACATTGGCAGGGGCTGAAGGAGGAAGTACAGCGTTGGTTTGCACCTTGGTGGCCGTGTCCACATACCGTTAGCACTTCCCTTCCATTGATACCAGATACACCCACAATGTAAAAATTAAAATTATGCTAGGGTGCTTTCAATAATCACATTTTAAATTAGATCTGGCAGCTCTAATGAGGATAAGTGGGGAAACAAGACATTTAACTAATCAGTTCTGAGAGGCTGAAATAACTATGCTCGTTTTGATTCCAATGACAAACAATGACTTCTGGAGATTAAAAATTGCGGGCCTCCCTTCTGCTTGCCAGTGTATGTGATAAGTTAATTGATCGCTTTGAGAACTCGCTGGTTGTTTTCAGTAGTGAAAGGGGGTGAAACAATGGAAGAATGATTCTGTGTCTGTGCAGTAGGGACTTAAGGTACAGTTAAATATTCCTTATTCCACGTAAAGGGCTGCATAGGATTAGAACGTCATATTCCAGAAAGGGCACAGATTAGTTTTGTCATGTGTTGCCATATTGGAGATGGAGGCTGGCATTTTAAAAATAAGTGCCTGGTGAATTATGTCATGGAAGGGCACCTTTACTGGGCATGAACTGTATCCAAAAGGTGTGAAGGGCAGTGAGAGGCAGAGTGCTGGAAATTGTTCATCACAGGTGAGGTTTACCCCTAGCATTGGCAACATCCCAACAGTGGCAGCACAGATGAAGCCCAGAAGGTTATGAAAGGAGGGATGGGAAAATAGAAAGACAAAAGAAAACCATGAATCATCTTAAACTGCCACATTGAGTTTTAAAAATAATGTACTGATCTTACATACCTTCTCACGTGTGGAGATACCAGTAACGTATAACAGAATTAAATGAGGTGATACATAAGCTTCTCAAAAGTTTTCTTTATAGCCAGTACTATTAGAAGTTTCTTGTTTTTCTTTAAAAGAAAACATCATCCCTTCCTTCTTTCTCCCTTTTTTGCTCCCTTCAAAGAGAAACCATAAGACTTTGATATTTGAGGTGACCTAAAGTGAGTAGGTAACAACAGAGTTAGAAGGGCTAATAAGTTATGTTGTTGCTGTTGTGTAGTCTATTCTAACTAACACTCCACTATCTCCCAGTGGTTGCTCAAACTCATGTCCACTGAGTCAGTGATACCATTTCACCATCTCATCCTCTGCTGGCCCACTTCTTCTTTTGCCAGCATCAGGGTCTTTTCCAGTGAGCTGACTCTTCACATCGGGTGGCCAAAGTATTGGCGCTTCAACTTCAGCATCAGTCCTTCCAATGAATATTCAGGACTGATTTCCTTTAGGATTGACTGATTTGATCTCCTTGCTGTCCAAGGAACTCTCAAGAGTCTTCTGCAGTACCACAATTCGAAAGCCTGAATTCTTTGGCACTCAGCTTTCTTTTATGGTCCAACTCTCACATCTGTACATGACTAGTGGAAAAACCATAGTTTTGACTGTCCGGACCTTTGTTGGCAAAGTGATGTCTCTGCTTTTTAATATGCTGTCTAGGTTTGTCATAGCTTTCCTTCCAAGGAGCAAGCGTCTTTTAATTAAGTTATGAGAACTGCTTATTTCAAGCATTGTTTGTGTACTCAATTATCATGCTCTTTTATCACCTTCAGGAGAAGGTGATTGGGACCTGTATTTGACCAGTTAATGAAATAGTTGGTTAGGCAGGGAGTCATAGAAATGTACTTCTGTTTGCTTTAATGTGATCTGTACATATAAACATATGTATAACTGGATATAATTGGATTAAAATACACACCTATAGGCATAAAGGTGTGTGTGTGTGTGTGTGTGTGTGTGTGTACACACATGAGTGTACGTGTGTGTGTGTGTGTATGAGTGTCAGCCGGTCCTCTGGGACTTGACTGTTTTCCCTCCATCTTCTACAAATATTTTCCCCACATCCAGCCCAGCAGCAGTGAAAAAATTGACATACCTGTTGACCATCAGTTCAGTTCAGTCGCTCAGTCATGTCCGACTCTTTGTGACCCCATGAATTGCAGCACGCCAGGCCTCCCTGTCCATCACCAACTCCCAGAGTTCACTCAAACTCACGTCCATCGAGTCGGTGATGCCATCCAGCCATCTCATCCTCTGTCGTCCCCTTCTCCTCCTGCCCCCAATCCCTCCCAGCATCAGAGTCTTTTCCAATGAGTCAACCCTTCGCATGAGGTGGCCAAAGGACTGGAGTTTCAGCTTTAGCATCATTCCTTCCAATGAACACTCAGGACTGATCTCCTTTAGAATGGACTGGTTGGATGTCCTTGCAGTCCAAGGGACTCTCAAGAGTCTTCTCCAACACCACAGTTCAAAAGCATCAATTCTTCGGGGCTCAGCTTTCTTCACAGTCCAACTCTCACATCCATGCATGACTACTGGAAAAACCATAGTTGACTAGATGGACCTTTGTTGGCGAAGTCATATCTCTGCTTTTGAATATGCCATCTAGGTTGGTCATAACTTTCCTTCCAAGGAGTAAGCATCTTTTAATTTCATGGCTGCAATCACCATCTGCAGTGATTTTGGAGCCAAAAAAGATAAAGTCTGACACTGTTTCCACTCTATTTCCCATGAACTGATGGGACCAGATGCCATGATCCTTCGTTTTCTGAATGTTGAGCTTTAAGCCAACTTTTTCACTCTCCACTTTCACTTTCATTAAGAGGCTTTTTAGTTCCTCTTCACTTTCTGCCATAAGGGCGGTGTCATCTGCATATCTGAGGTTATTGATATTTCTCCCGGAAATCTTGATTCCAGCTTGTGCTTCTTCCAGCCCAGCATTTCTCATGATGTACTCTGCATAGAAGTTCAATAAGCTGGGTGACAATATACAGCCTTGACGTACTCCTTTTCCTATTTGGAACCAGTCTGTTGTTCCATGTCCAGTTCTAACTGTTGCTTCCTGACCTGCATATAGGTTTCTCAAGAGGCAGGTCAGGTGGTCTGGTATTCCCATCTCTTTCAGAATTTTCCACAGTTGATTGTGATCCACACAGTCAAAGGCTTTGGCATAGTCAATAAAGCAGAAATATATGTTTTTCTGGAACTCTCTTGCTTTTTCTATGATCCAGTGGATGTTGGCAATTAAGAAGAGGTGTCAAGAATACACAAAAGAACTGTACAAAAAAGGTCTTCACAACCCAGATAATCATGATGGTGTGATCACCGACCTAGAGCCAGACATCTTGGAATGTGAAGTCAAGTGGGCCTTAGAAAGCATCACTACAAACAAAGCTAGTGGAGGTGATGGAATTCCAGTTGAGCTATTTCAAATCCTGAAAGATGATGCTGTGAAAGTGCTGCACTCAATATGCCAGCAAATTTGGAAAACTCAGCAGTGGCCACAGGACTGGAAAAGGTCAGTTTTCATTCCAATCCCAAAGAAAGGCCATGCCAAAGAATGCTCAAACTACCACACAGTTGCACTCATCTCACACGCTAGTAAAGTAATGCTCAAAATTCTCCAAGCCAGGCTTCAGCAATACGTGAACCTGTTGACCATAATGGTGCTCAAATGTGATGAGCATAGTGCCTGGAGCTAACTTCCAGAATCAACCATCACCCTACGCTGCTAGTTATGTCTCTCTGAGATGCTTAATTAGCATGGATGGACCGTTCTATGCTGACCTCTGTCCTGAGTGGCTCCCCTGCAGTTGTTCATATGCATCTTCTGTCTTAGCCACCCTACAAATGTAACTCAGCCTCCGAGTGCCTGCCTGGACCACGGAGCTGACACATGGAGATCTTGCTGTATGTCACCAAGGCCAAGGGATAATGGCATTTTGAGAAGCGGGGTGGTCTGTTAGTCTGCTTTTTCATGGAGCATCACTGGGGTGAGACTGGACAATGACCTTGGATTTAACAACATGAAGGTCACAGGTGACCTGGGTCACTGAGTAAGCACATCTCAGTGAAGCGGTGGGGCTACTTGTGGAGATAAGCACTGGTGAAAGAGAAATTTTATCATTTCCAGAAATTCCACTGTGGGGAGGAGGGAGGAAGTGGTGTTTTGGCTGGAGTTGAGGGGTCGCGGGGGATGTATCTCTTTAGCAGATGCCAGAGTCTGTCTGTGTCGTGAGTAACCCAGCGAAGAGGGCTTATATAGGAGGGTGGGGGGTTGTGGCAAAAGTGGGTGAAGCCCACGACGGGGCAAGTGTTGACTTTGGAAAGAGTGAAAGCGCTTTACCCTTTTATAGGCCCATGATCAGAGTCAAGGTCCAGGTGTGGTTGTGAAGCGCAGTGGGTGCTGAGGAGTTTGGGCAAGAGAGAAGTTGTGAAAGAAAAGGAGTGTTGAGTGCCCACTTGATATCAGTGGTCACTGACATGTGATCATTTATGTCCCTCCCCAGCCCAGCAAGTGTTTGGGGGCAGGCTTGGGGCAGGTGGGTGTAGGGGCTACTGGGCGTTGTTACTCTTGCACACGGCAGGGGGGCGAGGGGAGCAGGGTGTCCAGGCCCTGGGATTGGAGATACCATATCTGGAATGCTGCTTCTGTCATTAATGGCTTTATAAACAGCTTGTCACCTACTCAAGCAATTTCTTTGAGTCTCAGCTCTGACCTTTCTTTTCTCCTCTGACAGTTTTTTGTTTTTTTTTCTTTTCCTTTTAGCTAATAACACCTTAGACTTAGCAGTGACCACATTTGCCAGGTCCCCTGCCTTCATCCCCACCAGCAATGCCTTTATTGTCACCTGCTCTGTGCGGCTCCCTACTTGCTCTCAAGACTCTTCCATAGCGAAACCATATCATCATTTAAAAGCCCAGACTCTTCTTGTTGATCCCTTGCATAATGAGCTTAAATGATACTCATCTGCCAAATAGGCAACACCCAGCCTCCTTAGTGAGATGGTCTTGGGTTGCTGCTCCCTGCTGGGATGGTCACCTCACTGTTGCCGCCTCCCCTCCAGCCCCTCATGCCTCCTCACCCACTGTGAAAACCACATGCTTTCTCAATTGTGAAAGTCTTTAAAGGCCTCTGCTATGTATATTCATCTTTACTGCTGCAGGGCCTAGCCCAGAGCATGCATTTAATAAATATTCATTGAATCGTATTGGTTCAAGATTCTATTTTTATTGTGCCCTTTTGAAAATCACTTAAAAAAAAAGCTTAACAATACTATAAGAACATAATCCCTGAGAAATCATTTGTAACAAGCTATACTTTATTGAAAGTCAGGTTAGTGTAGAAAAGTCAGGAGGGAATGGGGCTGCAGCGTGTTGGAAGAAGGCATCTGGGGAGCCTGGGCTGAGGGCAGCACACGATCCATTTGGGATGTGAAAGAGGGGAAAGGGCAGGTGGCATCTTACTGTATATTGTTTGCTCTCTGTATTAATTACAGTGAAGTTATTAATTTAGATTACATAAAGCAATCACATAAATGCAGTAGGAGTTACTTTTTTCTCTCCTGTGAGAGAACCCTGAAGATCACCAGCCAGAATGGCCCCAGGTCCCATCTTTCTTCTTGGCTCATAGCTTTCTTGTACTCAGCATCCATTCAGGGCACAGACTGGCTACTGAGCTCCAGCCATTACATCTGCAGTGGGAGCCAGAAGCAGGGGAAAAGTAGATGAGCAAAAAGTTAACGTCTGTCCTTGAAACAAAGTTTCCTTTCACATCACATTGTCCAGGTGGAGTCATATGGCCGCTTCTAGTCACCCAGGAACCTAAGATCTGTCTTATTCTGAGATGCTTTGTGTCCCTGAAAATAAAAATATACAAATATCCTTCTAAGAGACTTCCCTGGTGGCTCAGAGGGTAAAGAATCTGTGTGCAGTGGGGATACCCACGTTTGATCCCTGGGTTGGGAAGATCCCATGGAGAAAGGAATGGCAACCCACTCCAGTATTCTTGCCTGGAGAATCCCATGGACAGAGAAGTCCATGGGGTCACAAAGAGTCAGACACAACTGAGTGACTTTCACTTTCACTTTTCATCCTTCTATGGAGAAAGATTAGAGCGGGAAGCCAGCAGCCCCTGTTAGTTTCCCTCACTCTCTCCCTGTTAGCTTTCTCTATCAGATCCTCTGTTCCTCAGCCCTGTGCCTTCCTACTCAGCCCTTACATCATCTGTAACTCCTGCCTGTGCTACTTGAGGGTGACTCAGGTTCAAGTATTCCCAGGACACACACAGAAGGTAAACATACATGTTAAAGATTTTTAAGGAAGCTGGGAAAGAATTTCAAATAAAGCAAATACATCTTGAAACAAATGTGAACTTGGTTAGACTAGAGTTAATGCCATTGAAGGCAGAGTTTAGTTGTGCTTGATGTAAATATATCCTGTGTTAAATTTGAAATAAGGTAGATGTCTAAAGGTAGAGTGAAATACGTTAAAAACTACAATGGGATATACTAAAACATCCCCCTTTGGGTGTTGGCTGTACTCTCTGCTGTAGGACACAGCATCTTCATCCTGGAAAGCTAGCATTGATTTAGCATTGTTTTGACCCTGTTCCAGTGTGATACCCGATGCACAGAGCAGTATGGTTCTCTGGAGAGGGAGCTCGTGGCTGGGTCAAGTTGGGAATTCGGTTGCTATAACTACAGCTGCACAGGTGAGGTGTGCATAAAAGTCAGGCTTCTGTGGTCCTTGGAATACCAGCGTTGGTGGTGTCCTAACAGAGTAAGTAGTCTTCAAGGGAAGCGTTCTGAAGTATATGTATGTAGAGTTGATGTTCTAGCGCCTCTGATGCTTAAAGTCTTCAGTCAGGGGGCCTGTCATCTAGGACCTTTGCATAAATAAGCCTGTGATTTCACCCTGGAAGTCCGTGCTGGCAGTGATGTTTGGTTCTCTTGCAAAAGTAGATATTATACTTCATAAAGGTTTCAAAGTTTGATATGTATCAGTGAAATACAACAATGAAATACAACATTGTTTTTCTCCGTAAAATGTCGGAATTGTTTACTGCTTAAGGGCAAAGGAGCTTGCACCCCTTGTATGTGCACAGTTGTTCTGGGGAAGGGTTGATTCGGAGGGGTGTGTGAATTACTGCTCCACCTGTATGAATTCATGGTGTCTTAAAATACAGAGCAACTCAATTTGGTTTTGTGTAAAGAAATACCCTTTCAGTGTTGGGAACAGTCAGCGAAAATGGTAAGAATAAGGCTATCGCTAAGAGAGAAATTGATAGATGAAGCAAATTATACTTTGTAAAATAGGAATGTCGTTATTAAAATTCAATTTCTAATTAATCACAGTCCCGGGACCCTCTGTTTTATTTTACTATGACTATAAAATTACAATGACTGTAAACTTGTGTGTATGAAATATAGGTATCTATTATATATATATAATAGACAGCAAAGCTGTATATTTCAGTGTTAAGGAAAATGACTTTATGCTATACTATGTACCACATTTTGTTTTTCAGATATGCTAAAAATTGTTTAAAAGTACTTCAAGAATTAAGAAATAGTTAAAATAAATTTAAATATAGCTTAGACATGTATATCACTGCCTTTTTATGTTAAAATTTAATTAAGTATAATTTGGCTTTAAAAACTATATGCTTAATATTTATTACTGATTAGAATATTGAAATGTAAGTTTAAAATAAAAAAGATTTCTTTTCTTAGATATTTCTTTCGTCACACATATATGGCTTAATAGGTGTTGGATATTTTTG
Organism: Bubalus kerabau; assembly: GCF_029407905.1. NCBI lineage: Eukaryota > Metazoa > Chordata > Mammalia > Artiodactyla > Bovidae > Bubalus > Bubalus kerabau. The sequence goes on along the minus strand of NC_073639.1, from coordinate 43,930,227 downwards.
CAATTAAATGTATAATTTCTGGTATTGAATGTTGATGTGTTACAGGTCTACACAAACATTTAATAACTGGATGTTCTTAGTTTAGCCTTCATCTAAAATTTTTTGAGTGAGTCTGATATTTAAGGATAATTTTTACTTTATGATGACTTATTTTACATTTTATAGCTATAAGCTGCTTAATGTGTCAGTTTCATTAAGATAAGTTTGCTATTTCTTGGGCATTTTCAGGTAATTTTAAAAACTCAGGCATTGCCCAAAATCTATCCAACATTTTCCTATATTTTATTATTATATTTTTAGTTCTAAAAATATAGAACTAAAATGCACACCTAAAAGGGTACATTTAGAAAACCACCATTAAGTATTCATACTTAATTCAGTTTTACAAGTAGGAAAACTATTAGTATTTTATTTCACTATTAATAAAACTATTAATATTTTATTCAGTCTAAATCATATACAGGATATGTGTGTGCGTATGTGTGTTTATGTGTGTATGTGTATATATATCAGAAGTTTTTTACTGCCGTGGTTCTTTATATAGTCTAAAATAATAATTATTATTCAGAATCTTGAGACCACTTAGTTTACCACTTAGTCATCTGATCTTGGATTTTAACTTATTATATAATTTTGGAAGCACAGAATGAAGAGTTATCTGTGATTAGGGTCTTCTGGGTTTTTAAATCATTATCCTATTTAAGTGAACTTTAAAAAAAAATTGAGGTAATATCAATACACATTAAGTAAAATTTTATATGTTAATTTTATATATAGTTAATGTGTGTCTATATCAATATATATAGCGGAGAAGGCAATGGCACCCCACTCCAGTACTCTTGCCTGGAAAATCCCATGGACAGAGGAGCCCGCTAGGCTGCAGTCCATGGGGTCGCACAGAGTCGGACACGACTGAAGCGACTTAGCAGCATATCAATATATAGGCATATATAGTTAATGTTGTGTATGGAAGCATCGTTGTGGCTAAAGCAGTGGTTTTATTATCTATGTCAGAGTATAGAGTAGTTACAGGAGACCTGGGTTTGATGGGTCAGGAAGATCCCCTGGAGAAGGAAATGGCAACCCATTCCAGTATTCTTAGCTAAAAAATCCCATGGACGAGGAGTCTGGTGGGCCACACCCCATGGGGTCGCAAAGAGTTGGACACGACTGAGCGACTGACGCTCATAGTCCTTCAGATATATGGAGAAGAGCTACCTGATAATGATCCAAGCCTAAGCAATATGTTTTAACTTTTCTTAAAAAGTGCTTGTGAGACAAAAAGTAGAAAAGATCCTGCATTAGAGTCCTTGTATTTGGCAATAAGGGGCTTCCCAGGTGGCTCGGTGGTAAAGAATCTGCCTGCCAATGCAGGAGATGTGGGTTTGATCCCTGGTTTAGGAAGATCCCCTGGAGGAGGAAATGGCAACCCACTCCAGTATTCTTCCCTGGGAAATACCATGGACAGAGGAGCCTGGTGGACTTCAGTCCATGGGGCCGCAAAGGGTCAGACACGACTGAGTATGCATTTGGCAATAAAGATGGTTAGGAGGTAATATGAACAATAACTGACCAAGCTGGGCCACTTATTAGATTCACTTGGCTTAGGATGGGTACTACCCTGAGGCCATGACCCTGGAGACTTTCAGTCACCACAATCTGGGCTGGACCTTACCCTCTCTTTTCAAAGCTCACAAGCAGGTGGTCAGTCAGATCTTAACTGAGCAATTGGGCTGATGACTGTGGAACCAGTAAATGCTGCAGTTTTTATGATGAGTGAACGAAGAGATCCTGGAAGATGCTGTATAGCTGGGACCGGAGACAGGAACCCTATCTCTATGGACCTGACTAGTGTTTTCATAGAAATAGAATTTGATAGGAGGTGCATGTGAGAGTAGTTTAGGAAGACTAATGGTGGAATTTAGTGACTTGAATTACAGAGAAGGGAGAGGATGGAATAAAAGATGCTTTGAACTTGCATGTCAGGCAGTGTGATGCCTTTGATAGCTACAACATAATTTAGAGGGGTTGAGGTGGGTGGTTTAGTTTCAGAAAACTAAGATCATGCCATCTGGTCCCATTACTTCATGGCAAATAGATGGGGAAACAATGGAAACAGTGAGAGACTTTATTTTTTGGGGCTCCAAAATCACTGCAGATGGTGACTGCAGCCATGAAATTAAAAGACGCTTACTCCTTGGAAGAAGAGTTATGACCAACCTAGACAGCATATTAAAAAGCAGAGACATTACTTTGCCCACAGAGGTCCGTCTAGTCAAAGCTATGATTTTTCCAGTAGTCATGAATGGATGTGAGAGTTGGACTATAAAGAAAGCTTGAGCGCCAAAGAATTGATGCTTTTGAACTGTGGTGTTGGAGAAGACTCTTCAGAGTCCCTTGGACAGCAAGGAGATCCAACCAGTCCATCCTAAAGGAAATCAGCCCTGAGTATTCATTGGAAGGAGTGATGCTGGAGCTGAAACTCCAATACTTTGGCCACCTGATGTGAAGAACTGACTTATTGGAAAAATCCCTGATGCTGGGAAAGATTTGAAGGCAGGAAGAGAAGGAGACGACAGAGGATGAGATGGTTGGATGGCATCACTGACTCAATGGACATGAGTTTGAATAACCTTTGGGAATTGGTGATGGACAGGGACGCCTGGCGTGCTGCAGTCCGTGGGGTCGCAAAGAGTCGGACACAACTGAATGACTGAACTGAATTGAACTGAATCAAGCCAGGCTTCAGCAATATGTGAACTGTGAACTTCCAGATGTTCAAGCTGGTTTTAGAAAAGGCAGGGGAACCAGAGATCAAATTGCCAACATCCGCTGGATCATCGAAAAAGCAAGAGAGTTCCAGAAAAACATATATTTCTGCTTTATTGACTATGCCAAAGCCTTTGACTGTGTGGATCACAATCAGCTGTGGAAAATTCTGAAAGAGATGGGAATACCAGACCACTTGACCTGCCTCTTGAGAAACTTATATGCAGGTCAGGAAGCAACAGTTAGAACTGGACATGGAACAACAGACTGGTTCCAAATAGGAAAAGGAGTACGTCAAGGCTGTATATTGTCACCCTGCTTATTTAACTTATATGCAGAGTACATCATGAGAAATGCTGGACTGGAAGAAGCACAAGCTAGAATCAAGATTGCCAGGAGAAATATCAATAACCTCAGATATGCAGATGACACCACCCTTATGGCAGAAAGTGAAGAGGAACTAAAAAGCCTCTTGATGAAAGTGAAAGAGGAGAGTGAAAAAGTTGGCTTAAAGCTCAACATTCAGAAAGCAGAAGATCATGGCATCTGGTCCCATCAGTTCATGGGAAATAGATGGGGAAACAGTGGAAACAGTGTCAGACTTTATTTTTCTGAGCTCCAAAATAACTGCAGATGGTGACTGCAGCCATGAAATTAAAAGATGCTTACTCCTTGGAAGGAAAGTTATGACCAACCTAGATGGCATATTGAAAAGCAGAGACATCAGTTTGCCAACAAAGATCCGTCTAGTCAAGGCTATGGTTTTTCCAGTAGTCATGTATGGATGTGAGAGTTGGACTGTGAAGAAAGCTGAGTGCCGAAGAATTGATGCTTTTGAACTGTGATGTTGGAGAAGACTCTTGAGAGTCCCTTGGACTGCAGGGAGATCCAACCAGTCCATTCTAAAGGAGATCAGTCCTGGGTGTTCTTTGGAAGGAATGATGCTGATGCTGAAACTCCAGAACTTTGGCCACCTCATGTGAAGAGTTGACTCACTGGAAAAGACTGATGCTGGGAGGGATTGGGGGCAGGAGGAGAAGGGGACGACAGAGGATGAGATGGCTGTATGGCATCATCGACTCAATGGATGTGCGTTTGAGTGAACTCTGGGAGTTGGTGATGGACAGGGTGGCCTGGCGTGCTGCAGTTCATGGGGTTGCAAAGAGTCAGACATGACTGAGCAACTGAACTGAATTGAGGTAGGTGGATATCAGAGGTGAAATGAATATGGTGGAGGGGCAGGTAAATAGAATACAGAGGCTAAAAAAGAGAAGGTCTTCTGACCTGTCCCTACAGGTCAGAAGGCTGTAGGGACAGGCTTTGACAACTAAACTTTGCCTTACTGTTCATTCCAATGTAAAATTATCTCATGTACTATTGTAAGCAAGTCATGCAGCGTATTGCCAATTCTTATATAAAAGGGATGCTAGATTTCATAAATCCTATTGAATTTTATAAGCAAGATAGGAAATGGCAACCCACTCCAGTGTTCTTGCCTTGGAGAATCCCAGGGACGGGGGAGCCTGGTGGGCTGCCGTCTATGGGGTCGCACAGAGTTGCACACGACTGAAGTGACTTAGCAGCAGCAGCAGCTGTATTCATACTATTCATTTACAAACCACCGTTTGAAAATGATGGTTTGGGTTGCTTCCACTTTTTGCTTCTGTCAGTATTCATGGACATCTGTTTGTGTGGACATGTTTTCATGACTTCTTGAATAAATACCTGAGAGTGGGATGGATGGGTTATGTAGTAAATGTATGTTTAACTTTGTAAAAAGCTGTCACACTGTTTTCCATACCAGCTGTAACATTTAGCCCTCCCACAAGCAGTTTGAGAGTTCTGGTTACTGCATATCTTCTGCAACACTTGGTATTATCTGTCTTTCTAATTTTAGCCACTTCAGCATATATATGGTGGTAATTACCCTGTGGTTTTATTATGTGTTTCTCTGAAGACTAGTGTTGAGAATTTTTAATGTGTTAATTGGCCATTCATGTATCTTCTTTGAAGTGTTAGTTCACCCATTTGAAACCATATTTTTAAATTGGATTTTGCACACTTAAGAAATTGAATTGACTGTCTTACTTTGGAGTATGTTCTTTATATATTCTGCGTACAATTCCTTCGGATGTATTTTGCAAAAATTTTCTTCCAGTCCATGGCTTGGCTTTTTCTTAACTATATGTTTTAGAAGCAAAAACTTTTTCACCTTCATGAAGTTCATTTATGTCAGCATTTTCTTTTTTAGTTTCTACTTTTAGTGTCCTGTTTAAGAAATCTTTTCTTAACTTGATGTCATAAAGGTTTTCTCATGTTTTTCTTGTAGAAATTTAAAAGTTTCAGCTGTTCCATTTAGGCCTGAGATCCATTTTGATTTAATTTTTATGTATGATGTAAGATAAGGGTTGAGGTTTTGTTTATGTTTTTTGATACTGATATTTGCCTGTTCTAGAACCATTTATTGAAAAGAATATTTTTTATCCATTAAGTTACCTTAGCATATTTATTAAAAATTCAGTAGACTATATTTGGGCTTCCCTCATAGCTCAGCTGATAAAGAATCTGCCTGCAATCCAGGAGACCCCGGTTTGATACCTGGGTCAGGAAGATCCACTGGAGAAGGGATAGGCTACCCACTCCAGTATTTTTGGGCTTCGCCTGTGGCTCAGCTGGTAAAGAATCCACATGTAATGCCAGGGACCTGGGTTTGATCCCTGGATTGGGAAGATTCCCTGGAGAAGGGAGAGGCTACCTACTCTAGTATTCTGGCCTGGAGTATTCCACAGACTCTATAGTCCATGGAGTCTCAAAGAGTCGGACACAACTGAGGGAGTCTTCACACTTTACTTAGACTATATTTGTTTCAGGTCTATTTCTGAACTCTCTTTTGTTCTGTTGATCTACATGTCAGTTCTTATACCAATACCCTGTGGTTTTATAGTAAAAACCATGTAGTGTAAATCCCTCACCTTTTTCTGTATTAAAATTATTTAACTCTTCTATGTCTTTTCTTTTCCATATAAATTCTAAAATCAGCTTGTCAGTGTTAGGGTTTGATTAGAATTGTGTTGGGTCTGTGGATCAGTTTGGGAGGGTTTGCTATCTTAATATTGAGCCTTCTAAACCATGAACATGGTATAGCTCAGAATTGATTTAGGTCTTTTACTATTTTTCTTTGTAGGGTTAAGTATCCTTTTGTGTTTTCAGTGTACAGGTCATGCATAGCCTTCATTAAATATATTCCTAAGTATTTTATTCTTTGATGATACGTGATAAGTTTTTAACTACTTGATTCTATAAAAGCAGATTTGAAATAAGTTAAACAGTATTGCCAGGGTTACTTTTGGTAGAATTAGAAGGAACAATTATTTATAAAACATGGAAAAACAGGTTAAGTATGGTTTGTGAGAAATGTTCACATTTCATTCATATGAATTCAAAAAATTGACATTTTGTAACTTGATATCTTTGTGAGAAACTACTCATGTGTCAATATATGCTTTTCCTTTCTTGGAAAAGTGTTCTTTTAACTTCCAAGAGTTTCATGAATGCAGTACTATTCAAGTGACCCAAATTCTTGTTGAGGTCCTATCTTACAAAGACGTGTGCTATTTCAGCATATTTTATGATACGTGCCAGATTTGGGGGAGGCTGGGGTTGGGTTTTGGTGCCATTTATATGAGTCTTAAAAGAATATCAGATGTTTTGTTGCAGTTACTTGAGATGTTTGATTCTTGAGATCAATTCAGGTTCTTACTGGTTAGGATCAATCTGAACCATTCATTTGAATTCATCTACCATTTTTCTTATTAGGAAGTTACATAGGTCTGTTAAGCTATTTCTTTTTAAAAATTTAAAAAAAAATTATATAATAGGCCACGCACTGTGGCATGTGGGGTTCTAGTTCTTGACTATGGATTTAACCTGTGCCTCCTGCAGTGAAAGAACAGAGTTTTAACCCTTGAACTGCCAATGAAGTCCTCAGTTTCTTCTTAACTTAATTATTTATTTTACTTGTAATGAATTTTATAAAAGTCAAGTCGTTGTAAAATAAGACTTCAGAGCTAAGAGCTTCCTTGCCTCTTCAACTTCTCCACGGCGAGCTTTGCACAATGAAACAGGGAGCACCCTGTAACAAAGGCATTTTGGATAAGGCGTGCATCCAGAAGCTGAAGGGAGAGCTGTATGGACCATAACTTTTATACAAACTGATCAGCTGCCATCTGTGCGCAAAGCCCTGTGATCAGCAGAGACCCGTTCGTGCCACTGATGGCATTGAGTAGGCTGATAGCAGCGGATCAGTTTAGCTGAGCTGTCCTCCAGCAGCTGGTCACGAGGACACAGACCCCACCAAAGTGTAGTCATCGTCAGTGTTCAGTCCTTTGCTGGGTAGATTGTGGCAGGAGACAAAAGCTGCTTGCTCTCTTCACCCCCATACAGCGAGGTAAGAGCCACCTTTTTTCTCTAGAAGGGAAAAATAAGGGCAAAAGCAGCCTCTTTCAACTTTTCCCATGTTGTTTGGATGTATATGTATGCTCATCTTTTCCAGGATAATTGTTCCAGCCAGGTGTGCAGTTCAGCATCCCTTTGGTGGTTGAGAGTAGTGTGTGTAGTACAGGTTGGGTAAATGTCAGTAACAAAACCGCCCTGCTCGGCACATCTAAGCATTTGACCTTGAAGGCTCAGAGGAGAACACACACTGCAGATTTCCCTACTTGCCCTTGACTTACAAGAGTGGATAATGAATTAATAGAAATTGATAAGGAGTGACTGTCAGGCAGCTGCTGTGGTCATGAGGCTGGTATGCGGAAACAGTGCCCGCTTGCACAGCATGCGTAACTCTGAACCGCAGCCAGGAGGGGTGGGTGGGTCACTGAAGCAGGAAATTGGCCGCCGAGAGGAATGCCGGCTCCCCACACAGGCTGCAGCCCGGTGCACCCAGGGAGAGAAAACACAGAGACGATGGGGCGAGCTGGTGGCTGCAGAGACCCGGCTCCTCTAGCAGGAGGCAGCGCTCATGCTTCAGAGGTACTGAAGACAGTGCAGGTTAGATTTTATTTTAAGGGATCAAAATGTTCATAGCGTAAGTAGCAGATGTCTAGTTCTTCTATAGTTAAATAGGCCACGGGCTACAGAGTGGGGAAAACATAAAACCTAGCTCTGAGGCCTTCCCCTAACAGTTTTTTTTCTTTTTTTTTTATTGCGCTCTTATTTTTATAAGCAAAGGTTAAATGTAGAGATTCGCTCTGCAGAGGAGCAAACCTCTGTTCATCGGTGCAGGGTGATGATTATTAGAATACTTCTAAATGAGCCTCCAAAAAGCTGCCTGTTTCATTTTCCCAGTTACTTCTGAAATAGCCTGTTCCAGGCCACACTTTAAGAACTGTTTGTAATTTAGACACACACAACTTTAGTGTGTACTTGGTGTGTGTATGTTTTTAGTACAAATAGCTGTTACTTGTTTTTTTTTTTTTTGGCTTGTTTGTTAGACTAATGAGTGAGGACTAAATATTTTTTAAAAGATTAAGTGATGCCTTTCAAACCATTTTGCTCTTCTGTTAAAATGTATTCCTGTAGAGTCTACTGATTTTTGAGAAGGGAATTGATTGCATCAGCAGTTACTTGTTAGATTTTTCTTTTTCTTAACTGTTTATGCTGTTCTGGTATCTAAAGACAGTTTTTCATGTGAGTATTTTTGGTAAGTCCTACATAGATATTATTGGTTTTGTTTTAGGAGCATCGGGCCAGTCATTTACTTGAAATCTAAATACATTTTAGCAACTGTCTTCATTTTTTAGAAATGAAGATATGAAGAATTGGTATCGGAGAATCACATATTTAAACATTCTGTAAATTAGGACTGCCCACCAGTGTAGGCGCAGTCCGATGGCTGTGTGGATGTAGCCTGACATGAAAAAGTTTACATTCCAGTACTGAGGAGTGCATTCCACTGGGCAGTTCTGACGCACAGCAGGAATGCGGGGGCCCTTGTATACAAAGGGCAAGTTTAGGGACACTGACAGAAGAGGCTTCTGTGCTCAGCCACTCACTGCCTTTTGTAGACACACACACAGTGGTAGAAGCGCTCAGGACTCAACTTGGATGGGAAAATGTGGTCACAGAAGTGCAGGGCAAGGTGGCCTGACCTCAGAAAGAGCCTGCGGAACCCTGCACGGTGAATCACGGCTTGTGGGTATCTATGACAACTAGGTAAGATTTGATACCTACGGACAACTGGTGTTTCTTGTTGTGAACCTTGGACTTGAAAGTTTATCAGACTATTAACATTTTTTTTTCTATTTTACATTATATAGGAGACTACATTTAGTAAATTTTTTGTCTGCGTATATTTTAATTTTTAGTTTGTTCTGTAAGGGGAAAAAAGCTTAATGGGAATGAAAATCTGGATTGTTAAACTGTTTTTGGAACAACCATTCTTCAATTCGTTTTACTGAGTACTGTGAACATTTAGGTATCTTGTATTTGTTATGCTGCAGGTAGTCTTTTCATTAATCATTTTCTGTGAGTTTAACTTTAAAAAAAAAAAATACAACAGAGAACCAATAGTTGACCTAAAGTGAGTCTGCATCACTTCTGGTTGTCATCTTTGGTGGTTTAGTCTAAGAGTATCAGGACGCTCTGAAATTACATTGAGATTAATAGTTGAAAGCCAGGCTATATGCTGCCCTTTGACAGAACAATTTAGAAGGATTTAGAGACTATAGTAATTAAATATTCACACTGTGTAGAATCAGAAGCCTAATGGTGTTCTTACAGCACAAATGCCCTACTTCTCTGTTTCTCCTTATCTCTTTCTAACTTTGTGGACTTTTGTGAAAGGCTGGCATCAAGTGTAGAAAGAACTAACAGGTTTTTTAACTATTCAGACCAAGTCTTATTGATAACTGTTACCTACATCTTTTTTTGAAAGACAGTTAAATAAATATTTGTGTCTCATACACAAATGCATGTGTACGTAGAAAGGCTAAAGTTGCCAGAAGACAATTTTTTAAAGAATTTAAATTCAGAGTTTAAAAAAAGCTGTGTCACTTTAAAAATTAAGGAGCTTAAATTTTAAAAATATCTCTGTTTATCTTGGAACGCTGTATTATGAGTGCCATTTCAAAGAAGCAGATGTGCTAGTAGTTGAGTTTCTGGCAGCAGCTGCCTGAGGAGGCTTGGTTTTTATAGATTTGACTTTCAAACCTTTGACTGTCCCAGGGTAACCCTCAAACACTTGATGGTCATTTGTAATTTTGCTGAATTCGAATTGCTTTCTGAATCGCAAAAGCTGATTTGTCTTTTTCACTCAACTAGCCAGTGAGTGAGCCAACCCCTGAGAATCCACCTTTCCACAGAGCTCTGTTCCCCACTTATTGCTGCATTATGCTTTACAGGTAAATGTGATGCCCTGTAGCAGTATTCCTGAGGATATCTGGGAATTATTACTCATACATGTCAAGCTTACAAGGACCAGAGTTTTTATATTATTGAGTGTGGAAAAGGGCTGTTGAAGAAAGTGAGAGGCTGAGGTCAGTGTAGATCACAGAACCATGCCATGAAGCCTGATGGTGATTTGGGGCATCTCTTTTAACCTATTTTGAGGTAGCTTGGCTTTGTTTTCCCGCTTATGGAATGAAAATTGAACATTTCTCATGAGCAGAGTAGGATGGTGGGTCATACATATTAAAACTCTTTGGGGGCCTTTTTCTAAATCAAAATGTTTGAGGGCCTTTGATGTAGCACTTTGGATTCTGGCATAGCTTCATGTGTGAAGCTGAAGGGGAAAAAAAGGCCAGGAGACCCTGTACTATATGATTTTCTAAGCTTTTTTTCCTCAACTCTGACATTCAAGAAATTCATTTTGTTTTTGAGATGCATTATAGTCAGGAAATATGACATTCTTTTTATAAAACTCATAGTTCGCTGTTCTGCCTGTTATCACCAACCTCTTGTGTACTCATCTTCCATAGAATATAAACTAAGAATAGGGGTGACATTTAGTGAGTTTCTTGTAACCTCTGTGTTGATTGCATAGTTAATGAGTTTGAGCAAACTCTGGGAGATAGTGAAAGACAGGGAAGCCTGGGGTGCTGCAGTCTATGGGACTTCAAAGAGTCGAACATGACTTAGCAAGTGAACAATATTGATTATGTAGTTTGTGTCCAGTAAGCTTTGGAAGACAAATAGGAAGCAGAATTGTACATGAGTGAGCATCTTTCTCTTTCTCCCACTTTCTCCATATATATATGAAGACTGGGCTGGCACAATGGGGAGACCCTCTAATTTATGACCAGGAATAAAACAAAAGTGGAATAATGCTGGGTGAAAGAAAATGTCGGTATAATTGACTCTTCAGAACTGACTTCAGGCTACCAGGGATGAAGGATGGAAGATAAATTGGGAATTTGGGGGTAGATATATATACATGCTATTACATGTAAAATTGGACTTCCCAGGTGGTGCTGGTGGTAAAGAATCTGCCTGCAATGCAGGAGACACAGAGACAAGAGTTTGATCCCTGAGCTGGAAAGATCCCCTGGAGTAGGAAGTGGCAATCATTCCAGTATTCTTGCCAGGAAAATTCCATGGACAGAGGAGCCTGGCGAGCTACAGTCCACGGGGTCACAAAGAGTCAGACATGATTGAGTGACTGAGCACATATATTAAATGGATAAACAAGACTAACCTACTATATAGCACAGGGAACTCTGCTCAGTATTTTGTAATAACCTAAATGAGAAAAGAATCTGAAAAAGAGTAGGTAAATATGTAAGTATAACTGAAATGTTTGGCTGCACACCTGAAACTAACACAATATTGTTAATCAGGTGTACTCCAATATAAAATAAAAACTATAAGCAAGGAAACTAAAAGCAAGGTGAAAAGACAGCCTTCAGAATGGGAGAAAATAATGGCAAATGAAGTGACTGACAAAAAATTAATCTCAAAAATATACAAGCAACTCCTGCAGCTCAATTCCAGAAAAATAAACAACACAATCAAAAAATGGGCCAAAGAACTAAACAGGCATTTCTCCAAAGAAGACATACAGATGGCTAACAAACACATGAAAAGATGGTCAACGTCACTCATTATCAGAGAAATGCAAATCAAAACCACAATGAGGTACCATTTCACGCCAGTCAGAATGGCTGCTATCAAAAACTCTACAAACAATAAATGCTGGAGAGGGTGTGGAGGAAAGGGAACCCTCTTACACTGTTGGTGGGAATGCAAACTTGTACAGCCACTATGGAGAACAGTGTGGAGATTCCTTAAAAAACTGGAAATAGAACTGCATTATGACCCAGCAGTCCCACTGCTGGGCATACACACCGAGGAAACCAGAATTGAAAGAGACATGTGTACCTCAATGTTCATTGCAGCACTGTTTATAATAGCCAGGACGTGGAAGCAACCTAGATGTCCATCAGCAGATGAATGTATAAGAAAGCTGTGGTACAAATACACAATGGAGTATTACTCAGCCATTAAAAAGAATACATTTGAATCAGTTCTAATGAGGTGGATGAAACTGGAGCCTATTATACAGAGCGAAGTAAGCCAGAAAGAAAAACACCAATACAGTATACTAATGCATATATATGGAATTTAGAAAGATGGTAACGATAACCCTGTATGCGAGACAGCAAAAGGGACACAGATGTATAGAACAGTCTTTTGGACTCTGTGGGAGAGGGAGAGGGTGGGATGATTTGGGAGAAGGGCATTGAAACATGTATATTATCATATATGAAATGGATTGCCAGTCCAGGTTCTATCACTTCATTGCGGACTTGGTATCGAAAAGAGATTGATTCCAAGTTAATCAGTGGTATAGTTCAGTCATCAAACTTAACTTCCTTTGCCTCTAACATGTGTTCTTTTTTGGGCAAAGTGGAATTACTACTTTTTAAAATTGAAGTCCTGAATTTTGCCAAAAACCTCAATACCCCTAAAACAAACAAAAGTCTTGATAAGTTTCTCTGATAATACATTTTTAAAGAAATTGTGGATATGCTCATGTGTAGCACATAAAATATGTCATTTTAATCATTTAAATAGTGTTACTTACAATCACACTATTGTGCAATTAATTACCACTGCTGCTGCTGCTGCTGCTAAGTTGCTTCAGTCGTGTCCGGCTCTGTGCGACCCCATAGACGGCAGCCTACCAGGCTCCTCTGTCCCTGGGATTCTCCAGCAAGAACACTGTAGTGGGTTGCCATTTCCTTCTCCAATGCATAAAAGTAAAAAGTGGAAGTGAAGTCGCTCAGTCTGTCCGACTCTTCGCAACCCCATAGACTGCAGCCTACCAGGCTCCTCCGTCCCTGGGATTCTCCAGGCAGGAGTACTGGAGTGGGGTGCCATTGCCTTCTCCTGCTGCTGCTGCTGAGTCGCTTCAGTTGTGTCCGACTCTGTGCGACCCCATAGACGGCAGCCCACCAGGCTCCGCCGTCCCTGGGATTCTCCAGGCAAGAACACTGGAGTGGGTTGCCATTTCCTTCTCCAATGCATGAAAGTGAAAAGTGAAAGTGAAGTCGCTCAGTCGTGTCTGACTCTAGCGACCCTATGGACCGCAGCCTACCAGGCTCCTCCATCCATGGGATTTTCTAGGCAAGAGTACTGGAGTGGGGTGCCATTGCCTTCTCGGTTGCCTTCTCCTACTTGTCTCCAAAACTTATGTTCCATAGCTCCAAACAGAAACTTTGTAACTGTTAGGCATTCCCCTAAGGCCTGGAAACCTCAAGTTTACTTTCTGTCTTTATGAATTTGCCTATTCTAGATATCTCATGTAGGTGGAATCTTATACCATATTTGTCATTTTGTGACTGGCTGTGGCACTTAGCATAATGCTTTCAAGGCTTATCCATGTTGTAACACTTATGAGCTCTTTAGTCCTTTTTATAGCTGAATAATATTCCATTGTCTGTATACATCACATTTTGTTTATCACTCATCTGTTGATGGACACTTGTGGCGTTTTTCACCTTTTGTTATTGCGGAGAGTGCTGCAGTGAAAACTGGTGTACAAATGTTTGGGTCTGTATTTTTAATATTTTTTGGATGTTTATCCAGGGGTGGAATTGCTGGGTCTTCTGTTAATTCTATGTGTAACTTTTAGAGGAACTACCAAACTCTTTTTCACAGTTATGGCACCGTTTTACATTTCCACAAAGGTTCCAGTTTCTCTTCAACACTTGCTATTTTTTTTTTTTTTTGTTATTATTATTATAGCCATTCTAGTATCTCATTCACATGCAGTATCAGATGTGAAATGTATCTTTTTTTTTTTTTTAATTTTATTTTATTTTGAAACTTTACATAACTGTATTAGTTTTGCCAAATATCAAAATGAATCCGCCACAGGTATACATGTGTTCCCCATCCTGATGTGAAATGTATCTTATTGTGAGTTTTTGTTTTGTGTGTGGTGTGTTTGTGTGTGTTTAAGATTTGTTTATTTTTGGCTGTCTGGGTCTTTGTTGCTGTGCTCAGTCTTTGTCTAGTTGCTGCAGTGGGAGCTACTCTTTGGGTGTTCCGGCTTCTCATTGCAGTGATTTCTCTTGTTGCTGATCATGGGCTCTAGGCACATGGGCTTCGGTAGCTTTGTTGCTCGAGGCATGTTGAATCTTCCCAGATCAGGGATTGAACCTGTGTCTCCTGCATTGGCAGGTATATTCTTTACTGCTAGACCACCAGGGAAGCCTGTTTTGTGTTTTTATTTATTTATTTTTCTGTAGAAAGCATAGCCAAGATTTATTAAGCTGTAGTACACTACAGGGAAGAAGGCAATGGCACCCCACTCCATTACTCTTGCCTGGAAAATCCCATGGACGGAGGAGCCTGGTAGGCTGCAGTCCATGGGGTCACTAGGAGTCGGACATGACTGAGCAACTTCACTTTCACATTTCACTTCCATGCATTGGAGGAGGAAATGGCAACCCATTCCAGTGTTCTTGCCTGGGGAATCCCAGGGACGGGGGAGCCTGGTGGGCTGCCGTCTATGGGGTCGCACAGAGTCGGACACGACTGACGTGACTTAGCAGCAGCAGCAGCAGCAGCAGTACACGACAGTCTGGGGGAGAGTGGGCAGCTTGGTGAGTAGCTCCTTGTGTTTTTGATTTACTTTTTTCTAATAACTAAGGATGTTGAGCAACTTTCCATGTGCTTGTCAGCCATTTGGAGAAAAGTCTATTCAAGTCCTTTGCCTATTTTTTAATTGGGTTGTCTTTTTGTTATTGAGTTGTAGGAATTATGTACTCTGGATCTTAAACCCTTCTCAGATATATGCTTTACATATATTTTCTCCTATTTTGTAGATTGTGTTATTCATTTTTTGATAATG
This sequence comes from Bubalus kerabau, assembly GCF_029407905.1. NCBI lineage: Eukaryota > Metazoa > Chordata > Mammalia > Artiodactyla > Bovidae > Bubalus > Bubalus kerabau. Next base: position 43,915,103 of record NC_073639.1, on the reverse strand, counting down.
TCCTTTGCACCAAAGTTTTTAATCTTCATGAAGTTGATTTAATTTTCCTTTTGCTGCTGATGCTTTTGATGTCATATCTGAGTCCATTGTCAAATCCAAGGTAATGAAGACTCATCCTTGTATGTTTTTTTTTCCCTTAGAGTTTTATCATTTTTGGCCTTCTTACTTAGTCAGTGCTCCATTTTCAGTTTAATTTTGTATGTCACGAGATGTAGGGATCCAGCTTCATTATTTTGGTGTACTACTTAACCCAGTAGTTTGATTGGAGCTTTGTAGTAAGTTTTGAAATCAAAAGCATACTTTCTCTGACTTTGTTGCTTTTCAAGATTGTTTTGGCTAATTAGGGCCTCTTGCATTTTTGTATGAATGTAAAGATTGCTTTTTCCATTTCTGCAAAAACATATTTTGGGGAGGATTTTGATGGAGATTCCATTGAATTTGTAGGCCACTTTGTGTAGTCTCTTTGTTGTTCAGTTCCTAAGTCATGTCCAACTCTTTGCAACCCCATAGACTGCAGCATGCCAAGGCTCCTCTGTCCTCCACTATCTCCCAGAGTTTTCTCAGTCATGTCCATTAAATTGGTGAAGCTATCTAACCATCTCATCCTCTGTTGCCTCCTTCTTTTGCCTTCCATCTTTCCCAGCATCAGGGTCTTTTCTAATGAGTCAGCTCTTTGCATCAGGTGGCCAAAGTATTGGAGCTTCAGCATCAATCCTTCCAATGAATATTCAGGGTTGATTTCCTTTAGGATTGACTGGTTTGATCTCTTTGCAGTCCTGGGGACTCTCAAGAGTCTTCTCCAGCACCACATTTTGAAAGCATCAATTCTTCCGTGTTCAGCCTTCTTTATGGTCCAACTCTCACACCTGTACATGACTACTGGAAAATCCATAGCTTTAACTATACAGACTTTTGTCAGCAAAGTGATGTCTCTGCTTTTTAATGTGCTGTCTAGGCTTGTCATAACTTTCCTTCCAAGGAGCAAGTGTCTTTTAATTTCACGTCTGCAGTCACTGTCTGTAGTGGTTTTGAAGCCCAAGAAAATAAAATCTGTCTCTGTTTCCACTTTTTCCCCTTCTGTTTGCCATGAAGGGATGGTACCAGATGCCATGATCTTAGTGTTTTGAATGTTGAGTTTCAAGGCAGCTTTTTCACTCTTCATTATTATTTAATATACTTATCCAAGGCCCAGAGAGAAGAAGTGACTTGCCCAAGATCACACAGCTAACTGGTAGTAGAGTGTATTGAGAAACAATATTCTCAACTACAATAGCTGCTGTCTTTCCATTATATCATCCCCTGGACTCTAAATCCCAAGTCAGTAAGGGCTTACTATGTCTTAGTTCCTTTTCACTTTCTGTCATTAGGGTGGTGTCATCTGCATTTCTGAGGTAGTTGATATTTCCCCTGGCAATCTTGATTCTAGCTTGTGAGTCATCTAGCCTGACATTTCACAGGATGGACTCCCCATGTAAATTAAATAAGCTGGGTGACATTATACAGCCTTGTTGTATTCCTTTCCCAATTTTGAATCAGTCCACTGTTCCATGTCTGGTTTTAGCTGTTGCTTCTTGATCTGCATACAGGTTTCTCAGGAGACAGGTAAGGTGGTCAGGTACTCCTGTCTCTAAGAATTTTCCACACCATCAAAGGCTTTAGTGTAGTCAGTGAAGCAGATATACATGTTTTTTTTTCTGGAATTCCCTTGCTTTCTCCATTATCCAATGAATGTTGGCAATTTGATCTCTGGTTCCTCTGCCTTTTCTAAACCCAGTTTGTACATCTGGAAGTTGTTGGTTCACATACTATTGAAGTATAACTTGAAGGATTTTGAGCCTAACCATGCTAACATGAAATGAGCTCAACTGTATGGTAGTTTGAACATTCTTTGGCATTGCCCTTCTTTGGAATTGGAATGAAAACTGACTTTTTCAGGCCTGTGGCCACTGCTGTTTTCCAAATTTGCTGGCATATTGAGTGCAGCACTATAACAGCACCATCTTTTAGGATTTGAAATAGCTCAGTTGGAAGTTCATCACCTCCACTAGCTGTGTTCATAGTAATGCTTCCTAAGGCCCACTTGACTTCACATTCCAGGATGTCCGACTCTGGTTGACTAACCACATTATTGTGGTTATCTGGCTCATTTAGACCTTTTTAGTATAGCTCTTTTGTGTATTCGTGCCACCTCTTTTTAATCTCTTCTTCTTCTGTTAGGTCCTTACCATTTTTGCCCTTTATGGAGCCCATCCTTGCATGAAATGTTATGTTGGTATCTCCAGTTTTTTTGAAGCTATTGCTAGTCTTTCTCATTCTCTTGTTTTCCTCTGTTTCTTTGCATTGTTCATTTAAAAAGAAAGCCTTAATTATAAGACTTAAAAACAAAAAAGATTGCGTTTGATAGGAGTAACTTCATTTCTGACAGTCACACCAAGGAACATTTGGAGGAGAATTTAGCCAAATGACTTTGGAACAGTCTTTCTATTTCTGACTTTTCTTAAAGCCCTCAGGTATTGTGAAGTGAAGTGAAGTACAGGTCACTCAGTTGTGTCCGACTCTTTGTGACAGCCCTGGACTGTAGCCCACCAGGCTCCTCTATCCATGGAATTCTGCAGGCAAGAATACTGGAGTTGGTAGCCGTTCCGTTCTCCAGGGGATCTTCCCAACCCAGGGATTGAACCCAGGTCTCCCGCGTTGCAGGAAGATTCTTTGCCATTTGAGCCAACAGGAAAGCCAGGGATTGTAGCTGTACTTTTAAAATTAACCAAGTTCTTATTTAATCTGTATCATTTCTAAATTTCCTTAAGTCATGATTTTAGCAATCTAAATAATACCAACTTTCAGCTGCTGTTAATAAGACTGTGTGAAATATTCTTTTAATTTATGCCTCTGGTTTTACAGGAATCCCTTTGGTTGTCCTTAAATTTTTCGTTGGAAACTTTTCAGCTCTGTGGTTTTCCCCTTAGAAACTTTTCTAGCCTAGTGCTCTATTGTAGATTTATGTGGTTTTCTATGATGGTATGTATGATAATTTTCAGGTTTTATTTTTCCTATTGTGTCTTTCCTTTTGAGGTGTGTCTTTGTTTATTATTTGTTATTTATTATGTATGCAGTTTGCTGTGCTAATGACTTGAAAGACTTCTAGTTTTCATTTGACTTCTAACTGAAACCCGAGAACCCTTTGTCGTTTGGTTTTATCTTACATACTGTGTATATTTGATCACTTTTCACATAGAGTATTTCCTTGTGCATATTGGGTCCTTACTGCTGTTTTACATGCACATAAAACTTTATAAAAATGTCTTGTACTTTATTCTTACTAGCTTTGTTCTGTGCTTTACTATCTAAATGTCTGTGTCATTTGCAAACCTGAAGATTTCTGTCCAATTCTTTCTACTAAATCATCTAAATATTTAAACGAATTGATCTTCGTATTATCTGTGGGTGTTTTTGTCTCCTATATGTCTCTATCTGGTTTTCTTTTTTTTTTTTTTGGCTGTGCCATGCAGCTTGCAGGATCTTAGTTCCTTGACAGGGATCATACCAGGGCCTGGAAAACACAAGAGTCCCAACCACTGGACCACCAGGGAATTCCCCTTGTGTTTTTTTTTTTTTGTCTCTATACTTAAGTTTTCCAGTATCATATTTTTAAAAGTTTATTTATATACAACTTGATCAAAACTTAGTAGATAATGGTGTTTACTTCCTTTTGTTCATATATTTTTTTGAGTCAAAGAATCAGATAGTAGAAGCAGAAGTATTTTGTGGCTTAATGGATTTGTAGCTGACATATTTCATTCCTACCTTATAGCTTCTGGATTGTAAGCTAAGAGTAACTCCTCTTTGCAGTGGAGCCAAAAGGCCTTGCATTAGCCCAACGAATGCATTCGTGAACTATACCTGTCTCTCTCTGTCTTTTTTTTTTTTTTTTGCTACATTACTCAGCTTGTGGGATCGTAGCTCTCCAACCAGGGACCTAACCTGCACCCTCAGTAATGAAAGCCCAGAGTCTTAACCACTGGACAACCAGGGAATTCCCTATGCTTTGTCTTTTTTGAGGCCACTCTTTCCTTTTAGGTTCTTAACTGTGTTTGAAACAATAAACTTTTGGATAAGTGATGTAATTTATTCTCCCTTGGTAGAGTGTGTTCTCTGTGCATTTGCCTTTTCCCCCTCAATGTAGTCAAAGAATTAATCTGACGGGAGTCTATTATTTCTCCTGTGGTTTACATCTTTGTGACAGTCAGTAGAACTTGAGTCTTTTGTGGCTCCAAAAGAGTTTCGTTAGATTTTAGCACAGCTCACTCTGTAAAAGGTGTAGAAATGTGTGTTTTTTTGTTTTTTTTTTTTTTTGGTAGCACATTTTAGGGGATGCACATGTTTCATCCCTAAAGTAATAGTGTTGCTGCTGCTGCTAAGTCACTTCAGTCATGACCGACTCAGTGCGACCCCATAGACAGCAGCCCACCAGGCTCCCCCATCCCTGGGATTCTCCAGGCAAGAACACTGGAGTGGGTTGCCATTTCCTTCTGCAAAGCATGGAAGTGAAAAGTGAAAGTGAAGTCGCTCAGTCGTGTCTGACTCTTAGTGACCCCATGGACTGCAGCTCACCAGGCTCTTCCGTCCATGGGATTTTCCAGGCAAGAGTACTGGAGTGGGGTCCATTGCCTTCTCTGAAGTAATAGTGTTAGTGCAACTAAATATGTGAATATCACCTCAGCCATAAAGTTCTGTTGAACTAGTAGCTAATTGGTAAGAGGATTAACAGCCTTAATTCTGATGTAGGGAGTTGGTGGTGTAAGAATTAGGCATAAAATAAATACTATGTAGTTTATTAATATGGATGTTACTACTTTTGTTGCTAAAATTTATAAGCAACTCAGTTCTAGCAGCTTAAAAAAATAATTTATATTTTTGGCTGCACTGGGTCTTTGCTGCTGCATAGACTTTCTCTAATTGCAGAGAGTGGGGGCACTCTGTATGTGCGTGTGCGGGCTTCTCATTGCGGTGGCTTCTCTTGTTGCAGAACGTGGGCTCTAGGGCATGCAGGCTTCAGTAGCTGCAGCACATGGGCTCAGCAGTTGTGGCTCCCAAGCTCTAGAGCACAGGCTCCATAGGGATGGTGCATGGGCGTATTGAGATACTCCACGGCACGTGGGATCTTCCCTGATCAGGGATCCTGGTTTGGCAGGCAGATTCTCTACCACTAAGCCTCCAGGGAAGCCCAGTTCTAACAGTTTTTATTTTTTATTTAGTCATATGAACGTTGTATGCATTACATACATTTGGGTTTTTTTTTTTTTTTTTTTTTTTACTACATGAAATTTTTAAAAAAGAAAACCACTCTATCATTACTTCTGTGACGCTTGTCTGGTTCTATAATTTAATAAAATAGGAAAAAAGCTTAGAGTCATGATTTTCTTTGGATTTTAATGTTGTTTTATTTAGTAATAAACTTTAAGCATGCAACATATGTTTTTACCCAGTCCTGTAACAGGATTAAATGGGCAATGATGGCTTGAAACCTACTACATATTTTGCTAACACATTGAGATTATTTCTTAATTTGTAGTGTATCATTAAATTATAAGCATCATTGTAAAAAAATTAAATTGCAAGTAAGTAGTTTCAAAAGCTAGAAGCAAATTTTTGTGTGTGTTGAGGATTTTCTGTAATTTTAGTGGTATTTAATTGTTAAACTAAGAGAAGAATATTTACAATTTTAGGTCATTTTAATTACATGTGAAATAACATGACAAACAGGATAAGATAGTTATAGTTTTCCTATTTTTTCAGCTTAAAAAAAGCACTTTAATATTTGTATGCTTATGAGAATGTGTATGTGTGAATATTTTAAAAGGATTTTTCAGATATGCTAAGTATGACTCTTTGATTTCCATAGAAACAGAATTTTGGAGCAGGAAATGACTTAAGTGATGGCCTATCCTCATTGATAACCTTAGAAATGAGTGTAGTTTAGACTGTGAGGATAGTCAAGCTGTTTTGCTGGAGGTCACAAGCTGATAGAGTGAGAATGTTCTTACCTGTTTTCTTCCTTGAGCGAGCAAGCAAGCTTAGTCAGTTTAGTCGTCTCTGACTCTGTGCAACCGTGTGGACTCTAGCCTGCCAGGTTCTTCTGTCCATGGGATTTTCCAGGCAGGAATACTGGAGTGGGTAGCCATGCCCTCCTCTAGGGGGTCTTCCCTATACTGGGAAGAGAACCCTTGTCTCTTAAGTCTCCTGCATTGGCAGGCTGGTTTTTTACCACTAGCGCCACCTGGAAAGCCCAAACTTTTTTCCCTAACCCAAGTTGTGTTCTAATATGTGAAACATTCTGTACTACCATGACACCAAGAACGTTATGAATTTCCTATGGAAATTTTCATAGGAGCCACTCAAATATCTAATTTACTTGGGGGGAAAATGCTCGATAAAATAGTTTTTTGGTAGAGTTATTTTCTCATATTTTTCTCAAAGGTAGATTATTAAACATGATTGCTGTGACTTCCCTGGCAGTCCAGTGGTTAAAATTCTGTGCTTCCACTGCAGGGGACACAGGTTTGATCCCTCATCATTGGGCGCTAAGATCCCACATGCCTCACTGTACATTCTCCCCCTGCTGCTGCTGCTAAGTCGCATCAGTCGTGTCCGACTCTGTGTGACCCCATAGACGGCGGCCCACCAGGCTCCCCCGTCCCTGGGATTCTCCAGGCAAGAACACTGCAGTGGGTTGCCATTTCCTTCTCCAATGCATGAAAGTGAAAAGTGAAAGTGAAGTCACTCAGTTGTGCCCCATGGGGACTCTTAGTGACCCCGTGGACTGGAGCCTACCAGGCTCCTCCGTCCATGGGATTTTCCAGGCAAGAGTACTGGAGTGGGGTGCCATATTCTCCCACTACGCCCCCCGCAAAATTAAAGTTACTAAAATGTTGACTAGAAGGAAGAGAGAATTTTTGGAGTAGTGAATGGGCAGGGGCAGGTGGTATGTTAGAACAAGTCATGACTACTTAGAACTCCTCGTGGCTCTAGTTGGCATATATCTATGTCAGAGAGAGTGACTCCGCTCTAGTGTTAGGTGGATATTTCCATAGATAAGGCAAGGTACCCTGTCTGAGGTCACCAGTACAGTTTTCAGGAGAAAAAGGGCTTTTAAGAGTGCATGTCCACTCAAGTCACTTTGTAATTGAAACTCCTGGGTTGAATACCTGTTCCTTAAGCTGATTTAGAATAAGTAGATATGAAAATTTAGAAAAATACATTTTTTAAGTGAAAGAAATGTTTAACCTAAGCAAGTTAAGTTATAGAAGAGAATTATATGCATTTTATACTTTGTATGTTGTTATGGTTTGCCATTGATCCAGTTCCCACGCCTGTTATTGTTTAGTTGCTGAGTTGTGTCCAACTCTTTCATGACTCCATGGACTGTAGCCCACTAGACTCCTAGTGGAGTACGTGAGATTTTCCAAGCCAGAATACTTGGAAAATACTTGGGTTGCCAATTCCTTCTCTATTTAATTGTGTTACTACTACTTGTTTCATAGACTGTGTAAATATATACATACTTGTAGTTTTCCTTAGGATCCCATGTTTGGAATTAAATCAGGTTTGTTCCCCCACGCCCCTTTTGCTTCTTTGCGTATGTCAGCTTTTTATTTGAGATTCACTTTGTAAGATTCTTTTTATAAGTTCTTAGTAACTCTAGTATATAAAATTGAAATGTGTTCTAACTACTTTTGATAAAAATCATATGGCACCCCACTCTAGTACTCTTGCCTGGAAAATCCCATGGATGGAGGAGCCTGGTGGGCTGCCGTCCATGGGGTCACTAGGAGTCGGACACGACTGAGCGACTTCACTTTCACTTTTCACTTTCATGCATTGGAGAAGGAAATGGCAACCCACTCCAGTGTTCTTGCCTGGAGAATCCCAGGGACGGGGGAGCCTGGTGGGCTGCCGTCTATGGGGTCGCACAGAGTCAGACACGACTGAAGTGACTTCGCAGCAGCAGTGTAGGCTGCAATGACTTATGTCTCCTATTTGTCTGTATTTGCTATTGTTATACTTTTTATTTGGAAAGCTTACTTTTATAGAGCTGATAAGTGGTCTCAACTCCAATTATTTAGGAACTCTTGCCTTCCTACGTTGCTTCATCTGTGAAATGATAAACAGCTAGAAACTGTGTATAAGGAAATAGAGGCCACAGTCCTTAAATTTGTAAAATTCCCTTGGCGTCCAGCCTTTTCCCTTGGTTATTACATGGCTAGATAGTTAACAACTCCTCAGTGGTCCCACCCCTGTTAGGATATTCTAAATCTTCACTTAACTGGGAGTGAACTAAAACAACTAACACAAAACATATTCGCAGCGATTCTTCAGTACTTACATTGTGAATTCAAAAAGATTACTTTGGAATTTTCCAGAAAAATATGTCTGAGATTTAAAAATTTGAATGGTTCCTTGTCATTGTGTGTAAATAATGGTTTGAGATAGTTTCTCTTTCTTCAACGTGCATTTTTTTGTAGTTGTTTTGTTTCTTATTTTTATTCATCTGAAGGGTTAGCCTAAATTCACAATTTGTATTTCTTAAATCTTTTTTTTCTTTCTAGTTTTGGCAAGCGTTCTGCAGGAAGCTTTAGGCGTGGCTGTGAATGCATTGTGTTAGAGCCTTCTGAAATGATTGTGGTAAGAAAACTTCTGTGAAGACTTTTTCCCCCTGAAAAAAGTTATGAAATAAAAGCATTTTCACAAACTGCATATAATATATTATATATTTTATAACTTTAGATATATTTATTTCATAACTTTTGAGTTTGAGTTCATAATCATTATAATTATTTATGGGATTCAGTTAAGTGAAAAAGAAAATTTAAAGGAGGGCAAGCACATAAGTATTTGGTGCTTGAACTTTATAAATCTATGAAAATGCCATTTAATTGAAACTTGGGGAGAAAGTGTAGGGTTTTAGATCTCCAAATATTGACTGGAATGAGATACTTTAAATGAGTCACAGTGATATGTATTCAGGCAACAGTTAATATAAGGAAATCCCTTCATTTCCTTTAACTAATTGAAAGACATTTGGGGGAATTTTATGCTGGTTAAACATTCTGTTGAGATTTTTAATCTCTCTTTTTAACTCTATGATTTTGAAAAAATATGCTGAGATAAGATACATGCAAAAAAGAGAATGTTAAAAGATATTAGCAACATAATTATTTTTATTGATGTTTTTTAAAAAAAAAAAGCTTGTCACATTCTTAATATATAAACATGATTTAAAGATAGGATAATATGTACCCCGTTAAAAAATCAGCCACAAAAATAAAGTTGGAGAGAGCGCTCACTAGAGACTTCAGTTGATTTGAAGTACATTTTGTTTCCCATCCAGCACCTATCTGGGAGGGTAAACTTTGTCAATAAATGATGTCCTAAAATAGATGATGATGGGAGTTTTTCGTTCACATTTAATAAACTATTTGGTAAATACATCTGTTTTCATATGAGAGGTAGGTTTTTTCCCCCATGCTGGAGGAGAGGAATTCCTCAGAGCTGGGAACTTCCTCACAAAGCCAGTGGAAACTTTGGGTGAAGTTTCACAAAATTTACTGTTAAGTAAAAATGTGGCATGGTGGTGAGAAAAGATTTAGGATTGGAAGAGTGTAGGCAGATATGTTAGACTCTCCAGCCATGGGTCTTAAAAAGTGTTTTAGATAATTTCCTCAAGAATCTGGTCTCTGTTAATGCTATTTTGTGTTTATCTGAAGGATTTTTGATCTGTAGAATTCCTTGAGGATTGTGTACTTGTCCATATACCAGGTACTACATTTGCCAGTGTGAGAACCATATGAGAATCTAAATATACTTCTTTCTGTGAGCAATCCCATTTTCCTTACGTAAGCATGATGAGGATTAGCCATATGTAACTTTTCTTCTCTGTTAGTCCATTCATCACTTTCTAAATGTTTAAAATGAGGAAATTGTTTTTTGAAAATAATGCTATTTATAAAAAGAAGAAACTGAATCCATAGAACGAAAGTAGGAAGAAAAACCCTTAAGTAATCTACCAAAGTCATTCTGCTAGTAGTCGTGTCTGAGTCATTAGGGATTTGTTTTTTTTTTTTTTAAAGGCAAAAACCAGATTTATTCCATTAGAGTTTTTGTGCTTTAGTTAAGACAATGGAGCTGTTGCTTTCATAATACATGGTGATGAATCCTGTGAGATCTTTCACTAATAAATCAGGTCAAAGACTACTGAAAATATCCTACCCTTTGAAACTACAGGAAATTCAGGAGTTAACCATATTGTCCTAAGTGGAACTGAAAATGCCTCTCTTATAAAGAAAAGTTACTCAAAAGCAATTAGTTCCAGAGAAGCTCAAAAGCAGTTGAAGTCTGTCGAGATAGTTTGTCTACAAATGTCTTTGCACAATGAATGAATGTGGACTATCCGTAAGTTTTATTCTGCGTCTAATCTTAATATGGAACGTGGTGTTTGAGGAAATGAAATTTTGGGGGATTTTATTTCAGGTAGACTATATGGATGAAAATGAAGAATATTTTCAGCGTCAAGCTTCTCATCGACAGTCTCGAAGGAGATTTAGAAAAATCAACCAGAAAGGGGAAAGACAAACTATTATTGACACTGTGGATCCTTATCCTGTGGGCAAACCACCTTTGCCTAGAGGCTATCATACGGTAAGTTATATAAGTATAATAATTGTATTTATCTTTATAATTTTTTGCTGGGAGTTTTGTGAAAAGATGTGAATTTTCTATTTTTGACCAGTAATTTCTTTTTGTGGTATTACTTGTCCAAAGTGCAGATTTTTCTGGAAACACACATAATATGACTAGTTAAAGGAACCTTGAAATAAATTGTCAAAAGATGTTGTTTAGCCTTTTAATTTCTTAAAATGCTCTCAGGATCAGTTTTGTGATCAGCATGTACAATTGTAACTGGGATACTTTTTCTTACCTTAATGTAAAATTTTGTCATCTCCCTCCCCATTCCCAATGACTGGTATCATACCTATTTTTTTATTCAAAAGTTAGCTAGCTAAAATTTGCTTATTCTCGTAGCTTTTCATACCATTGTGTGAATATTATCTGAGAATTTTTTTGTTTGTTTAAATTGTTTAATTTGTTTAATATGATGACATTAGAGCCTAATTTGAAAGGTTGTTTCTTTATATTCCAGTGTAAAGATAATCTGAAGCATTTCTAATAGGTTCAGAGGTTCTCTTCAATGGTTTCACCCACTTAGTTGTCATTTATTTTATACACATTAGGTTAATAAGCTACTTTTTATGTTTGAGGAAACCGAGGCAAAGATAATGAGCGATTTATACAAGACCCCAGCGTAGTCAGCGTGGGAGACTGTTTCTGACTTCTCTCTCTTTGCTTGGGTGCACTCCGTCCATGTCCTCTGGGGGCCCACACAACATTGTGGCAAATATATTTAAGGATTTCTGTTTTCAAGGAAAAAAGTGACTTGAATTCTTACACATCATAATTAGGTCAAAGATGGCTTATCTATACTTACAATACCATTAAACAAGTACTCATTTTTTGAAATTAATTTTAAAATGGAAATGTGAAAAAATAAAAGTAGGTAATTCACAGCTATTTTATAATTTCTCATTTGTTTTTTTCACCTAGCCTCTTTCTTTTGCAAATAAGTATAAATGTAAAACACATGGGAAAATGTATATAGATGTAAAATTATGAACTTAATTTTCTGATAACTTGAAGTGATGTATTTTATCCCCACACTTCATGTGTTCTATTTCTGAGAGCTCTTTGTATTTGAATATTTAAGCAGTTTTGACCACCAGCTATCTGCCTACTCCTCTTGCTGCCCATGCACAATTTTAATTTAACATGAATTTCATAGTTGAATCATTTCATTGAGCTCCTTTGGAAAGGGTTGCTTTTGCTCATCATAAAGCCAGCTTTGTTTGCCTTTTGGAGAGACTTAGTATTTTCTTTTTTTTTTAAACCTATGAAAGGTTTTTTGTTACTATTGTCTATAAAAGAAGGTAGTATTTTTAGTGTTGATGTAGTATCATGGAATAAGGAAATATGGATTAAAAATAGTTATACACATTAATAGTACAGACTACTCATACTGTTAACACTCTTTCTGCTTTGGAATTATTTTTCCAAATCATATTCCATGCTAAGATATTTAGCGGCAATGTGAGTTACTAAAAATTTCATATTAAGGCTGATTGGTACGATTTTATAGTTATATATTCCTCTCACTTAACTTGGGAGGGTCACTTTATAGTTATTTCTCCTATCCCTGCGTTTTCCCCCTTTATGGAATTCTTTACTCACCTCCCATACATGACTTCTCTTTTTTTAATCTGAGTTTTTAAAAAAATGTGTACTTTTTAACAAGATTACTTTTTTTTTTTTTTAGTGGTTTAAAAAAGTGTTTTATCTGGTCAACAGGCCAGAAAATTTAGTACTATGGTGAAAATTTTAACTTGCTTAATGATGGATCAGGCACCAGTTTACTAATATATGTGACATGTGTTAATTTTCCTAAATGAGTTCAGATGGGCAACAACAGAGTCATAATTGAAAATACTGAATCCCATCTTTTCATGCAAATTGTGTTTTATTCATATATTATTATTGTATCTAAGTACAAGATTTTAACATACGAACAACAACATTTTGTTTTGAATTTTTGGTACCTCAGGGTATAAAGAATTAAGTGAAGAAGATCATTATTCTTCATTAGCCCTAAGTCACCTTTACTTATTCTGAGCAGAAGTACTCCTTTTGAAAGAACTAGGGTAGGAACCAGGGTGAAAATTTTTTTGAACAGGTGCATGGTCCTACATCACCGATGATCTCAGTGGTGGCAGGTGCATTTCAGGTGCATGGCTAAGGAACATAAGGACATCATATGTGTAGTCAATGCTGTATGGTCATTCTTAACCTGATTTAACATGATCTTCATTTTGGCAGATGTACTGTAGCATGTCTGATAATGTCATCTTTTCCTTTCCTCCTCTATGGCACTCATTTCATTTTGGCTCAAAGGAATGCACTAAATCTCAGGTATTGTAATTTGTGTGGTCTCCTAATACTAACCTCAGTTCATTTGTGAGTTTGCATTGTAACTAACAAGTTTATAATATTGACGTGTTTTGCTTGGTCTTGTTCTTTTGTATTTTGCCCTGATTTAGTAAAATCTCTTACAACTTTGAAACTATCAGTGGTTTAAGTGATGTCACAGGCTGCTTTATTTGTGCAGACATAGGGATAAATTGCCCACTTTGTTTGAAGAAAGAATAAAACTGCAGCCTACATAGTTTTAAGAATGAGTGGAGCATTATTCTTAACTAACCTGCTTTGTGCTTAAAGAAATGAAGAAAGACCGGCTGATAGACATCATGGATGTTTCATTGCTTTTTGTGTGAAAGTTTTATGGCAAATCCATTAGACATTTACATATTAAAGGCTATAGGTGAAAGCTTCAAATTTCAGGAATCCCAATGTAAGAGCATTTTGGGAGACCACTGGTAAAATTTTAGTCAGAATAAAGGCTTAGTCAAAAAGGAAATAAGAATTTAAAATCCACTTGTATTTTCTTATTTGTGCTTGATTTTTAACCAGATTTCATGCTTTTATTTCATTCTCTGTTTTAATTGAGTCCTGTAGTAATTTGTTTGCTCATTTCTTTCATGCCAGTACATAACTAATGTACATTTTCAGTATTACTCATTTGAAATTTTCAGTCAAATTTGGGGTTATCGGGGAATTTGGAGTCAGGGAAGAAAAACTGATTTCTAAAAACTTTTTATGGTTGTGTTTTCTTATTGCCCAGGAAAAAGATCATGGATAATTTAATTCACATTAGAGGAGGGCTACTGTCAGAATAATGTCTTTGGCTACTATAGTAACGTCACCTAAAAGCATAAAATATTTGTATAACTTTTCAAATTAAAATGAGGCTGTTACTTTACATCCTGTGTAAGAAGATGCATATTAAAATGGCACAGGTGACATGATTGCTCTATTGTGTTTTAGAAGCACTGCTAATTTTTCAGTGATGTGGTAAATCTTAAAAAATGATAGTTTTTAAATTTGATAAAATTTTGATAAAATTATATACTTTTTTTTTTTCATTGTGCCTGTGTTTTGAGCTTTTATCTGGTATATACTTAAAAGTATGTAACTTTACTATTTTAAAAGGTACTATTTTAAAATGTAATTAATCCTCTTCTTTTTCATTGATAATATGAGAAATTACCAGTTAGTCTAATTCCCATTTAGAATTAGGAATTTAATTGAAAATATGCACTAAATTACAATGTATACCTTGTGTAAACTTTTTAAACTTAGATGTGTCACAACAGTTTGACAGATTATAATAATTTTCTTCAGTAACACGAATACTTATATAGTCCATGTAGAGTGTTTTCAGGTCACTTTTTCAAGGCAAGTGTACGAGATTTACAGAGAATAAGCATTTTAAAATGCAGTGAGAAGGCAAGATTGGAGATGGCTTTCATTAGCATTTTCTTACATTTTGATGAGTTGAGTTGAAGCTGTATTTAAGAATGCCAGAAAATAGGATGTGACATGAATTTTCCATCTTTTAGTGGGTAAAGGCGGTAGAGGGGCAGGTCATGGATAAAATTCTTGGCAGAGGCTGGAAAATTGGGGTCATTCCTAGACGGATTTGGAACTTTGGGCAAGTTTATCTTGTCAACAGGTTCAGAATAGGATGGGGAAACCTGTTTATTTTACCCCTAATTACAGACTCTTTCTGCAGTCATGGGTAATTTATTTTAGAAGTTGAGTGGGTAAGAAAATCTGAGTTCCATAATAAAAAGGGAGAGGAGAAGTGGAAAGAAGGACTTAAAAGGCAGATATGAGTGCATGCTCAGCCGTTTCCTACTCTTTGCAACCCTATGGACTGTAGCCCACCAGACTCCTCTGTCCATGAAATTCTCGAGGCAAGAATACTGGAGCGGGTTGCCATTTCCTGGGAAGCCCCTAAAATGTGGAAGGACCCTCTTACTTTTACCTCACTGCAAGGATTGGGAAGCTGGCACATGCCTGTTTTATCATCTTTTTTCCTCTTATTTTTTTAAAGCAGAAAAAAGGAAAAAGAACAGTTCTGTCCTCTTTCTAGTTTGGAAAGAGCAGAACTTATACGGAGATATTATACTGCTGATGGGGACTGTTGATCTGTCTGTTTGATCATGGGGCTCAGGGTTCTTCTCATATGTGTGTTCTTACACTTAGTATAGGCTGTCTCTCTGAATGCAGCGTATATTTTTGACAATGGATGCACCCACATTGACATCTCATTGTCACACAAGTCAATAATTTTTATTACTGGTATATGAAAATATTGGTGTATGAAAATAAGAGATGGCAGGAATACACAGAAGAACTGTACAAAAAAGATCTTCCCAACCCAGATAATCACAATGGTGTGATCACTGACCTAGAGCCAGACATCCTGGAATGTGAAGTCAAGTGGGCCTTAGAAAGCATCACTACGAACAAAGCTAGTGGAGGTGATAGAATTCCAGTTGAGCTATTCCAAATCCTGAAAGATGATGCTGTGAAAGTGCTGCACTCAATATGCCAGCAAATTTGGAAGACTCAGCAGTGGTCACAGGACTGGAAAAGGTCAGTTTTCATTCCAATCCCAAAGAAAGGCAATTCCAAAGAATGCTCAAACTACCGCACAATTGCACTCATCTCACACGCTAGTAAAGTAATGCTCAAAATTCTCCAAGCCAGACTTCAGCAATATGTGAACCGTGAACTTGCTGATGTTCAAGCTGGTTTTAGAAAAGGCAGAGGAACCAGAGATCAAATTGCCAACATCCTCTGGATCATGGAAAAAGCAAGAGAGTTCCAGAGAAACATCTATTTCTGCTTTATTGACTATGCCAAAGCCTTTGACTATGTGTATCACAATCAACTGTGGAAAATTCTGAAAGAGATGGGAATACCAGACCACCTCATCTGCCTCTTGAGAAATTTGTATGCAGGTCAGGAAGCAACAGTTAGAACTAGACATGGAACAACAGACTGGTTCCAAATAGGAAAAGGAGTTCGTCAAGGCTGTATATTGTCACCTTGTTTATTTAACTTATATGCAGAGTACATCATGAGAAACGCTGGACTGGAAGAAACACAAGCTGGAATCAAGACTGCCGGGAGAAATATCAATAACCTCAGATATGCAGATGACACCACCCTTATGGCAGAAAGTGAAGAGGAACTCAAAAGCCTCTTGATGAAAGTGAAAGTGGAGAGTGAAAAAGTTGGCTTAAAGCTCAACATTCAGAAAATGAAGATCATGGCATCCTGTCCTACCACTTCATGGGACATAGATGGGGAAACAGTGGAAACAGTGTCAGACTTTATTTTTCTGGGCTCCACAATCACTACAGATGGTGACTGCAGCCATGAAATTAAAAGATGCTTACTCCTTGGAAGGAAAGTTATGACCAACCTAGATAGCATATTCAAAAGCAGAGACATTACTTTGCCAACAAAGATTCGTCTAGTTAAGGCTGTGGTTTTTCTTGTGGTCATGTATGGATGTGAGAGTTGGACTGTGAAGAAGGCTGAGCACCAAAGAATTGATGCTTTTGAACTGTGGTGTTGGAGAAGACTCTTGAGAGTGCCTTGGACTGCAAGGAGATCCAACCAGTCCATTCAGAAGGAGATCAGCCCTGGGATTTCTTTGGAAGGAATGATGCTAAAGCTGAAACTCCAGTACTTTGGCCACCTCATGCGAAGAGTTGACTCATTGGAAAAGACTCTGATGCTGGGAGGGATTGGGGGCAGGAGGAGAAGGGGGCGACAGAGGATGAGATGGCTGGATGGCATCACTGACTCGATGGACGTGAGTCTCAGTGAACACCGGGAGTTGGTGATGGACAGGGAGGCCTGGCATGCTGCGATTCATGGGGTTGCAAAGAGTCGGACACGACTGAGCGACTGATCTGATCTGATGAAAATATTAAGATAATGATCTTTGAATTAGATAGTTGGATAGATAGATATTACAGATTCTTTTATTTTTTAAGATTTATTTATTTATGGTTGCGCTAGGTCTTTGTTGCTGCATGGGCTTTCTCTAGGTTCAGGGAGCAGGGGCTACTCTTTGTCGTGGTGCTTGGACTCTTTTGTGGCTCATGGGCTTAGTTGCCCCACGGCATGAAGGGTCTTTCTGGACCAAGGATCGAACCCATGTCCCCTACATTGACAGGCAGATTCTTAACCACTGGACCACCAGGGAAAGCCCACAGGTTCTTAAATGCATTCTTATGTTTTATTTTATTAAAACAAATATATATTATACAGAGATATTAGACTGAAGACTAAAGAAAGCTTGTCCTGTCTACAGTGTGGAGTTTACATGTACCAACTGATGGTTCCTACCTTTGCAGCCTTCCTGGGCTGGTTGCATAATTAGATGCTCTCCATACTTTGAGGTTCTTATTGACTTCCCACCCCTACTCCTGGTTAACTCCCAAAATGTGGCTTTACTTCATACTAATTTGAATTAGGATTCAAACACAATATAACATGAAACTTACAAAGTCTTGATCAATGACAAATTTTTGAAATAACTAGAACCCATTGGTCATAGCTTCCAGGCTTCCCTGGTACCTCAGCTGGTAATGAATCCTCCTGCAATGCAGGAGACCCCGGTTCGATTCCAGGGTCAGGAAGATCCGCTGGAAAAGGGATAGGCAACACACTCCAGTATTCTTGGGCTTCCCCAATGGCTCAGCTGGCTAAAGAATCTGCCTGCAATGCAGGAGACCTGGGTTCTATCCCTGGGTTGGGAAGATTCTCTGGAGATGGGAGCAGCTACCCACTCCAGTATTCTGTCCTGGAGAGTTCCAGAGGCTATACAGAGTCTCAAAGAGTCAGACATGACTGAGTGACTTGCACTCATCAGCTACAGAAAGAAGTATCTCCCATAAATTCTGTTAGTAATCCTTTTCTACAGTGGGAATATATTCTTCAAGGCACTGTTTAATAATTATATATTGAATTTTTCAGTGGATTAGGCTTATTTTAAAGTTCTTAGTGCAAGTATACAAAAGTAATAACAATACTTCATAAAATTAATAAAATCTAAGTTGAATACAGTGTATATTATAAAACATAATGGGATTAATTTTTTATTATAGTCAGTGATAAGACAGTATCTTTAACATGTAGCACCAATGTAATAAGCCCTATAAAAATGAGTCCTATTTTTAATAAGATTATTCTTCATAATAATATAAGACAAGTCCTATTTCTTTTAATGGTTATAGAATCATTCCTAGGTTATATTTATCTTATATATCTCTGAAGTAGATTTTTTTTTAAGTGGTAAGATTTAAGTTGGTTTCATCTTCAGTTAAGGACTTCTTGGTAGATTAATTATAAAAAAGCAGATATTGAAACATGAAAAAATTACAGTGTTTGTGTGATTGTGCACGTTTATTTGACTTTAGACTTTGACTGGAGCTGTTGTTCTTGTGTTAGAAATAGACAATATTTTCCCTCATGTCATGGCTTTGCTTTGTCACTTATTCTTTAATTTCTTACTGAGGTCTTCCTACTTTAAGCCAATATATGCTACTTATCAGTAAGAACATGTGTTGTGTACCAGTGACTTGTGTATCTACTAAATTTCCTGGAATATCTAGGTCTTAGGATTTTAACTTCTAACAATCAGTTCATATCTCACTTGACAAATTTGTTCATGTGATGATATACACCATTTGTTTATATCCATATAAAGAAATTATTCAAGTATAGGAAAACTTCTTAATTATTTGAGTAGTTTTATTCTGCATCTTTCATCAAGTGTTTGTTTGCTTAATTGAATCTAAAGACTTTGCTTTCAATTTAGTCATCAGTACCTCTCTGAATTACAGTAGGATGGAGTTTCAGAAAATTTGTGTGTTGTATTTCTTGTATCATACAGAGGAAAGCTCAGTTAGTATTTCCATTTATATATTTTTATTCATTTAATGAATATTTAATGACTATTCACCTTACTTCAAGGTTGTGCCAGACTCCATGGCCATAAAGGTATACAGGACAGACAGAGTCTGCCCTCATTGACTTTACAGTCTCACACAGAATACAGATAAATCAATGGGCAGCTGAAATTGAAGGGAATTCAGATACTGTGCATGCTCACAAACCAGGCTTCTTGAGGAATCAGATATGGCTTCTTGAATGGCCTTACTATCTTGGCTCAAAGGAAACTCTTCTTTCATCCCCAAAAGCCCAATAAAAGTAAATGTGAAAACAGAATTGGGGAGTGAAGAGTGAAAAGAGGGGATGTGCATAGACTGTTAGAGAGGAGTGATAGATACACGCCCACACACACACACACAAAAACCCCATACATTCTGGTAGATACTATTTGCTGTGTGCATGCCTTATATTTTACATTAACT
Organism: Bubalus kerabau; assembly: GCF_029407905.1. Taxonomy (NCBI): domain Eukaryota; kingdom Metazoa; phylum Chordata; class Mammalia; order Artiodactyla; family Bovidae; genus Bubalus; species Bubalus kerabau. Next base: position 43,895,640 of record NC_073639.1, on the reverse strand, counting down.
TCAAAGACTTTTTTAAAGAGAAGTGTCCAGAGTACCCTTTGTTTTTCATGCTTATTTTCAGCCGGTTTACTCACCCCTCCTCAACTGGATCATGTTGCATTTTAAAACCCTGCAGAAAGCTCCCTGTGGAAAGGTCTCTGAACAATAGTGGACATAACAGCACTGTGCCGTATGCACTGCATTCCTGGCAAAATGCAGCCTCTGAAAGCTGCTGCGGTGGTCTCAGTCTCCTTGCTTTGGGGGGACCGTTTCTCTTTCTTGCAGTTATAATCAGGTATTTATGTTGATTTAATTTATACAGATTGAGAAATTACCCTATCAAGTCTGTTTAGAAGTCGAAATGTAAATCAGGAAATGGTGTAAAACATGAAATGATTTATCTCGCGCTATTAACAGCAGGCATTGCAAATTCATGCAAGGTGGTTGAGAATAGTGTGCAGTGTGCTGTTTACACAAGTTTCAGCTTCTGTTAGAGGATGTCTATTTTTATATATGACATCATCGCTGCTGCAGAACTCCCGTGGCCACTGGGATTTACTGTTCTTTCATTCCATTCTGAAAGAAAGCTTGTATTGATGTCATAATTGGATCCATCTTTTGGTTGCACTTGGAAATTGAAAGTAATAAGGGTGTTGTGTGGCAAGTCATGCAATATTTCAAGCAATTTATTTGTCAGAAAGATCACTGCCACTTTGTCCTGCCTCAAATTGTGAACACTGGTGGCTCTCTGTGCTTGTTCATGTTGTAAATATACTTGGCTAAAATTTAACTTTTAGTTTCAACAGCAAAGGTCCTTTCATCTTCAGCCATTTCATCTCTTATGTGATATTTTCTTTTCCTTCCTTTTTTTTATTTATTTTTTTGTCATGAGATTTTGCAGCGTTACATGCTGATTTGAAAAATGTCTTTTTTCTTTGGAAAAATCTACTATGATATTCAGACCTATTTCCTACCAGTGCTGAATTAACCTTTCCTACCAGTACTGAATGGATTAAGTTATCCATTCTAAGTTGTCTGTTTTCACTATTTGCAATATTGGGGTACTAGAAATGTTCTCTTTTGATTTTGAATCCTGTGTTAAAACATCATTGACTTGAAATACCTTTGTGTTAGTTAGAAGGTATTGTTGACTGACCTCTGGGAGAAACTCTAGCATGTGATTCAATGTATGGGTGTTAGGTTGACATTACTTGTGAAATGAAAATATTAATGATTCACATTAAAATAGTTTTTAAACACCTACTAGATTCTGTACATTTTTATGTATATAAATTTTCCTCCATATCCTCTCAAAAAATTTGTCATTATTTATATCTCAGTAGGAAACTTTTTTCCCTTTCTTTTACAAAAACTAGGAACAAACTTACTGATTAAAAAAAAATTACAGCTTTATTGAGTTAGAATTCATATGCCACACAGTTCACCTATTTAGCTTTTTTTTCTTGTTTTATAAAAAAATATGTAACACTAAATGTACCATCTTAACCATTTTTAAGTGTACAATTCAGTGGTGTTAAGAGTATCAGTAGTAACGACTGACTTGAGCATACCCAGTTAACAGATGTACCTTTCAGCCTTGGTGATTGTTTACATGTAGGCTGAAAAACAACTTTAAGATATTTTGGAAAAAAATTATTATAGAAGAACAATTGTTTGTATTAGAACAGTTTCTTATGGACTTAGTATGCAGTCAGTAGCCTTTATTTTTCCTATGTCTTTCTCTCTCTCTCAAGTGTAATATTGGTTGTGGTTGGATGTGAGATGGGGTTTAGAACTGCTAGCCTAGAGGAGAAATGACGTGACCTCAGAGTGGGCTGGATCTGAAAAATGAATGCTAATTGCAGTAAACGGTGGGGTAATTCCAAAGGGAAAAATTTGAAGATGAGAAAGAAAGTATTTGGGCTGTCTTCACTCTTACTCAGATATCTGTGAAGATAGTGTTAATTGGTCACCTATGGTTTTGGTACAGTCCAGAAGGCATTTAGGAGTGTCAGAAGATAGGTTAAAATCTTAAAATAAGTTGATTTGTGTACTTCTACTTTTTATCCATTTCTTTATACAGAATTTTAAACTGAATCTTCAAAAACCTGTTTGAATTATCAGGAATTTCAGAATACTCAGAAATGTTATTAGGAAAAAGACCATGTTGCCATTTGTTAATTCTGAAATAAGCACATCCCAATTCTCTAATGCAGAGAATGCTTGGGCCTCAGTGATATTCTTGGTGATATTGATGCCCTTGACAATAATGGGCATTCTTTTTTTTTTTTTCCCAAGGATGAATTTTTACTTTATTGATGTATAGTTCATGTACAATATTACATATTACAAGTATACAGTGTAGTGATTCACAGGTTTTAAAGGTTATACTCCATTTATACTTACTACAAAATATTGTTTTTCAAATGTTAACCCATCCCTGAGTTCCTAGGGTAAAAGCCATTTGATCATGACACATTATCCTTTCAGCATGAGTTTAACTTTCTCAAATTTTGTTTAAATTTTTTGCATCTACATTCACAGTTTTTTTTTTTAATTAAACATTTTGTGTTGGAGTATAGCTAATTAGCATTGTTGTGATAGATTCAGGTGAACAACTCAGCCAAAAATATACGTGTCTCTATTCTTCCCCAATCTCCCCTCCTATCCAGGTTGAATAATGGAGATTCTTAACAAGTACTTCAGTCTTTATATTGCTCCTTGGTGCAAAAGTTTGCCTAACTTTTGGGACTAACTTCAGTTCCATGGGGAGAGTATGGGCAGCTAGTGTTCCTGCAAGTGGGTTAAGTGTTTAGAAGTTCAGCTGAGGTAGAATCTTACTGGGTTTTGTCTTCAAGGAATGTAAGGACAGCTGACAACTGGATTAAAAAAAAAAAAGAACCAAGAGGCTGATAATTTTCTGGTTCATCTCTCAGAGCAGCAGTTGTCAAACTTCTCCATCTGAAGACTCTCTTCTTTATACTCTTAAAACTTTCTGAGGGCTCCATCAGCTTTTGTTTATATGAATTATCTATATCATTTCTTGGCATGTTAGAAATTGAAACTGAAAAACTTAAAAATATGTATTTGTTGGCTAATGAAACATAATAAACCCATTTTAAGGTTTTTTTTTTTTTAAGTGAAAGATGACTATATTTTACAAAACAGAAAAAAACATAAGAAGAGTGGTGGTGTTTTATAGTTTTCTGAATCTGTTTAATATCTGGCCTAATGGAACACATCTGGATTCTCATATCTGCTTCTGTTTTCAGTCTGTTGTGATGTGTTCTTTGGGTTAAAGTGTATAAAGTATGGAAAGGGAGGAACGTTTTAACAGCTACTTCAAATAATTTTACTGTTACACTCCGTCAAAATTTGACAAGTGGTAGTTCCTCAAAGGTTCCATTGCCATGAGGAATATAACACCCTGTCAATAAACTTTTAAAACTTGTTGTCCTTACTGACACATGGAATAGGTCTTTCTACTTATGTGTGATTTTATAATATCATGCATTAGTCGTTAAATTTAGGTCTTCTGAATTTTGGCATGTTATACAATATTTTAAAAAATATCATGTTTATTAATAACATTACCAGTCTCATTTTAAAAGGCTTTAATTATTGGGAAGCTGTAAAGCTTATGGTATTGGATATGTTTTCCCAACATCTAATTTTTACTTGAAAGCTAAAATTTTATCCTTGGCTAAGTTCTATAAGCCATTTTCCTCAAGGTGACAAGCTCAGTTTGTTCACTTATAAGAAAATATGGGCCAAGTACCCAGTTTTGAGTAATCCCAGCTTGTCCATTTTGTCTTCTTTCACATAAAATTAGTTTTCATGGAAAACCAAGTGCAGGGCCCTTCTGAGAGCAGTGCCCTTAGACTGTACACCTGTCAGGCTGCCTGTCCTCATTTCCTGTGAAATTCTTCCCCTTACCTCTTTTTCCTTCTTCCTTAATCCCCTTATAGATTCTAGGAGAAAATGGAAAGGTCCCAAGCTAACTTGGGGTGGAATCAGAGGAATTTAAAAATTTTCACATTAAATAATTGTTTTAAATATATTAATTGTAGTGGATGGTTGCCAACAATACATTTTGTAGTTACTGTGTAAAAGTGAAAGTGTTAATCACTCAATCGCGTCCGACTCTTGCTATCCTATGGACTGTAGCCCGCCAGGCTCCTCTGTCTTGCCTGGATTTTCCAGGCAAGAATATTGGAGTGGGTTGCCATGCCCTCCTCCAGGGGATGTTCCCGGCCCAGGAATCGAACCTGGGTCTCCTGCATTGCAGGCAGATTCTTTACCAACTGAGCCACCAGGGGAAACCCAAAAGTAATCTTTAAAGGTAGATGTTTTTTACTTTATTTATTTAGCATTTCTCATTTAGAGAATTTTTCTCCTTAGGAATTTTATTTTGGGGTCTCCCCAGAAAGTTCTCTGACTCCTCTTCCCTATTAAGATAATTATGAGCCATTATGTTGAAATTATTGGAGAAGGCAATGGCACCCCACTCCAGTACTCTTGCTTGGAAAATCCCATGGATGGAGGAGCCTGGTAGGCTGCAGTCCATGGGGTCGCTACTAGTTGGACATGACTGAGCGACTTCACTTTCAGTTTTCGCTTTCACGCATTGGAGAAGGAAATGGCAACCCATTCCAGTGTTCTTGCCTGGAGAATCCCAGGGACGGGGGAGCCTGGTGGGCTGCCGTCTCTGGGGTCGCACAGAGTCGGACACAATTGAAGCGACTTAGCAGCAGCAGCAGTATATTTAAAACTTCTCAAAATTTCTGAACTAGCTTTCTAGAACTCTGTGTTTATCCTCTAGTTTGAGTATTTCTTCTTTTTTTTCTTTTCTTACTGGCTTCCTTTTTCTTTTTTGGTCTAAATCAGCATGCCATCTTCACTCTTTTCTGCTTGTCCTGCTTATGTTAAGACACCTGCAGCTAGTTTCCTTTGTCTTCACAATGTGTGGTTTTCGTCTCATGGTTGTGCTCTAATTCAGTGCAATTCAGCAATCATCTGCTCGGGCAAGGTGTCTAGAAGGGTAGCACTGTTTTTGGGAAGGGGCTGGAAGTTTTCCCTGGTCCTGACTTTGAAATGGTGGGTTTGCCCTTGTAAGAGCTGGAATGTCTGTCTACATGTGCATTCCCTATAGGGTTATTGATCACTGTAGATTACTGCATCGCTTCTCGCTTAGAGAAATTTCCCCTTTAGCTGACTGTCTCACTTTCTTCCTTATTGCATTTTTTCCTTTATTGTAAATACCATGCTTTCTAGTAGTTTATATAATATTTTTTAAGTTTATTTTTTATTTGAGTATAGTTGAATTTACAATGTTGTGTTAATTTCTGTTGTACAGCAAAGTGACTCAGTTATACATATATATATGTGTACACACGTTATACATATATATATATGTATACACACACATTCTTTTTCATATTCTTTTCCATTATGGTTTATCACAGGATATTGAATATTGTTCCCTGTGTTATACAGTAAGACCTTTTTGTTTATCCATCCTGTGTATAAGGGGTCCCCAACCCCCCAGGCCATAGATCGCTACTGGTGGCCCATTAGGAACCCAGCTGCACAGCAGGAGGTGAGCAGCAGTTGAGCCAGTGCCACTTCACCTGTGTTTACAGCTGCTCCCCGTTGCTCACATTACCATCTGAGCTCCGCCTTCTGTCAGATCAGCGGCAACATTAGATTCTCATAGGATTACGAACCCTAACGTGAACTGTGCATGCGAGGGATCTAGGTTGTGTGCTCCTTATGAAAATCTAATGTCTGAGGATCTGAGGTGGAGCTGAGGTGGTGATGCTAGCGCTGGGGAGTGGCTGCAAATACAGACGATCATTAGCAGAGAGATTTGACCTCACAGAGACAGTTATAAATCAGTTGCTTGCAGACTCACATCAAAACCCTATCAGTGAGTGGCAAGTGACAACTGTATAATTATTTCATTATATATTACAATCTAATAATAGTAGAAATAAAGTGTGTAAGAAATGCAATGCGCTTGAATCATTCTAAAACCGCCCCACTCACCACCCCCTGAAACCATCACCCCCCGACCCCACTCCATCCCTGTCAGTCCATGGAAAAATTGTCTTCCATAAAACCACTCTCTGGTGCCAAGAAGATTGAGGACTGCCACTGTATATACTAGTTTGCAGCTGCTAGTCTCAAACTCCCAGTCCTTCCCTCCTCCCCCTTGGCAACCACAAGTCTGTTCTCTACGTTTTGATTCTGTTTCTGTTTCATAGATAGATTCGTTGTGTCGTATTTTAGACTCCACATAAAAGTGATACCATATGGTAATTGTCTTTCTCTGTCTGACTCACTTCACTTAGTATGATAATCTCTAGTTGCATCCATGCTGCTGCAGATGGCATTATTTCATTCTTCTTTTTTTTAGCTGAATGTATAATATTAATATTTTATTAGTTTTGGGTTTTATCTTTAAAAAGTCCACTGGATTGAATTGTGTGTCTTAAAATTTTGGCCCAACAGATTTTTTGTTTTTTGCTTCACCTCCTTGAAAAATATTGCCTGTAAAACAACACGCCATCAAGAAAAATAGGTTTTCTTATACATTTGCTCCAGGGCAGTCTTTTAGTAAGCATTCCATATGACACACTGTACATTTTGCTTATGTCCACCACACTGTTTACTAATCAGGATGACTTCTGAGGGTCATTTCTTCTTTCTGATTTCTTTTTTCTTGTCCTATCCCAGTTTGTCTTGGAGGTCAAGTATGGAATGAATGAGTGAATGCTACTTATTCTGTTTAGTGTTTCATGATAAGATTTATGTTTATGTGTTAATACCATGAACTGCTACTGTATAGTATGATCAAGAGATATAATTGTCCATAAATGTGATTCATCTGGCCAGTTGTGAGTAGTTCTAACAATTGTAGTTATCTGGTATTGATATGTACAATTAAATATTATTATTATATTTTTCTTTAAAAATAGCTGCATGATAGTAATTGAAAATTTCAAAGCACAACTAAAATATGAATAGGTAAAGTACTCTGTGTTTTTAGTTTTTAAGGAGAGGAAGAAAGTAGATGTGTGGTTTGGGCTTCGTTTGTTTATTCATTTATTTATGGAAAGGAAAATTGAATATTGTCATCTTAAGCTCCCCTGGTCATATTGGGAGGCTGACTTCTTTTTCAAGGGGACATTTAAAGAATTTCTGTGGCACCTAAAGTATCGTCTATATTGAGACCATCTCTTCTATATTTAATTATTTTCCAGGCAGATTAACTTGGAAGCATTTCCTGTCTGGAATATATTTAATTACATCAGACAGGCAGTCACAGTTCTATTCCTGGTCATGAAGTCCATTGATGAATTCTGCCTTCTAGAAATACTGTTATTTTCTTGTAGAGTGAAGATTATTGAACCATTATGAAAACTTATACATATTGATATTTATTTGAAAACAGATTAAAAAAATGAAACTATGTTTGTTAAAAATTAAATTTCCTGAAGAGTCAGCAGAGGCTTCAGAAGCAGATAGTATCTCGTATGCTACTGTATACCTTTTGCACCACATATATGCTGTTTAGTAGGTCCTCAGCAGTCTTGTGGTTCTGTACTGAGGTCTTTGGGTCAAATTCCCAGAATTAGCGTGAGTTAACATCACTAGGAGAGACATCATAGGTCCACCTGCATTGACAGTTCTACATAAGCATATATGCCATCTGTATAACATTAATTAATGGGTTGCCCAAACCTTGAGTGCCAATGAATTTTTCGATTTTCTTGGAAGGAATAAAGTTAACCCTTATTGAATACTTATGACATACACCAGTCAGCTGGGTGTTTTTCTCCTGATTACTTAATAATTTTTGGTTGCACTGGGTCTTCGTTGCTATGTGCAGGCTTTCTCTAGTTGTGTAGAGTGGAACTGCTTTCTAGTTGCAGTGAGCGAGCTTCTCTCTGTAGCGGCTTCTCCTGTTGTGCAGCACAGGCTCCAGGTACACGGGCTTTCTTAGTTGCAGCACAAAAGCTCAGTTGTTGTGGTGTGCAGCTGTGGGGCATGAGGGCTTCAGTAGTTGTGACTTGAATGCTCAACACAGGCTCAGCAGTCATGGTGCACAGGCTTAGTTGCTCCAAGGCATGTGGGATCTTCCTGGACCAGGAATTGAAGCCATGCCCCCTGCACTGCCCACCAATGATAGGAGTCTATCATCTCTACCACCAGGACAGTCCATCGACTGGGTGTTTTTTCACATATTTTCTCAGTCTTTCTGCAGTTTTGAAAGCTTGGTGATGGTGTCTCCACTGTTAGGAGATAACCATCCTAAGGCCAGAGGTGTCGGGTAATGTGTTCAGGGCTCATGGTCACACAGGTAAGAGTCGAACAAAGACATAGGTCTTTTCTGTCCCTGGTACATGAAATTCCTTATTTTTTAAAATGAATTTAACATATATTGCTTTTATGTTACTTAAATTTTAAATTTGATCTAAAAGATATATCTCAAATACTTCAACTACTTTAGATGCCTACAGTTTAAGTACCTTTAAAAGAAATAGACTGGAGCATAGAACGTCCACTGTAGCTGAGGCTGAAGCTCCAATACTTTGGCTACCTGATGCGAAGAGCCGACTCATTGGAAAAGACCTTGATGCTGGGAAAGATGGAAGGCAAAAGGAGAAGGGGGCAGCGGAGGATGAGATAGTTAGATAGTGTCAGTGACTCAATGGTCATGACTTTGAGCAAACTCAGGGAGATAGTGAAGGACAGAGGACCTTGGCATGCTACAGTCCATGGGGTCACAAAGAGTTCAGACATGACTGAACAGCAGCAACAAGAATATCCATTGTTATAGGTGCTGGCTGATTCATCAGTTTTTTGTTGCTGTTGTTGCAATTAGATGTTTTCCCTTTTTGAACCATGCATCTCTCATTAGGAAAGCAAACCATCCCTGGCCTGCCCCCACCCCCACCCTGCCCACCCCCCAACCCCGACCCCTGCTATTTAGCCGGAGAAGGCAGTGGCACCCCTCTCCAGTACTCTTGCCTGGAAAATCCCATGGACGGAGGAGCCTGGTGGGCTGCAGTCCATGGGGTCTCTAAGAGTTGGACACGACTGAGCGACTTCACTTTCACTTTTCACTTTCATGCATTGGAGAAGGAAATGGCAACCCATTCCAGTGTTCTTGCCTGGAGAATTCCAGGAATGGGGAGCCTGGTGGGCTGCCGTCTATGGGGTTACACAGAGTTGTACACGACTGAAGTGACTTAGCAGCAGCACTAGCAGCTTCATTCTAATACAGAAATGGGTTTTCACAGGCAACTAGTACCATTTCATAACAAAGGATGACTGTGTGATTAATTAGTGTATTTTAAAAGTTAGATCCACTTAAGCCAAATCTTTCTAAAGATCTTTTGTAAAAAGTATGACTTTCTAATGAACCAAAACAGTTCACAACTGGCTAAAAATAATGATTCTTTTAGAGATAAAAACACTGCCACAAAATTACTTGTGTATGAAAAAATATTGGTAGTGTTTTGGTAGTATTTAAGAATATTGTGCCTTCTATAAAACTGATTGTCTAGTTATATACAGCTTTTAATAATTCAAATTATTGCTACCATTAAGAGAAACACCTTTTACTTACGTTTTTCTAGGTTTGACAGCATTTAATTTGCAAATTAAAGGATGTTAACAAGAAAACCTTTAAACTATTGTCCAATTATCACTATAAATTTTTTTTTAAAGTAAGGACATTTTAATATTTCCTTCACAGCTGCCAAAGTAGGAGGACAAAGATCTCAGAATAAAGGAAAGTTGCCACCAGGAAATCTTATCCCATGATAGATTCATTTTCATTCAGATGGTCTTCTCTATCTTATTACCTGTCTCTTCTTATCACCCTGTCTTGCTACTAGCTAATGTTTGGGAACAGCCATGTTAGGTAAGATAACTTTAAGAACCTGAAAGGATTTTAGGAATTTGCCAGCAAACCACTTAATACAATTTATTTTTTCCCTATGTAATCACTGACATTCATCCTTTGCTTTTATTATATTTTTATTAATAATTGCACTTAGCACTGATATTTGTGAGATTCCATACATAACATGTGTCAAAATTGCACACTACTGCTTGGTACAAAGAAAGAGTTTTCTAAATCATAGCAGTTATTGTTTATTGTAGGAAAAGCCTTATTATTCAGAAATTTTCTTCACACTTAGCTGAAATCTGCCTCTCTACAATCTTAGTTTAGGCTTCTTGAAGGTTCTAGATATCTCTTAAAGCAGCACAAATAAATATTCATATTCCATTTTCCCATAACTGTGCTTCAGGACACCCTGCTTTGTTCAGCCTCTCATCTAGGTTAAACATTCCTAACTTCTTGTAACTTCTCTGACACCTTAGCATCTGGATTTTCTGCTGTTCGAATGTGATAACAAGTTACTCATTATCTCTTCTAATGTCTAGAATGGGTTGCTGTCAGTTACATGAAGTTGTGCAACTTCATCTTCTCCTGTCCTAGCTACAGCAGACCTTACTGTGTCCCCACCGTGTGCCTTAAATGTCTGATAATGTAACTTGAGATTATATTAGGGTTTCCAGACATTGTGGAGCTCACTTTGCAGATAACCTTTGCCACCTCCTACCCCACCATGAATTGTTCTTCTAGCCTGATCTTCTCTATTTTATGTTAATACTTGTATGAATGACATTTGGATGGTATACATTTTAAGCTGTTGAATTTAGACTCGCTGGTTTTCATCTACTCTTTTCACCTGTCAAGTTAATTAAAACACCAAATTTTGTCATTTAGCAAGTTGGACATATTTTTTGGTTGCACAACAATCCTGTGTCTATTTCCTCATTTTACAGCTGGTATAATACTGGGTTGCCCCTAAAGTTCATTCGTTCGAGGAATACATTGTTCAATACAGTTCTTGGTAAAAATGGAAAATATGTCTTTTATTTTTTACTTAAAACTGAACATACTTTTTGTTGTTTCAGTCACTAAGTTGTATCCAACTCTTTGCGACCCCATGAACAGCATGAATGAACTTCTTGGTCAATCCAATAACATTTCACAGGTTACTTTTGAAAAAGTTTAAGTGGAATCATGCATTCATTCTTCATTTAAACAATTACTATGTGTTAAGTAGTAGAGATAAAACATAATTTATCATTAACATATCAGACAAATAAAATGCTGTATGGTCCCTGGCTTCAACTAATTTACATTCCAGTTTGTGGTCAATATTTTTCTTTTTGTTGAATAGAAATAGATAATTAGCAATGTATTGTGCTCATGCAAACATACTAATCATAATGGAATAGGTTACATGCCAAATTACTAATAAAGATAACAATTGCCATTTATATTTGGAGTAGTGTTGCTCTATGAAATACTGCAGTCAGGAGCCCACTTTGAGGCCTTGTCCTTAGAAAAAGCAGTGAAATGATTACAGTTACAAGGGTTCTGCCTTTGAACTTGAGCAATTTGAGATGAAGTTTGGTCTTTTCTTAAAACAGGTTCTAGAGAATGAGGTAAGCTTTATGAAATCAGCTGTTGAAGTCTGTTTGTTTTTCAAATAAGTGCATTTTGAAAAGCTCCATTCTGTGTGTTGGAATTTCTTACTTGCTTACAGACTCCTTTATTTTTTTCGTTTGTCTGCATGTCTCCATTTCATGCAATTTTTTTTTAGGCCGTGCTGTGCAGCTTGCAGCATCTTGGTTCCCTGACCAGGGATTGAACCCCTGCCGTGGCAGTGAAAGTGCTAAGTCCTAAACATTTGACTTCCAGGGAACTCTCCATTTCATGCCATCTTTTAATCTTTCTCTTCTATCATGATCCATGTAAATAGTATATTTATTACAGATTGGTTAATTAGTTTTTCAATTATGAGTCAGATTCAGCATATGTAGTTTGTTATCAGATACCTTTTTGTGAAAGAAAGACATTGTCTGAAGATTTCTTTGAATATATCTTGAAAGTATATCTGGCTTGAGCATATATCTTTTTTGAACTCATAATTAGACTGTTTCTGATAATAAGTGCTAAGTCAAGTAATGGTTCCAAGTATTTTCTAAAGCCTGCATTAAACTAAACTCAGATATTTATTCAGCAGTTATTACGTCAGGCATAGTGTCGATATCTCTCATTTTATTTCATAAATTATTTTAAACAAAGAACCTAAAGTTACTTTTTATTGGTCAAAGTAGAAGAAATAAAAAATTGTAGCCCAAATTTCCTTTGTCAGGAGGATGTATGTGTGGGACCTGTCTGAAGTTTACCCAAAGGTGGACTAGATTATGTGAAATCAACATTTCTTTCTTTTTTTTTCAAGAAAGAAATCATAATACTAATGGGATATATTAGGTTTAGGAAAAGAGAAGTGAAACTTTGACCATACCTAACACAGTTTTGCATTGGCTTGGTGCTTATGGATTTGGTGTGGTCATATAGAAAATGGCATTTTAAAATGTCATTTCTTTGATGAACAATAAAACATTAGGATTTATGTTTATAACATTTTATGTTTCCAATATTGAAGAATTAATTCTTCCTTCCTTTCCAACAGATCTTCTCCAACCTCTGTAGTTTTTCCTCTGAGGAAGGGAGAAGAGAGAAAAAAATGACCATAGGATAGTGGATAAGTAAAATAAATGATATTAGAAACGTAGTTTCTATTTTATCTTCTTCCAAACTACTAACTGTGTAATCTTATACACTTTATTTTTCTGTGAAAGATGAATACATTATTTTATTGTTTCCCTTGGGTTTTGACCAAGCTTAATTAAATGTTTGTAAAGCACTTGGAGATCTATGGATAAGCACTGTAGATATTATAAATAAATAAATGCGTATTAATCCTAAATGTGGTTAATAATTACTGAGAAGAGCAGACCATTTTTCTCAACTTCATAGTAGTTAAAAGGGAAAACTGTAGGTAGAAAAAAGTATACGTGAATATGATGGGTTTAAATTTAGCATGGAGATTTACATTAAGTGATTTCTTGATGTGTATGTAATCTCTGTCTTTCGGGTCATTGTTACTGATGTGGCTCAGTGGTAAAGAACCTGCCTGCCAGTACAGGAGACACAGGAGACATGGGTTCATGGGTTCAATCCTGGGTCAGGAAGAGCCCTTGGAGAAGGAAATGGCAACCCACTCCAGTATTCTTGCCTGGAAAATTCTTATGGACAGAGGAGCTTGGCAGGCTACAGTTCATGGAGTCATAGAGAGTCGAACGTGACTAAGCATGCACGCACACAGACGTTCTCAACACAGGCAGAAAGTTGTTACGTGGTCCTTTTTCAGTAGCTGAATCTATTGAGTGCTATTTGCTAAACCTTGATGGTTAAGAAATAGGGTAAGTATAAGTAAATTCAGCCTAAGTGTGATTTTTTTCTTATTTGTGTAAAATCTGTAATACTGGGTTCTCTTAAATCTTCATATATTCTGTTTGGCATATCATAACCTGGTTAATTAAATTTCTGTGTACAAGGTAGTATGGATAGTAGAATTTCAGTACTGCCATCGTGTGTTTTTTAAAATGTGGAGGTTGTAGGCGTGGAGCCAGCTTGGGAGAGAAATCACAGCAGTCTTAGCACAAAAAAGCATCCAGTGCCTGAGGACATGTGATTCTGACTTCATCTACCAGGGTCCCCGATGAGCTTAGTTTCCTCTTTAAGAGAAGTGACAGGTTTTTCCGCCAAGACGAGCAATGTGAAACTTTCTTCCTAAGGTCGGCAGCCACCAGCATGGCCGTCATTTGACTTAATCTTGGAGAGGGGCTTCTGCCCTCTGAACCTGTGGGACATGGGCTAGATGGTGAGCGTCGTGTGACTTGATCATTTAGTTCTTGAGTTGCCATTGACTTTCTGTGTGTGTGTGTGTGTGTGTGTGTGTGTGTGTGTGTAGTAGTGGTGGTGGTAGTAGTAAAATACACATAATGTTTAAATTGATCATTTTAACCATTTTAAGTGTACAGTTCAGTTGCGTTAAGTACATTCACCTTGTTATGCAACCATAATCATCCATTTCTAGAATGTTTTCCTCTTACCAAACTGAAACTCTGTACCCATTGAACATAACTCCTCATTTCTCCCTTCTCCCAGCCCCTCCCAACAACCATTCTCCTTTCTGTCTATGAAGTTGATTATTCTGGGTGCTTCATATAAGTGGAATCATACAGTGTTTGTCTTTATGTGACTAAATTATTTGCTTAGCGTAGTATCTTCAAGGTTTATCCTTGCTGTAGCTTGTGAAGAATCTTGGTCTTTTTAAGACTGAATATCCCATCATATGTATAAATTATGTCATGCTTTATATATACATTCATCCATAGGTGGACACTTGGTTTGCTACTAGCTTTTACTTTTTTTCTTTCAAGGTTTTATTTTCTTAGAGCAGTTTTAGGTTTACAGAAAAATTGAGAAAAAGGTACAGAGATTTCACAGATATCTCTTCCTCCATGGATCATAGTCTTACTCACCAAAATGGTACATCCTTTTTTAAAACCAAGGATGAGCCTACCATATTCATGCAAAGTCCTTAGCTTACCTTAGGGTTCAATCCTGATGTTGTGCAGATGGGTTAGGACAAATGTATAGTGAGACATGTGTCCATCATTTTAATATCATACAGAGTATTTTCTCTGTCCTAAAAGTCTTCTGTGCACCACCTCTTCATTCTAGCTGCATCCCGTCACTCCCACCTGCAACCCCTGATCTTTACTGTCTCTGTAGTTTTGCCTTTTCCAGAATGTCATATAGTTGGAATCATACAGTACGTACCCTCTTGAGATTGGCTACTTTCACTTGGTAATACACACTTAATGTTTCTCTTTGTCATTTCATGGCTTCGTAGCTGGTTGCTTTTTCATGTTGAATAATATTTCACTACCTTGACATACTACAGTCTATTTATACATTTATCTACTAAAGGACACTTGGTATGGCTTCCAAGTTTTGGCACTTATGAATAAAATAGCTTAAATATCTGTGTGCAGGTTTCCATGTGGACGAATGTCTTCCACTGCTTTGGTGCACATCAAGGAGTGGGTTGCTGGATCGTCAGATAGAAGCACGTATAGTTTTGTTAGAAACCGCACTGCCTTCCAAAGCGGCCGTACCATCTTGCCTTCCTATCGACAGTGATTCAGAGTTGCTGCTGCTCGTCTCCTCACCAGTGGAGGCGCTGTTATCAGTGCTCTGGATTTTGCCCATCCTAATAGGTGTGTAGCAGTATCTCATGGTTGTTTTGATTTGCATTTCCCTGATGATATGAGATGTGGATCATCTTTTCATGTCCTTATTGCCATGTGCACATCTTCTTGATGAGGTTTCTATTAAGGTCTTTGGCCCATTTTTAAATCAAATTTTATGTTATTGTTGAGTTTTAAGAGTCCTTTGCACATTTTGGACAAGTCCTTTATCAGATGTCTTTTGCAAATATTTTTTCCCAGTCTGCGGCTTGTCTTCTAGTTCTCTTAATATTGTCTTTTAAAGAGCCAAAGTTTTTAATTTTAGGGAAGTCCAGCTTATCTATTATTTCTTTCATGGATCGTGTCTTTGGTGTTGTGGCTAAAAAGGCAGTAGTGTACTCAGGGTCATTTCTTCCTGTCTTGTAGGCGTTTTATAGTTTTGCATTTTGCATTTAGGTCTGTGTTCCATTTTGAGTTAATTTTTGTAGATAGTGTAAGGCCTGTTTCTAGATTATTATTATTATTTTGCGTGTGGATGTCTATTTGTTCCAGCACCATTTGTTGAAGAGACTATGTTTGGTCTATTGCATTGCCTTTTTTCCTTTGTCAAATATCAGCACTGATTACTTTTAAGTAGTTTATTTGTCTGTTATAGAAAGATATTTGGTATTTTGATAGAGACTCATTTACAGGATCAAATATGATCTTGTCAGTGTCCATTCTTAGTCACTGAGGATTTCATTCATTCAAAAACCATGTAGCATGCTGTATACTGCAATACCAGGGGCACAGAGGCAAGCATGATGCCAGTCCTCATAGACAAGGGCGTGTAGCAGGGTAAGCACATACTAACTGCTCAAATAATTAAGTGTAAGGTCACAGCATGGCAGAGAAGGGATCCACAATATGGTGGTAAACTTGAGGACGTTTCACCAGGGTGTTGTGAGGGGTGGAGTAGGAGTCAGTCCGGATAGGGAGGTCAAGGCAGAGGAAATAGGGTGCAAAAAGGTCCTCTTCCTCTTCAAGGAAGCAGTGGGAAGCCATGGGTTTTCTTGATGTGGAAAAGGGGGCTCAGTGGATTCAGGTGAAATGACCAGCTTTTAGTCTTTAAAATATCTCAGATGTCATTTGTTAAACTGGTTGAGTGGATGAAGTTAGAAGTGAACCCAGAGAGTTTCCTAAGGAGACTTCTGTGGTTTTCCAGGCAAAAAAATCATGACTGTAGTGTGATGATAGTGACGGAGAGGAAGAGAAATCTGAGTTTTAGAGAGAACATCATTACTGGGATATCGTGGTGGATTGGATGTGGAGAGGGTGTTAAGGGTGACTTGCCAATGTCTCAGTCGTGTCTCAGGACCATGGTGGTCCTCTGTTGAGAGGGCAGTGGGATGAGGGATGATGGAATCAAAGCAGGTGATTCCTCAAGAGGTCAGGTTGTGAAGTGGGAAAGCCATCAGACAGTAGTAGCCTGGTAACCTCAGGAGAATGCAGGATCTCGGCAGGATTTCTAGGTTTGGTTTTGCTTTTGAGATGGGAAAGACCTGACTGGTTCAAAAGTCAGTGTGGGGAACCTCTAGTGGTGAGAGAGAGGTTGAGTATATGTGGGAGAGAAGGGGTAATGGATAATATAAGAAGTCTGTGAACGGGGCATGTCTGGGAGAGGGGGATCCAAAATAGAGATGTGGGGGGCCTGGCTGCCTTCACGTGTGAGGGGAGGAAAGAAGATAAGCGCAGTGGGTGTGGCTTAGGTAGGGAGAGAGGGAAACGGGAGTCAGCAGGCGCCAGCAGCTCCAAAGTCGAGATGTTCCGTATTTATTTTCTGTTATGTACTCCATTTATGGGTAGAGATGACTGTGAGAAATGGAGCAGGGCTTCCAGATTAAGATGTCCACTATAATGCTCTCTTTTCACATAACCTACTTACCTGGGTGGAGTTCAGAGTCTGTGGCAGAATAATACAACCTTATTAAATTTCAACCTTCTGCTTCTAAGTTTTTTTTTTTTTTTAATCCTGAGCAGGTTTATTTTGATATTATTTGCAAGGTGCTATATGTGTGTGTGTGTGCGCGTGCGTATGTATGGGTGTTTGTGAAAAATCACATCTTCTAAATTTATACAGAGCTTGCATTTTGTGAATTTTAGGTGGTTTCCTATAGCACAGCGATATTTGAGGGTGGGGAAAGTGGTCACATCCATTCTTGTTTCTTCACCTTGGTGAAAAACATCATATTTTAGTTCAAAGCTGTTCAAGTAAGTCCTTGCTCTGCCTTCCCACCCTGTCTTCAGTGATATTATTTGGAGTCAGCAATCAATGGATTCCACCCCTCTGAGACTTGCTTAACCTACAGCTGCTGATACAACACAGGCAAGAGCACGTTACTTTATCTGAATTGTCCATCGCTACCTTAATGAGTGAAATGGTTAAGGAGAGGAGGGGGCGAGCCTTAAGGAACGTGTGTACCGTTTGAGCTGAATATTTCAGTGTATATAGGGGAGGGAGGGCGAGAGAGAAATCCACTTACATCACTAGAACTGCATTGACTGTGAGCCTTGCAGGTTAAGAGACAGACTCCAGTGTCTTGCTTTCTGCAGGAAGCAGCAATGCCGCCTGTTTCCTAAGAGGAATTTTTTATTTAGAAAAGGAAGCTTTCTCTCTACCCAGGAAATGGCTTTCCTTGTGCGTTGCTATGCCAACTGCCTGCAGCCATGGTCCTCCAAAGTAAGCACAATAATGTAATTATATTGGTGTATTGCATTCAGACTCCTGCTTCTCGAGACTGTGTGTGTGTGTGTGTGCATGTGCCGTGTTTCTGTTAGTGACTCTCTTGCTGGCAGTCCTGGTTGTGTTGAGTGTGAGGGACAGACATCATTAGATCAAATGTCCATCAGTGTCATGCCGCTCAGATTAATTGTGCAAACTTGGTTAGTGGAGTGGGACAGAGATCACTGGTCACTGCTCCGTCAGCATCACTGGCAGCCAGGGAGGAGGTCCCGATTCACACGCTCTGCCCTGGTTCTTTCTTTCTTCCTCTTTCTTCTTTTTTCCATGGTCGGAGGGGTCCGTACGTGTGATTGCAAATGAGACAAGAGTATTAACAATGCTTGGCTGAATGCTGGAGACTGGTTCCTCCACCACCCTAATATCATTCTGTAGGAAGCTTTTTGGAGGAGAGTCTGTGTGCAGTCAGCCATTTTAGCTTTTTTTTTTTTTTTCCTCCTTTTCTTTTGCCTCTTGTTCTTCAGTCTCAGAAATGATCTTGCTCTCGGGGAAGACTGAAAGCTGGATAAGGTTTCCTGGGTCTCGCCATAGCTTGAGATGGTTAGAGTTTCTGTGTTATAAAAATGGAGACCAGCAGGGTCGGGCAGATCCCTTTTCTGGTCCGCAAGTGTGAGGGTTTTCAGCTCACCGGTAGTGAGACTTGAGGCTGCAGCTGACTCTCCTCCTCCTCCTTTTTTTTTTCTTCTTGCTTTCTGTTTTTTCTTTTAATTCATTGCTGTCAAGGGTGACTTGCCGTCCATGAGAGACTGTTACATGATGTGTAAATTCAGCCCAGCATATGTTTCTTCATTATGAAACCACTAGCAATCCCAGCTAACCATGGAGTTATGGGCCAGCAGGAGAAACATTCAGTAAGTACCTCAAATGCTGCTTGTGCTTCCATCGCACGTCATAGAGAACGGCTTTAAAATGGGGATGATCACTGCTTCTCTTTGAGGGGGGGCAGGGTTTTTAGAGGGTATGACATTCTGCTTGGAGGAGGGAGGGTAAGTTACAGCTGGTTTGTTCTTCCAATTTTATTGTGATTAAAAAAATTTTTTTTAAAGCCAAGACCAGTAGTCCACTTAAAGCAAGATCACGAACATTGGTAGATATTGGACGGCTGCTTTTTATAATCAGAAATTAAAGCTTGATAATTCAGCCTTAACTTAATACTTGAATAGTTTCTTAAAAATATTTGCATAGTTGAATTTCATGAGAGATCACTAAAAGGTTATTGGGAACAGGCGTCTGTAGTACGGAATTCACATGTAGGCTTGGGGGAGGGAGGAGAGCTTTGGCTATTGATTTGGTAATAAAACGATCAGTGAGACTCATCTGACTTCTTAATGTGTATTAACAGGTGATGAGAACACAGGGTTCTTTTTAATGCCATGAGTGTTGCTTCTTTATAATTGATCCCATGAGTCAGCCGTGCATTTGTCATGCTGAAATCCCACAGGCAGCTACTGCTGTTTGCGAGAAACACTTTTCTCTGGTTAATTCCAAGTCCCAGCCTCCTGCTCCAGGAATGCAAGTTCTCACTTTGCTGCTTTCGTATCACCATGTTGGAAGTTTGCTGCCATCACAGTGATTCATATGTGTGTAAATATGTATATTTAACTGTCCCGAATGAAAATGCATATATTTAGGCAGCTTATATAGTCATTAGTCTAAATATTTTTAAAACATCTATTCTTATATCCTGGCATTTGGTGAGTATTCTACTAGGGTATAGGAATTATCTTTTATGTATACTAAAATGGTTGAGATGTTAAACTTCAAAAATGGAGATAAATCACTGAGGCTTTGAAAATGTATAGACAGAAGGCTACGAATTAGAATATTTAGATGCCTGGATTTGTTTGTCTAATTTGGTTTTGTTCACCATCATGAACAACATTATTAACTAAATCTGAGAGGCTTTCTGGGATCCTGCGAGTGCAGTCCCAGGGTGGGAGCCACGGATGTTCCTGGGCTGTGGCCGTGTTGGAGGCGTGTTTTGATGCAGGGCTCGGAGCCCAGCCCCGTCATAATGAGATCCTTGTGGTACCTCGTTAATTAAATCTCTTCGGATCAGATCCAAAAAAAGACCAGCCTTATACTTAATTTCACTAATAAGAAATGTTGTTATAGAGAAGTTCCACTCTGGTTAGATTTTATTAACAGGGCCTCTGACGTGAAGCTGCTCTGCACTCGGGAGTTTTCCAGGGACCAGTAAGCACATTCCTTAAACAGCACTTGAGGAACCTTAGAAGCAAAGTTCAAATCACCGGCTCCTTGTTTACCTTTTTCATGGGTCCTTTCTCAGAATGGAGAGACGGGGTTACTGAAACTAATAATAATATAATTATTTTTCATTTTATTTTATTTTGTCTGTGCTGGGTCTTCACTGAGGTGTGTGGTCTTCTGTAGCAGAGGCGCTCGGGCTCTCTAGTTGGCATGTGGGCTTAGTTGCTGCACAGCATATGGCATCTTAGTTCCCTGATCAGGGATTGAACCCACCTTCCCTGCAATGGAAGGCAGATTCTTTACCACTGAACCATCAGGGAAGTCCCAATAATAATATGATTTTAATTAGCAGAGAAAATTGTTAAACTATTTACTGGTGGGGAAGGAAAAAGTTATGACTACATTTGTGAATATGGTATTACCTGTTCAACCACTCAAACAGTGCATAGAGGCCTGTTCCCAAAAGCATATTTATTTCCTAACAAGTGCTTTATGTTTTACTAAATTCCAGGGTAATGCTTTGATAAAAGTAGCCCTAGCCATAAGATTTCTGTGAGTCAAGTGCTGTCTAGAAAACATGTCAGGGGTGTCTCCCATGACACTTCTGTGACAGATTGAAGTCCTGGAGTTCTCTGTCCAGAGCAGCGTCTGGGGCGTGGTTGTCAGGGTCTTGCTACCTGGTCCTCGTTGATGAGGCCTTTGGTTATCTAGGCTCTGCTGGTTAATGAGCAGACTTTTAAGATTTGAATGTTTGCAGGAGTTGAAACAGGAGAATCTTTTAAGATTTTAATTTTGTGCAGGAGTTGAACAGGGGAATAACTTTCCGGCTTTCACATAGTAGGTGACTCAGTAAATAGCGGTTGAGCAAACGTGAGTGGGACGCCCCTCTTTGCCCTGTGAGGTTTTATGAGGTTTCACGAGGATAATGTCAGAGTTAATTTTAAGTGAGTAAAACTTAGTAATGTCAAAAGTAACTTCCATTTTTTGCCTCTTCAAAAAGTTTGTGGCTGTTAAGTGGCTTTGTTTCTTTGACTTAGATGGGAGTGAGATGCTGAAAGGCAACACCATTACACTGGGGGCTTTTTTGCTGCAGCTGTGGCTGAGCCCAAGGAGTAAACTCAGTTTCTGTACCTTGTAAGAATCTTTAGGATCTTAGGGGCTTTTTATTCTTGCCCCGTCACACTCTGTGTGTCATCTCAGCTGCTGGCACTTAACAGGCGCACATTAAACATTGTCGAATTTCTCACGTGCATGAGTTTGGAACTAAACCCTTTACACTAGTGTATTCATATGTGTTGTCACCTCTCCTCACTGGTCCTCTCCACCTGGCCAGGCGTGAATACTGAGGTGAACACCTGGGCGTCACCAAGACCTCGCCTACATCTGGGTTCTCTTCTCACCACCTCATGTTCACTCTCCAGGGGAGCCTTGTGATCTGAGGAATTTTGACAATAAGAGATTATTAACATTTTAAAATGTGTGATAAAACTGCATTTCCAATAGACTACTATGAGACACTAGGGGTACAGACTGTTAATAGATGTTATATGAGAAAAGCTTCACAGGCTTAGTAAGTTGGGGGAGACCTAGGGGTGACATGTGAGGGGTTGTTACTATGTTTATGAGCTGTTCTGCCTTCCACCCTCCTTTTCACCCACTTTGGATGAACTAGCGGGAAGAGGGTTCCTTAAGTGTGCTTTTGAAAGTTGTGCCCTATAGAGTGACTTAGAAACTTTGTACATTTTTTTAAATGAGTCAGTTAAAATAAGTCAACTTGATACTACTGAACTGATCATCTGTTTTCCAGTTGCACTTCTCGGTAGAATTATTGATATGTGTAGTGCTCTGTTGGAGAAGGTGATGGCACCCCACTCCAGTACTCTTGCCTGGAAAATCCCATGGATGGAGGAGCCTGGTGGGCTGCAGTCCATAGGGTCGCAAAGAGTCGGACATGACTTCACTTTCACTTTTCACTTTCATGCGTTGGAGAAGGAAATGGCAACCCATTCCAGTGTTCTTGCCTGGAGAATCCCAGGGACGGGGGAGCCTGGTGGGCTGCCGTCTCTGGGGTCGCACAGAGTCGGACACGACTGAAGCGACTTAGCAGCAGCAGCAGTGCTCTGTACTTACAATAAGTGAGACTTCAGTTGTGATTAAATGATACTTTTAAAAAAGTGGCTGATATAAGAAAATGCCTACTTAAATGCAGGGAATAAACAGTGATAGCTATCATTTGTTGAGCACTTGTATGACAGGCGCAGTACCACATGCCCTGACTTTATTTTTATAACAACCCTCTAAAGAAAGATTTATTATCACCCTTTTAGATATGCTGAAAATGAGCATTAGAAAGATTAAAAAAATACTTTTCCTCAGGACTAGTAAATGGTGGAGCATCACTGGAGCCCTGGTGTGTCTGATTTCATAGCCCTGCTTTACCCACTACTCTGCCTTGCTTCTCTTTCTATGGCCAAGTTTAATCTAAATCAGTTGTGTGGACTGTGTAGTTATCAGAGCTGAGGTGAACTATTGGAATACACAACTTTAAAAAAAGGCTTGCTTTACTCCTGCTACTCTTGTTTCTCCTGGTATGTGTGATCAGGAAAAGTTCATATATTATGATCAAAATTATCTTACAAACTTTTAAAAACATAGTTTTGTAAAACTATTTGATAGATAATAATACTTCTGTCAACCTGTCACAGAAGGACAAACACTCTATGATTCCACTTATAGGAGGTCTCTAGACCAGTCAGATTCATAGAGACAAGAAGTAGAATGGTGATGTTACAGGTTGGAGGAGGGGGAAGTGGAGACTCTGTCTTGTGGGTATGGAATTTCACTTTGGGAAAATGAGAGAGTTCTAGAGGTGGATGGTGGTGACAGTTGCCCAGCATTGTGAGTGTGCTTAATGCCTCAGAACTGTACACTTACAGGTGGTTAAAATGGCTAATTTTATGCTTTCTATATTTCACCATAATAAAAGAAAATTAAAATGTTAAAAAAAAAATAGTGCCTTGGTGTCTTTTGATGTTGTCTTGAGGCTGGAGTTGGGATGATCAGGAACAGTTATCATTTGGCCCAATTCCTTTTCCTCCTGCTCTTCTGTGTTTGGTCCTGTTACAGTTTTAATTGCTGTTTAACTCTTTCAGCATAAACTTGATGCCTCAACTTCTGCTTCCTTTGTAACTTCTGACGGCCTGCCCCTGGCTACCTGTGCTCCACGGGCATCTCTGACCAGGCTGTTCCACAGTCCCATTTCTGCTCACGACCATCTCTCTGAAGTCCACACTGGCCATGACTCATCTGTAGCCACAAGTCATCATTTTATGAGCCTAAGTTCCCACTGGTCACCAAGGCCCTCTGTAATCTACCTTCTAACTAAGGAGCACATTTTTTCCCCCACCTGTGCTTTTTTCATTTAGGACAAGATGCTCTGATTACAGACACTAAGGGCTCATTTTCTTTTCTTGCTTCTCAGCCTGCAGTGCTGTGTGCTTGACTTTCATTTGCTCCTTGCTTCTATTCATCTCTGCTTCCTCTGAATGATTTAGTGGCACTTAATATGTAATTCTTAATTTTATTAATTTTTGTAATTGGTTTGGTCTTTACAGTTAGATGAGACATTGTATCTTGGAGTGAATTATCCACCTTCCTGGTACCAGGTGTGAAGGATACAGTTGGAATGAAAAACAGTTTATCAGCTGTTGAGAGTACAGAATAGAGAGGCTTTTCTAGGATGGAAGAGTCACAAGTGAGGCTTCCAAGGATATGAGGAATTAGAAGGTTATGAAAAAAACAATGAGATCATCACTGTTGGAATGGATTATGTCAGGGAGAATAGGGCAATACAGGTGGCAGAGGAAGGTGTTAACCTGACAAATTAATGGCCATAATATGAAGGTCCAGCAAAGGAGTTAACCAACCACCTCTTTTCCGACTCCCAACTGTCTAACTAGAAAGAGCTAAGAAAACTTAATTTTTAAAAAATTGCTTTTATCCTACCATGACAGTCTGACCTTGTCTATAAACACTGGGTAGAGTGTCTTTTTAATAATTTTACTAATACATTTTCCTTAGCAGTGTGGAAGATAGTGCTGAGATTAATCATAGCTGTTAGACTATGCCTCTTTTGGGTTAAGATTCCCCCTCTTCTTTATCTGATCTTCATTTTGTCTATTATGACAGATGTATTTCCTGAGAAAGTAAACTTATCTCTTGGGGGAGGTTTTCCGCTGTGCTAGCTCACAGAGGCCTGAGAGGAAGCATATACTCTTGTTTTATTCAAGGACAGGTCATCTTGTCTTGGATTTGAGCCAAGAAAGCCTGGCAACAAATAATAGATTTTTTACCCTGTTAGAAGTAAAGAAATATATTGTAGGGACTTGCCAGTGCATTGTATACACTGCTTACGTGCGTAAGGTTGAAGAAAGCTCTGTCCCATTGTAGGACGTATTAAAGAAAAATCCTTACTTTTGGTCAAAAGAAGAAGCATACTTTCCACCTTTGCTTTTAAATATTGTTTAGTAATGACCCATGTAAATACAGACTACATAAAAGTAAAACCAATTAAGATTAGTAGGAAAGAGAATTCTCAAAATGCATATTTTTAGAATATCAATTACTTCTTTAATCATGGTAAAATAAAAACTATAGTTTTAATTTCTCATTTAAAATATCATATTTTATATGTTTGAAATGTTGATATTTAAGCCAAAGTAAATACTCTGTAAATTTGGTCATATAGATATAATTGGAGAAGGAAATGGCAACCCACTCCAGTATTCTTGGCTACAGAATCCTGTGGACAGAGGAGCCTGGTGGGCTGCTGTCCGTGAGGTCGCACAGAGTCGGGCACGACTGAAGCAACTTGGCATGCATTGGAGAAGGAAATGGCAACCCACTCCAGTGTTCTTGCCTGGAGAATCCCAGGGACAGAGGAGCCTGGTGGGCTGCTGTCTGTGGGGTCGCACAGAGTCGGATACGACTGAAGCGACTTAGCAGCAGCAGCAGCAGATATAATTATCCCTGAACTATGACCTGAAATTTCTTCAGTCCTTGATTTTAGGCCTGATCATACTCTTAAATATTTTATTCAGGTAATCTGTTTAAGAATCCTTCTAAGAGTGATGACTCAAGTTTTCTTTTTCCTGTGCTTAATAGTCATTTAAAAATTATTTTTATTTAATTTAAATCCTTGATGAAGTACATTTTAGTGCTTACTTTATGTTGTTGTTTAGTCACTAAGTCGTTTCCGACTCTTGTGACCTCACACACTGTAGCCCACCAGGCTTCTCTGTCCATGGAATTTTCCCTGGCAAGAATGCTGGAGTGGGTTATCATTTCCTTCTCCAGGGGATCTTCCCAACTCAAGGATTGAACCCACGTCCCCTGCAGGTGGGTTCTTTACCTCTGAGCCACCAGGGAAGCCCTTACTTTATGTACCTAGTGAAAAAAGTAACTTGTGTATGTAGCAGTCTTTTCAAAACTTTTCCTACTAAAAGCAAATGACCACTTTATCATTATCTATGTATTTTATTTGTATTATGATTTAGTTATGAACTTAAAAAAATAAGATTTTAAAAACAAAGGAGAATGAGTGTCTGGATGAGAGAAATACCTATGAGAGAAAGTGGGGTGCAAGCGTGTATGTGTGTGTGTGATTTAAATGAAAGTTAGTCAGTGTCCTCCAGGTCTCTGTTAATTTCTCTGTTCTGAGATCTTTACTTTCTATGACCTCCTTATTTTTCTTCACCATTAAGAAATGGTCTTTATTTTTGGAGACCTGACACATGCTTATGATTGTTTCCATGTACAGTATTAAAATGCCAGGACTATTAGTACTACCTTAGGTGTTACACAGAACAAGTTAAATAAAAGTGTCTATTTTGGGGAACATAGATAGGAAGCTTGTTCAGAAACACACGAGACCATAAACGCACATTTACACACTAAAGCACGTAGAGAAATGATGTAAGAGAGCTCCCCTCATAAAGTATCCTGTCGTTCTGCAGACCGTGGCACACACTGGCCTCTCAGACCCGTGGTCCCTGGCCCTCCCTTTCCTGCTGATCTGGAAACACCCTGGCCACAGAGGATGGGCCAGTTGTCAGCCTCTGCCATTTCTGCTTGTTGACCAAACCTCTGGAATGGGTCTTTTTAAAAAATTCTTTATTTACTTTTGGCTGTATCGAGTTTTCGTGGCTGCGCACAATCCTCT
Source organism: Bubalus kerabau (assembly GCF_029407905.1). Taxonomy (NCBI): domain Eukaryota; kingdom Metazoa; phylum Chordata; class Mammalia; order Artiodactyla; family Bovidae; genus Bubalus; species Bubalus kerabau. Next base: position 43,869,253 of record NC_073639.1, on the reverse strand, counting down.
TTCTAGTTGTGGCATGTGGGGGTCTTAGTTCCCTGACCGGGGATCAAACCCGTGTCCCCTGCATTGGAAGGTGGACTCTTTTTTTTAAATTTTTTATTTTGTATTGGGTTATAACTGATTAACCATGTTGTGGCAATTTGAGGTAAACATTGAAAGGATTCAGCCATATGTATACATGTGTCTGTTCTCTCCCACACTCCCCTCCCATCCAGGCTGCCACATAACATTAAGCAGAGTTCTCTGTGCTCTACAGTAGATCCTTGCTCGTTATCCATTTTAAATATAGCAATGTGTACATGTCCATCCCAAACTCCCTAACTATCCCTTCTCCTTATCCTGGAAGGCAGGTTCTTAACCACTGGACCACCAGGAAAGTCCCTAGCGTGGATCTTTTATGTTAATTATTCTGTGTTCTCTCTCTCTCATCTCTGTATCTATCTATCTATACTGTATAGAGAGTGTACATGAAATATAAGGATGTGCGTTTGTATATGCTCAGTTACACAGTTGTGTCTGACTCTGTGTGACCTCATATACGATAGCCCACCAGCCTCCTCTGTCCATGGGATTTTTCAGGCAAGAATTCTGGAGTGAGTTACCATTTCCTCCTCTAAGGGATCTTCCCGATCTAGGGATCGAACTAGTGTTTCCTGTGTCTCCTATATTTCAGGCAGATCCTTAACCACTGAGCCATCGGGAAGCCATATATAACAATGGATTTTATTTATTTGTACAGTTTGTGATATGTCATATTTGCACAGTTTATCCGCCTACCTCCAGTGTTTCTTCTATACTTTAAGTCATTGTGCAAATATCCCCACATGCTACACATCTCACTTTGTATCAATATACCATACCCTCTTCATCACCTATACTACATATTCATTATAAAGGCTGTTCTCAGAGCCATTGTGGGCATGGACTCACTTTACAATATTTGATCAATAAAGTGCCAATCTGAAAAACACTTTTGAACTACTGAGGTACATATTCTTAGTGAACTATGGAGAAGTACATTATTGGTTTATAATATTGACTTGGTTTGATTGTAAAATAAAGCATACCCCCATATGTTATTTCATGCATGTGTGTGTTTGTGTAAATATGATTTATCAAAAATTTATTTCTAATTTACATATATAGAAAAAGCTTAGAATTCTGTAAGTTTATTGGCAGAGGCTAATTTTCAGGGGATGGCAGAGGATGAGATGGTTAGATAGCATCACTGACTTAATGACATGAATTTGAGCAAATTCTAGGAGATAGAAGAGGACAGGGAAGCCTGGCATGCTGCAGTCCATGGGGTCTAAAGAGTTGGGCATGACTTAGCAACTGTAACAATAACAGTTTTCAGGGATATCTGAAAATGTGTGTGATCTTCTGTGATAATTATTTTATTTTCTTATAGCTCTATTTTGAAGTGAAGTTTGCTCAGTCATGTCTGACTCTTTGCGATCCTGTGGACTTTACAGTCCATGGAATTCTCCAGGCCAGAATACTAGAGTGGGTAGCCTTTCCCTTCTCCAGGGGATCCTCCCAACCCAGGGATTCAACCCAGGGATCCAGGTCTCCCACATTGCAGGGGTTTTCCTCATAGCTCAGTTGGTAAAGAATCTGCCTGCAATGCTGGAGACCCTGGTTCAATTCTTGGGTCGGGAGAAAGGATAGGCTACCCATTCCAGTATTCTTGGGCTTTGCTTGAGGCTCAGCTGGGAAAGCTCTATTTTAGAGATCTGAAAAAATAGAGATTAAGATGGGAGCCCCTTATTATGGGTTATCTCCAATAGGTCAACATTTCACTAATTTTAAGTTCCAGTGTACACCATCATGCCTTTGATAATAAGAGAGTGAAATATGGCTATAGAAAAGGTATATAATTATAATCTTTTGATTGTCTCTCTTCTCTAAGAAAAAAAAAAGAATGGGTTCAACCTAACAATTTTACTCTTTTAAGTATTTTTAATAAGTGAAGTCACTCTTTTTTCATTTTTCTCAGTAATTAAGAAAACTTTGGAGTTAAGTGGGAGTGTTATGCCATGTAGTATTTCTGAGTTTTCTGGAACTGAGACGTTCACAGTACCTTTAATAGTGAAAAAGATTGCCTAGGGATGTCAGTAAGAATTCAGAAGGATTCTATAGTTACTGGGCTACAGTGGCCGGGTTAGTAGGTCAGGGTGAAAGGTTTGTAGAAATTGAGGGATGGGTACACTTTACATGTCAGGTTTCCAGTAATTGAGAATGTCAGGGATTAAATTAATTTTTTCTTTATGGCTAATTAGACTTAATTGTTTTCTTTATTTTCTTCATTTTTAAATGGCAATTTAAAAATATGAATTTTTTATAATACCTTTATACTAACATATAAGGCCTCCTATCTCTTATTGAGCACTTCCCTGGTGGCTCAGACGGTAAAGAAGCTGCCTGCTCTGTGGGAAACCTGGGTTCGATCTCTGGGTGGGGAAGATCCTTTGGAAAAGTGGGTGGCAGTATTCTTTCCTGAAGAATTCCATGGACAGAGGAGCCTGGCAAGCTACCGTCCATGGGGTTGCAAAGAGTCAGACACGACTGAGCAACTAACACACACACATACACATGTTTCTTATCGAAAACTTCCATTTGTGGAAATAATCAAATATCAAAATCATACTACTTTATTTATTTAATTTGATCATGCCATGCAGCATAAGGAATCTTAGTTACCCAATCAGGGATCAAACCCACACTTCCTGCCATTGAAGTGCAGGATTGTAATCACTGGATTGCCAGGGAAGTCCCCAGATCATATCCCAGATTAGCTTTAGGGATAACATTTACCCAAAAGTGAAAATGAAAGTCTCTCAGTTGTGTCTGACTCTTTGCAACCCCATGGACTCTAGCGTGCCAGGTTCCTCTGTCCATGGGGATTCTCTAGGTAAGAGTACTGAAGTGGGTTGCCATTCCCTTCTCCAGTGGATCTTCCCAACCCAAGGATTGAACCCAGGTCTCCCACATTGCAGAGGGATTCTTTACCAGCTGAGCCAACAGGGAAGCAACATTTACCCAAATATAGAGATAATTTTAAACCATTTTATTTACAAGAGGTACCCTTCGAATAGGTACAGTAAATTTTACTGCTTGTTTTGTCTTGTGTTATGGCTGTTTAGATGGTAGTTTGGTCTATGGTTTGTCTGGTATTTGTTTTGTTCATAATTTATAATTAAAAAATACATAGCTATACATATGCTTATTAAAGAGAAATAGAAAACAGACAAAGACAGGAAAGGATCACCATTTTACTACCCAGATAAAATCATTGGTAACATTTTGATACATATCTTTGTATTGTAGAATTATACCATAGCATAAAATCTGGCAATAATATTTGTTCTATATTTCCCCCATATATATATATGTAGAAGATATATATATACACACACACACACACACACACATATCAGATCAGATCAGTCGCTCAGTCGTGTCCAACTCTTTGTGACCCCATGAATTGCAGCACGCCAGGCCTCCCTGTCCATCACCAACTCCCAGAGTTCACTGAGACTCATGTCCATCGAGTCAGTGATGCCATCCAGCCATCTCATCCTCTGTCGTCCCCTTCTCCTCCTGCCCCCAATCCCTCCCAGCATCAGGGTCTTTTTCCATTGAATCAACTCTTTGCATGAGGTGGCCAAAGTACTGGAGTTTCAGCTTTAGCATCATTCCTTCCAAAGAAATCCCAGGGCTGATCTCCTTCAGAATGGACTGGTTGGATCTCCTTGCAGTCCAAGGGACTCTCAAGAGTCTTCTCCAACACCACAGTTCAAAAGCATCAATTCTTTGGTGCTCAGCCTTCTTCACAGTCCAACTCTCACATCCATACATGACCACAGGAAAAACCATAGCCTTGACTAGACGAACTTTTGTTGGCAAAGTAATGTCTCTGTTTTTGAATATGCTATCTAGGTTGGTCATAACTTTCCTTCCAAGGAGTAAGCGTCTTTTAATTTCATGGCTGCAGCCACCATCTGTAGTGATTTTGGAGCCCAGAAAAATAAAGTCTGACACTGTTTCCACTGTTTCCCCATCTATTTCCCATTTGAGACACATTTTAACTATTATGAAACTTCTGTCATAATCTGCCTTGTCTGTTTTATAATTTTAAAGTTTGCCATATAATATATATTAATATGTAACATGGCATGTGTGTTGTAGATAATGTAGCATATGAAATATATAGAAATTAAACATTGAGGGAAACGTTATTTGCTTAAGAACTTCTTTAATTAGTGTTAGAATTCCATTCCAGTATGGGAAAAAAAGAATCCAGCGTGATCTTTTAGTAAAGTTTGCTGTAGTCATACTGTTGTGCTTTTCTTGAAGCTTGTGCAAAATTTTAAGATACAAAAGTGTCAAAAGAAAAAGTGAACTTTTAAATAGCTAAAGAAAATATAAACATCTGTGACAATGCTTCTTTCCTCTTCCCATTCCACCATAGAGTGTGTCTTTTATCACTGAAATTCTGTGTTCCTTTGAGTTGGGCATGTTTCTAGACTTCTTCTCCTGTTTTATTTTGCCTCTCTCCTTCCCCCAAAATTAACACCCTGATTTATAACTAAGATTTAAAGAATGTCTTTGGTGAACAAACATCACAAAAGTTGATAGTAGTGCTATAATGAAAAGGTTATTCTGCTTTAGAAAAAGAGCTGTAGATAAACTATGCTGCTGCTAAGTCACTTCAGTCGTGTCCAACTCTATGCGACCCCATAGATGACAGCCCACCAGGCTCTGCCGTCCCTGGGATTCTCCAGGCAAGAACACTGGAGTGGGTTGCCATTTCCTTCTCCAATGAATGAAAGTGGAAAGTGAAAGTGAAGTCACTCAGTCGTGTCTGACTCTTAGCCATGCCACGGACAGCAGCCTTCCAGGCTCCTCCGTCCATGGGATTTTCCAGGCAAGAGTACTGGAGTGGGTTGCCATTGCCTTCTCCATAGATAAACTATATGCCTCCAAATTTTTTCTCAAAACAAGAGAACAGAAGAGGAGAATATAGATTGTAGTTCTCATTTAATAAAAGCGTCTTCAGTATTAGTGGAATAAAATGTCAAAATAAATTGAGCACTCATTAAATTAGTAGCTGGTAAGAAGTCTGTGTTGATACGAAAGTATGTGGATTAAAAGAAATGCATCCTTATGTAAGAACACCCTTGACTAGTGCAGCAGCATTCTCAAATCATTGTGAACCATGAACTGTAATGGGAATAAAAATCAAAAGTTACTCACATTATTCTTGTGCTTTGTTTATCTAAGTTTAATTGTGTTTGGTTTGAAATTATATGTTCTACTTAATTGTCTTTTGAAAAGAGAAGATTAATAATGAAGCAATGTATTTTGAATGTTTTCTTGTGGTTTTATCCAGGTTTCTATAAAAATAATTTTAAAATATGGTTTGGAAATCATGCATCTGGTTGGAGTAGCATATATTTAAATGCTGGGTGGGTGAGCAGTTGGGACAGAAAATACATAGGAGAGCCCTGGCAGGACTGTCACATGTGATTCAACTAGACAAAGAAGGAAATAAGACTTTAACTGTGCCACAAACAGGGGTAGGAAACAAGATAAAAGGAAACCGGTGGTGGAAGGGGGAGCTTTTTGCAAGACAAACAGAGTAGCTCAAGCACTGAAGTTTAAGTGTTCATATTCGAGCAAGGAAGAGTGAGTGGACTGGCGTGACTGGTGTGGAGGGGCACCTGGGGGACGTGGGTGGATGCGGGAGGCCTCTGAATGTCAGGTCAGAGAGCTTTGGCCTGATGCTGTCAGCTTACGTGATAATTAAAAAGCCGTTCACTGTAGAATCTAAGGAAATAGAAGTGTGATGCGGGATTCCAGTGTCCGTGATTTTGGTTTCTGAAGTCCGGGCTTTGTGTTTAGGTCTTCCTTCAGGGTAGCTGGTAGGCACACTGTCTCTGTGGATCTGCACCTAGCTGACCAATCTTAAGACATTGTGGCTTGGTTCACCTGATGGTCAGTGACCCAGTATTTTCTTCTCAGACTTTTCTGATGTGAGGTGGATCCCGGTTTCAAAGATGTTAAAATAAGAAAGAAGCTGTGCATCTTATTTATTGATTTATTTATTTTTGGTGTATAGAAACTAATTTTATTTTTTGAAAAAATTTTATTGGATGTTAGTTTCTACCATGGGCTTCCCAGGTGGCGCTAGTGGTAAAAAACCCACCTGCCAATGCAGGAGACATAAGAGATACAGGTTTGATCCCTGGGTTGGGACGATCCCCTGGAGGAGGGTATGGTGACCCAGTCCGGTATTCTTGTCTGGAGAATCCCATGGACAGAGGAGCCTGGCGGGCTATAGTCCCTGAGGTCACAAAGAGTTGGACATGACTGAAGCTCTTAGAAGCAGGAGCAGTTTCTGCCAAACAGCAAAGTGAGCCAGCTCTGTGTAGTGTGTATATGTGTGTGTGTATATATATATAGAGAGAGGAGATTTTATACATATAATCTCTATTTTTTGGATTTCCTCCCCATTCAAGTCACCACAGAGCACTGAGTAGAGTTCCCTGTGCTATACAGTAGGTTGTCACTAGTTGTCTATTTTATACATAGTATCAGTAGTGTATATATGATTGGGATTGACATAAAAGCTATGCATCTTAGAATCTGTGAAATGTACTCTTAGCCCCATTAGTATAACGATGTGCTTAATGTAGCGGTATTTGTGTATTACAATAATAGTAGTGAGCAGTAAGTTGTGGAGCTAAATGTACAACACTTGTTTTAGGGAAATGTGTCCTGTGTTTGATCCTGGATATTTGTGAGCAGTTCTTAGCCCCTGTCTTAGGCTTACTCGTAGACGAGTAGCAGGAAAGAGACCTGCTGACACTTCCTCTAAGTCTCATGGATGGGAGGCAGGGAATGTGCCAGGCAGCTGGAGCCTGCCAGGTGGGTGAGGGTGGATGTGGGAATTAAGGGTGTTTCAGGCGGACAGATTTTGGAGATTTCAAGTAGTGCATCAGGGTTGTCCTGATAGGAGAGTGAGAAGCCCAAGGTGAAACATGGTTGGAGATGCCTGCTCCCACATTGGTTTCAATACCATACTCTCATCATTTGTAAGATGCTGTTATTCCTACCTTGGAGGAACTTGAATCCTGAAATACATTGAAATAACTATCCAGGGATCCACTGGAGCTTCCAGAACTTAGCAGGGGATGGGGGAGGGAAATCTCCCAGAGAATGTGATGGTATTCCTTGTAACCTACTTATAACCGATGTAGAAGATGAAAACTGTAGTCTGACCAGTTGTAAACTTTGCAAAGAAAGTTATGTGAAGAGAAAGGTTAGTAAAAACTGTAGCCTTGTGCTCAGAGCAAGGCTCCAGAGGCCAGGAACCTGGATCTATTGAGATGGCCAAAAAGTTCGTTCAGTTAGGGAATCCATTCAATAAAGTTCTTGGTGAAAAATGTGTGTGGTTTTTTTTTTTTTTTTTTTTTTAATGTTTTACTTAAAACAATGAAATTTTGGCCAACCCAGTATATTCTGGCTTCACTACAAGTTGTATGAACCTGGCTAAGTTCTTCAGCTTTTCTACTGCATGAAATCTTCATTTGTAAACTGGAGATAAAGGGTGATGTGAAGATTAGAGGTAACCTCTATAAAATGTTTAGAGGAAAGCATGGCCCATAAGCACAATTCTTACGTTTTTTTAAAGGTACTGTTTATCCAGGAAGTGGGCTTCCTTGGTGGCTCAGATGGTCAAGAATCCGCCTGCATTGCAGGAGACCTGAGTTCTATCCCTGGATTGGGAGGATCCTCTGGGAAAAAAAAATGGCAACCCACTCCAGTATTCTTCCCTGGAGAATCCCCATGGACAGAGGAGCCTGGCGGGCTACAGTCCATGGGGGTCACAGAGAGTCAGACACAACTGAGCGACTAAGCATAGTACAGCATCCAGGAAGTAAGGAGAATTGAGTCTGTTGTGCAGGTGAATCAGAGACTGTGTTAGTTTTTCCGTTTGCTTAGATGACCTATCCGTAAGATGGTTTGCTTTATTTTCGCTACAGTTCCATACTCAGAAAGCTACCTTCTGTTTATCAATTCAATATTAGAGTTAAAAAAAAAAAAAAGCAATAATGTCAGTAGCTAAAGTTGAAGGCTTCCTATGTTCTTAGGCAGTGTTCTAAATACTTTTCATATATTATCATTTAATCCTCACAACAATGTAATCCTCTTTGTATATGTAAAGAAATGAAGGCATAGAGAGCTAAAGTGACTTTCCCAAAGTCGCGCAGCTGATGCATGGTGGAGCCAGTGGCAGTCTTTTCTTGTATGTGCAGACGCACGCGCTCACACATGTGCGCACATGCAGATCTAGTTTTGGAAACTCCGTGAAATACCTAAATTTGCTCCTGTTATGTTATTGCAAGGTTGGACCAATGCTTTGTTTTCTCTGTGCCCTGCAGATTATAGTCCTCATCAGAAAGTTTGAGATTAGGTTATTCCTTCCCCTACATTGAGTCGATTTCCTTTAGTGTAAATTTCAAAAGGATTGCATATGCGTGATGTAGTAAGTACCATTCTTACCATAAAATCTAGAGTACTTTGATCTTGAAGGAAAGGAATGTATTTTATCCTCCTTCAAGGTTGACTAGAATCACAAGGATACAATTTTGTATTGAAGAAATACTCTAATTCTTTACATGGAAGTTTTCTTAATGCAGCTTTTTACAGGAAGGTTACCATGCTTATCTGAGATTTCCCATCTGTATGGTTCTCCAGAGGTCTCTTAAATTACTCTGTTTTTAAAGTTGAAAATAGAAAAGAATCTGTTTTTTGACTTACTGTTTGGATGATATGATTGCTGTCTTGTTTCCAGTTAGGTAAGTAATTTATAAGGCGCTTATTTTAGCATATGGCCAGATGAAAGAGTTTTCTTATCCAGACGATTTAGCAACATTGTCTTAGCCATCTTAAAATACAGATAAGTGAATAATAATTAGGTCCATCTTTATTACAATTTTGACATTTTCTTTAGGCTCCATCACTGTTAACACATACTCTTGGGATTGTGGAATATAATTATAACTTGTAGAAAGCTGTACTTTCAACTGAACATCACAAAATGATCTAAAATCCAATGATAGTCTTGTGTTAAGAACAGTCTTGTGTGTGTGTATATATATATATTTATATTATATATATATAATATATATATTTAATTTTACTTATAAGTGGTATCGTATGATATTTATCTTTGATTTACTTGTTTGGGACTGACATGTATACAATGTCTTAAAACGGATGACCAACAAGGACCTACTGTATGGCACAGGGAACAGTGCTCAATATTCTATAATAACCTAAATGGGAAAACAGTCTGAAAAAGAATGCATATATGTGCATGTGTAACTGAGTCACTTTGCTGTACACCTGAGACTAACACAATGTTGTACATCAACCATACTCCAATATAAAATAAAAATTAAAGAATTCTTGTCTTGGCTCTGCTCCTGGGCCTGGGTTCAGTGTAATCCTCAGTAAAGAGGAGGGTGTGTGTGGCCTCGTCCTTGGCCAGACTACAGAACATCCTTCAAGGCATAGGTATGAAGTACTGGTGCAGTTAGCCGTGGGTGTATTCATTACTATATATTATTTCTTCTCTCTCCTTTCTTTGCTCCTTCAAGTATTATCCAAAGATGTTGTGGGAAAAAAGATACTGCCTTTAATTGCTTTATAATAAAATTAATGAGAGGCTTTGCAGCATTAGCCCGAGTCACAGCAAAAGGCATGCACAGTGAAGTGCCATGCGCTTCAAAACTCACTTATAACCACTGCCCCAGTGCCTGGCATTGTCAAGCGTGCTGATAAGGGCATTTAGAGCAAAATCGGCTTCGTTTCAGCTGTGAGCCTTTCTCCATAGTGATAGAAAGGAAGGAACTATTCCGGCGAGGGTTTTTGTTTAGTAGAACAATAACATACATACCGAGAACTTGCTTTGAGCCCTTATTTCTGAGGTTGGCTAGCTGTGCAACTATTAGGCAAGTCATGAAATTTCTGTTTTCTCAATTCACAACAGAGATCATGCTTACAATACCTGGTTTTCCCCCACAACATTATTTGAAGATTATGGATGATTATGGTAATACGTTATTTTACTTAGTGCTTTACATAATAGTATTTTCTTCAGTCATCAAAGTGAGATTAGGGGTGAAGTGAGATTCTCTGAGTCTTACAGGTGATAAACTTGAGGTTTAAATAAGAACAATATAAAAAGAGTTAATTCTTTCAGAATCTTTTTGCAAACTGTAAAGCCTATGTGAGTGTCAGTTATCAATGTTAGATGATAGCAGTCCAGGGTCATTCCTGTGTGGGTTGGAGTCCTGCCTTTTCTTTGTGGCTGTGAGGCATTAAGCAGGTGAATTAAGTGTTCGGAACCATTTTTCCTAGTCTGTAAAGCTCTCTTCGTGGTGCTCACTTCGTAGACTGCTTGGGAGGGTTCCATGTCTGGCACAGGGTCTGGCTCATGGTGGCATCCATGAACTGGACTCTCCCTTTTACAGCCAGAAAATTTCCCTTCTTTCGTTTTTAAACAGAATGTTGACAGCGATTCAGATATGTATTTTCCCTTATCTAATTTTAAGTTCATGGAATATGATTCTCTCTGTTGGACATCACAGAGCTGTGATGATTTGCTTTCAGGTTCATCATTAACTACTTTTTGCAGATTGGTACTGGTTTTCAAAATAGCTCATAATAGATTTTAGTTGCTAAGAAAAATTCCTATTTCATTTTTCACAAGTACTTTAAAAAATTTCCCCACTTATTAAGTGATTTTGTGCAAGCAGAGCTGCTTAGTAAGACCTGTCTTTGTAGTCATTTCGTGTGTGTGTGTGTGTTTGCAAGGAGGTATTTTTAGATAGTTTAGCTGAACAGCAATCTGACGTCTTTAGAGGAGACATCAGTTCATTATGTGGATACAAATTCTATGCTTTCAGCTTTTATACACCAAGTCTTAATTTAAATCTGTTCTTCTTGCCGTTTCTAACGAAAGAGACTCTATCATGGTATGTATTCTGTTTCTTCCTAAGGCTGGCCTTTCTAGTTAACCTTTGCTTAGAGAAATGATCAAGGTAGAAATGGCTTTATTTGCTCACAACTTAATATAGATTATGGGAGCAGGGGATTTTGGGTCATATTTAAATATGCCGTTATATATTATGCTACACAGTATTTCTCTATTGCATTGTGGTTCAGGGGATTTAAAATAGTCATTATGGACTCATAAATGCTGCTTTCTTAGAAGAAGAACATTTTAAAGGCCAGGATGTGGGAGTTCTATACCTTTTAACTGTACATATTGCTTTATCGGTTCAAAAAAATGCCTTTTGCTTGGTGAAAGATAATTTCATGCTGAGCATGTAAGAGAACGTGGTTATTTGCTTTCGTGTTGCTCTAAACACAGTGTTATATATTAAGTTGTGATGATATGTTTTCTCTCTTTTTTTTTTCCTTTTTCATACCTTTTAAAATTCTGGGAAAAGAAGCTCTTGCAGCTTAAGCATATTATGTTAGTTGTTTGTGGCGCTTGTTCTCACAAAAAGATGCCTTTGGTTAATGACAAGCATAGAACTTATGTATTTGTTTTTCTGATTTTACTATTGTTAATTTGGGAAAGCTATTCATAAGTTCAAAAGGTTTTTAAAATTAATGTTCAGAAATATTCTTTATTCATTCTCCAAAATTTAAAATTTATATCTAATTCATGCTAAAATGTCAAAGTTTGAGTGAAAACTTTTGTTATTCATTCAAATGTGTTATCTGTGTGGGGTAAAGCTTCCAGAATTTGAGGCACTGATTTATCATTTTTAACTCAGTTATTTGATAATGTATGAGCCAACTGGGATTTTAGTGATATTTTAGTTTTTGCAATGGGGTTCTTTATATTTTGCCTGACTTTATAGACATAAAGTATTACCATAGAGAGATGAGTTACTTAACCTAAAGAAAGACATGATCTTGGAGAGTCAGGAAATAATGGACATAGATCTTAAGATGCAGAGCTTTCATTCTTAGGAAAAAGCAGTAAGCAATATCCACATATCTGGAGGGGTCAGACAGGACATTTTTATAATATGAAAAACAGGAAATCCTAAAGCTTTGACATTTTTAAAAAATGCATTCTTGTTCTTAAAAATTAGTGGCGTTATGTAACCATTTAAGAATTTAGCTGAAGCCTGATATTAAGTGACTCAGATTCCTAGCTTCTTAATGATGCTTCTTTACAGTGAAATTCAAGCAGTTACCAGATTCTTGAGCCATGAGTTCATTCTCCCTCCCCCCAAAATTTGCATGCCATCAAAAACAGACTGCTGCCAGAAGAGGTGTGAGTGCTGAAATTCTTATATGCTAAGTGTAACATACTCCATATCAGGCTGTTTCTCAGTAAAATCATTGATATTTTCTTTTAAGAGAAGTGACCATCTTCAGGCTAAAGTTTCTTTACTGGAAAGTGGCATAAAAGCTCCTGACTCTGGCTCTATTGGTCTCTCTTCTTACTTCCTGTAGCACCTCCAGGAGACTAACCGTTGCTCTTTCAGGACTGTTTCCCCCAAATCAACCAAGAAAGGCCCCTGCCTTCTTCTGACATACGCAAAATAAGATGTTGAAGTTAACTTTACATTAAAATAATTGAATTCCCATGTTACTTCCGCTTTTTGCTAGTATGTATCTAACATGTTTGAGGCTTCCCTGATGGCTCAGTGGTAAAGAATCTGCCTGCTAATGCAGGAGACACTGGTTTGATCCCTGGGTCAGGAAGAGCCCCTGGAGGAGGAAATGGCAATACACTCCAGTATTCTTACCTGGGAAATCCCATGGACAGGGGAGCCTGGCAGGCTACAGTCCATGGTTGCAAAGAGTCAGACACAACTGAGTGACTGAACAACAACAACATCTAACGTTTACATTAATGACTTAGCTCAAAAGGGACAGAAAATTTGAGACCTTCTGCCTCTTATTCCTCCATCTGTTTGTTGACTTCCAGAATCATTACCTCATCACAGTAGAACAGTGTATCCTCTTCCTCATTGTCATAATCATCTGGATCATCATTTATTATTATTATTTGTGTGTATATTAACCTGGAAACACTTAACGAGCAGGTGAAAACTTTTGCACAGATCCCCCCCGATACACACATACAACCAGACATCCACTGGTTGATTATAATAAAATTCAAGACCATATATTTCATTGCCCAAGAGATGTGATGTGGATGGTGTCACCTTGAATTTGATACAACCAAAATAAAACTTCTGAGTGTTTTCTCAGTCACCAACCCAAGAAACAAACCCAGCTAACCAAGCAGGCTGCAAAGGCTTACAGTTGTACAGTTTTCCTCCCCTCCCATTATTGACATTACCATTTACTGAGAGATTAAAGTCCCAAACCCATGAGTTACCTTTGGTCTTTTGGGTTACTCCAGACTCCATGCTCTTCTGCAAGTCTTGTTTTATCCACCCTCCTGGCCTTGGTTCCTTCTCCAATGTCATCACCCTGGTCCAGGCCACCAGCATCTTTTTCCTTGGACGGTTCCCACTGACTCCTGCATTTCCCTGATTTCTGTGCTCGCCCTGCTCCGTGCCATTCTTCACAGAGCAGCCACCTTATCTTAAAAAAGATGAATCAGACCATGTCCTTTCTTTTAAAACTCTGTAGTAGTTGGAATGAAATCTGTACTCCCTGCAGAGCTGGGGCACGAACTGGTCTCATCTTAGTTTCCTCTCTCATCCACTCCCCCAGCTCCTTGACCTTCCTTTTGTTCATTGAACAGACCAAACCATGGAGTCTTTCCACTAGTTATTCTTTTTTGCCCAAGTTCAGTCTCTTGGGACCTTCTGGTTCTTAGACTCTCTGATCCCAGGTGCAGGAGGGTCTCCTGCCAGGCGAGTCTGGGGTAGCCATGCAGACATTTCACACAGGGTGAACATGATCTGTCAGGCATGTTCACCCTGTGTGAACATGTTCAGGCATGTTCATATGATTGTGTTGTTCTTGCTGTTATGGTTTGACTGCTCATTTATTATGTGCCTGTTGAAATGTAAAGCCTCACAAGAGTAGGGACTTCAACTGTGAGATACAGCACTTTATCTAGAGTGTCCAAGATATGTTTACCATGAAAAAGCCCTTTAATAAGTATTTATTGTATGTGACCAATGAAGTAATAAAAAGTACAACAATGCAGATATAGGCAGACATCATTGTTTCACCTTGAGAAGATTCTTTCCCCCTTGGTTAGATGAACTTAGGTGAAATGAAATAAGCTCTAAAGGCTGAAGGCAGTAAGGACCCAGCAGACATCAACCCTTGAATGTTTTCTAATGCATTAGCAATCCTTATAATCAATTAGGACTAACACTGTTACCTATAAGAATTTTTTTATAATAAGTCATGCAATTCTTTAATATTATATAAAATGTGGAAATTTTATAATTAATTAAAATTAATAAAATATGGAAATAAATAGCAGCAAAAATTTTCTGGTATAAGCTGTTTAGGAATTTTGGACAACATGAAGCTGTAGAGCTCCAGTCTATTTGGAAAGAATATTAATATGGTTCATATGAAGATCAATCTCCGAAGGTCTTAATTCAGTGCCAGAAACAGGTTAACGTACTTGCTTGTGTTTTTATGTGGTGGGAACGCGACTATCTAAGATGATGAAAGTTACCTGCATTTCTAAGAGTATTTGTCTTCATATACATAAATCATGAAGTTGAGGTTAAAACTAATCCTACCTTAATTTTGGTCTATACAACATAATAGCTCATAATGGGAGCTTTATATCGCCCTGTCCTGATGCAACTTCTATGGGCCATATCAGCAGTGCCCATTGTTTTATAATCCCTAATAATCTTCATTCTGAATCTAAGGGGAAGAGTCTTTTAGCTTAAGCATCCCCAAGAGGGCTTTCTTGTGCCTCAGAATTTGAAAGCACCCTGAAATTTGTTCTTTTTAAAATTCTCTGTACTTTGTTATGTGTGCATGCTATAACATTCTTAGATGTATTTATTCTGTGATTAAATCTTCAGATTACTATAAATGATACCTAAACTCTAAAGAGTCAAGTCTAATTATCTTAATATGACCTTAAGAAAAGTAAGGGAAAATAAAAAGTAAACTTTTATTTGTCTGCAATTTTGTTGGACTGAAGTATTTAAAAGAGTAAGGTAGAAAGAGACAAAATCCTAAACCTTTCAAAATGGAAAATTAATTTTAAACTTAAAAGTATGTTCCTTCCTATGTTGATATTGTCTTTGCATAAATGAATAAATAGAAATAAACTTTTTTCAAAGAAAAGTTTCTTTTCCCTTTTACTTTCTTTCAGAATACTTGTTTAAAAACATTAATGCTACAATTTACATTGTAGAAAAATTGGAAAATATTCAAATTAATTTTATTACATGAAAGTAAGATCTGGATTCTAGTATCAAGCGTGCCACGGCTAGTTCCTTTTCTTGACATCAGTTCCCACAACTTGAAATGAGAAGATTATGCTAAATAAATCCCTAAAAACCCTTCCAGGTCTGTAATGGTTCTTTTATACAAAAAGTTGCATTTGCATAATGCTTTATATTACTAGAGTTCATTCACATTGGTCCTACATTCTCAGAACTGCTTTGTGGGGTGGGCAGGACAAACCTTGTTATATCTCCTCCACATGGGTGAGGAAGTTGAGCTGTAAGGAATTAAAATGATTTCTTGAGTCACATAAACCACTTGGAAGCAGCCATGTCCTGTTTCTACAATTTCATGTTATAATTTATGACCTCCTAATGCTAATTGCTGGTTAGGAGCTTGGTCAAAATAATTACTCATTTTGTGAGGATATTTAATAAATTACCACTCTGTAGTTAGGAACTTGAGTATTTTTATAATCTGACCCCTTGTTCCTGGAAAACTTGGCCAGGCACCCCCATCTCTTACAGGAGGCTACAACTAATTACAAAAGCGGTGTAGCCATCAGTGACACATAGGTGATCACCTCGATAGCAGTTTACATAATTGGAATTTTATCTTGTGTGAAAGTCAGCCAATTGGTTCCAGAAGCACCTGTAAGCATTAGGTTAGGTTTTGAAAGTCCGTCGTTAAGTTTGTTTGCTGTGGTCCTGAAGGCAGACCCCACTCCATCCTGACAGTCCTCCCATTCTCCCTCTCTACCACCCCAACAGAATGGTTTATCTTTTTAAAAAATTTGTTTTATTGAAGTATAGTTGATTTACACCCTTGGGTTCATTTCTGCTTTACGGCAAAGTGAGTTACTCATATACATCTTCTTTTCCACTGTGGTTTGTCACAGGATATTGAATGTAGTTCTGCATCCCATACAGTAGGGCCTTGGTTATCCGTTCTGCATCTAACAGTTGCATCTGCTAATCCCAAACTCCCAATCCATCTCTCCCCCAACTCCCTCCCAGTTGGCAGTCATAGGTCTCTTCTCTCTGTCTGTGAGTCTGTTTCATATATAAATTCATTTGTGTCATATTTTAGATTCTACATATAAGTGATATCATATGGTATTGTCTTTCTTTGTCTGAGTTATTTCACTTAGTATGATCATCTCTAGGTCCATCTATGTTGCTTTAAATGGCATTATTGCATTCTTTTTATGGCTGAGTAGTCCATTGGTATTCCATTGTATATGTGTACACATGTTCTTTATGCATTCACCGAGACACAATGATGTAGAAAACCTTACTGGATCCTGTTTGTTGCCTGTTTAAAACCCCAGTGACTTCCCATTGCCCTTACAATAAGCCTCCTGTGTAGTAGGACTGATTCCTACTACTCCGAACCTCTTTACACCTCTCTGCCCTTCAGTCACCTTGAACATGGTTGTTTCTTGAGCATCCCCAAGTTCTTCCTACCTTGGGGCCTCTGCCCTCCGTGTTCTTTCCATCTGTCAAGCTCACCCCTGGTTTCCTGTCTGGCTGGATCCTTTGTGTGTATTCACCTCTTGTCTCAAATGTCACTTTCTCAGAGCAGCCTCCCCAGGTGCCCCATCTAGAATAGTCTCCCCAGTCCTAGGTATCACGGTCCATCGCATCACTTGCCCTTTAGTGTTCTCTTTATAGAACCGATGATATCTAGAATTCTTTTATTTGTTTATTATACTTAACCCTTCTTCACCTTCCACCCCAAAACCCTCCCACCTCCAGAAGTGTCAATTCCAGGGACCAGGGCCAGTCATTGCCAAATGACAAGCTCCTAAAACCGTGCCTGGCTCATTGCAGTCAGTCAGTGAATCCTTGTTAAATAATTAAGTAGATGGATGAATCTTAACAGTTCTGAGTTCAAACACTCTTCATCTGCCAGGTTCCTCTGTTGGAATCTATATAGACAGGAACTCAAAAAGTTTTGAGTCCACAAGTTTTGTCCTGACTTGCAGGAAATCCAAACTAAATACATTGCTTTACTATGCTTACTGTTAGCCTGGGTTTAGTATAATCTCGTCAGTCTCCTTCTATTCCTTGTCTTCTCACCTTTTGCTGGCAGTCTTATCTGTAATTGCTGAAACACAGGAATGATTGTTGAACTGGGTGGGGAGAGGCATCCTGATTCATTTTGTCTTGGTCTTCAGAGTCTTCAGCTCTAGACTAGGGTTAATAGTTCAGTGATTTGTGTGTTTATTCAGCAGTGACTGCATTTCAGGCTCTTTGAGGCACAGGAAAGAATGATGGAAAGGCACGCATGAGCCCTTTTGGACTCACCCAGGGAAGGCTGGGGCGGGTGGAGCAGTGGCTTCTGTGAAGGGTGTTGAGCTCTGGGGTGTCTGACAAGAACCTGCCCTCAGGAGAAGGCTTCAGGCATTATGCTGCCCTGGCTGAGGGTATTCTGCTAGGAGAAAGGAACAACAGAGGCTGAGGAGAGAGAAACTCGGCATGGTATTTATTACTAAATAACCATAAAGAGCTTCCACACCTAGGGCAGAGAATGAGGGGCTGAGAGGAGTGTGCAAAGATCACCAGGAGAAGAGGTGGGTGTGGAGGTCAGAGGTGTGACCCTCTCCCTGCGGTAAAGAGGGTCCCTCACTGGCTACCAGCCGGGGATTGGCATGATCAGGTGCATATTTTTCTGTCCTTTTTTGGACGTTTACTTGGTTGCAATTTGGAGAGGAGATAAAAGGGACATAAGAGATTGATGCAGGAGGTGGTGCCCCAGTGGTGTTAGATGAAGTGGGAGAAGCTCTGCAAATCCCCATCAGAGGCTCAGGTGCACAGTGGGTGCTTGGCCAGATGTCTAAGGTCTTGGTTCTGCTGAGGGTGAATTGAGGCTTTGTCACTTCTAGGCTGTGGAAGGTCAGCTGTGTGTATCTGAGGACGTTTCCAGGTTGTTTACGCTGTGTGTGCGTGTGTGTGCATGCACATGCAAGCACTAGTGACACCACAGATGATATGAAACTCATAATAAGATTCCCTAAGTGTATCTTCTTGATAAATACGATTCTGTTTCCCCAATTTAAACTTGGAATTAATAAATGAATATGCATACATATACAGACTTAGAAGTTCAGAGAAAGTAGTTGAAGTTTAAGGCAAGTAAAAGCTTTGTAGAGTACTAGATGTTGGTGTTTGTTCAGGAAGAGTGTGTTTTCTAAGACAGTTGCTCAGTTGATGTTGTAAATAGACCCTTGGCTCAGATGGTCAAGAATCCGCGGGCAAGGCGGGAGACCTGGGTTCGATCCGTGGGTTGGGAATATCCCCTGGAGGAGGGCATGGCAACCCACTCGAGTATTCTTCTCTGGAGGATCTCCATGGACAGAGGAGCCTGGCGGGCTACATCCCATGTGGTTGCAAAGAGTCGGACATGACTGAACGACTAAGTATAGTACAGTAACTGAGAAATGCTGGAGCCTTGACGGAAGTGAGGGTGTTAGGAAGGAGTCGTCTTGTGAGGTCATATGTGCTTCACTGTTTCCTGGTCACTCATACTATTTGCCCGGTGATATGCTGTCTGAGGTTCACCAGTCTAAGCAAACAAACAAATGAAAAAGGAAGACTGGAGGAAAAGAAAAATCTGTTAGCCTTTGTGCAATTTTGGCAGCGTGTGTCTTTGCTGGCCCTAGGCAATGAGTAATGCACTGCAAATGTTCAGTTAATTCTCCCCCAGTGCCCTCCAGACAGAGCTAAAGCAATGACATTATCTGGTGTGCCAGGGTTGACACACAAAGCCCTTGAAAATAGATGTTAAATTCAATGTCTTATCTCTGAAGTCCTTGGAAATTAATGCTAAAATGAGTATCTTTATTGTTGAAGGAAAGGGAAAAACTGATAATACTAGACACATACCTACTATTTTTTGTGAGTAACTTAAGAGGGATAACGTTTAATTATTTTTTGGTTTAAAGATTATTGTCTGGCTAGGTTGTAATACTCACTGGAAAAGCAGCAGTTGTGGTTGTGTTTGAGTGAAATCTAGAAGCACGAGCAGTAGAATCTGAGATATCATTTGAAATCTAGGTGGTTTCCTGTCGTGCGCGTGTGTGTGTGTGTGTGTGTGTGTGTGTGTGTGTGACATAGATATAAGAGGAACGGGGTGGGATTTTTCAGTAAATAGAGGTATATAGCCAATGTACCCAGAAAACATGACTTAGACTAGATACAGCTTCACAGCTGAGTCGTTGCCATGGGACATCCTCTAAGATGAGCTGTGAGTTCCTTGTTTGTTGATGGTCTCTTGGTACAAGTTATAATAAACATCTTCTTTGTATTTAAGTTATGTGGAATTACTGTTGAATATTTCTCCAAATGGCAATAATACATGTCTACGTTAACCATTTAAGGAAAATGTTTAAATTCGTAATGCTGCATGGTTGAGTGCTCAGAACCTTCCGATCTTTCCATTTTACTCAGGAGGAAAGTCAACGTCATTCCTGCAGCTTCCCCACATGATTTCCCATGGAATCTCTCTGTGCCCTAATTTTCTCTGGTCGTCTTGGGGCTGGTGCTGACTTCCTAGCTGTTCCTAAACATACCAAGGCTGCCATGCCCGTGGCTTGTGCCCTTGATGAAACACCTGTTTTCACATGTGTGTCTGTAGGGTGCAGGCATTTGCTCCACTGTGGTCTTTACTCAAATGACATCTTAGGAGTAAGGCCTCTCACCCTCTACATCCCATATCCTACTTAATTTTCAC
Organism: Bubalus kerabau; assembly: GCF_029407905.1. Taxonomy (NCBI): domain Eukaryota; kingdom Metazoa; phylum Chordata; class Mammalia; order Artiodactyla; family Bovidae; genus Bubalus; species Bubalus kerabau. Next base: position 43,849,075 of record NC_073639.1, on the reverse strand, counting down.
TTTCAATTTACTTACCTCTGTGTGATGTATTCTTACCTGTTCGATGGTCTTCCCTCCCCACTCCTACCATCCTACAGCCTGCACACAAATGCTAGGAAATGAAGGATTCTATGGAATCAAGGGTTTTGAATACATTCAAGTTTCTTCCTAGGGAAATTAAGTTTCATAAATTCCTATTTTTCCAAAGAATATAGCTTATATTTCAATAAAAGTATTTTTTCCCCCAAGCAATCAGTCTGTTCAATGAATTTTTGAGTACTTAAAATCAGTTGACTAAGTAGGTGGCTTCTAGACTTAATTTTCCATTAAAGCTGTTAAGTGGTACTTTTGGAGGACAGATAATTATTTTGGAAGCCTTACATTCCCATCATGTAATATTTGCATATTAAAATTTGGCCAGGTGCCCTCTGAGCCCTAGGGTGCTGAACAAACCTGAATCTATTTTATACTGTTTTGGGGTCATAAGGTACCATCATAAGTTGATTTTGTTTTGCAGTTGCACAGAGAGCCCAATACTTTTTCATAAGATATTTAGTAACTGTATTCCTTTGGCTTAGGGATATACTAGATTTCTTTCTTTTTCAGTTCAGTCGCTCAGTCGTGTCCGACTCTTTGCGACCCCATGAATTGCAGCATGCCAAGGCCTCCCTGTCCATCACCAACTCCCGGAGTTCACCCAAACTCTTGTCTATCGAGTCAGTGATGCCATCCAGCCATCTCATCCTCTGTTGTCCCCTTCTCCTCCTGCCCCCAGTCCCTCCCAGCATCAGAGTCTTTTCCAGTGAGTCAACTCTTCACATGAGGTGGCCAAAGTATTGGAGTTTCAGCTTTAGCATCAATCTTTCCAGAGAACACCCAGGACTGATCTTCTTTAGATTGGACTGGTTGGATCTCCTTAAAGTCCAAGGGACTGTAAAGAGTCTTCTTCAACATCACAGTTCAAAAGCATCAATTCTTCGGCGCTCAGCCTTCTTCACAGTCCAACTCTCACATCCATACATGACTGGAATGTATGTATGGTATTTCCACTGGAAAAACCATAGCCTTGACTAGAGGGACCTTTGTTGGCAAAGTAATGTCTCTGCTTTTTAATATGCTGTCTAGGTTGGTCATAACTTTCCTTCCAAGGAGTAAGCATCTTTTAATTTTGTGGCTGCAATCACCATCTGCATTGATTTTGGAGCCCAAAAAAATAAAGTCTGACACTGTTTCCACTGTTTCCCCATCTATGTCCCATGAAGTGGTGGGACCAGATGCCATGATCTTCGTTTTCTGAATGTTGAGCTTTAAGCCAACTTTTTCACTCTCCTCTTTCACTTTCATCAAGAGGCTTTTTAGTTCCTCTTCACTTTCTGCCATAAAGGTGGTGTCATCTGCATATCTGAGGTTATTGATATTTCTCCCGGCAATCTTGATTCCAGCTTGTGCTTCTTCCAGCCCAGTGTTTCTCATGATGTACTCTGCATATAAGTTAAATAAGCAGGGTGACAATCTACAGCCTTGACATACTCCTTTTCCTTTTTGGAACCAGTCTCTTGTTCCATGTTCTAACTGTCTAGTTCTAACTGTTGCTTCCTGACCTGCATATAGTTTTCTCAAGAGGCAGGTCAGGTGGTCTCTCTTAATCTTTGCTGAATGCAGTACCTAGCACTATTTGACAGTTTTATTCATTAACCTTTTATTATTTGTCTTCGTACACTATTTGTAAGATCCATGAGAGCAGGGAGTTTATCTCACTCGCTGCTGTTAGAAAGCCAGGAACAGTGCCTAGCATAAAGTAGGTTTTCAGTAAGTGTGTTTGACTGAGTAAGTAAAGGAACTCCAATGTAGATTTTATCCAAATGATACATGAGACTATGAGGTCAGGGTGTTATTAGAACCCTACCTACTTCTCCTTAGAGTTTGGAATTTCACCATGGAAGACTTTTCATAAATAAATCACAAAAAAGTATCATCATATTTGTATTTGTATGAGTTCAGATAATGTGAGCCATTGTACCAAACCAAACAAAACACAAGGGTTCAAGCCCATTGAAAGTTTATTATCTGTTGCATAGAGTCTGAAGCAAGAACTCTGGATCACTTAGTGGGCAGTTACCCTCTAAGCAGGGTTCCAGGGTCTGGGCCCCTCCACATGATGTCTCAGTACTCCCACCTTCCCGCAAAGCTCTGGTGTCTTCTGCCAGAGCCTTTCATGATGTGAGGAGAAGATCATGGCAGATCTGTAGGAACCATAAATAAGTAGGGTGTGGACACAGTGTCCATTGCTTCTGTATAGTCATCCTCCAGAGGCATGAACTCAGTTATGAGCTGAAGAATACTTGTGGGGTAACATCTTTAATTTTGAGCGAGGCTTTCTTGCCACTTCAATTATTAAAATTTATTTTTGTTTGAAAAGAGGGCAGCTTAAGACATCTGGGGATCCCGTAGGAATCTTTTTTTTTTCCTTGACTTTAAACGCTCATTTCCCTAATTCCACATTCCCATGAGCATTTTCACAGCTGGGTTACCTGCCCACACTCCCTTGGGAGCTCATCAGGGTTGTTTTCTAATTGGTCCTAGAACCTGTCTTCTGGTATCACCAGTGGCTCCACTTCATCTCTGGGGATCACTCCTTACAGAGCATTGATCCCACTTGGTCCTGGAAAATATGAGAACTCAAATTTTAGTAACTGTTGATGAGTATTATCATATGGATAATCACAAATTTTGCTAAAAAATACTCCTATTAGATTGGTTCTTGTAATAGAAAATGAAGCTATGGTTATATTAGTGTAATGTTTTTCTGGATGTTTTCTGTGTAAATAAGGGAGAAAGAAGATGGATATCAAGATTGAATTAGAATTTGGCCCCAAATGACAAATTTCTAGAGTCAAGATAGAAAGTGAAAAGTGTGTAGTTTTTGGAGCCTTGTACTTGGAAGCTTTGGACATGCCCCTTGAGCTATTTGTTGGCACTGGTTCTTCCAACAATTAAGTGTAGTATCTGGACTTTTTAATATATATTAGAACAAGCGTCTTCAGATATTCACCACATTGATCGCCATGTAATACATGAACCCCAAATAATAGTGGTGATTATTCCTCACATGAGGAGAATATGCACAAAGGAGTTGGGTTTCTGTAGGTGAAATGCTGCCCAGAAAGTCTTTCTCAGTCCCCTGACTCAGTGCTGACTGTTGCTCTGTATTTTGTTGAAAGTGTCTTAGACTAAATGATCTAGAATTTTTTTTTTTAATCTCTCAGAGAAAGGTGTGTTTTCAGAAAAGGGATTATCTGCTCTGTGTGTGTGTGTGTGTGTCAAGTGAGAATGGAGTGGCTGTCACTTGAAAACCATTCTGAAGCTGTGTTTCTTCACAGACAACAGGATATACAGATTAGTTAATCAACTACTTCAGTATTTCTGTGAAAGGTTATATAGTTTATTTTAGATCCCACATAAACCTTCTCATTTTGAAAAAAAAAATGCAACTGTCTTTCAGATGACAAACTTTCAGTGATTCTGATTTACTATAGAACTGTTCTCACTCTGCCAGGTGTCTTTCTTGAAGGTGATGAAATTAGTTGACTAGCTTATAAGTGACTCTGCCTGTGAGTGTGTGTATGCAGGCACACACTTCTCTGATTGTCAGATGTTAGGGTTATTGTATATTAGGCAAGCTTTTGTTCTGCCAGAGTTAACTACCAAAGAAGAAGTTGCTTTTGTCTCTTAAAAGCAACCTCCGGGCTGTGGACCAGTACTTCCTGTCAGATCAGCAGTGGCATTAGATTAGAAATAAAGTTCACGATAAATGTTGCATGCTTGAATCATCCCAAAACTGTACCCTGCTCCCCCATCTGTGAAACCGGTCCCTAGTGCCAAAAAAGTTGGGGACTGCTATCTTACATTATGAGGTTCTCTCTCAATTCAGTTTATTTGTATTTTTAAACAATGAAGTACTCTTCAATAAGGAGCATAAGCAGTAAGGACCTCAAACAGTGCCAGCTAGGAGTGATGTCAGGGTCTGCGGTGGAGCTGGAACAGAGGAGTTACAGGATTTTCCTGTTTCATACAGATTTAATACTGATTCTTGGATATGTGATCTCAAAATTGCAAATACTGGCTATTACCCTAACGTTTTAAAGATTAGCTTATAAATAGTAAATGATATTGTAAAGAACCTGCAGGACAAATGAAAAACCAACCTCACTTATGTTTTAAGGTATATCACATACCTATTCAAAAAAATGGTGGATCTCAAACAATTTAGAAGGAATGAAAAAACTACTGGATGGCTCAGAAAGTGGCGTTGTGATGTTGTTGGTATTGGAGATAAAGATGTAAAGTTTTAATTTGTTTCATGAAAGTAAGAGTGAGCAATTGTTTCAGATTATTGTTTTTCTATTTGATTTTGAAATTTGCATAAGAAATGGCATTCATAAATTGTTATAAGCAGCCATTTGAGCATTTCATCAATATCCATGAGAGTTTTCAAGTCAACCAATAAATTAATAAATACATTAAAGTTTAATGCTTAAGTGTATTCATTGCAGGGCCAGGCATCCAGAAATCTGTCTCTGCCATCTTTTCACTTTACAGTCTTGATGGAAATGACTTAACTTATCTGTATCTTATTGTACTTCTATCGAAAATAGTCATAATAATGCCCAGTTCATGAGATTCTTGTAAGAACAGGGCCTGGCACACAGAAACTGGTGTATAGGTGATCTTACTGTTGGCTACTCCTGGAGAAAATGGGCCACAGCCTTACATTTTGGAATATATGGTACTTAGATCATACACTTTCTCCTCCTAATAAAGAGTCCACTTTTCTGTTTTGAAGTGAAGTTCACACAGGTTTCTGTTCAGTGCTTTATCAACATCCAATAGAAAAGGCTTCTTAAAGGTATTTGCTGGAAAATACCAGTTATATGACTAACAACCTTTCAATCAGTTTACTAGTTTTAATTTTTTATTTTCCTCAACAGGGATCCTAGTTGTTCTATTTGTGTTCAGATTGTGCTTATTTCATGAATGTAGGAATTAAGTTTTAGATTGTTAATACATACCACTTTAGCCACTGAAGTTTATGATACATGTGTTGCTGCTGCTGCTGCTGCTGCTAAGTTGCTTTAGTCGTGTCCGACTCTGTGCGACCCCATAGACGGCAGCCCACCAGACTCCTCCGTCCCTGGGATTCTCCAGGCAAGAACACTGGAGTGGGTTGCCATTTCCTTCTCTAACGCATGAAAGTGAAAAGTGAAAGTGAAGTCGCTCAGTTGTGTCCGACTCTTAGCGACCCCATAGACTGTAGCCTACCAGGCTCCTCCGTCCATGGGATTTTCCAGGCAAGAGTACTACCAATCCTTAAAAACATGAGGGCGGTGTTTCTGCCCTGGAGAGAGGGCTGGGTGACCACTGCAATTCAGGAGCTAATTCTCACATATAGAAGTATATGTTTGGACAGAAAAGTGAAATTTTAATGTATATAAACTTTAATTATTAAGTCCTATCTGTGATACCTCGCTCCAAAACATTGTTTTAATGTAGGGAGATTGCAAGAACTTTTGGAAAAAGGCATGACCACACTTGCACCACTCCCTCCCCTCCCTCCAAGAGACGTTTGTTCAAAGTGTCCTCAAGTAGTGGTGTGCTAGGATGGCAAGAACCACGCACCTTGTGTCCTGGCCAAACACACAACTGATGTGGAGGCTTTTACAGTCAAGTGTAATGGGCTTATTCACACAAAAGCACAAACTCTCCAAGGTGTTATCACTTTGAGAGAATTCTCAGCTATGAACTTTTATACAAAAGAGTAATTGGACTGTAAGCATTATCATGACAACGAGGTTATTTACTTTGCAAAATGTAGTATGGTAGTCTAACAGTGAGCTCTTCCATATAGATATGTGATTTGTTTTAAATGTGGCATGTAAACTTTGGGGGGATATAATAAGTAAATTACTGTAAAGGTGATGATAGGTAGGACAGTGTCAAAAATAATTTTTCCCCCCATTGAATTTGAAAACTATCTGATTTAAGCTGGTGGAAAAATGGCAGAGGGAATAGAAAGGGAGAGGGGCAGCTGCAGGTGGAATCTGCTGCTGCTATTTAGTCACTCAGCCATGTCTGACTCTTTGCAGCCCTATGGACTGTAGCCCACTAGGCTCCTCTCTCTGGAATTCTCCAGGCAAGAATACTGGAGTGGGTAGCCATTTCCTTCTCCAGGGAATCTTCCTGACCAAGGGATTGAACCCACGTCTCTTCTGTCTCCTGCATTGGCAGGTGGATTCTTTACCACTCTTGCCACCTGGGAATCCACTAGGTGTGGTCTACAGGTTATTTTATTTAGCCACTGGACTACGTTATTGAATATATTCATTTTATAGAAGAAAGTAAGGTGCACATGGGTTTGTTAACTTGCTCATGGTTGCTTGACTTAGGAGGAAGTTGGACAGAAGATAACTCATTATATAAAATGAGGCTTATGCCTTCTGAGCCTGACAGGAAGCTGGGAGAATATTAAGTTCTTACAAATTGCTAATCTTTTGGCAGGTTTCTCCACTAGATAAAAGCAGATTTTTGTAGAACTGTTCCTGTAAAGCATAGTCATACCAATGTTTTAAAATGCTTACCTATATTTTAATGAGAAATATTATTAGATTTATTGCATTATTATCTCATGACCCTTTGGGGAAAGCTCTGTTTCTTGCCTTAATTTTATGAACAAAAGAAATTGTGTACTGTTCAGGAATACTGGTGATGGATGATGTATTATTCAAGGATGGGTCCTGGGTCTAGAGCATTTCTTAATGGGATATGAGAAGTAAAAGTGATTTCTGATGAATAATATTCAGCATCCAAATGCTCAGTTTTTCTGGTGTTCTTAAGTACTATGAATTATAGAAATAAAAGTTGACCATAGTATAAAGTGGTCTTAAAACTGAGCTACCAAATATTATTCCTGCCTATTCAAGCTGTATGTAGAAACAGATCAGAGTGTGTCAGAACTCAGTGTTAGATGAGTTTTGGTAAAAGAAAAACTGTATGTGAGTGTATATATACACACACACACACATACACACACACAAAATATAACTTGCTTTTTAAATTTTATTATTATTATCATTATTATTTTTGGCTGCACCGTGCAATACTGTATCTCGTTCCCCAACCAGGGATCGAACCCATGCTCCCTGCTGTGGAAGCATGGAGTTTTAACCACTAAATTGCCAGGGAAGTCCCAATATGACTTGATTTGAAAGCACAACTTCAGTCCTACTGTGGGTGAGGTACAGTGTCTGGAGCTGGGTGATGACTGACTGTTGCGGCCCTTTCTGGGAGCTGCTCAGTACCTGCTGGCATCTGGACTGGATTCCAGCCACAGGAATCCAGAACTGGGGGGATCCTGTGTCTCCCCGAGTCTGCATGGGGTAGTTTATGGCCGACTTACCACTCTGCTAGTTTCTGAGTGCCAGGCCCTCCTCTGTCTGCTTTATACCCAGTCATTCACTTAATCCTCACAACACAGGTTTTTCATAAATGAATGAATGAATGGAAAATATAGGAGACTGTATTGTCACTAACACCTCAGGAAAAAAATGGGAAATGTGTTCAGGGATATACCAGCTCCTCCCCACCCAGCTTGGAAACATGAGCATGAACAGCGCTCACAGGACTCTAGTGATGATCTGGGGAGATCACTCATTTGGGTAAATTCTTAAGGATACAGCTTACATGAAGCTCCCCTGTAGCTCAGCAGTAAAGAATCCACCTACAATGCAGGGGATGTGGCAGGAGCCGTGAGTTCGATGCTGGGTGGGGAAGGTCTCCTGGAGAAGGAAATGGTAACGCACTCCAGTATTCTTGCCTGAATAATCCCATGAATAGAGGAGCCTGGCAGGCTACAGTCCATGGGGTTGAAAAAGAGTTGGTACAACTGAGCGACTAAACAACAACAACAAGTTTGTAGTCACTGAGGATAACACTTACCTTAGGTGGTGTCCTTACTCAAGATGAACTGCCATGGAGGATTGGATAGGTTCTGACAGTCACTCCAAACCTTGTGTGTTGTGTTGTAACTACTTTTTGAACTAAAGTGATTCTGGGATTAGTTGGGAACATTTTTAGTTAGGTGAGTTTCAACTGATGGTGACAGTGTATTTTTTGTTTTATTTTGAACTATTGGATTTCTCAGCAGTCCGTAAAACTCTATTATGTTTCTGTTACATATCCAGGGATACACTGGCCCTTTCTTGCAGAGCTGGAAAACATGAATATAATTTTTTTCTGGGAAGGAAGGAGGGGGAAGAGGGGTAAAACCCTAGTCTCTACTATGTTAGCACAACTTCGGGTAGTTTTACCAATTCAGCAAAGTATTTATCCAGAGATGTCAGAGATTTCAGTTCTTGCTTACTCATTTCATTTATGTTCAAAACAGAGTTCATTCAGTAGCTTGTGATTTTATAAATGCCAATCATTACATTAATAAATAAATCAAAGACTATCAAATGCCTGTTCATATATGAGCCTGAAGTCTTCTGTAACACTTCTTCCTTAAAGCTAATTGTTAGAGCCTCCTTGTTTCTCCAGAAAAAAGAAAACAAACAAGTTATTAAATAATTGATACCTGGATTTTGAAAAACTGTAATTCATATTAAGTTTATACTTACTTTATGCATTTAAATACATTTACCATTCCTATTTCTTATGTAATTAATAGTGTTTATGGTTAAACTATGATTCAGTCATTTGCCTGACAATACAATTGTGATTCACAAGTACCATTTTTTAGGAATATAGATTACTTGATCCAGAAAAAATTTGAGTGGTAATGTATTCATATAATCAAATATTTTAAAAATATATAAATAGATTCCTTTGAACTGTGCTCTTAATGAATTGCTATTAAATGTATTGGTATTAAGATCAAAACATGTAAAATGTATTAATTTCCCATTTACTTATTATTTAATTTTATTCAGGTAACTACTGTGTGTAGTCCCGGCTTCAAAAACTTTTATTTTTTGAACAGAATTTCTGTGATAAGTGGTGACTAGAGTCATAATTCACAACCTCACTTTAATCTGAAATTTGACTGAATAGTAGTAATTTAAGTAGGCCGTTGATCAAGCCTAGAAAAGCTAGGAATAAGTGCATTTTTTATTTTTAGCATGTTATCCTTTTTTTTTGGATATGATTTACTCAAACAGGGAGTTCCTGTCTCCCAAGGTTCAGGTGTCACTCTTGCCTGAGGCTGAAACGTGGGTGTCTGTACCCATGTTTGCCCCCTGCCTCCCAGTTCCATCTGGTTTGTTTCCCTCTGAAAGACCCATTTTCCCTAGGCCTGGACTCGGGCATCTAGTCTGTTGGTTGTGTGGCTGGGCCCCGTCTGAGCATTTCAGACTCTTCCCTTATGGGAATAGCCTCCACACTCCTCCCATTCCATAACCTTGACTGATGTGTCCTGTGAGTAACATTTAATCGTGAGACTGTTATCCCTGTCTATGGGAAAACATTTAAAGCTTTCTCAAACATGACTTCTCTGGTAGCTTAGCTGGTAAAGAATCTACCTGCAATGTGGGAGACCCCAGTTTGATTCCTGGGTTGGAAAGATCTACTGGATAAGGGATAGGCTACCCACTCCAGTATTCTTGGCCTTCCCTGGTGGGTCAGCAGGTAAAGATCCACCTGCAATGCGGGAGACCTGGGTTGGGAAGATCCCCTGGAGAAGGGAACGGCTATCCACTCCAGTATTCTGGCCTGGAGAATTCCATGGACTGTTCCATGGGGTCACAAAGAGTCGGACACAACTGAGCAACTTTCACTTTTTCAAACATGACATCTATTCTAATATAAAGAAAGAGTTAATGCTGAAGTTTATATTCTTTTATATTCATTAATGAGTTTAACATCGTTTCATTGTCTGCAAAGAACAAAAGTAGTGGTGGGGAGAGAAAAAGCCATGTTTAAAAAACTATGTTTGATTTCTTTTTCTGTTGTGCAATGACTTTTGGGATAGCAGAAGTTACCTTTGGAATTGGGGGTGTCGTATTTACCTTGGTATTTCCTGTCCCCAACAGAGTGTCTGACGTAGCAGGTACTCAATAAGTCTTTACAAAATAGAATCGAGTTAAGCATGGAAGTATTTCTTCTTTCCTCTTTACGTGGTCTTTTTGGTTCTTAGCCTGACAAAGCCACGTAATTCTGCTCCTTGTGGCTGTAAGTGAGCATAGATGAATAGATTGTGGAGTGTCTCTACTGTTAGCTTCAGAGCTCAAGCCTCCTGGTGCTCTCCTCATGGTGCTTTTAGTCAGGAGAGATGACCAGCTGGTGGACGCTGAAAAGAAGCGTGTCCTTTGAGACTTGAATAAATAACTGTCTAATGAGTAAAAGTTCATTAGATAGATACATCTTTATTTGACATATTCAAGTTAATTTTTAAAAAGTCACACTGCGTGGCACATGTCAACCTGAGTTATCTCTGTAAAAGACAATCAATAGAAATCAATTTATTGTTCTGTAATTGCATGTATTGGGTAATGCTTTTTAAAGTCACTAAGCCACTTAGTCACGTTTCTTCAGGTGCATTTTGTGGCAAATGACTGCATTAAACGAAGTGTAGCCAGGGTGATGAAAGGGATTTATCCTGCAGATATCCTGCATTGTGGATAAAATATATAAATTCTCAATTTAGGAATTTTTGCATATCTATTCTTTGCGGGCAAACTGTTATTTTCCCAATTTTATCTATTTCACATTTTCAATTATCGGGTAAAAAAGCATTCATAGTGAAACATACATCATTTTTGCAACGATTTCACACATTTGTATAAATATCTCACTTCTCTGAGCTTCTACAGCATATGTCTTTTTATCTGTTTATTTGGCATCTGTTTATATGTCCCTTAATAAATTTATGTTTAAATTTCTTTGTATATTTTGTCTCCCATGATGTTAAAAAATACAATTTCTATGCAGACTATTAAATGTTTTTTTTTTTTTTATGAAGAGAGTCTTTTTTTTAATTTTTAAACTTTTTATACGATTTAAAGGTTACTTTCCACTTACAGTTATTACAAAATATAGACTATATTCCCCATGTTGTACAATACACCCTTGAGCCTGTCTTATACGCAGTAGTTTGTGCCTCCCTCTCTTCCACGCCTCTGGTTCCCTGCCCCGCCACCCCACCACTGGTAACTACTGGTTTCTTCTCTATATCTGTGAGTCTGCTTCTTTTTTTGTTATATTCACTAGTTAGTTGCACTTTTTAGATTCCATGTGTAGGTGATACTATACCACTTTTGTCCTCTGTCTGACTCATTTCACTTAGCATAACGCCATCCAAGTCTATCCATGTATTATGTACTATTAAATATCATGATGTGCTTATTAAGTCAGGCGTGAATGGTGGTGGGCATAGATACACTGTACCTCTTTGTTTGGAACCCCAGGTACGAACCTCGTTGATCCTTGCCATGAACCTGCATCACCTCCCCTGTGAAGAAATAGCCTCTTGATTTTGGAAGGAGAGAAGGACAGAGGGTCCTAAAAGAGAAGGGAGTGTTGCCAAGGCAAACTCTTACTTGAGTTTTATTTTGGAAGTTAGTCTTTATTATTCAGTAGCCAAATAGGATCAGTATGCCAGCAGAAAAGAGAGGTGTTTATCAGTGTGCATGGTGTCAGTTAACATATGTTTTGAAATATCAGGTTTTTTATTGGTCAGTAGTTTGTGTGATATTATAGATAAACAGCACCCTTTTTGAATTCAAAGGAATTAATAATAACTTACAGGAGTCTAAGATCTTACAGGGAGCATTTTCTTAGCATCTCATTCACTGACTAGCACATAGTAAGAGGAAAGGGGCTCAGTAAATACTTGTTGAATGGGTAAATGTGTGAATGTTTCCTTTTTCAGTGCATTTTCTCTGCTATATGGGGAGTGATAGAAACGTTTGAGGAATGCTTAGAAAATCTGTTCAATAGAGGCAGTTTGTATGTGAAGTTTAATCATGAACAAGTAGAATCTTGATTTTTATGTGTTTGTGTATAGATAGATAAATGTTGTCCATAACCTTCTCGATTCTGCATTCTCTGAGAACATTCTTTTCTGTTTTCTCCATAGTGCCTGCATAGTAACTTGTGTAACCATACACTTCCTCAGTTCTAAGATCCTCATCTTTTTAACCGTTAAATGTCATTGGGGCATACATGAACCTCAAATCTGTTTTCTTATTTAGGCTGTCTCTTGCCACAAAGTTGCATTTGTGCTGGCTGACAAATAGTAGTAGACTAATTTGCTCATTGATGTATAATTTGAAAATTGTAGCCCATTGGATTCAGTACTTACCAAGTTAATCTTAAGCACTAAACCCACCTATTTAAGCATTGAATTGAATATGATTTAAGGCTCATTGAATGCCCTTAAACTTGATTTTGTGATTTTTGGTAAATAGGACAGTGTTTAGTAATTGTGAACTTAAAAAAGGAAGGAATTCATAGTACTTTTGGCTAAATGGTGTGAAATAGAGTATAATACGATTTTTAAATGTCTTCTTCGAGTTCTGGATTCCAGTTGTAACTTGGTGTCTCCTGCTCCTTCCCCAGCTTCCTGCAGATTTCACAAAGCTACACCTCACTGACAGTCTCCACCCACAGGTGACCCACGTCTCCTCCAGCCACTCAGGATGTAGCATCACTAGTGATTCTGGAAGCAGCAGTCTTTCTGATATCTACCAGGTAGGAAGGTATTTCCTTATCATTTGCTTCATTTTCATGTGTTCTGAGGAGTTCTGTGATTCTTCATTGATAGAATCTGTAAGGTAAATATATGTGTTTATATTATATGTGCAAAAGTGGACATAAATGTTAATGTTTATGCTTCACACAGACATACAGTATGTTGCACGTTTGTTTTAGGAAGTCAGATTACAGTCTGATTGTATTTGCCTCTGCTAGGCCTGTTACCAGAATTTTAAATAGAGTGGTCGCAATGGAAATGTTTCCCTTGACCGAAATATTAGTAAATATTTTAATAATTTGACTATAGATGTACTAGGTTTATGCCTCTTTCTTGACTAAAATTGTAGGGGGAAACATCATTATTATGCTTCCATGCTAAGTTTTTCTTTCTTTTTTTTTTTTTTTAAATGTCCACTTATTATTAATTCTTCATATGCATGCTCTCTAATTAGACTTTTTTTTTTTAAACTTTACATAATTGTATTAGTTTTGCCAAATATCAAAATGAATCCGCCACAGGTATACATGTATTCCCCATCCTGAACCCTCCTCCCTCCTCCCTCCCCATACCATCCCTCTGGGTTGTCCCAATGCACCAGCCCCAAGCATCCAGCATCGTGCATCGAACCTGAATAAAGCCTTGGGTATGACAAAATGAAGAGATTATTAAGATTGGATCACTGAATTATTTTTCTTGTGTTATTTTTACTAACTGTAGACTTGGTTATTTGTTTAAAATGAATTCTTATGATACTGATGGATAGACAAGAAACTAGAACTATGGAATTTCAAAAACATTTTCAAAGCAAAACAATTTTAATTTTCAAGGAAGAGTTCATTTGATTAGAAAATGCAAATTTAGGAAAAGTGACTAAAATAGGCAAAAAAAAGGTCCTGTTTTTGGAAGTCTCTCAGTACACACAGCTAATATGAAATTTTGGATGGTTTCAGACAAAAGAACATAATACGTACTTACCTTATAAAGTATAATTTTTGTCTCCTTAGGAATTGTGATATGAGATGTCCATAAAGGAATCTTTCTTGGAAATGTTATAGTCGATGTATTCAAATGATGCTCAGTTTCTATTTAAAAACAAAACAACAACAAAAAAAAACTTAACTAAAAGTAACTAAACAGAATACTGTCCAGGCAAAACATTTCTTTCTAAGTCTTAAATTTAGTAGCTCTTAGAAAATTAATTTTCTTTTCAGGACACACTAGGTACCCACTTTTCTGTAATTCAGAAGTGTTGTGGAGAGCTCACGGACTAATAAGTGAAAGCCACAAATGCAGTTATTTGCAGATTCTTGGCTGATTATGAACTTTATAAAAAAATCTTGCAATATGAAATGTAATTATCTGACTCTTTAAAGTAACTTTTCAAACTTCTACTTTGATGCATTATATGTTAACTTGTAATTAAATCTTACAGAAGTAATCTCATTTTCATTCCCCACTCCCCCCCATAATACCTATTTTTAGAAGTTGATTTTTTTTTAAAATGTTTATTCAAGAGTATTCCTTACAATAGAACAATGAACAGTGTAAGTAAAAGTCTTGCTTTGGCTTGTGTTAATTAAAACATCATGATAGAGCCTTTGCCTTCTACACTTTGAGATGATCGTACACTCTGAAGATCTTTAGTAAGAACACAGATTGAGATCATAGAAGTTGCTCCTGTTTTCTTCAGGTATAGTATCAGCCTGAACAGAGTGCCTAGAAGGTCAATTTATAGTAAGAATGAAGTGAGTTGTCTATATCCTTTATGGAGGCATGTTCTGAGGGGAACTTCAGCTTATGTGTTATTACCTTGGGTAGGTTGGGAAAAGGTGTGCAGAGATACCTGATGGTAGTTCTGCTGCCTCCTTCATCCCCCCACCCCCCAATCAGGATGTCTGAAGATCCAGACCACGGTGAGAACTCCACCTTGCTCTGAGGGGGTTGGTGTTTACAGCTTGCAGTTTGACTTTATTTTGGGATGTAGCTGGAAAAGAAGACTCCTGTGTATTTTGATTTATTTTTGTTGCATTTCAAGGCCATTCATTTCAAACTTGATGACAGGCATGTATCCTGTTAAGTTTATATCCTACATAAGAAAAAATCCATGGTTATATCCAAGGATTTGGCTACTGATTATATAAGACTAAGGTTAACTAAAGATCCCTAGGAGACCATTTCTGTTGTCTTTAAATCAGAAATTCTTAAGGTGAGAAGAAACCTGGCAGAGGCACCTGGTTCAGTGACCAGTCTTGTGTTTGAATCCCCTACTCCCTTCCTGTCAATCAAGCATCCAGTTGATTCTTGAACAGTTCCAGTGATGGACAACCAGCTCCCATCGCAACCCCTTCCACCTTTGTACAGTTCTGACTTGGGAGAAAGCTGTCATGATGGAGTGGTCTAAATGCCCATGAGGTGGATACAAAGAGGTTGGAATGAAATGCTGTGTGCAGGAGAGAAAAGGGTAGAATAATTTTTCCGAGAGGATTGGAGGGGAGGAATTCAAGAGCAAGGTGGAGTCACTAGCTTTAAGAAAAGAAGTGTCCTCTGTTTAAATAGGGGCTTATGAAGGTAGATTTGGAGTGGGGAGTTTGTGTCTGCTGTACCTGAATTCCCTTGTTCAGAGTGAGAGGGTTGGCAGATAGATTCACGGAAAGACACATTTTGAAGTAATAGTTTCAGAGAGCAGGGGAGCAAATTGACCAGAGCATTGGAAGCTCAATTGAGTTGGTAAACTCAAATACAGAGTGATTTCCCTCTGCCCTGATAATAATTTTCTTCACAGCAAGCACAAAGAAAGCAAAGATTTGGCTTCCCCTGGGATTGACACCTTATTAAATAAGTGTAGCAGAAAGACAGATGGAGCTGCATGTCCAGCTCTTTCTAATGCAGGGCTTTGTTTTTGCAGTCCTTCTGTCCAGGATGTTTTCTCCTAGCTTGATGGCCTTTTCAGCCTTCATTTTTAAGGACCATCTTCTTAGAGAATTCTTTCCTTATTACCCTCTGAAAAGTAGATCCTACATTTTGATTCCTTTCCTGGCTGGTCTTTTTTTTTAAGCTTTAATGGAAACAGTTATTACTTTCTAATTTGTTATGTCTGTCCCCCCAGAAGAAGCAGGAACATCTCTATCTTGTCTCCACCTTCTCTCTAGAGCCTGGAATAGCACCAGGAAACCATAGGCATTCAGGAAAGATGTGTTGGATGAATGGGATTGTAGTATTAGACTAGGGAATTGAAGGTGGAGTATGAGAGCATGAAGGAGGTAGAGTCTGGAAGACTGAGGATCATACATGTTTGGACAGATAGCTGCCTTGGAAGGGAATGGAAGCAAGTGGAAGAGTAGGAGGTTATGGGTGATAGAAAGCAGAATGCCAAAGTTGGTAACATGAGACAGGACAGTTTCCAGCCATGATAAGGTCCTGGTTAAATGGTGTGATTATCAGAACAATGACTTAAGTGGGTTGGAAATAAGTGTATGAAAATAGATCAATGGAACAGAGACTTCAAGCAAAATGAGATTAATGAGTAAGGATGTGATATGTAATGGAGGAAACCTCACAAATAATGAAGTGAGGGGTTATTCAAAAATGGTCTTGGGGGGCCCACATTATAACCTTACTTTATATCACAATTAAGATTAAATTCCAGATAAACTAAAAATTTAGCAAACTCTTAATGGTATAGTGAATGATCAAAAATTTTAATAATTAAAAGGTCAATTGGGACAAAGATATAAAATCAGGCTATTAACTCACTTATGCAAATTAATAAGAAAAATACTTTATAACAGTATTCAAAGGCAGGAGTAGTAATTTGCAAAAGAACATGCAAATGTCCATACCTTAAATAAATACTTAAGACATAAGTAATTGAGTATATAAAGATTTAAACATGAAACTATTTATCCTATCAAATTAGCACAGACTTTCTTACTTATAATAAATATTTATAGGCATTTTTACACTTGTTAGGATTGTAGGTCTTGAAAAGAAACCTAACAATTTCCATTAAGAGATTTAAAGAATTGGTCTTTTAAGTATGTCCTATAGAAAAGCATTCCTAGTATAAAATTAGAAACAGCATAAATTATGAACAAACTGGACTTAATGCAAATATTATACTTATTTCCAAGTACATGTTCATATTTTCTGCACATATATGGTTTTGTCTGCAGTGCCTACTTACTTTGTTATCTCAGTTAAATTTAGCATCAATATAACTTTCTAGCCTAACTTTATATCAGAATCTGACTTTGGGTTAAATATGTATGTTTGAAATTCTCACAAAATTTATTTCCATCAAAATTACTTATTAAGCAGCCCTCATAAACATAAGGATATGTGTGAATGATGGATATTTAATAAGCAAAAACTTTTTTTGTAAATGATTTTTAAGTATTTAATGATAACAATGTAGTAGTTATATTGTTTTGGTTTTAAATTAATTCTTCACTAGATCTTTATGATGTTTAATATTTCATCAGTTTTTTCATTTACTTGATATCCTTAAAAATGCAAAATAAACTAGTTTTAAGAACTGTATCATAATAACAAGTATATGTTTGATTTAATAAATCAGAGTTTTCAATATTGATCTGAGAATATTACTGTTTTTTGAGACTGTTACTATTTAACTGTAATGAAAGTCGCTCAGTTGTGTCCAACTCTTTGCGACTCCATGGACTATACAGTCCATGGAATTCTCAAGGCCAGATTACTGGAGTAGGTAGCCTTTCCCTTCTCCAGGGGATCTTCCCAACCCAGGGATTGAACCCAGGTCTGCTGCATTGCAGGTGGATTCTTTACCAGCTGAGCCACAAGGGAAGCCCCTGTAATATGCACCTAAATCTGTGTTTTACTTATGGAAGATAAATTAATTTAGGACAGGAGTTATTTGACTAAGTGACTTTATTCTTGCTCCTGAGACCAATATAATCAGATACCTTTTATTTCTTTTTTATTGAAGTACGCATGTGTGCTAATCACTTCAGTCATGTCCAACTCTGCAACCCATGAACTGTAGCTTCCAGACTCCTCTGTCCGTGGGGTTCTCCAGGCAAGAATACTGGAGTGTGTTGCCATGCGCTCCTCCAGGGAATCTTCCTGACTCAGGGATTGATCCCACATCTCTTATGTATCCTGCATTGGCAGAAAGGTTCTTTATCACTAGTGCCACCTGGGAAATCTGTTACAAGTGTATAGCAAAGCAGTTCACTCACTGAATATAGTTCTTTGTGCTATACAGTAGGTCTTTGCTGTTTATCTGCCTTATATATAGTAGTGTGTATATGTTAATCCCAAATTACTCAGATATCTTTTAAATATAAAGTGTATGCATATCTTTATTTAGAATGAAAGGGTTTAAAGACTAGCATAAATCTCAGTAGATTGTAGTTTGGAGGAAGATAGAAAATAGCAGGTGTTTTGTTTATGTTTACATACAAATAAATATTTGTATGTAAAATTTTTTTAAACATTTTGTTTTATGACCAAGCAAAGTAGAACACATTTTATTGCTTTATTATATTTTAACTGTTTTCTTTATGAATACAGTCTATTTAGAAAACTTGGCAAAGTATTAAAGTACAAAGTGTTTAGTAGTTTGTGTTAGTTGAACCTGATTTTGATTACTTGCACAATTACTAGGTTTTGTTTTGAACAGTTTATTTAGTTTCCCTTCATGTTTTCTCATCTGAAAAATAGTGGTAATAATCCTGATTTGCTGAATTGTTATGAGGATTAATTATTATGTACTAAAAGCATCAGGTGTAGTGCTGCATACATGGTAGTCATTCACTATAGGATCACTGGTTTTATAATTACTGTGTGAGTCATTTAGCCAGAACTTAAGGGGTGCCATTAGCCTGAGAGAGATTTTTACAATATGTAAGGGTCTGGAATATTTAACAAAGTTTTTTTCTTTTTTAGGACAAATTCTGCCAGTGTAAATTTTATTCAAGGCTCATTGCTAGGGTGGGGCCAGGTAAAGGGATGCAGGCACAGAGGTGGAAACTTGTCCCCTTGAGGTAGGGCCTTTTGATGTGGCCTGTAACTGGCTCCCTTTCCTGTTGTTTGATCCAAGAACAGTCCTATGAATGACGAGATACAACTCCAGCTTACTGATGACAAAACTGTGTCTGTAGAGGTTCAGGGACTGTGTTACCGTCACGCGATGAATGCTGGGGCCGAGATTTGAACTAATGACCCCTGGTTTGTCTGCTCATTCAGCTGAAATAAATCCAGTGACCCCTCAGTTCTGGACCCTCAAGTTTAGCCCTCTCATCCTGTTGGCCAGTCAGCATTCACTAAACGTATAACTCAGCTCAGTCTCCAAGTGACTCATTGTTCGTGAAGTTAATAGATTCCTAAAAATCTGTTCAAGTTCTATTTAAGATGTATCCCTAAAAGGAATTTTGTAGTATTTTAATATAAGAGGGATATATATTTTAGTTTGAAAGGAATATTTATTTCAAATAAAAATAATCTTCTAAGTTACTGGTTTCATGAATGTTATTTTATGAATAGTTTCTTAAAGAATGGAATACCCATAGCAGGACTAGAAAACAACTAATAATGATTGTTTACACAGGTGGGGTGGGGGTTCAGTTTTGCAGAGATTAATCCAACTCACACTGGAAAATCTGTTCTATTTAAGACTTAAATAGAATTCATTTAAATGATAGTAATGACTTCTTTGGGATGGTATAAAATATACCTCTCATCCCCTACCATATGTTAAATGTTCAAAAATTTGAAAAAGCCTCCAGTTGTATATTACTTTAAAATGTTTTGTTCTTATTTCCATCTTCAGTACTACCTCTTCACTCCAGGCTGATATTAAAGAATGTGGGTATAGAGGACTGTATATTTTAAAATATGAGGTGATGACTAATAATCACCAATGTTAAGATGAAGCTGGGATGAAATGTGATCATAGCAAGCATTAACAAATTGTCACATTTCTAGGCTTTAGGAATCAGGTGATGATAACAACAATATTGGCCTAGTTTCTCTGCTCACAGCCTTGGCATGCCATATCACACTCGGTTCTGCTTCAGTTTCATTCTAAAATCTAGAGACAATTTAAGTCAGAAATATGAGCAGATACAAATTACTATACATAAAATAGATAAATAAGGTCCTATTCTGCAGCACTAGGAACTGTATTTCAATATCCTGTAATAAACCATCACTGGAAAGAATATGAGAAAGAATATGTATATGTGTATGTATGTATGTGTGTGTGTATATATATATATGAATAAATTACATATGACATATATATATAAATGATTTATATATGTTATATGTATTATATATTGTTAAATATGTAACATACATATAATTGAATCCCTTTGCTGTACACCTGAAACTAACTCAACATTGTAAGTCAACTAGAATTCCATTTTTTAAAAAAATCATAAGTTAGAGATGTACTGCTGAGC
The DNA here is from genome assembly GCF_029407905.1 of Bubalus kerabau. Lineage (NCBI taxonomy): Eukaryota > Metazoa > Chordata > Mammalia > Artiodactyla > Bovidae > Bubalus > Bubalus kerabau. Next base: position 43,828,909 of record NC_073639.1, on the reverse strand, counting down.
ACTCCACAATTAATTCTGTAGCCTTGGTGGCAAGGCCTTCTCGCTCCTCGACCTGGAGGAGCATCTCTGCTCACGTGCTCTAAAACGAGCAGCAGTATTCACTGCTCTTTCAGAGGCCACTGCTGAAAGAGCTTTTGTAGGGGTTGGGTTTTCCATTTTCATTTATTCTGTCTTCAATTATTTTCCCCTTATGTTTTTCTTATAATGTATATATTTTAGTTCAGGAGATTGTACCTAAAGATTGAAATTCTTTTTGTTAAAGTTTAGAAAATATTAACACATGCTTGTGTTGCTTCAAAATATAGAATTAAATAGTATGTTCTATAATATAAACTAAGACTTTAGAAAGGGGAAACTTTGTCTTTAGAAAGGGGAAACTTTGTTGATAAGAAAATAATACAATTTATTCGTTAAATGTTGACTTAAGCTAAATGATAGAAAAATATATATATAAATCCTTCTATAAGGTGCATTCATGTATTAAGTATCTCTTATACAGAAACAGATTAGGTTGTAGTTCTGACTTGGGAGCCAGAGTTCTTGGTTCTGTTCTTGATTCCACAGTTACCAGCAACACAGTCTTGGAAAAATAATTTCTCTTTACCTGAATGTTTGGAGAATAATAAATGTGGATGAGGGCACTTACTTCATAGGATTTTTTTGAAGAATTAAATGAGTTAATACATGTGAAGCACATGGAACAGTTCCTGGCATATTGTCAGTATTTGGTGTTGGCTTTTTATTTATTGGGTTCAACATTTTATATTTTCTTCTTTTGTTTATATATTTTAATCTGTATTTGCTTATTCTTAAAAATAAGATGTCTTATTGTCTTTGAAAGTCATATGGGCTATGAGTTATCTGAAGCTGGTAGGTTTTATGTTTTCTACAAAATTAATAGTTTTATAATAAAGTGTTTCTAAGAGTTCCTTATTTTTTCTGGAAAGCCATGTTTATGATGCTCAAGATTGATACAGTTAATATTTAATTGTACTCATTCTTACTATTCTTAAGCAATTAGTGAAATCTGGGTACATAATGTCAAATAAGGCCAGGATGACATATATATAGTACATTATAAGTACATATGACACATATGTACTATTGTTGAGATGAGCATCACAAAAACGTATAGAACAACCTTCAAGGATGATGGTTGTAGGCTTGAGAGAGCCAACAGAAGAGACTGTTTTGAAACCTGTGAGTCTTGATTCAGGCTAAATATTTGTTTTTAATCACAGAACCATGTTAGACCTGATAGGAGTCTCTCTCTAGAATTAAAAAAGATAGTTCTAAAAAATTTAAGAGATTGGATCATTGCATTTTTTTTTAACAACACTTTTTTCAGCCACAGAGGGTAGCTACCAATTTGCAGATACGACTAAAGATATCAGTATACTTAGATGTTCTTCCTTCTTTTCATTCCTGTTGTACCTGGCTCCTTAAGACATTCCTGAGCAAATAATTTTACTTTTGCTTCATTCTTTCTTGATCTTGACTACTTGAAATTTGGTTGGTGCTGCCGTCAGCAGTGTTGAGGAATGGGAAGAAAGACTGTCACCTATAGACATGTAGGGTCTTTCACACCTTTGGTGTTTTATAGTTAGAAAGCGGACACTGGAGTAATCAGCTAATTATTAATGTTTTATTTGCATATTTATCAAATTACCTTTGACTTGGGATTCACTTTTTCATAAAGACTCTTAGTAAGAGAGAAGTGGTTCAGTCTTCTTGGCATTAATAAACCTACACCTTTTCTTTGGGGGAAGGAATTGTTCAGAATTGTCACCCTCACACCCTTAGTTTAAGCCATCCTCTTTGAAAAATAGAGTGAAAACTGGTACTGTCTTCTTCTTATTCTACTGTGTTTCAAATGCCAGGTGACAACTCAGGTAAGAAATCAAAATGATTGTGATAAAACCATTAATTCTAACTAAAAATTCCATGAGATAAAAATCACTCATATTTTGTTGATGTCATGATTTTACATAGTGCCCAGTGCATGAATATTTGTTAATGTTGAATACATGTAGCTTAATTATGGAAAGATTCATATCATAAATTTAATGTTTCAAACAAGCTTATTTCTTTTGGATACAAAAGATTTACTTAAAAACAGCTTGTCTGTCCATCCGTCCATCTATTTATTTTTGGTGTGTTTTAAGGCCACAGAGAGTGAGGCTGGTGATATGGACCTTAGTGGGTTGCCAGAAACAGCAGTGGACTCTGAGGACGATGACGATGAAGAGGACATCGAGAGGGCCTCAGACCCTCTAATGAGCAGAGACATCGTGAGAGACTGCCTGGAGAAGGACCCCATTGACAGGACGGACGATGACATTGGTGAGTCTGGGTGAGAAAACAAATCTCAGAGCAATTTAAAGAGTTTAGAAGTAAGACTATCTGGTACAACAGAGCCCAAGGATATTAGGCTTTAAAAGGTCATTTCTCTTAACATTGTTGAAAACATCTTTGAAAAAATTAATTTTACTCAGTCCATAGCTTCAAGAGGCCACAACTGATAAAACTTCCAAATGAAAACCTTCCAACATGAGCTGTTTCTTAGCCTACTCTAGGGCAAAAAAAAATAAAATAAAAAAGTCAAAGTCATCTTCCAAACATTATCACATTTGTTAATCTTCTTGTGAGCACTGTTCCTAGTAAGCTTGAGCTTCTCTCTGTGTGAATATCAGTCGGGTGGCAGTTGGTAGAGCTGTTGTATAAGTGACTGTGCTCCCTCTGTGGTTCCATAGAGAGGAGAGGCTAGAGGAAGAAGTGAGCAGAATGTCAAGTGAGCCCCACATGAGCCTAGGGGTTGGGGCTTTAAGTGCGCCTTAAGATTATGGGTCTAAGTGGGTTTGCGTTGCTTTCCCCTTCCTCAAGGTTCCCTTGACCCAGCTTGGCCATCAGAATAAGAGTTGATTGTGTGATGATTGTTTAGTGTTTGACTCTGCCTTCCAGACCCTTCTTCTTCCTTAGATGCTGGGAGTGAGACCAGCTTCCTCTGAGAGCATCTCTGCCCTGCAGGTCTGGAGTCTATAACACCCTTGCCTGAGCCCCAGTTATCTGCTCTTCCACGCTCCCAGCTCTTTGAGGGCCAATATGTATTTGAAAGAAATTCAAGGAACTGAGTCTAGTAGGATTAGATATAGGACAGTACGGCCATTGTTGTATGTGAGTGGCTTGTTTCTTGTGTTTTGAAGGGAGCCAAACATTATGTATGAGGAGAACCTTGTACCATTGAAGATCTGTACATATGCTAGGGAATTGAAGTTGGAAAGCCAGGTATTCTAAAATACCACTGAAAGCACTGATAGAAATTGCCAGCTGTTTAGAGATGACCATTATGTGGGGTGAGCACTCAGTCACTGGCTAATGTAGCTGCACCTTGTATGGACTGAGAGTTTCCTAGGTCCTGGCAGCCCAGTGGAAATGAAGCATGGAGGCACTGATCCTGCTGGTTTTGAGGAATAGAGTCAGGGTTGGGGTCATAATCTCAGGGTGCACACCGAACAGGAGGCTGTGGCAGGAATGAAGGGCTGTCAGTGCCCTTTTGGAAGCTCAGACCTGGAAGAGAGGAAGGAGGAGCTAGCTGTGCCTGTACCTCCAGCGCAGAAGTGCCTCTGCAGTAACCCTTTCTGGGTTCCTGGGTTTCTGTTGGAGGATGTAGCTGCTTCTCACATACCTATCCCTGTTCCTCCATACTTTATCCCACTTCCTCCTCCGCCTGCTCCACTCTCTGGTCTAAAGGCTCTCATAGTCACAAGTCTTCTGAGGCTTCTGCAGCATGAAGTCAAGTGGTCCTGTGTCATCCTTGAAGACTTAGGGTTTAGCTTCCTTGCATCTGATAACTCACATTCACCTGATTTCCACTGTCCAAAATGTGTTTCACTTTCCTGTTCTCTTTGTCTTTGTGATTTCTCTCTCTCTCTTTTTTTTAAATTTTATTAGCGTGTGGTCAACTTACAGTGTTGTGTTACTTTCAGGTGTATGGCAAAGTGAACCACTTATGCATACATCAGTAATGTGTATATATCAGTCCCAAACTCTTAATTTATCACTTCCTCCCACATTTCCCCTTTGGTAACCATAAGTTTGAGTTTGAGATCTGGCTTCATTTTCATTGTCTCTTTTTTGTAGCTTTAAAGAGAGAATGAAGATGGAAGTAGTGTGTTTGGTTTGCCATCTTAAAAATTCTTGCTCATAGAGTTTATAAAAAATAGATTAAACATTGCTTATGAACAGATTCACGTGAAGGTTATCCTTGTTTGAATATGCTCATTTTAGTATAGTTACGGAAGAAAGTTATGATTAGTAAAATATATGAAGCATGTCATTCCTGGAAATTTAAGGTGATCACTTCATATCTGAGAAGTTTTCTCTTCTAGAATTTCTAGAAAGCAAGACCTATGCTGATCCTACAAATGAATACCAGGCTAATTATTTTAAGGTGCTTGTTGATATAATCCCTGGATGAATTACTCGTAGTTGAATACCAATACACTTGTAAGCAGTGATGACTCAGACGCTTACTCCTATCAAATATATTTTTATTTAAAGTAGTAAATCTTGGTCATTAACGATAAGGCATAATGGCATTGTTTGATCTACACAAGGGCTTGGAGGATCTTATATTCCACCTCCTCCAAATATCGCCACGTGTGAGAACACTTTGGCTTGTTTGCCGTTACTCCTGGTAAATCTAACTCATTCTCCAGTGTTTAGTTAAAGCAGACACCTTTCTTATGAACTGCAGACATCTGTGTAACTGATGTTTTGTCTAAACGCCTCTCTGCCTAACCACGTTCCTCGACTCAAGGGATGGGGTGTGTTTGTGTTTTAAGTTTAGTCAAATCAAGCTGCTTATATTTAAATATGTTTTTAAAATTTCAGGAATTAAAAAATTTCCCCTTGGGGTTCCATAGATTCTTGGGTGTGCCTTTGTTTCAGTACTTTGAAGAAAGACACATTATTTGTGTTTGCTCTCCAGCTTGTAACTCTATAGGTACTCAATTATTGAATACTTCTTTTTTTTTTTTTTTTTTTAAGATTTTGAGGACTTGACATATAAAGGTAGAAAACTACTTTGATCCCTTTCAAGGAACTCTTTTTTTTTTTTTTTTCCTCCTCACTTGGTACCCCACACACAAATCCACAAGTTTTACCTTAATTATTTCTTATGTAAAATTAAACCAAAGCAATAAGATAAGGATTTTTCTGAATTGGCTAAAGCTTCTGATGTCTATAAGTTGATTTTTGGCTTTTCTTTGTGTTACATTGAGTAGAAAAAAAGTGTTATTGAGTGTCTAATATTTTTTACAAACAGGATTCTTTCTTTCCTGATGAAGTCACACTAATGTATTATTCAGACAGAGTCTTGCAAGCCATTTAGAATAAAGTGATTCTGTTTCTCCATCCACAAAACTTCTCCCCATACCCTAGGAGCTATCTCCTTACCTGTCTCATGCTCTCAATCCTCAGCTGCCATAACCCCTGTAACTCTGTATGTTTCCTGTGCCATCAGGGTTTATGTTGAGCTCCTGAATCAAATGCTTCTATTTTACATTATTATGTTTTTTTAAAGATTGGTGATATAAAATTCTTTATCTTTTAAATTCTTATAATCCTCTGGTGTAATAAGTAAGTTATCACACAACTGATGATATCATTATTGAATCCTTGAGAGTTTTAAAAGCCCTTGCATATTGTTTGGTTAAGTGTTTAATTTTTCAATTGAACTTGGAGAAAAATGTGTATTTACTATTATTATGTCTTATTTGTCTTCTTTGTTATTTATCCTTATTATATGTGATACACAGATATTTTCTATCCCATTGTATTTTATTAATGTTAGTCATTTACTCATATATCACTGACTGATTTCATGACCCATTAATGGAGTAGGACACTGCTGAAAAATAAGACACATGTCTTTGCAAGCACTTCAAATCATTATTGAAACTATTAGTGAGTATGCTTTATACATTCATATGCTTCATATTCACCCACCATATGTGGTGGTACTTTAACTTTTATTTTTGTCTAAACATGTTAAATTTAAAATATTTCTGACAATTAATTTCTAGTCTCATATTTTTCTTAACATCATACGTCTTTGTCCAAGGAAGTTTAGCTCCTACCAGGAGAGGGAAGAAAATAAAATGTATGTTATAGCTAGTATTTTAATACCTGTATTTTAGCTGTGATTTTAATGGCTAGTATTAGCTGCTGCTAAGTCGCTTCAGTCGTGTCCAACTCTGTGCGACCCCATAGACGGCAGCCCACCAGGCTCCACCGTCTCTGGGATTCTCTAGGCAAGAACACTGGAGTGGGTTGCCATTTCCTTCTCCAATGCATGAAAGTGAAAAGTGAAAGGGAAGTCGCTCAGTCATATCCGACTCTTAGTGACCCCAAGGATTGCAGCCTACCAGGCTCCTCCATCCATGGGATTTTCCAGGCAAGAGCTAGTATTGAATACCTTATGGTGAGGAGTGGGGGATGGTATCTAAAGAAAACAGAGAGTGGTAACAGCAGTGTTAACTGTGATGTGTCAGCCAGAGGACCACGATTGCTTCATCTGCCTTTATGTTGCATATCAAAACATATGCATTTGTAAAGCAAGGAGTCCTGCCTCCTGTAGTAGATATGTAGTAGATGTGGGTTATCTCTTGCAGTGATATTCAAAATTGCCTCACAGCTGCCCTCAGGTATATTTTATGACACAACACAAACACATCTACTCATTCCAGGAATAAAAGTTTCACTGAATAAAACTTAACTCTTTCTGTAATTGATGCACTTTGGTACTCTTGTTCCTTCTTTTTAAAAAATGCTGGTTGCAACAGTCAGTTGATGTCCTGATACATCAGTCTGGGTCAGGTTGAAGAGCACTGTCTTGTTGGACAGAGTCCCTGGGTACCACTTACCACTGTTATTCTTCTGATTACCAAAGCCACCCCCATAATGAAAAGCCTTACACAGCAGGGATGACGTAGGGTCTCCACAGAACAGACATTACCAAGCTAGACCAGAAAACACCGCTTCGTCTGACCTTGTAGGAATGTAACGTTTTCATAAAATATATATTTGTATTATTATACATTGCTTTTGCAATTAGCAAACTATATCCAACAACATAAAACTTGTCATTAAATCCTAACAGAAGGAATGTGCATAGAGACAATGTCAGTATGTGAGGACAAGGAAAATGGAGTGAAATTTTCATTTAGCCAAAAGTTTGAACAATGCCATGAATATAATATTGAATATATAATCATATAATATATATAATAATGACAATAATAGTGGTTCTCATTTGTTGAGTATTTACTCTTTGCTGAGGACTTTATCATCTGAATTGCATTTGATCCTCAGAACTGTCCAGTGAAGGTAGGTATTATATTACTCTTTTTCAAGTGAGAGAAACATGTCTAAAGGGAACGAATTGACTTCCCCAAAGTAATTCAGCCAGTAAGTGTCCACACGCTATCTAACACATGCCCTGTGCTCTTCATCGTTACCTGTGAGGTCCCGCCTGAGCATGGAGGTAGACAGTCCTGAATCATCTCACTGCCACCTCCTCCTTATGTGCCTTTGAGCCTCGATTTCCTCCTTGTGAAATGAAAAAGAAACCATGCATTTCATAGAGCCATGGTGAGGAGGAAGGAACTTAGAAAGGAGCTCTTATTGAAAAAAATCTGCTTGTCCATAGCATTGCCACTGGGAAGAATGAGCAGACTTTGTCAGTCTATGAGATCCGAATTAGCACATGCATTTCATTTGCATTCATCACATAATGTTGTGAGCATGTTAATTGATTCTGGGTTTGTCTGATCCACAGAAAATATTCCCTGCTTTCTAAATCCTGGAGTATCTTCAGAGTGAGGGTGGTTGTTTTTGCCATCTGTTTTGGGCACCGAGTTGCCCAGAGGCACCAGAGTGGACCTACTGACTTTCTGGAGAATTCCCAGTGCTCTGTTTCATTTCAGCTTATCATTTCATCCTGTAATAAACCTTAACAAGATCACAGCTCATTTTCAGTAGCAATCCCCCATTGAAGTTTATTGATCTCTTCATTGGAATTTGAATCGCACCGAGTCCTGTTGCTCCTGAATCAACAAGGAAATGTTACCCTTTCCACAGTGACAGAATTCTTTGTATACCTGAAAGAAATTCAGTGTGCTAAAGATATTTAAAGTCATTGTGTTGTTCAACAGGCAGAATTGTAGAGCATTTAAAAAGAAAGGACCCCAGAGCCTTCTTTCTGAACGCTTGTTTTTGAAATTAGTTGTCATTTTCTTTGCACACCTTCTGCTTTTCAGAACAACTTCTGGAATTCATGCACCAGTTGCCTGCTTTTGCCAACATGACGATGTCAGTGAGGCGGGAGCTGTGTGCTGTGATGGTGTTCGCTGTGGTGGAAAGAGCTGGGACCATTGTGTTAAACGACGGTGAAGAGGTTAGGAAATATTTATACCGCTTAACAATGTCTCTGTGTGAGGCTCGCTCAATGCAGCAATGAACAAAAACTCTTTCTTCTTTAAAAACAGTGGGCAACAATAAGTTTGCATCACTTGGAATTATGATACACTCATTGTTGTGTCAGTCTTTGCCAAACCCACTATTTTATTTTCTGTTATTTGCAATATTTAGATGATATTGATAGAAACATTTTGAGGTTTTAGCTTTTCAGATTTTGCAGTTTAAATGTTTATAATATAATGCCTCTTGTCAGAACAAAATGATGTTCTTATCAAGGCAATAGTGGTCATTTTATCTTGTTTACATGTGTTTTGGGGAACAGAAGAAGTGTTTTTCCCTTGTGGCATTTTAGAGAGAATACCCAGTCATTAGGAAAGTGGAATGCCGTGGACCCCGTGCAGGCATCTGGAAACCCGTGGGTCGATGGCTGAGCTTTAGTTCTTGTACTGTGAACTTGGCGAATGGTCATCTGTACTTGGGGTATTTTTCCCTCTTTAAAATAAAAGATCTAAATCATTTGTAGGGACCATTCCAGCATTTACAGCTTCATGATCATGATTATTTTCTGCTTTGTCTTTGTTTTTTGGAACTAGCTGGACTCATGGTCAGTGATCCTGAATGGTTCTGTGGAAGTGACTTATCCAGATGGAAAAGCAGAAATACTCTGTATGGGAAATAGTTTCGGTGTCTCCCCCACCATGGACAAGGAGTACATGAAAGGCGTGATGAGGACAAAGGTGGATGACTGCCAGGTATAGATTGTCATTAAAAATGTATGTCTTACGCTTAACAGAGAACACTTACATATGCAGCTGTGGTAAGGTTTTTCAACCTGTATAAATAGGTCATCTTTTAGAATTATAAAGAAGATTTTAAAGTACAACTATGACTTTTAGTGTTATCATACTCCAGGAAATTAAAAATAAATCTCCCGTAAAGTTATTTGAACTCCACAAAACTAAGCATTCCATAAATGTGTTCTATTAAAAAACAGGTGTTCTATAAATATGATATCTTAAAATTGCCATCAATAATAGATAATCTAGTCAACAGAAAGTATTGAAGTGAAATGCCCATCATGAACAGAAATTATATAGAGATTATAGTAAAGTTGCTGTGATACAGTTACACGGTGTTTTTATTTAAATACATGCAAGATAAGGAATTGATTTTAGAAGTCATGAAAATTAATCATAGTTGAATCAGTAAAAATATTTGCTAGTTAAGAAATGACTGCCAATGAAAAATACAATGTCAGTATTGATATTATGTTAATATTCATTATTTAAAAGCATTTAATAAAAGACTAGAGAGTATATTGAGACCAAATGTGAAATATAATTTGATCAATTTAACAGGTAACCTCTATATTAGTGCAAAACAAATTTAAGATGTTTTATTATTATTGCATATTTATAATTCCATGTCTTAAAAACTGACCTTGAAAGATAAAATATTTAATATAGTAAACCAAAAAAGTTGACTTAATGTTATATGCTCACTGTATTTATTAGTCTACAGTCTGAAATACATCTGAAAATGTTTATACTAAAAGAACATCATTGAATTTTTATAGTGTCTGATAAATGTAAAGTAGTGTTCATTTAAATTTTCAATTTTAAGTGGTTTACTTACTAAAAAGAAAAATGACCATGGCTATAAATAAAATTGTCTTACCTGGAGAATAATTTTGCTAAATAATTCCTCCAGTGAGCACTATAGAGAACAAAAAAATGGCTATGAATTCAGTGTGTTGAATATGTAATGCCAGAGGAGCATTCTAAATATAGCCGGCTCTCAATTATTTGGCATACTAGAGGCAAACAAAATGCTAAATAAATTTCAAAGTATTTGGCCTCAAAATCTCAAATTATTTCTTTTAAGAGCATCATATATGACATTTCAGCTTTAGAATTATATTCCCCCCACCAAAAAAACAAAGCCAAACTGTGAGTCAAAATAAACAGAAAAATTGTTAAGGATTTCTCTATCCTTCTCAGTCTTGCCCCCGACACCCAACCCGAGCCCTTCTACAAGTCACTATAGCACCTGAGTCTGTCTCTGTCCTTAAAGTGCGAGTGAAAGTTATTTCTGAGAATTCAGCTACTATGCTATCACCTTGTAATTGGCCAACCCCTTTTATTAGAAATTTTGTAATCATGGAACTGAAATGATACAGGAGGCTTAGAAATGTTTCAGAGTAATTGATAAAAATATTATATGAGTTAATATTACAGAGTATTTAATTAATGTCAGATGTACTAGGTAACATTGAATATTTATCTGGGAGTGTGTGGAAAAGAAAAGAGGAGGTGGATATTAGGAGGAGAGTTCATCTATTTGCTGGATAAGGAATCAGCAGGAAACCCAGAGTGATGGTCCGTAAAGTAGACGCCAGGAGAAAACTCTGAATGAGAATGAAAACTCTGATTAAGGTAATATTAGGCTCCTGTAGCTCCTGATATGAGACTCCGGATGTACAGAGAGGGTCATGGGTGCAGTGTCTGCTAGAGAAAGTCTTTTCTTACTCTGCAGGCCACTCTGCATGCTGTAAAAGGAACATGAAATAAATCAGATTCAAGAGTCATGATGTGCTTCCACTCATCCCTCTCAGACCCTAAGTTCCCTCCTTCCTTATTAGAATAGGCTTGGAGAAAAAAATTAGATATTTTAATGCTTATTTGGGATAGCATTTTTACTGTATTTCTGTTAAAATGTCATGTTATTTGTCAGAAAGTGCACATATCTCATCCTCCTCTTGTTGGGGAAAGTCAACAGTGAGAATCACATTTTTTATCCATAAAATGACCTCCACAAGAGTGTCATTCCACTGAGCACACTGTAGATAATCAGTATTGATTGAATGAAATGAACAAAGGTGGTGTCCATTCCGAGAAGAAGCAACCTTAGCAGGTTGACCCTCATTTGCTGGGCTCTCAGTGGGTTCCAAAAATACATCTTGGGTAGTGTGGTTAAAGTGGAGCCCATGATCAGTCTGAAGACACAGTGTGAGTGGATTCAACTGGACATTTCTTTCTATTATTATTATTGGACAGTAATTGCTTTACAGGGTTGTTTCTGCTGTTCAACAGCATGAATCAGCTACAACACATATATCCCCTCTCTCTTGAGGCTCCCCGCACCCCAATCCAACCCCTAGGTCATCATAGAGCACTAAAACCATACTTCAAATGATGTTTATCTCTGCCTGTTTAGGTCCCGTGATGTCCCCAACACTGTGCTCTGTCCTGCTCCATTCTGTGTGCTTCTTTTCCCAGTCTTGTCACCTGTTGGATTTGTAGGACAAAGGCAGAACCAGGCAGACGTCTTTTGCTACCGGATGATGGCTCCGGTTTTCTGTTCCCCATCCATGTCTTTGTTTTTTTCACCCTCTGCCTGTCTCTCTTTTCCTTTCCTGCTCTTCCACTTTCTGTCTCCTCGTCCCCTCTCCCCCACCTAAGTCTTGGGCCTGCCAGAAACACCCAGGCATGGCTTAACCCTGCACTGTACCCTTCAGCAGATAGGGAACACTTGAATGCCTATGTGAACAGTTAGGTATAGCTCCCTTGCAAGCACAGAGTACCAATTTAAATAGAGCTCACCTCTTAAGGTAAATCTGTGAGACTCAGCTTTTCCTAAGACTGAGAGCTGTTAACTTTACTTCATTTTGTCATTTTCAATATGTTTACTAAATAAAAGCTGTGAGGTCATGTGCCCAAAAGAAACTTATCCTGTGACATAAATTGTTTTTGCCCTTTCATAAGAGAAAGCTTAGTTGAGTTTTTATTTCATATCAGAGTGGCAAGATCATACAGGGTGAATAGCCGTCTTAAAGTATAAAACCTCTCTAAAACAATTGTGTTCAGTTCAGTTCAGTCGCTGAGTCGTGTCTGACTCTTTGCAACCCCATGGACTGCAGCACGCCAGGCCTCCCTGTCCATCACCAACTATCAGAGTTTATTCAAACTCATGACCATTGAGTTGGTGATACCATCCAACCATCTCATCCTCTGTTGTCCCCTTCTCCTCTTGCCTTCAGTCTTTCCCAGCATCAGGGTCTTTTCCAATGAGTCAGTTCTTCGCATCAGGTGGCCAAAATACTGGAGTTTCAGCTTCAGCATCAGTCCTTCCAATGAATATTCAGGACTGATTTACTTTAGGATGGACTGGTTGGATCTCCTTGCAGTCCAAGGGACTCTCAAGAGTCTTCTCCAACACCACAGTTCAAAAGCATCAATATTTTGGCGTTCAGCTTTATAGTCCAACTCTCACATCCATACATGACCACTGGGAAAACCATAGCTTTGACTAGACACACCTTGGTTCAGTTCAGTCACTCAGTCTCGTCCAGCTCTCTGTAACCCCATGGACTACAGTGCTCTAGGCCTCCCTGTCCATCACCAACTCCTGGAGTTTACTCAAACTCATGTCCGTTGAGTCGGTGATCTTTGTTGGCAACTCACAAATTTTCAACTGGCTTTATCATACCTATTTTTTCTTTGAATTTAATGTTATATCTAAAAATTTCTTAAAGCAAAAATAAATTTGCTAATTAAATAATTAATATTTTCATCTAAAGTGTATTTCTTTTGCGATGTCAGTGCTGCATGGCCATATTGGAAATTCAATTTGGGATTCCTTTTTTTTTTTTCATTTTTGGATGGTATTTCAGTTTGCTGCAGAAGAAATGCCAAAAATGTCTGTCTAGACACTAAGAATTTCAAATCAAATTTATTCTAATTTCTTTAAGTCCTTAGTCAAGAGGATTAATTATAGTACATTGCAAAATGCATTTTCTTTTTATCTTTCTACTTGTTTTAACTCAAGGATATATTCCTTTTTTAGGAGATAAACAATATAATTATGTTCTCTAAAAATGAGGATAAGAAAGAACACCTAAAATTATTTGGAGACTGAGAACAACTTGCTGTCCTGTAAAAAGAAAAAAAATTAAAAATATTTTTCAGGCAAGAACCACATATTTCAAACATACGCAAACCTGTGGTCAGTGTTAAAGATATGAGTTTGGAGGTAGTTTTTGGCATTAAAAAAATTTTACTTAGCTATCCATAATTGCTTACAACAAAAGCCTGTGCTTTTTGAATTTTAACTTTTTGATTCTAAACGAATAAAAAAATTAGTTTTTTATATCAACCAACTCAGTGGAAGAAGCAATGTTGTAGTATGCTATTTCTTCCATGTGAACTGCTGCTGCTACTTCTGAAAAAAGCTTTGTTGATTATGCATAAAGTATGCAAAATATAGAAAAGTATATTAAACAATGAAAATTGCTTGTTATTTGCATTGCTCAGAAATAATAATCATTCTCCTTTGTGATTGGTACCCTTTATCATTAAAAATGTTCATCTTTTTTTCATTTAAAAATAATTCTTAAAAAGTAATAATTGATTTTGTTATATTCCACAATTTTTATATCCATGTATATAATTTTAAATTAGCAAGCACATACTTATGAGACATTGGGAGACTAGCATGACGTTGGTATGGCTGTCTCTTCATCTGTGCAGTGGGGATAATGGCACCTTCATGGCATCCCATGAATGCCATGGGAGGTTGGGAGGATAAAGTGAGAAAGTTCCTGTCAGGCAGCCACAATGTAATAATAATGATGTCATCATCACTATTAAAATCATTGTTACAATATTTGGTTTAAAATTTTTTAAAAAACGATGTAACATCAAGAATATGGAGTCGGACACGACTGAGCGACTTCACTTTCACTTTTCACTTTGATGCATTGGAGAAGGAAATGGCAACCCACTCCAGTGTTCTTGCCTGGAGAATCCCAGGGATGGGGGAGCCTGGTGGGCTGCCATCTGTGGGGTCGCAAAGAGTCGGACACGACTGAAGTGACTTAGCAGCAGCAGCATCTTTTATCTGCCATATGCCATAATTTAGCCATTCCCTCTCTTTTAACCTTTCACATTAAAGGAGAAAAGAAATGTTCATTCTTCCTTCATTCCTAAATGATTTTTTTGCAATTTTAAATATATATATTTTATTGAAGTATATTTGACCTACCCTAAAAATGATTTCTAAAATAAGAATAAATTATTCAAAATTCAGAGAAGACAAAAATTTTAAGTTAAAAATCTATTCTTACCTCCTCACTGGCTTCTGGTTACTTTGTGTAATAAGCGATTTCTGGAATTCATTCTTCACTTTCTTTAAAACTACTAAGAAATATAATTAAATGGATTGCTCTGAGTCCTGAATTCTTTTATCTTTGAGGTCATGGAGGAGTAATTGCTTGATGTGCACATTTTTGTTAACTTCTTTAAGAGCAAGGATTAACCTTAATATCAGTTATGAGGAATAATGATTTGAGCTTAAAAAATATGTGGCTTCCTTTGTGGATCTTTTTGAACAGCCTTTCTAAGCTGATTTCTTTTATAATATAATCACACATTTGTAATATCTACTGCATGGATATCTTTGAATTTCGATATCATTTATTAAAATTATCTTTTAAAAAATTGTTGCTCTCAAAATCTTTTCAAATTTTTAAAACCCACTAAGTGATAATTATGTTTTTACATCATTTTTAAATAATAAAATTTATCAAGCACATATTATGTATCTAGCACAGTGGAGGAGCTTTACCTGGATTATTTCATTAAACCTCCACAACAACCCTTTGAGGCTGGTGCTATTAGGATTATTTCCCCTTTTCAGATGCAAAATAAGACCCACAGGTTCTTTTCTCAGGATTCCACAATGAGAGGTAGTAAAGCTCATGTCTGAATCAGTTAACCTGGCCCTAGAAGCCACAGTGAGGAAGGATGGGGGCAGTTAAGAGAATTTCTTCTTAAAAACAATTCTGTGATGATTTGATTAGCAGGGTAGGATTTCTTAAGCACCAGAGAGTCCCAGTTTTTTACCTGCCCACTGATAGTAAAACAAAAAGTCACAGCCTAAAAAAAGTGGTGGCTCCTTAGCTTAGTCCCCTGGATTCAGGTGGCACATTACAATTCTTAAACCAGAAATGGCACCCAGCAGCTGTCCTGATGGACTGGATTAAAATCAATCATTGCATCCTTCTATTCTGAATTCTTTCCATATTCTTCTGTTCTGTTAGGACCATGAGCCTAACAGATAATTAAACAACCACCTATAGACGCTCTCCAAAGATTTTTTGCTGCTCTGCCCACCAACCTAGATAGCATATTAAAAAGCAGAGACATTACTTTGCCAACAAAGGTCCATCTAGTTAAGGCTATGGGTTTTCCGGTAGTCATGTATGGGTGTGAGAGTTGAATTATAAAGAAAGCTGAGTGCTGAAGAATTGATGCTTTTGAACTGTGGTGTTGGAGAAGATTCTTGCGAGTCCCTTGGACAGCAAGGAGATCCAACCATTCCATCCTAAAGGAAATCAATCTTGAATATTCATTGGAAGGACTGATGCTGAAGCTGAAACTCCAATACTTTGGCCACCTGATGCGAAGAGCTGACTCATTTGAAAAGACCCTGATGCTGGGAAAGATTGAGGGCAGAAGGAGAAGGGGATAACAGAGGATGAGATGATTGGATGGCATCACCGACTCAACGGACATGAGTTTGAGTAAACTCCAGGAGTTGTTGATGGACAGGGAGGCCAGGCATGCTGTAGTCCATGGGGTTGCAAAGAGTCGGACACAACTGAGTGACTGAGCTGACTGACTGACCACAGTTGTAAGGATATGCACTTTTTTTTTCTAATTTTTATTGGTGTATAGTTAATTTACAATGCTGTGTTAGTTTCAGGTGCACAGCAAAGTAAATCATATATCTAGATATATATATGTATATATACACACACACACATATATCCTATCTTTTTTTTTTTTTTTTTAATTAGGTATCTATCCTAAGAGTCCACTCTCCTTCCCCAGTGTTTTCTAATCATCATAAAAGAGACATGAGAAAGGAATATTCTAATTTTACCTTCTGATTATTTTTAATTGTTAGGATTTTTAATATAAATTACATATAATTATTCTAAAAATGAAACTTTTCTTGACCAAGGAAGAAATACATTAAAAAGCAGAGAAGTCTGATGAAGGTTCATTACCAAGCTCATTTAGAAAGTATGGGAAAGACATGGAAAAATGTCAGTCTTAAATATTTAAAACACTGAATCATTAGCACAGCTAGGTCTCTTGCAAGCACTTTATCATTAACATGTGACTTATATTTTATTCTAGTTTGTCTGCATAGCCCAGCAAGATTACTGCCGTATCCTCAACCAAGTAGAAAAGAACATGCAAAAAGTTGAAGAGGAAGGAGAGATCGTCATGGTGAAGGAACACCGAGAGCTTGATCGGACTGGAACAAGAAAGGGGCACATTGTCATCAAGGTGAGACAAACACGCCACATCCCGAGGGAGGAGGGTTTTGGTAGTATCGCTTGTGATGATTTAGGGTGCTCCCTCCTCATTTTTCAGTGTAACTTCTCTTAAATGTATCAGTTGTAAAGAATCTTTGAATTTCTGTGATGAATAGGAGTCTTATTCATTATTGTGTATCTTCCTACCCAGTTGATCTTACATTGAAGGTTTGAAATCAAGGTACATGTAGATGCCACGCATGCAGGATGCTTATGACACGTTTGATTTGTTACAGGGCACCTCAGAAAGGTTAACGATGCATTTGGTGGAAGAACATTCAGTGGTGGATCCAACGTTCATAGAAGACTTCCTGTTGACCTATAGGACTTTTCTCTGTAGCCCGATGGAAGTGGGCAAAAAGTTGTTGGAGTGGTTTAATGACCCGAGCCTCAGGGATAAGGTTGGAAGATACGTTCTAGTTTCCTTTCAAATGTGAAACATTCAGATATAAAGTTAAAGAACTTTAATATATACAATTATTACACCAGTTATGTTCAAATTATGTTGGTGGGTTAAGAGAATGTACTTTTTAAGCAAAAGAAAAGGGATGTTACAAATACTAATTCTTGTTATAGATTCTAAGTTCAGCCCTAGAATTTTCTTTTTTAACACAAAAGCCAATACATTGGACAACAAATGTTTCAGTAGATTTTCCGTGAGAATCATTCCATATGTTGATGTATTTTTGATGTATTTTTGGGAGGAAGTGAGCTTCATATCCTCCTCCTCTGCTATCTCAATTCCTTTCCCCTCAACAAATGTTTAGACTCTAGTTCTGTTGAAAATTCTATTAAAACACAACCCCCAAACACCTGGGTTCCTTGGGAATGTGCATCCTCTGGTTCAGTAGCTGGCCAGTGTACACCACATAGAAGTTATTGGTTTTCAGTTGCCCCAAAACAGCATCTCCTCTCAACCACTGTGGGTGGGTAGGGCCCTGTCTTGTAATTCTGAACTGATCCTCTTCACCAGCTCTTGAGTCAGGCTCTTTTTCAAGGCCAGAGAGGGTGATGAAGTTCCTAGTCTTGTGAGGTTTGAGAATGAACTAGCCTGTACTCCTTTCTCCTTCCATATGATGGCCTTGTTTCTGTGAGGCCCAACATGGGGGAGGCAGGGTGGGAAACCCAGAACTGGGGACAAACAGCAAAAGGCTTCCAGCTCCAGAGCTGGCCCTGCTGCTGACTACTCCTTGGCCTGAGAGCAGTCATGGGACAGTGATGCTCTTCCTGTCATCATCTGAGAGTCACAGGCGTAGAAGACCTCAGCTAAGGTCCTCTGCTGTAAAACTTGCTTTGAGTATTTCCTCTGCCATTTTTCTCCTGTCACTCATCTCTTTATTTGTAAAATAGTAATCTGTGTCATTTTGGGGTTGTTGTGAAGACGAATAACTTGGTACTGTCTGGCTCACAGCAATCTCTTACTGCATCTTAAAGGTATTGGTGGCAGTAGTTGGAGTATTCAATTCATGATTCACAAATCTCGTTTTTCTAACCTGGAATACGGCTAGTAGACGTTTAAGGTGGCTTCTCAGCTACAAAATTTTAATTTTATGAAAAGGTCAGGTATTAAGGATATAGGTTCAGGAGAGACAATAATCTTGGTTTCTTCAACTTGAAAAATGGTCAATAGTGATAATAAATGACAAAAAATTAATATAAATATCAACTTGACTCCTGAGTGTTTTCTCAGATTATATACTATAAATTGCCCCACTGTATTTAACTGTAAACAGCATTTTAACTGTAGTTTAAAGATTAAATGCATACTGTCACATCTGTTTCTTTCCTGCTAGAATAGCATATTTCATTTTCCTGCTTTAAGAGGTTAGTTAATGCTTGAAAACAATGCTATGGAAAATTTCTTTGATCTTATTATTCAAGATTGAGAAAGTTAAACTCACATAAAGTAAAACAAGTGCTTTTTAATTTAAAGTTGCAGTTATACTCCTTTCATTTGGTAAAATTTTATTGAGAGTTTACTCTGAGCCAGGTGTTGTTATAAATGTTAAGGATGCCCTTAGAACATAACAGATAAGGTTGTCTTCATGGAACTTATAGTCTAATGAAGGTTGCATAGCTCCTGCTGGTATAAAGCAAATATTCCATAGCTGAGTGTGTGTATTGTGATGTATAAAGGTGTAGGGCTCAGTGAAAACATGTGAGCAGAGTAAGGAAAGGCAACTCATTTTTCGTGCAGAATTGTAGATGTTAAAGTTTCTATCTTCTTGTGTATTAATTTATTTTGATTCTTTTTTTCCCTTTAGTTTTTGTTGTGACCTGTTTTAAATATATTTTGAGAGCAAGCCAGATATATATTAATTACCATCCTTCAATATAAAGTCCAAATTTAAAGTATTAATATATATTTTCAGAAAGGTATCCTCATCAATAAAATCTAAAGGTTTTGTTATTGTTTTTCGTGTTCATTGTTGTTACGTAAATTGTTTGTTGGATATCTTTTTTTTGCAATGACCTTAACCACAAATCTTTAGCACTAGAAAGAAGAAAACCTATTAAAAATTAATTGATTTTTCAGGTTACGCGGGTAGTATTATTGTGGGTGAATAATCACTTCAATGACTTTGAAGGAGATCCTGCAATGACTCGATTTCTAGAAGAATTTGAAAATAATCTGGAAAGAGAGGTAATATTTGTGATTTTTTTTTTAATCACAGCTTTCAGTTCATTTTATTCAGCCCATCCTTGAAACCACTCTTTTTGAA
Organism: Bubalus kerabau; assembly: GCF_029407905.1. Taxonomy (NCBI): domain Eukaryota; kingdom Metazoa; phylum Chordata; class Mammalia; order Artiodactyla; family Bovidae; genus Bubalus; species Bubalus kerabau. The sequence continues at coordinate 43,809,319 of NC_073639.1, read as the reverse complement.
CTCTTGTAGAAAATGGGTGGACATCTAAGGCTGTTAAATATTGCATGTGCAGCTAAAGCAAAAAGAAGACTGATGACGCTAACGAAACCAGCCCGAGAAGCTCCTTTGCCTTTTATCTTACTTGGAGGCTCAGAGAAAGGATTTGGAATCTTTGTTGACAGTGTAGATTCAGCTAGCAAAGCAACAGAAGCGGGCTTGAAACGAGGGGATCAGGTATGGCATTTCTAGTTGCAAACGTAATGGTGAACACTGGTGTCTTCTTTTCCTTCAGTCAATTGGGAAACTGAAATTAATTTTATAACTTCATTTTTAGATACTAGAAGTAAATGGTCAAAACTTTGAAAATATTCAGCTATCAAAAGCCATGGAAATTCTTAGAAATAACACACATTTATCTATCACTGTGAAAACCAATTTATTTGGTAAGTATTTTGCATTTTTTGCATAGTCTCATTTTTCTCCTTTTGGTCTTTTATTTAAACATTTATGTCTTAATCATAAAAAGTCATTGCTTATAATTCAAGCATCATAAGAATTAAAAATTTATAGTAAAATGCATAGATACAGAATTAATTATATAAGCATATAATTAGATTTAAATAAAAGCCTACTTACTTGAGGACCATAACATTTAATTTTATTGATATTTTTATTGATAAATATTTTATTGTAAAGAATAAAAATCTGTCAATAAATACCTGTAACTTATTCTGAGTAGACGTGGCAGAAAACATACAAAACAGATTCTTGGTGTCATTCATTCCTTGTAGGAGTGTTTTTCTACAGGATTACAGTTTTGATCACGGCAGTCTATACTTAGTATCTGTTTCCAAGTTCTACAGTTGTCTTTGAATTATTCAGATTTCCAGTAATGGATGTTTTTTGGTGTTTGTTTCCTCTTTAGTATTTAAAGAACTTCTAACAAGATTATCAGAAGAGAAGAGAAATGGTGCCCCTCACCTCCCTAAAATTGGAGACATCAAAAAGGCCAGTCGCTACTCCATTCCAGATCTCGCAGTAGATGTAGAGCAAGTGATAGGACTTGAAAAAGTAAATAAGAAAAGCAAAGCCAACACTGTTGGGGGAAGGAACAAGCTCAAAAAGATACTCGACAAGACTCGGATCAGTATCTTGCCACAGAAACCATATAAGTGAGTGTCTGTATAAATTTTCTCTGCATTCTATTATTGTATTAAAATAATAAGCGAAGGTAATGATGTGATGTTTACTCAGGAGTGTAAAAATTGTTTTAGCTTTCATGGCAGAGCTATCTTAGAGGTAACTGGACAATTGTTTTTACCCCATTTTTGCCACTTGCTTGCCTACTCCAATCTTCTTAGAGATAGTTAGCATTTCTTTGTTTGAATTATTTTATTCCTCATTTGGACTTTTAAAAAGCAAGAATGTGACTTTACTCCTGTCTCCCCCCTGGCATGATGGGGTTGTTTCTGCTCTTGTATCTTTGTTTCTAGGTGTGTTTTCCACCATCAGCATCTGCTTTTGCCAACTGAGTTTTTGCGGCTCCCAGCTGCTACTATCTACCCTTGCCTTTCTCTTTTTGCTTCTGTCTCCTGTTTTCAGTTACTTAACTGTTGACAAGACATCACCAACCAAGCACAGAACTCCTTTTTTCCTCCTGCTGTGCTCTGCAGTCAGCATGTCAGGTGTATTCTTGAATCTCTTCTTGGCTGTTCGTTTATGCCAACAGCTCATACCAGACAGAGTTGCAAGCGTCACGCTTTTAAAACTTTGCTTGTTTGCTCACTTTTTTTTTCACTTTAGCTTCTTCTAGGTCTGTGGATGTTTTATAAACTTCAGTTTGTGGTGGTGGTTTAATTACTAAGTTGTGTCCAGTTCTCTGAGCCCACCAGGCTCCTCTGTCCATAAGATTTCCCAGGCAAGAAGACTGGAATGGGCTTGCCATTTCCTTTGGGGCAATCTTCCCAACCCAAGCATCCAACCCACATCTCCTGCTTGGCAGGTGGATTCTTTACCACTGAACCACCTGGGAAGCCCCATAAATCCCAATTGCCATCAGTCAAAATTTTTTAAAATATTAAATTACATGGGTGCCCAAAATTTATTTATTATATATTCCTCTAACTACAGTAATATGAGATAAGTTGAAAACATAAGGGTTATTGTTTTTCTTTCTTTCATGATCTAATAGGTCTTACAAAGGAGCAATACATATAACCATTCAGACTTTATCGAGTCTTTTCTAATTCCACTTCTGATAAAAATTTCATACAAAGATTTTAGAGCTATGTTCTAGAATATGCTGTTAGTGGATTGAATATCAAACTTGTGTCCCTATTAAACTATAATGATTGATTCTTTCATATTAGCTAGAAAAGACTGCTACAGCAGAGTCCTAAGGATCAGCAGTGTGTACAATGGCAGTATTTATAGACTTGAGAGTGTGTTTGTACCAAGTAAGTTTCTAAGAGACAGTGGATTAGGCCTGCTGGCATTACAGAAAATAGGAATTGATTTTTTAAGTCACCCTTCATAATGAAAAACACATTTTTAAGTGGATAAGAAAATTACTTAAATGTAGAATTATTAGCAGCACAATAACTAAAAACAGAGTTATATCTGATCATGAGTTAAATATGAACCTTTAAAACAATCTAACACAAGTCAGCATGACCCTGGTGAGTATTAATAGAAATGCGACATGTAAGAGCTGAGATGAAATCCATCCCTAGTACAGGGTGTTGGCAAAGGACACAGGATAAGAATACTGTGCATAACATTACTATGTGTATTTGGATGTATAACATTATTATGTGTATTTGGAAAGATACTCAAAATCTAGAAAAGGGAAAAGAAAAAAGGATGATAAATAGATCGTTGATTTGGAAGCACCGAGGAGACATCTTAAATAATTTACATTGAAGAGCATATATGACTCATTTAAACATTTCATTATGGACCACATCTTTATCCATTCATCTGTCAGTGGACATGTCCTGGCTATTGTAAATACTGCTATAGTGAACATTGAGGCTGCACATGTGTCTTTTTGAATCATGGTTTTCTCAGGGTATATGCTCAGTAGTGGGATTGCTGGGTCATATGGTAGCTCCATTTTTAGTTTTATAAGGAACCTCCTTAGTGGCTTTATCAGTTAACATTCCTACCAATAGTGCAAGAGGATCCCTTATCTCCACATCTTCCCCAACATTTATAGTTTGAGGTTTTTTGATAATGGCCATTCTGACTGGTGTGAGTTTACAATACTTCATTGTAGTTTAAATTTGGATCTCTCTGCTCTTTGATGAACTAGATAGGTGGGATGGGGGAGGGCGGGGTGACGGGTGGTGAGAGGGAAGTCCTAGAGGGAGGGGATATATGTATACATATGGCTGATTCACTTTGTTGTACAACAGAAACTAGCACAACATTGTAAAGCAGTTGTAACTCAAAAAAAAATAAACATTTTATATGAAAAATATTTGAAATCATCTATATATGTAATATAATTGAGAAGAATAATTATATTTAAAAGAAGGCTCAGTAGACTGTAGGATCTTTTATGTTGATATATAGACTTGATTTGGAGAAGGCAATGACACCCCACTCCAGTACTCTTGCCTGGAAAATCCCATGGATGGAGGAGCCTGGTAGGCTGCAGTGCATGGGGTCACTAAGAGTCAGACACGACTAAGCGACTTCACTTTCACTTTTCACTTTCATGCATTGGGGAAGGAAATGGCAACCCACTCCAGTGTTCTTGCCTGGAGAATCCCAGGGATGGGGGAGCCTGGTGGGCCGCTGTCTATGGGGTCGCACAGAGTTGGACACGATTGAAGTGACTTAGCAGCAGCAGCAGCATAGACTTGATTTAATAGTAGTCATTACTTGGGGCTTCCCAGGTGCTAGTTGTAAAGATTCTGACTGCCAGTGCTGGAGATGCAAGATATGCAGGTTCCATCCCTGGGTCGGGAAGATCCCCTGGAGTAGAAAATGGCACCCCACTCCAGTATTCTTGCCTGAAAATTGCAAATCTTTCCTAATAATCAGCATATGTTTACAAAGATTTTTTTTTTTCTAACAAAGCTTATCAAAGTAGTCAAGTAGATAAATATTCTAGATATATTGTTTGTTTGTTTGTTTTTCTCTCTCTTTCAAACATTATCAGTATCACAGAAGCTAAGGTGCCAGACGGTGGCCACCTGGCAAGGACAGCCCTAGTAGAGGGATGTGAGTAGAGAGGGTAGGACAGTAGAGGACAGTAGAGCTCAGGTCCAGTTGTTGAGTAAGTGGAGAAAGACTGCTAAACCCAAAAGAAAGAGAGAATAGCCAACAGACTACATACAAAGTTAACCAAGGTCAAAAAAAATCTCAGTAACAATGACAGAGTTCGAGAGGTCCAGCAGGAAGAGGCTGCGCTCAGAGGTGGACCTTTCTGAGCTTGATCTGTACTTTAACACAGTTTCAATCCAGGAGTACTCTTGTGTCTGTGGATGGCAGAGACACGCGTGAGAGTAGAGTGTTAGATCACCATGTTGGGTGTGACATGTTGCTGGGAAACGGGTCTGAAGAAGGCCACCTTTTGGGGATGCCCAGAGTGTCTGACCAGTACTGATAGCATCTGCGCCAGCAGGAGCCCAGTTGACTCTGTCTTTGGCCTGAGTCCACAGCAGTTGTCTCGAGTCCTGTATGACATTTCATATTTTGGGCAGTAAAGGCTGCTTTATAAGGTTGAAAGATAAAATTCCACTAATAATGTGAATGTTTTAATGGACATTAATCCTTTTTGTCTATATATACATGCCTCTATGCACTTAAATAGAAATATAGTTTTGTTATGAATATAGCTAAGAATTTTTTAAATTTTTATTGAAATCTAGTTGATTTATAATATTTCTTAGTTTCAGGTGTACTGCAAAGTGATTCACTTTTATAAGTATATATGTTTGTGTATTCATTCTTTTTTAGATTCTTTTCCATTATTATTATAAGAGATTGAGTGTAGTTTCTTGTGCTATATACAGAGGGTCCTTGTTATCTGTTTTTTACATAGTAGTGTGCATATGTTAATTCCAAACTCCTAATTTATTCCTCTGCCTCCCCTTTCTCCTTTGGTAACCATATGTTTTCTATATCTATGAGTCTATTTCTGATTTGTAAATAAGTTCATTTGTATAATTTTTTTTTAAATATTCCACACATAAGCAATATAATAGATTTGTCATTCTCTGTCAGACTTCCTTCCCTTAGTATGCTCATCTCTGGGTCCACCTATATTGCTACAAATGGCATTATTTCTTCCTTTTTTATAGCTAAGAAATATGCCATTGTGTGTGTATACCGTATCTTCTTTATCCGTTCTTCCGTTCATGGGCACTTAGGTTGTTACCATGTCCTGGCCATTGTAAATAGTGCTGCAATGTAACTGTAAATGGAGTGCATATGTCTTTTCAGATTGGTGTTTTCTCCAGATATATGCCCAGGAGTGGGATCTCTGGACCATGTTCACATATGAGTTTTGAAGGATTTATACTAACATCATCCCAAGTCTTGTCCTTACTTATTTGCCTTTGTAATTTCCATTTCTCTCCCAAATAAAAAGGAAGAATGCTGCTAGGTTTTTTTTTGTTTGTTTTTTTTTTTTTTTTTTTTTTTGCACAGCCATTAAAAATGGCAGATAGTAAGTATTATGATCAAGCTGTCATGTCTAAAAACTTAATGATGCTGCATCTTAATTTTATGACACCTTGATTTATGTCTCAACCTTAGTATAATCTTCTTTCTCTTCATTTCAAGGTACTTATAGAAATTGGTCAGAACTATAACCATTTGCTTGTGTTCTATTAATTTTGTGTTTGTGCTTACTGCTTTATTCTGATGTTTTGTTTTGGAAATAGTTGGCCCTTCAAATCTAGAAATAGTTTTTATGTATTATTAAATCATGTTTCAAGAGTTATGCCCAGGCTTTTATAAATGGAAGTGAATTTGTAGCCATCAATAGTAAGCAGTACTCTTGGAGCTTAAATCTAGAACTAGAAATTTTAAGTAGAGAGTTAAAAGTAAAAGTGAGTCATTGGATTTCCACTGCCTCTTCTCTGGTGCCAAGAAATGTCACCATGCACCACTACTTTTTTATGCTCCATATAATTAAGAAATAATGTCTGTGTCAGGCTTTCTTTACATTTGACTCTATTGTGATCTCATTTATCTCTCTGAAACACTGGAGGATGAAATTGGGACAGTTTGGACTTTTTTTCCTCCATTCATTTTACTCAATTTCTTCAGTTCTTAAAGATAAGATTATAAAACAACTTATCATTCTGAGGCAGAAGTCATCATTTGAGTGACTAAATGCCTCTCTTAAAATGTGCTTTTTCTTAACTCTATTTCCATGACTAACTCGGACTTATCTTTTCTTAAATATATGTCTGTAACTCAGAAACTACTAATACTCGTTATGATTCATCTAGTTAAAAAGACAGGTTTTAGAGAAACATGCACTTGAGTTGGATACACAAGCAGTAGCAGCTTTTGTAATTTACAATCAAATTTATTAATATTTGTACATTAACTGGTAGTATTCTGAAATACGGTTTATTTCTTATCTGTGTGCACTATCTATTGGTGAGTTATAACTTTTTAACTTGCTGATCATTTATTTTGTACCTTTTTTCCTGGTTCAGTGATATCGGGATTGGTCAGTCTCAAGATGACAGCATAGTAGGATTAAGGCAGACTAAGCACATCCCAACTGCGCTGCCTGTCAGCGGAACCTTATCGTCCAGTAATCCTGACTTACTGCAGTCACACCATCGAATTTTAGACTTCAGTGCTACTCCTGGTGAGCACCACTCATATAGTTTTGTTTTTTTCTCTTTTTTCCCCCCTAATCTAATGGTAATGCTATATGTATCTCTCTTGCTTTGGCATGGACTCTGTCAGATGCTAACAGTCATGATAAATTTAAATTTCAAACAGTTGGAACTGTTTTTTTTTTATTATTACTCAGACTAATTTAGTATGCCCACAAGCAAATGGATCTCTCAGATGTTCCCTTTCATAAAATGAAGTTAATATGGTACCATGCAGATATTATCAGGTCATATTAAATAAAAAGTAAGAGGCATATTTTAGATCAGCTTCCTGGATTTTTCAATATAATAAAGATGAACTTTAGATTTAAATTTTTTCCTTTCTGCTGCCAACCTGACAACTTTAACTGCTGCTATTGTGATCTGATCTGTTTGTCTGTGGATCATTTGGTTATCCTAGGGCAAATGTGTTCATTCAGTGTGCCTGTATGTTGACTGAATCAATCTTTGAAGAAGAATTGCTGATGTAAGGGAGAGATGGAAGTTTAGCATTGTCTTTTCTGAGAATTTTTTTCACATTGCTTTGTTTAATTTTATTACCATGTACTGAAATCCTTTCTACTGACATATGACTCTTCTTTCCACCAGATTTGCCAGATCAAGTGCTAAGGGTTTTCAAGGCTGACCAGCAAAGCCGATACATCATGATCAGTAAGGACACTACGGCGAAGGAAGTGGTCGTTCAGGCCATCCGGGAGTTTGCCGTGACCGCCACCCCAGATCAGTACTCGCTCTGTGAAGTCTCTGTCACACCAGAGGGAGTGATCAAGCAAAGAAGGCTTCCAGATCAGCTTTCCAAACTTGCTGACAGAATACAGTTGAGCGGAAGGTAGACGTTATTCATCCTGTTGGATTTCTCTACCCCCACCTCCCCAAACCCCACACCAACGGCCGGTGAACACTTTCGAAGGGTTTTTAAAATAAGTATCCCTGAAGATTAAAAAGATTTCCCTCATTCACTGAGCATTGCCATATCAAAGGGAATGCACACAGTAGATGGTTGACCCTCACAAGGATCTCTTAGGAACTTGTGCAAAACAAGGGTGCTGTGACCTGACCGTTCCTTGCTGCTCACCAGTGCTCGTGCTCCCATCAGGACACGGGGCTGGCAGAAAGGCACAGCCGTCTCCTGGGAGATGTACATTCACAACACACCTTCCACCTTCTTCTGCCATTTGCTTCTGCCTACCTGACTTTTCTAGGAGCTTCATTTGTTTAGGTGGAGATATCTATGACAGTGTGGTTGGCTAAAGCTGCCTATTATTGTTCATGACACTAATGAAATATCCTTAACACTGGAACCAAAGCTTAGTTGCTTCAGGGCTTGGTCTTCTGCTGCCTTGTATTTGCAGGAAAACATTGTATGGGATTTTGTCAGCCTCTCAGATGGTTTTGTCAGTCTCTTAAATGGTGTTTCCATTGATATTCTCAAATCACAAATTAGGGAAAGTTGGAAAAGTAGTTATGTCTTGGCTTTCATATAATGACTAGATTTTGCACTTTCTGAAAAATGAGTGTTTTCATAAATCACATTTTTTTCTTTTTTTCTCATCATATGGAGTGTTTCATTGTATCTTGCCTTTTGTGTTAAACATCTAAACCTGATTTAATTCATTCCGAACTTCTGTTTTTTTTCTGTCAGCTATAACTTTCTTGCTCTTCTTCACTTTCACTTTATTGCCAGCCCCAACTCTGGTAGGTAGTGTCCGTTTTTCTTGTTATCATTTAAATATCATTGATCTGTCTGTGATCATGATGGGGTTCTCCACATCTCCACTGAGGTGCAGAGTCCTGATTCACAGTCATTGCTCAGCAAAATTATAAATGGATTCACATCACGGGCTTCGTGAGTAATCAAAGCTGAGACCATCTATGACTGTCAAGCCCCGAGGTCTGTGTCTTCTGTCACATCAGCTTTGGCGAAATATGCAGAAGGCCAGTTTGACAGGACCACAATTCTCATTCTGTTTCTTCCTTTATGGAGTCTGGCTTAAGAAAGCATCTTTCTATAAAATCAGTTAAAAAAAAAAAAGCATCTTTCTATAAAATCAGTTAAAAAAAAAAAAAATGAACAGAGTAAACATTTGCATTCTCTTTGGACAAGTTGCTGACAAAGAGAAAGGCGCACTGACCCTGAGTTCTCTCTCTACAGCTGGTGTTCATCTTTCTGAGCCTCTGTTTCTTCATCTGACAAGCAGGAAAAACACACACCCCACGTATGTGTAGGGTTTTTGTGAAAATCAGATATTCGAAAGTCAAAGTCCATCTTAGGATCGTTCTCCTCATAGCATCAAATAGAGGCAAATGGCTTACAGGTTTCTTGGGTATTTGAATAAGTAGGTGAACCAGTAGTCACAAAGAATCTCCAGGGAACAGAGTGGTCACGCTGTGTTGGATTCTCGCTTCCTTCCTTGGATCCCATTTCCTTATTTAAACCGATTATCTAAGTTCAGCTATTTTCTGTCCTTATTAGCAAAAAAATAATAATAATAATCATCTAGAACGAAGGAAGAGTAGTAGAAAATGGATTGCAGGTGATACAAATGCAGTTCCATGTGATGTGTTTGCTTCTATCAGTGGCTTCTGGATGGGGTTCTGTGGTCTGGCGTCTGAGGAGCCACTGCCTCCTCCATCTGCCAAGCAGAGTCCCTGCATCATTCAGCAGCACGTTCTCATTGCTGTTCTGTAGACAGCAGCATTCTTCCAGGAATGTTTTGAGATTGCTGCTCAGGCTTTGGATTCTGTGTCTCTCACAGGTATTACTTGAAAAACAACATGGAGACGGAAACCCTTTGCTCGGATGAGGATGCACAGGAGCTGCTGCGAGAGAGCCAGATCTCACTGCTGCAGCTCAGCACCGTGGAGGTGGCCACACAGCTCTCCATGCGCAACTTCGAGCTTTTCCGCAACATCGAGCCCACTGAGTACATCGATGACTTATTCAAGCTCAAATCAAAAACCAGCTGTGCCAACCTGAAGACGTTCGAGGAAGTCATTAACCAGGAGACGTTTTGGGTAGCATCCGAGATTCTGCGGGAGACAAACCAGCTGAAGAGGATGAAGATCATTAAGCATTTCATCAAGATAGCTCTGCACTGTAGGGAGTGCAAGAATTTTAACTCCATGTTTGCGATCATCAGGTGAGAGAGCATGTTCATCGTAAGAGTTGATTCACTTTACAGGTTAAAAAATATTATATCAATCCAGGAAAGCCATACAATTTGTAGGAGTGTAGTAGTTTTTGAATTGTGTCATATGGAATAATTCTTTTTCTCTGAATCCTAATTGTAACCCTTTATTTAAAGTCTTATAATGGATGGTCCTAGAGATTATTATACTAAGTAAAGTCAGACAGAGTAAGACAAATATCATATGGTATCATTTATATGTGGAACCTAAATATATATATCTATGTGTAAATGAACTTATTTACAAAACAAGTAGACCCATAGACATACGAAATAAACTTATGGTTAGCAAATGGGAGAGAGAGAGAGAAGGATGATTTAGGAGTTTGGTTTAAAATATATACACTATTATATGTAAAATGGGCTTCCCTGATGGCTCAAATGGTAAAGAATCTGCCTGCAATGCAGGAGACCTGGGTTTGATCCCTAGGTCAGGAAGATCCTCTGGAGTAAGAAATGGCAAGCCATTCCACTATTCTTGACTGGATAATTCTATGGACAGAGGAGCCTGGCAGGGTACAGTCCAGGTCACGAAGAGTTGGACTCGACTGAGCAACTAACATATTTAAAGTAGATAAACATCAAGGCCCTACTGTATAGCATAGAGAACTATACTCAGTATTTTGTAATAGCCTGTAACAGAAAAGAATCTGAAGAAGAACAGATATGTATGTTTGTGTGTGTGAGTGTATTGATATATGACAAATTACTGTGCTGTACACCTAAAACTAACACATCATTGTAAATCAGCTGTACTTCAGTTTAAAAAAAAACACCTTGTATGCTGATTTAAAGCCCAGAAAATCTGTATTTGCCATTTTTTTTTTAGCTCTGTGACTTGGGGCAAATTATTTGAATTTCTCTGAATGTCAATTTATTTCTGTATAAAATAACAATGACCCAAAGAGTTATCAAGTAACCTAAATAGTATAATGTGTATAGAGTTCCATCACTTGCACAGGGCATATGGATGCCTACTAAATGTTAATTTTCTTCTCCTCTAAGTGCTTAGAGGCTGGAAGAAAATACAGATTGAAACAATGAAAAAAATTGATGCTGATGATTAAATTAGTCATTTTTTCTGTCTAAGAATTTGATCATACTATTATTCTTATAGCTTTAAAATTATTATCATAGGATATATATACACATATTTTTATTGGGGTACAATTGCTTTGCAACATTGTGTTAGTTACTTTTGTACATCAAAGTGAGTCAGCCATAAGGATACATATATCCTCTCCCTCCTGGACCTCCCTCCCCTCCTTCCCCATCCCACCCCTTTAGATCATCACAGAGCAGAGGTGAGCTTCCTGTGTTATACAGCAGCTTCCCACTAGCTCTCTATTTCACACATGGTAGTGTTTATTAATATATGTCAGTCTTAATCTCCCAATTCATCCCCTCCTTCTCATATCCATACATTCATTCTCTACATCTGCATCTCTATTCCTGCCCTAGAACTAGGTTCACCTGTACCATTTTTCTAGAGTCCACATATAAGCAGTATTATATGATATTTGTTTTTCTCTTTCTGACTTACTTCACTCTGTACGACAGACTCTAGGTCCATCCGCGTCTCTACAGATGACCCAGTGTCACAGGATATTTGTTAATCTGCTTTATCAAATGCCTGCTTGGTGCCAAGTACTTAGGCCTGTTTGGGGTTTGGGTTAAACCAAACCCCAAGGCCCTGTCCCTGCTTCCATCTTCAGTTCTCATTACCCAGAATTATTAATAGTCCTTCAAATCCTGTACATTCCTGTGTATACACAGCATGCACGCAGAAGTGTTCTATGTTAATAAATAAGCAATACATTCCTACCGTCCTTCAACAGGACGAGTCATTTAATTTTATACCACTTTTCTTTTTCCCCTCTCAGTGGCCTAAACCTGGCACCAGTGGCAAGACTGCGAACTACCTGGGAGAAACTTCCCAATAAATACGAAAAGCTGTTTCAAGATCTCCAAGACCTGTTTGATCCTTCCAGAAACATGGCGAAATACCGCAATGTCCTCAACAGTCAGAACCTGCAGCCTCCTATCATCCCCCTGTTCCCAGTGATCAAGAAGGATCTTACGTTCCTTCACGAAGGTAAATATATAAGTTGGAAGATTTCTGTCTCCACCGGTGGAGGTATAGGATGAATGCCATGTGATTCCCTTTTCCTTCTTTACCAATTACAGGGAATGACTCCAAGGTTGACGGGCTGGTCAATTTTGAGAAGCTAAGAATGATTGCAAAGGAAATACGTCACGTTGGCCGAATGGCCTCTGTGAACATGGACCCTGCCCTCATGTTCAGGACTCGGTGAGTGTCTCCCTCAGCAGTGTTCCTGGGGTTAGAGAAGGTTGAGCTTAGAGCTTCCTAATCAATGAGAGAAGGTTGTGAATACATCCATCTGTGGTGAGATTTATCAGGGTGTGAACAGAATCTCCATTGAGCTGTAATTCATAATGACTGTCTGATTCCACATCCGGTGCACTTTGGGCTGTCAGTGAAAAGTTTGTCCCTCAGACACTTTTCATTGACCGTGAGACACAACTATTCTTATTTTTCAGAATGCTGATTTACAGAGCTAAAAGGCATAATTGATAGTATGAACTAAAATATGTAAATGATCCAAGTGGTATTGTCTCACTGTCCACACAATGGATTGAGCTTTCAGTTAGTGTAGCCAAAAATGATGAATCCAGTGAAAGAGAGAACAAAGTCTTTACAACAGAATATTTACTTTCATTTGTCTTTTGAGCCAGAAAGCTATTGCTGGTCCAGTTGTGTGTGTGCGTGAGGCGATTATGCAGTTTATGGTTTGTGGGCTTCTAGTACTGCTTATCCAGAAGTCTGGTCCTTTCTTTCTGAGCTTGTGATCTCTCTGTCTCTCTCTACACCCATGCTTCAACCTCCACGGCTCTCACTTACAGGAAGAAGAAGTGGAGGAGTCTGGGGTAAGTGGTGGGGGCACTGCACACCCACACAGTTCTCATCCTGCTCATGGCATTGTGTTTTTCTTACCCGCTGTGTTTCCTGACGCTTTGCATTTTTGCATTTTTTTTTTTCTTAACCCTCTTGCTTTAGCAGAATTTCAGTTGGCAAACTGACTTCAAGTTTAATCTACTGGGGCTTTTGCTTGTGAGGTCATGACCCATGAGAGCTGTGAAATGACTGATGACTGTTCTGGGGAACCACAGGCCAAGCCTTACTCCTGAGCTTTCAAAAAGATTTAATTTTAATACAATTTGTGTGTTTTGAAATGAGAAAAGTCTAACCTGGGGTGAGGGGAGAAAGGATCTTAGAAGGGAAAATTGTGCAATTTAAATACTGTTGCACAGATTTTTGTGAAGTGAATCTATGTAATACAGAAGGTGCCCCTACATGTTAAAACTAAATTTTTTTACAGCTCAACTAACTACTGTTTTCATTCTATAAACCAGTCCTTTTCAAAAATAATTCTTAACAACTCATATGCTAGTTCCTGTACATGTGTTTTTACATTTGCATGACCATTTTATTAACAAATTGACCATATTACTCGAAAAACTCACTACACTTAACCCAAGCAACAAGAAAACAGTTGTGAACATTGTGGGTAAATTTCTTTAAATCTATGTAAGACATCCCTTTTAGGAGAAATAAATTTAATGTCACTCTTAATTATTGTAACTGCATATTCTTGCATGAGCTTTTATATACAATAATTATTAGTTGCTGGCTTCTACAAGAGAACTGCCTTGGATGCTTTCTAGAGGCAAAAAAGTAGAATTTTTAGTTCAAACAGAACACGTACCAAACGTATATGTATACATATAGTGTATGTAGAATTATTTTTAATTTGAAAAAAAATCATTTAAATCTATATATTATATTTTAATCTATATAAATATGATATGATTCTATATTCCTTTGTGACAGTTTACTTACCAGAATGAGGCATGTGGCCTCTTGAACTAGACTGTTAGAGAAGCCTTGGCACGTTTCCTGTGGGTATGGTGACCCTGTGCTGGAGCGAGCTGCATCTCTGCCTTTTCATCTTCCAGGTCGCTCAGCCAGGGTAGTACAAACGCAACCGTGCTAGATGTTGCTCAGACAGGTGGGCATAAAAAGCGGGTGCGTCGTAGCTCCTTTCTCAATGCCAAAAAGCTATATGAAGATGCCCAGATGGCTCGCAAAGTGAAGCAGTACCTGTCCAATCTGGAGCTCGAGATGGATGAGGAGAGTCTTCAGACGCTATCCCTGCAGTGTGAGCCGGCCACCAACACACGTGAGTTTCTCCTTAAAGTGGCTGCAGGTCCAGTTGGAATGCAGATAGGCTTCCTGTGCCAGCACAGCAGGGCAGGGTGCAGGGGCACATAGCATCCTGAGACACGCTAGCCTTTCCTGTAATTACAGCACACAGCGCAGTCCTGGGTTTGGGCTCGTGTCCAGTGGGGTTTAGCGTGGAGACAATGACACCATAGACTACTTCAGGGTGACTGGCTTATTTGGTTTCATCCCAGTGCTACCAGGGTGCAGGCAAGGGACACATGGGTAGATGCAGCGCCTATTCCCATCCCTTGTTTTCTCACAAAGATACCTGCAAAGTGATGGGCAGTCTGGGAGGGGCACAGACCGAGGTGTACTAGCTGCCCCTTACCCCTTTGCCCAGAAGGCACCCAGTAGTCAATTCAGCTGCCACGTACGGGGGCAATTCTGCTCCACAGGGAACCTCAGCTCAGCCTAATGCATAGATCTGGCCTGGTGAGAAATGGGGGCTGCTTTCTTTCTCTTGGCATTTGAATTTGTAAGACAGAGGCATTTTCCATTTAGGACACTTTGGGATCTTTTAGGGCTGCCCTGGTAGCTCAGTGATAAAGAATACACCTGTCAATGCAGGAGACACAGGTTCGATCCCTAGGTTGGGAAGATCCCCTGGTGGAGGAAATGTTTACCCACTCCAGTAATCTTGCCTGGAGAATCCCATGGACAGAGGATGCTGGTGGACTACGGTCCATGAGGTCACAAAGAGTCAGACACAACTTAGCAACGAATTAACAACAATGGGCAAGTTTGAAGATACCTTCTACAGAGTTTAAATGCTGGATGATCGAGAAGATTCAGGTTATTATATTAGATTTACCCAAGTACTAGAAAAGCACCAGGTATCATGGAGAAGAGCTTGTCCTCAGCAGTCAGATTGGTCTGAATTAAAATCGTGTTTGTTCCTTGTCCTAACAATGCCACCTTAGGCAGGTTATTTAAGCTCCTTTAATGTGTAAAACGGAGGAAGTCAAATATGTCATTGAGTTGTCTTGAATATTAATACACTTTAAATACAGCATTTGATTGCCCTGTTAAATTGGCTTGCCTTCTATCTGCCATGGAATTATACACTCAGTATAATACTCAAGCAGTACTGAGTGCTGTTAGCAACATAGATAATTCTAACCCATAGGAGAGAGAATTTGGTAGTAAAAAGATTGTAGCTAATATTATCCATTAACTTAAAACATATCATGGGATTTGGGGTACCATTTTAGGAAAATAATTTCTAACAATTTTCCTCTTACAATTTTATAATATATTTGGGTTTTTTTATAGACATACTTATAACATATTAAACTATCCACAGTTTTTTTTTTAATGTGGTACTTAATAGTATAATCATCCTTTGAGATGGCTAGCTTCATAAAGTAAATCTTGTCCTGCTGTGCCTTTTTTCTGTAACAAAAGTTCTCCCCCTGTCCTTGTTTCTATCCTTTTTATGAGGAACAGGAAAAAAAATACACATTTCTGTATTCTAACTGCAGAAAACGCTCATGCAATTATCTTATATGTGGCCACTAACCTCTTCAACTTCTTGTTCTATTTTCAAACCAAACAATTACCAGTGCCTAAGAATCCCACTGACAAAAAGCCTGTCAAATCGGAGACCTCCCCAGTGGCCCCGAGAGCGGGGTTGCAGCCGAAAGCACAGCCGCAGCCCCAGCCGCCGCAGCCGCCGCACAAACTCAACCAGGGACTGCAGGTTCCCGCCGTGTCCCTTTACCCTTCACGGAAGAAAGTTCCCGTAAAGGACCTCCCACCTTTCGGTAGGTAACTCCATTCACACCCTCTTTTTTTTTCCCCCATTTATTTTTTTATCGAAGTATAGTTGAATTACAAAGTTGGGTTAATTCGGTCAGTTAATCTTCAACAGAGTCAAGAATATGCATTAAGAAAAAGACAGTCTCTTCAAGTGGTGCTAGGAAAGCTGGACAGCCCCATGTAAATCAGTCAGGTTAGAACGTGCCCTCTCACCATACAAATAAAAAACTCAAAATGGCTTGAAAACTTTAACATAAGACCTATCATCGTAAAACTCCTAGAAGAGAACATAAGCAAAAACATTCTCTGACGTAGATCATAGCAACATTTTCTTAGGTCAGTGTCCCAAGGCAATAGAAACAAAACCAAAAATTAACAAATTGGACCTAATCAAACTCACAAGCTTTCACATGGCAAAGGAAACCATAAACAAAATGAAAAGACCACTGACAGAATGGGAGAAAATATTTACAAACCATGTGACCGACAAGGGCTTAGTTTCCAAACTATCCGAACAACTCATACAACTCGACAAAAATGCAAACAACCCACACGCCCTTTTGGCACTGTTCATTCACCACCTGCTTCTCAGATTAGGGAACAGTGCTTATTTTGGATAACTTCATCTGATATACCTGAGTTTTCCCTGATTGTCCCTTCTGAATAAGACATTAATGTTCATGAAGTTAAACTTTACTTTTGCTAGTGGGAAGAACTGTTTTTATAGAGCATCTCATTCAGTCATGTTCCTTTGTCATAGCGATGGGGGCAGAGGCAGGCCATGGGGCTTTTACTCATTTAACTTTTAGCAAGTACAGAAGCTGCTTTGCCCATATACCTTATTTAAACTAGTTTAACCTTTTGATCAATGAGTTGCTGGAATTTAGGCAGAATATTTCTAAGTGAAATGATTTGTCTGGAGGCATAACTTTCATTTGTTGAATCATCAGTTCTGTAACTTGGGAGGAAAATAGTCAGCTCCAGTTAAAGGAGCTTCATCTTTCCTATTAAAAGTAAAGTATGGACTAGTTTAGTTCTTTTATGTAAATGGAGCAAAATTATTTTTCATAAAATGTTCTAGTTCTTTTTTCTGTCTGTATATATGTGTGTGTGTGTCTGTGTGACAGGAAACAATATTAATAAAAGGAAAGAAATTTAAAAAAACAACTGGCAGCAGAGCTGACTCTTGATAGAATAGGGTACTGGTAGCTGGGACAGTTCCCGGCCGGCTGCAGGCTGTCCATGCATCAGGCAGGAGTCCTAGATGCTCTCTGTGCCCTGTCACGAGTGCTCTGTGACGTGTACTCTGTCACTGGCTCCTTCCTCCTGATCAGCAGGTGTCCCATTTGTTGAATTGGGGAAAAGTGAAATATCTCCCCTTTATGGGACATTTTCCTCTTTGAAATATTTGTTTTGCTGCCTCTATCACAAACAAACTGAATTAATATTCCTTTGTCCACTGTGTTATTTTTTAAATATAATTTTATTTATTTTTTGGCTGTACCATGTGGCATATGGGATCTAGTTCCCCCACCAGGGATGGAACCCAAGCCCCCTGCAGTGGAAGTACAGCATCTTAACCACTGGACCTCCAGGGAAGTCCCTCCACTTCCCTGTTAAGAATATCCCTGTACTCCTGCAAGTCAACCTCTATTGCCTCTTTTCTGCTTCTTTTATGGACACAGCCTGTTACTCCACATGGAGGCACACCTAATAGAGAGTCATCCCCCCCTTTCCCAAGGAGACTCTCTCTAATATTTTTAGGCCTATTTGAATTTATGAGCTTCAGGAGTATGGATGAAATAGTCATGTGTCTTCTTAAGAGAGTTTAATAAACATTTAAAGTCACATACTATAAAATATTAACTTAGAGTTGCTGAGTTCACCCACCACCCCCATTCATGAACCAAGTTTTATTCTCAATACTTCATACAATTAAAAAAAATTTTTTTTTATGTGGACCATTTTTTAAAGTCTTTAGTAAATTTGTTGCAATATTGCTTCTGTTTTATATTTTGGTGTTTTGGCCATGAGGCAGGTAGGATCTTAGCTCCATGATCAGAGACCAAACTTGCAAGCCCTGCATTGGAAGGCTATGTCTTAACCACTGGACTGCCAGGGAAGTCTCCCTTCATGCATTTTTTATTTTAATGTCTTTGTCATCAAAGTACTTTCAAAGTGGAACAGAGTTTTCTAAGGCATAGCATCTTCACATCCATCTACATTGTTCAAAGGCAGCACTTTTTCATTCTGTGTGTGATGCTGTCTTTGGAAAAATTTTTTTTCCAAATTAAAGCTATTCATTCATGTAGCTTTAGTGTAACTAGTGTTTTCATGTATCCTGTGTATATTATTATTTGCATAATTAAAAGATTGCTTGAAAAATGATTTTTAAAAGATTGTATTAAAAAGTAGTATCAGACACTTACATGAGGTGAAATGAAGGATTAAATCTTCGTTAAATTTCATTCCTCCTTTTTTAATGGATTCTGTTAAGTCTGAGAACATCAAAACTAACATAAGGACTTCCTTGGTGGTTCAGTGGTAAAGAATCTGCCTTCCAATGCAGGGGCTGAGGATTTGATTCCTGGTCAAGGAACTAAGATCCCATATACTGCAGGGCAACTAAGCCTGCATGTTACAACTGAGACCCAAGCTGACAAAAATAAATATTTAAGGATGTCCCTGGTGGTCCAGTGGTTAAGAATCCTCCTGCCAATGCAGGGGACACAGGTTTGATCCCTTACCTGGGAAGATTCCATATGCCTTGGAGCAGTTAAGCCTGGATGCCACAACTGTTGAGCCTGTGCTCTAGGACCTGGGAGCTGCAACCACTGAGCCCACAAGTCCTAGACTCCTGCTCTACAATAAGAGAAGCTACCACAATGAGAAGCCACCACACCGCAACTAGAGAGTACTCCCTACTCGCCTCAACTCGAGAAAGCCCACGCACAGCAATGAAGACCCAGCACAGCCAAAAAAACCCCACAAAACTAATATTAATTGAGGTAGTTTCAGCCTCTAATGCCTCCCCTTAGGTCTCTTTGTTGTTCAAAATATGGTAATTGAGAGTGCCTCATAATAATGCTACAGACTTAGTAAGAATCTCTTCATGTGACTTCCTCACATCTAAAGTAGTTTTTAGGGGGAAAACCACCTGAGAGTAGCACATGGAATCCTTTTTCTTCTGCCTTACATCCTCCTGCTTGATCCTGCACTTGGTGCTCGAGGGCTCCCCCAAGACACCTTCTCCCTCAACCTCTGGTTCCGGGCACTTTCAAGGTCCCCTCCTGCTGCTGCTCCTTCATCTGCTTATTGACCAGATATTAGTGTGGAATTCCTTAATGCTCCTTCAGTCTCTTTCCTGCTACTTCCTTTTGCCTCTTGACTCAATCCTTTCCTGCCATCACTCCCACTTCCCACACGCTAGCTTTTCCAACACCAAAATACCTCTTTCCAACCCAAACTTGAGTTCTGATAAATATTCTGAGCTGCACTGCTTTCATCCTAACTTAAAGTATTTCCAGATTGTCTCTTTTTTGTCTTCATTGCTGCCCAACATATTGTTGAATAATATGGTGGCCAAGATTCAGAACCTAGCATGGAATACCGGAAGCAGCCTCTCTCATCCCCGAGGGCGTCAGAAGCTGTGCTGCGGTCCCTGGTGCCTCCTGTGAGGTACCTCAGTTCACCTGGGGAGCGCACACAGACCTCTGAGACTGCAGACAGCCTGCAACAGAATAGAATATGAAGTCTTGGCACAGAAAGGTGTTTGGGTTCTTCCGGTTATTCTGCACATTGAAGTTCTTTCTCTTCCAGGCATCAACTCTCCACAAGCTTTAAAGAAAATTCTTTCTTTGTCTGAAGAAGGAAGTCTGGAGCGCCATAGGAGGCCAGCAGAAGACACGATATCCAACACGTCTTCCCAGCTCTCCTCTCCGCCCACCTCCCCACAGAGCTCCCCACGGAAAGGTGACTTGCGTTCTCCTTCCTGGTGACCTGTTCTTTCAGCCATGATAAATTCAGTTAGAGATTCCATCATTTCTGACAATATAGTCACTTAAAATGACCTTGGGAATTCTCTGACCGTCCAGTGGTCAGGACGCCGAACTTTTGCTGCTGAGGCGAGGTTCCATCCCTGTTTAGGGAACTAAGGTTCCTCAAGCCCACAAGGTGCAGCCAGAAAAACAAAAGCGACCTGATGTATAACATCCAATGGATTTTTTTCTCCTCGGTTTATAAATCTTGAAGAATTTTGGTATTCTTTAATATTATAACTATAAATAGTGTTAAGCTTATATAACTATATAAAATTCATTTTTAGTAATGTTATTATAATTTTTATAATTCATTTTTTACTGATTATAAGTGTGGGAATAATTCTTTTTATACTAACAGTTCTAACTAAATATGATTATATAGCATTAATTATGGAGTAAAGGGCTATATAAACATAAGAAAAACTAATATTTTCCTGATTTATTTTTTCATTGTATTAACACAGGTCTTGATTATCTTTTTTGTTACTATCTTATTTTTAAAGAGATTACATCTTAGGCACTCAGGCTCACCTTCCAATATTAATGCTTTCTTATCTTAAAATACGAGGTAATTCTCTGCTGCCTAACCTCAGAATTATTTCCACCCCCTACCCTTTCAGTGAATGGGCATAAGTCCATAATAAACGGCCAGACCATTCTCACTAGACAAGGCCAAAGAGATTAATCCATTGTGAGAGTTCACTGGTACAACAAATACTGTTCCTGCTTGACTTTCTAGCTCTTTTGGACACCTGTGCATTTTATGTAGTATCAGTCTGTAGTCCGTGTTCGGTGGGTGTGTCTGAACTCTTCTCTCATCCCTTGGTAGGTGGCAGTGGCAGTCAGCTGAGATCTTTTGGCTCCGGGCAGTTGGATTTAACCAGCTCCTCCTCTTCTCTTGGAAGTGAGAACAGGAACAAGAATAACAATGCACCACGGACCTATGGGATAGGTGGGGTTTACAGAGCCCAGAGCCAGCGGGAAGGACAGGAGTTGGCTCATTAGCTGAGGAAAATAGTCCCTCCCTCCACGTGTCCAGGGCACCACCTGAGTGATGGTTTTCTTGGGTTTTTTTTGGACAGACAGTTCAGGAAATCTTATCTGTCAGAGCTTATAGTGTGGTTTATAAAAGACATTTCATAGATGGACACATTAAATCATATCAAGACCTGTGTAACCTTTAAAAAAATAAATCAGGAATTCATAATTTACTGAAAGGATGAGAAAATACTCTTTAGAGAGTAATGAGCAACATTTAGGTGTTCTAGATTTTTTTTTTTTTTAATTAGGTAGGTGGCATTGAAAATTTTGCATTGTACACGTATAATCATATAAAATCAGTATTTTAAGTAGCATTAGATTCTTAGTAATGCTAAAAAATAAACGAGTACTGAGAAGGAAGATTTGGATTTTTTGTTGTTGTTAAAAATGTCGGGACAAGCCTTTCTTCCTTTGTGACTTTCAGAATTGTTTTTACCAACAAAGGAGAGTTAAGTGTCCTTCATAGCAGAAAATGGACATTTGTTTAGACATAGTGATGGTCCAGGGAGAAAGTGGAGATTTTGTACATTGAATCCTTCAAAACAATTGGCTTTTATGTGATTTATCCAATATATTATTAATGTTGAAAAATCAAATGGAAAAAACCCAAAGATACCTTCTTCAGGTCTTATTTATTATTCCTATATGTCCACTTATAATGTGGATCTTCCCAATGGAGTTATTCTCTGCCATAAAATTCTAAAAAATAATAATGCCATTGAAGGCAAAATTGCTCACTTTTCAGGTTGAGGAAAAAAACATACTTTTAAATATGATCCTAGTCATTCTTCATAGTTTCATTTGTATAAACAGGTGTAGTATAATTTATATTTAAGAGCGCTAAGATGAGTCAGGTCATGCCATAATCTCGGCATTAGTTCCTGGCTCATATAATGGCGTTTTCTTTCGTCCTCTCCAAACGTTCATTAAACACGCTAAAATTCATTTGAGTAAAAATTTGCGATATCTCAGTCCACAAGTAGAGTGTTTAGTCCCCACTTCTGTGGCCTGCATTGTGGACGCTATGAACCTGCAGTGTCTAAGGACTGGTGTGTCCCTACGCAGGCTACACTTTGGCTCCGAGTGGCACCGTGGATAACTTCTCAGATTCCGGCCACAGTGAAATCTCCTCGCGATCCAGTATCGTCAGCAACTCCTCCTTCGATTCATTGCCCGTCTCGCTGCCTGATGAGCGGCGCCAGAGGCCGTCGGTCAGCATCGTGGAGACCAGCCTGGCCTCCGGCCGGCTGGAGAGGCGGCCGGCGGTGGAGCCTGACCAGTACAGCCTGGGGTAGGGGCTCCTCTCCTCCACGTGTACACTGCTGTTTACTGTGTGTGATGCCCAGGTGGTGGGTACTCTCCCATCCCAGTTCTGATGCTCAGCATTTCCTGAAAGCACTGTGCTGTCTCTGCCAGGCAGAATGCTTTCGAGTTAGGGCTGGTCTTCACTGGGATCTGTTTCTCTGTGCTGAGGGCAGGGGGCAACTCTGGGATGTGTCTCAGTCCTTTTGTATGAGCTGCCCTCCCAAAATAATCAGACTGTGGTGAGCCCTGTAAAGGGAAGCTTCCTTTATTATAAGAACTGGTTGCTCTTTTCCCCACTGTGTCGATGTTGTACTGATATTGCAAGGGCCAGGGGGCGGAGACTGAACAGGGCAGAGCGGCTGCTGTTGTTGGAGCCTTCATCCTTTTCCTGGGAGGAAAGGAAGCCACCTTTTGAGGGAAAAGGGGGTTTCATTGTAGATTGATTAGTTAATCTTGCTCTTTTCTTCCCCTCCCCTTCTCATCTTTTTTTTTCTTTCCCGTTGGCCGCCTAGGTCCTGTGCGCCACTGTCTGAGAGCAGGGGCCTGTATGCTGCAGCCACCGTGATCTCTTCCCCCAGCACGGAGGAGCTTTCCCAGGACCAGGGGGACCGAGCCTCCCTGGACGCTGCTGACAGTGGCCGAGGGAGCTGGACGTCATGCTCGAGCGGCTCCCATGATAACATCCAGACCATCCAGCACCAGAGGAGCTGGGAGACGCTCCCCTTTGGGCACACTCACTTTGATTACCCAGGGGATGCTGCAGGGCTGTGGGCCTCGAGCAGCCATATGGACCAAATCATGTTTCCCGACCACAGTGCAAAGTACAGCAGGCAGAGTCAGAGCCGAGAGAGTCTCGATCAGGCCCAGTCCCGGGCCAGCTGGGCCTCGTCCACGGGGTACTGGGGAGAGGACTCGGAAGGGGACACGGGCACCATCAAGAGAAGGGGGGGTAAGGATGTTTCCCTTGACGCTGACAGCAGCAGCATGACGGCCGTGACCGCAGAGGAAGCCAAACCTGCCGCCATGGCTGCCCACATAGCCGTGACACCCAGTGCCGCCAAGGGGCTCATCGGTAAGCTGACCGCCGGGCTCTGTCGTGTGTGGGTCATGGCTGCACCCTGACTTATTTCAAAAGTAAAAGTACGTGTTTGTGGGTCTTCTCCTCGTTCTGTCCCACCCATTGCCCCTTAGGGCTTTCAAGTTAGCAGTGCACTCAGCATTTTGAAGTGAATGATGCTTACAAGAGCCCAGGAGGTTCTGTGCGCTAGTGCTTATAAATACTCTGCAGCACAGGAAACCTTCCATGTGTTGTAGCTGTCAGGATCAGTAGGTTGTCCTTATGGGTATTCTCTGCTCTCGTATTGATCTAGGCTGAAAGTTACCAGAAAGGGTGGCCATTGTCTCTAGAGGAGGAAGTTTTTCTGTTTAATTGGAACCGGTTTTAAATGTTTTATTATTCTATTTTGTTCCCTTGAATTGTATTTAGAACTTTACACATTGCATATTTAAAAATCTGCTACTGATGTTTTTTATGTAGGTAAGCTGTTTCCTCTGCTACACAAATTCCCTCTGCACAGGATAGAACATGGTGGGGAGGGTGCTAAGAGGTAATGTCATCAGTAAGAGCCTGGGAGTCAGGCTGCCTGGGGTCGTGCTGAATCGGTGCTTTGCCACTGTCCTAGTTTTGTGACACTGGGTGAGTCACTAAATGGTGTCTGTTGCCTCATCTGTAAAATTAGTTTAATAATTTCTATCTGTGCAGTTGGTGTGAGTTTTAAAGGAAATATCTGCAAAACACTTTGAACACTAGTGCCTAGATAATAATTCCTAAGTACATGAAAGTCACTATCAGTTTGCTGCTGCTGTTTTTGTTGTAAGGTCTCTTATTTTCCCTTAACCCTATCAGAATATATTCTTTATGGCATGCTCAACATCTGCATGATTAAAGTGTAGGGATGCATTATAGGATACAGAGTGAGAAATCTGGTATATAATTTGTCTTTTCAAGGTGAATAAGGAAAAAACAATACCTATTCTTAGGTTGCAATTTTTAAAAAGCTGAAGTATAGTTGATTTATAATACGGTGTTAGTTTCAAGTGTACAGCAAAGTGATTCATATATATATATATATATTCATATTATTTTCCATTATAGGCTATTATAAGACATTGAATATAGTTCCCTGTGCTATACACATGTATATGTTAATCCCAAACTCCTAATTTATCCCTCCTCTCCATTTTCCCCTTTGGTAACCATGAATTTGTTTTCTATGTCTGTGAGTCTATTTCTATTTTGTATATAGATTCACTTGTATTATTTTTTAGATTCCACATATAAATGATATCATATTTGTCTTTATCTGGCTTACTTCACTTAGTATGATAACCTCTGAGTCTATCCATGTAGCTGCAAATGGCATTATTTCATTCTTTTTATTGACTAGTATCCCAGTGTGTGTGTATATGTGTGTGTATAACATCTTCTTTATCCATTCATCTGTTGATGGACACTTGGAATGCTTCCATATCATGACAATTACAAGTAAAAAAGCACTTTAACAAACTAATACACAAAATTTTTACTGCAAAAGAAAGAATGATCTAAGGTCCTAACAGTTGAGTCTAGAAAGTTAAATACAAGAAAACTTGGCCTTCAGCTGCCTTTATGTCATGAAGTTACTATAAAAGGATTTTAAGAAAAAATACATACCTTACATACATACAATCTTAAGTTTTGAAATTTGCATCACTTTTGGTATACTTTTCCAACTTTATTTTGACTCCCTGTTTTCCGAAGTGAGACCCCAGGCTTGAAAGTAACATGGAATTGATCCTCTGCCTGGTGAGGGTGGGTGCCCAGCACAGGGTGACAGCCTGCCTGGCCAGGCCCCTCTCCAGGGTTGCTGGCCTGGGCTTGGGTGCCTTGCTGTTTCCTTTGCCTGGTGTTTCCAGTAAACCCCAGGGTTGGGCGTTGGTTACTTTGTGACCAGCGAGACGCTCTGCAGTCACCCGGTTAGAGTTACAGATACTTAGATTGCTTAGTCACTTGTGCCACCAGAGATGACCGGTGAATAGCCAGCTTGGTAGACGTCCTGCCTCCCACTGCACCACCCCCGCATCCCGCTCCGCAGGCCTACGTGCAGCTACACATGCGCACTGTTGATCGTGGTCCTCCTCCTTTTGGATGAATGCGCGTGGCCCAGGATGCGCTTCCCTAGATGCTGACTGCAGCGCCTTTTCTCTCCCAGCAGCCAGGAAGGAGGGCCGCTACCGGGAGCCGCCGCCCACTCCACCAGGCTACGTGGGCATCCCCATCACCGACTTCCCCGAGGCCCACCCGCACCCGGCCCGGAAACCGCCGGACTACACTGTGGCGCTGCAGCGGTCCAGGATGCTGGCCCGGCCGGCCGAACCCCCCACCCCAGGCAGCGCCAGGCCTGCCCCCAGGCCGCAGTGGCACCGGCCTGGTGATGGTGACCCACGTGCCGGCCCTTGTGCACCCCCGGGCCTCACCGCCGAGGAGGACGGTACATGCGCCCCCCATCCCCACCCCGCACCCGCCCCTGCGCCCCACCTCTAGCATCCCAGATCCTGGCTGGTCTGCTCTCCCTCCGGATGCTGCCCACGCAGGGCTCCACACCCCACGCCCCTAACCTACTGTGCACAGTTGGGCTGCGTTTTGCTTCTTCCTAAGCGACTTGAGGAATAACTAAAGATTGCAGCGGGGTCCCCTGTAATAACATGTGTGCATGGCTCCTTTTCCTTCCCTAATCCTCAGTTTTCTGGGAAAATGTTTGGACTTGTAACAAGTTCCAAATGAAAGTCTAGTGAAGAAAAACCCACTTCTCTAGAGCTTTTTTTGCCTTCTTTGTATGAACCCAGCTGGCCGTTTTGGGGTGGGAATGCAGAGGGGCAGACTGTGCCACCCCTTCCCCCTTCTGCTTTTACGTTATTCTGCAAAAAATTGTTATAGAAGAAAGCAAAACAATTAATGAAAGTTACTTATAATCCTGTCATTTACAGACAACCACCATTAGCATTTTGTTATACATCCTTCTAGACTTTATGTGTGAGTGTATACTATAAACGGAGAAGGCAATGGCAAGCCACTCCAGTACTCTTGCCTGGAAAATCCCATGGATGGAGGAGCCTGGTAGGCTGCAGTCCATGCGGTCGCTAAGAGTCGGACAGGACTGAGCGACTTCACTTTCACTTTTCACTTCCATGCATTGGAGGAGGAAATGGCAACCCACTCCAGTGTTCTTGCCTGGAGAATCCCAGGGACGGCGGGGCCTGGTGGGCTGCCGTCTATAGGGTCGCACAGAGTCGGACACGACTGAAGCGACTTAGCAGTTTACTATAAAAGGTCATGTGCTGCTTTATAGAGTCTGCATGCAGTGCGGGAGACCTGTGTTCGATCCCTGGGTCGGGAAGATCCCCTGGAGAAGGAAATGGCAACCCACTCCAGTACTCCTGCCTGGAGAATCCCATGGACGGAGGAGCCCGGTGGGCTACAGTCCACGGGGTCACAAAGAGTCGGACACGACTGAGCTACTTCACTTCAGTGAATTTACCGTCAGTGAATTTCCAATCAGTAAATATACAATATACTTTAAACTTTTCATTGTGAATCATTAGGGAGAAAAAAAGATGAGTATTGTAAGTGACTGGTGCTGCAAAGTCACTTCAGTCGTGTCCGACTAGCTGCAGTATAGTGACCTAGACTTAGAAAATAGCTGTGGTTTTTATTTAGCATATCGGTGAATGTATTCTCTCTAAGCACAAGAAAATGACTTGCTTACTCATTGATTTCTTTCTTTCTTTCACGGTTGTTTTAGCAGAAGATGAACAAGTGTCTGCTGTTTGAGGTGCGGGCTTCTCTGGACCCGAGTCAACCGCCCAAAGGAGAGCACAAGAAGACGCCCCCTAGCGTCGGAGCCTTGGAACTCACACTCTGAGGATGGTGGACCAGTTTGCCTCCTTTCCTGCCTTAAAAGCAGCATGGGGCTCCTGACCCCTCTTCCTGTCCCCTTTGCATGTGAAATACTGTGAAGAAACCGCCCTGGCACTTTTCCGACTTCGTTGCTTGAATGCACAGCGCAGCCGTCTCCGAGCTCCCCGTCGCTGCCTGCCACGTAACACAGCATCATTCCAGATTCCAAGGTCATCGCCACCGATGATTCACCCTGGCTGCACTTATCCACGCCGGGAAGGATTTTTAAAAAATCTCCCTTTTAGATTTCAATCCAGTCCTAGCACTTGGTTTCATTGGAATTGTGAGAAAAGTCAGCCACGGAACTACTTGGGGCCTTTAACCCACCAAGGAAAACAAAAACGAAATCCTTTGAGTACAGTGCTCGTCCGCTTGTTTACAATGTCCTCTTTTTTTTTTTTTTTTTTTCCTTTTTAATGAGTTTAAAGATTGTGTTCAGAGAGTAAATGTTATATCCATTTAATGATTACAGTATTATTTTGAACCTTTAAGTAGGGTTGCCAGCCTGGGTTTCTCAAAAACCAAATATGCCGGACAGGGTGTGGCCACACTAGGAAGAGAGGAGGCGGGGCACAGCCCCTCTTCCTGCGTCCTGGCCGCCCCCAGAAGTGCCCTATCCTGGAAGCATGAGATGTTAGCCAATTACCTAGATCCCAGGGCTCCCACCCCTCCTTCCCCAGGGGCTGGAGCTCTACTTACAAACTGTTTGCACATGGCCGGGGAGGGCCTGGGACTCCAGCGTCCTGTGTCTGAGCCTTATGGAGCACAGGGCAGCGTCACCCTTGGGCGTGCCCTGCTCCATCGAGACGGACGGCAGACCCCCTGTTTTTTAAATTATGTTTCTTTGATTTCTGTTCATTTAGCTTTAGGGCTTCTCTTGTTTGTTTTTAAAGAGAAACGTTTATAACTGGATAGCATTGCAGTGAAAGCAGCTTGGGGTGTTGGCACTAACGCCAGCCGTTCATACTGCTCTTTCAAGACAGCCTCCCTGTATCGATCGATCGGCACGAGGGAACACACGAGCCTTTAACATGAAAAAGATCAAAAAGGTCCAAAACCCAGTGCGATCCGCCAGCCTTTGCAAGGCAGGTTGGTGGCCAAAGACTGACCCGTAAGTGGCTTTACGGACGCTGAGATGGAGAAGGCCTGAGTGTAGCAACCACCTGCTCACAGCTGCTATTAACCCCAGAAGGACTGAACCCTCCACTCTATTTTTGTGTTGTTTTTGCACAGACTCCGGAAAAGTGAAGGCTGCCAATCCGAGTAGTACTCAGATGTGAGGAACTGCTGGTCTTGGATTTTTTTTCCATTAAATTCAGCTGATCATATTGATCAGTAGATAAACGTAAATAGCTTCCAATTTTAAAAGTCGAATTGCAGTGTTTTTTCACTGTATCAAAGCAATGTCAGTGCTTTATTTAATGATTCTCTCCTGTATCATGGCATTTGTCTACTTGCTTATATATTACATTGTCAATGATGCATTTGTAATTTTACATGTAAGATGCATTATTTGCCAGTTTTCTTCTCTAGGCTATGGACCTCATGTGCATATAGAAAGACAGAACTCTTGCTCTACACAAGTTGCACAAATGTTATCTAAGCATTAAGTCACCGTAGAACATAGGACTGTAACCTCAGTTCGCTCTGTGATGTCAAGTGCAGAATGTACAATTAACTGGTGATTTCCTCATACTTTTGATACTACTTGTACCTGTATGTCTTTTAGAAAGACATTGGTGGAGTCTGTATCCCTTTTGTATTTTTAATACAATAATTGTACATATTGGTTATATTTTTGTTGAAAATGGTAGAAATGTACTATGTTTATGCTTCTACATCCAGTTTGTACAAGCTGGAAAATAAATAAATATAACATACCGCCTTGTCTATATTCTTAATGACTTGTGCATGCTTTTTCT
Source organism: Bubalus kerabau (assembly GCF_029407905.1). Classification (NCBI taxonomy): domain Eukaryota; kingdom Metazoa; phylum Chordata; class Mammalia; order Artiodactyla; family Bovidae; genus Bubalus; species Bubalus kerabau. The sequence continues at coordinate 43,779,912 of NC_073639.1, read as the reverse complement.
AACTGAAGCGTGAGAAAGCCTTTGGGTCTCTGCAGGAGCAAGTCCTCAGGGCACTGAGGAGGTACAGATGACATTGCCTAAGAGAGAAGAAATTAATATCATTCATGTTAGTAGAAAGTAAGATCATTCATGTGTCCAGAATTCATAGTGTTTAATGAAATTCAGTGAAAAATGGTATCATTGTATATCTACATAGCATTTATCTCTTCCCAGTTCTTTTCCAGTAAAAATCTTTGCAGGACGTAATATTTTGATTCCCAATATATATACTAAGAAATAGGACCTCAGAGAATTTAAACTGGCATTCAAGATTATGACCACTAAGTTAGTACAACCTAGCAAGTAATTTGGAAGTTCTAACGAGTACATCAGGGCTTCCTTGGTGGCTCAGTGGTAATCTGCCTGCCAATGCAGGAGACATGCTTTGATCCCTGGGTCGGGGAGATCCCCTGGAGAAGGAAATGGCAACCCACTCTAGTATTCTTGCTTGGAAAATCCCATGGGCAGAGGAGCCTGGAGAGCTACAGTCAGTGGGATCACAAGAGAGTTGGACACAACTTGGAAACTAAACAACAATAGCAACAAAGAGTGTATCAAATATCTTTGTTCTGTCTGTGAGTCCTAATGTAACATAGGTCTGAGTAATACTTAAGTCTATGAGAAGGGCACTTATATTTAAAAAGGTGAGAGTCAGTTAAGCAAAACGTGAGGAAATGTGAGGGCATCTAGAAAGATGACAGACTTCAGTCCTGATGCTAAAGGGAAGATGGCCAAAACTTAAAAGTCTGACTGAGGCATTTGTGCAGTCTTGTGAAAATCTGGCCACCACAACAATTTGGAGAATTAAGACCATTTCTGTAGCTTCAGCTGTACCTGTTCAGAATGCAGGTGCCCTGTGTGGACACCTGTGTTCTCGTGTGCTCGCCACCATCAGCTGTTCACTGTAAAAACCCTTGCTCAGGGATACCCTATCACAACAGCAACCCATGCTGTCAATTTCTGTCATTCTAAAAGCTTACTTTTCTCTAATGTGTTCAGAAAAATATTAAGGAACTGATGTTTTGAAGAATAACCTCTTAATCACTTTTTGTATTCTGCTGAAAATAAAGGAAAATGACAGTCAGCCATGATGCCTGTTCTTACGTGTTTATGTTTTCAGTTCAGTTCAGTCTCTCAGTCGTGTCCGACTCTTTGCGACCCCATGAATCGCAGCATGCCAGGCCTCCCTGTCCATCACCAACTCCCGGAGTTCACCCAGACTCACGTCCATTGAGTCAATGATGCCATCCAGCCATCTCATCCTCTGTCGTCGCCTTCTTCTCCTGCCCCCAAGCCCTCCCAGCATCAGTCTTTTCCAATGAGTCAACTCTTCGCATGAGGTGGCCAAAGTACTGAAGTTTCAGCTTTAGCGTCATTCCTTCCAAAGACCCCCCAGGACCGATCTCCTTCAGAATGGACTGGTTGGATCTCCTTGCAGTCCAAGGGACTCGCAAGAGTCTTATCCAACACCACAGTTCAAAAGCATCAATTCTTCAGCGTTCAGCTTTCTTCACAGTCCAACTCTCACATCCATACATGATCACTGGAAAAATCATAGCCTTGACTAAACGGACTTCTGTTGGCAAAGTAATGTCTCTGCTTTTCAATATGCTATCTAGGTTAGTCATAACTTTTCTTCCAAGGAGTAAGCGTCTTTTAATTGCATGGCTGCAGTCACCATCTGTAGTGATTTGGAGCCCAGAAAAATAAAGTCTGACACTGTTAGTGTCATATTAATAACAGAACTTTGCCATGTTTTAGGAATATTGCAGAAAGCTCTCCTCCCTAATCAAAAAGAATAAACATACCTGTTCTGTTTTCACACCTGCTGGTCAAAGCCCTCCAAATAGTTCCCTCAGCTTTAACCCTTTCCTCCTCCTGGGGGGTGTAGAGTTTATGCTCATCGTTGCACAGAGTTGGACATGACTGAAGCGACTTAGCAGCAGCAGCAGCATACTTTAATATATTTGATCTCCAAGTCACTGATAATCTCTCAAACTGGTCTTGAAAGATGCAAGCTGCTAAACAAGCATGTATCAGCACATCTGGTAGGCCTGTGTGCTTATGGATTTTCAAGGAATTACCACACTTCCATTCTTGCCAAAGAAAAAGAGGAGCTCTGTCCTTGATTCCCTGATGCTGTTCTCCTTGAAAAATAGCTTACTCAGAGAATAAAGCAAGTGCACTTGGAAGGGTCAAGTTGTTGATTGGAGAGGCGAATGATCTTGCAAATATTCACAAAGAATGTCAGGCAGCGGAGGTTGAAGTGGGCAGTAATGGAATGGAAATGAGTAGGGCATACTGCAGCCAAGGGGGCAGGGCCCTTCAGAAAGATCTGACAGTGAATAAGGGTTTGCCCAGCTGACAGAGAAAAAACACTGATTGGAACAAAATAATAATTTGTGAATTGCACTTTTTTCAACATTCACATTTTAGCCAAGGACAAAGCAAGCACAGTAAAATTCCTGCCTGTTTTTGAAATGATGTTTTCTGCCCATAGATTTTACAATGCCATGGCTACATAACAGGAACGTTTATAGAAGCTATCAAAACATTGCATGAAAGGCTAAAAAATCTTAGAAAAGGCTTTGTTTTATGGACACTCAATAAGATCATAATAATTTTCATTATGGGAAAAAGTAAGCATAGACTATAATTTCTGAAGTAAATTTTTTAAAAATCTGAAGTAAATTTAGAATCAAATGACCAATTTTTACAGAAGAGAGAAACCAATGAAGTAATTTCCATGTGGGGTATTCAACACTGTAAAAGTCAAAGCTAGTTTCATTTTCTTTTTCTGTAGCTAGTTTAATACAATTTAGGAACTTTTAGTATTAACTCTGACCATAGTTGACATGTGGTGTGGTCTGATGGGAACCAATGCAGTAAATGCATATCCCAGTATTTGACGTTTTCCTTAATTTATATAGATTGGAAACCTTTTTTCAAGTAAAATTATAAAATTGGTGGTCCAGTGGATAAGACTCCTCGCTCCCAATGTAGGGGGCCCCAGTTCGATCCCTGGTTGGGGAACTAAGATTCTCCTACTGCAACTAAGCCCGCGAACTCTATAGTTGACACTTGCCACTAGAGAAGCCCTCGAGCTGCAACAAAGACCAATCACAGCCAAAATGAATAATAAAAAAATAATAAATATTTAAAAATTGATCGTCAGTGTCACATGTAACATGAAGGTGAAATATGTACAAACCTATTAGATGTAGTTTAATGAGCTAATTTTACTTGTGTGCATTTCCTATGGTGCAGGCACTTTTCTCGATGCCAGATATTTACAAATATCACCGAAGTGAACCAAAGTGCCCTGCAGTTATAGTCTTCTTTTAGCTGAATGTTTCCCATTTCTCAGACCTGAGAGGGGAAATGTCATGACCTCAGGATCATAAGTGAGTATCTTATCAATCAGCCTTGATCACATCTGGATCGAAGATGTGAGATGCCTGACCCCAAAACTGCCTGGCTTGCCAACCATCTAGAAGAAGTTCCTAGAAGGACTGTGACTGGTAAGAAAAGTAAACTGACTTGAACTCATCACTTTCTCTTTGGAGAATTTCTATGTGAAGGCAAAAAAGAGCAAATGCTGTATCTAGTCAAGATGCAGAAGCTGTGAGACGAGAGAAGTGATAAGAGTGCAAAAACTGAGTAAGAAGAGGGTTACAAGGTCAGGAAAGGGATGCACTGATGGCAGGGGTGTTCAAAGCCAAGTACAGCAGACACTTGTCTCTTGGGGAGCAACCAAATGCCAGGGTGTCATTGCCTTTGGTTGGTGAGTGTCCGGCCCCAGAACCACTCCCTGCAGCTGGGCTCTGTGAGCTGTTCTTCCTGAGACACAGATAGAGAGTCATTCCTGCTCTCTCTGCATCCTCTCTTGGTTACCACTCTCTTCAGCACCTAGAACAATGCCTGGGATAGTGTAGCTGCTAAGTCATTTCAGTCGTGTCCGACTCTGTGCGACCCCATAGACGGCAGCCCACCAGGCTCCCCCGTCCCTGGGATTCTCCAGGCAAGAACACTGGAGTGGGTTGCCATTTCCTTCTCCAATGCATGAAAGGGAAAAGTGAAAGTGAAGTCGCTCATTCGTGTCTGACTCTTAGCGACCCCATGGACTGCAGCCTACTAGGCTCCTCCATCCATGGGATTTTCCAGGCAAGAGTACTGGAGTAGGGTGCCATTGCCTTCTCCAATTATTTGCCTTAATGATGGTCAAATTGTCTCATCTTCAGCCAGTTGACTCTCAAATCTTTCTGACAGGAGTTTAGCAGTCTTTGTGGGCTTCCTTGTTATCTGTGAGACAAGATGTCCCTAGTTCTTCTGGTACATTTCTGCCTGTAGCCTGTCGTCTTATCTCCAATGAAGCCTGGTTTTTTAGGGGTGTGTGTGTGTGTGTGTGCACTTAAGTCGCTCAGTCATGTCTGGCTCTTTGTGACCTCATGGACTGTAGCCTGCCAGGCTTCTTTGTCCATGGGTCTTCTCCAGTTAAGAATACTGGAGTGGGTTGCCATGCCCTCCTCCATGGGATCTTCCCAACCCAGGGATTGAACCCAGGTCTCCCGCATTCCAGGCAGATTCTTTACTGTCTGAGCCACCAGGGAAGCCCAAGAATACTGCAATGGGTAAGCCTAACCCTCCACAGGGGAACTTCCCAAGCCAGGAATCAAACCAGGGTCTCCTGCATTGCAGGTGGATTTTTTACCAGCTGAGCTATCCAGGAAGCCTTCTTTTAGGTGGAAATGGTTATTTCAAGACCACAATTTAGGCACTAAAAAGCTTACTGCAACTGGACTGATTGATATTTTGAGGTCTTTTTAGTGGACAAATGAACATCTTCAGTTCAGTTCAGTTCAGTTCAGTCACTCAGTCATGTCTGACTCTTTGCGACCCCATGAATTGCAGCATGCCAGGCCTCCCTGTCCATCACCAAATCCCGGAGTTCACTCAGACTCATGTCCATTGAGTCGGTGATGCCATCCAGCCATCTCATCCTCTGTTGTCCCCTTCTCCTCCTGCCCTCAATCCCTCCCAGCATCAGAGTCTTTTCCAATGAGTCAACTCTTCTCATGAGGTGGCCAAAGTACTGGAGTTTCAGCTTCAGCATCAGTCCTTCCAATGAACACCCAGGACTGATCTCCTTCAGAATGGACTGGTTGGATCTCCTTGCAGTCCAAGGGACTCTCAAGAGTCTTCTCCAACACCACAGTTCAAAAGCATCAATTCTTCAGTGCTCAGCTTTCTTCACAGTCCAACACTCACATCCATACATGACCACTGAAAAAACCATAGCCTTGACTAGATGAACCTTTGTTGGCAAAGTAATGTCTCTGTTTTTGAATATGCTATCTAGGTTGGTCATAACTTTCCTTCCAAGGAGTAAGTGTCTTTTAATTTCATGGCTGCAGTCACCATCTGCAGTGATTTTGGAGCCCCCAAAAATAAAGTCTGACACTGTTTCCACTGTTTCCTCATCTATTTCCCATGAAGTGATGGGACCAGATGCCCAAATTATAGATAAACTGGGCCATCAAAATCAGCCAACGTGCATTTGTGTATTTGTTACTTTAAAAACTTATATTTTATAAGACACTTAGGTTGACAGCAAACTCGAGTGGCAGGTACAGAGGTCACACACAGCCCTCATCGCCCACACGCATAGCCTGCCCTGCTCTGGACATCCTGCACCAGTGGATAGCCCAGCCCTGACAGGGCACCATCACCCCAAGTCCACAGTTTACATTAGGTTCACTCTTGGTGCTGTGCATTCCACAACATGCATTTATTGAAGGGTGTCTAGAACTGTGCCAGTACTGGTGAATATTTAGAGTAAAATAAATAGCAGAAATTTCTTTATGGAAATTTGGCAAATAAGTGACTCCTGACAAGGTTAGCAAGGATTTAAGATTAACAAGGGGAGCAAAGACTAAGAGGCTGTTTAGGAGCTAAGTTCTGTGTGGCTACAGATGTTCAGATGAATGAAAAATGGACAGAGGCTGAGGCATCCAGAGAACAGCCTTCGGCTCCTCCTGAGCATCCAGGAGGACGGGATGGACTGGGGCGATGCCTGGACATCAAGGAAACACCCTAACTAGCTGAGGCTTCAGGACTAGGAGACCCTGAGAAATCATTTGGAATGAGCAAGGGAGGGTGCGATTATGTGGGACAAAAATGTTTTAGATACTGTATTTGTTATTTGAGGGGCTCAGTCAATGCTCATAAAAAGAAAAAAGGAAGGAAGGAAATGAGCGAAAGAAAGGATCTATGATGAGACAACCATCTGGAAAGAAGATCTGTTTTGGGAGGAGAACAGGATTCAAGGGTGAGAGAGGAGAAGTGTGGGTCACACAGGCTGGGAGGCTTGGGGCCAAGACAGGAGGAAAGAACAAAAACAATTCAAGGGAAAAAAAAATCAGTAGTACTTGATGTCCAACAGGATATGAGGAATGGAAGAAAAAAAAATCAAGCCACGTCTCCCACTGCCACACACAGGAAAAAGCTTTTAAGAAACTTAAAATTCCTGGCTTGAGTGCTTAAGATGAAAGAAGCAACACTGACAAAGGCGGAGACGTTGCTGAAAATGATACTGCTTTTTATCTATTCATCTGTCAGTGGACATTTAGGTTGCTTCTGTGTGTTAGCTATTGTAGACAGCGGTGCAGTGAATTTTGGGGTGCGTGTAGCCTTTTGGACCATGGCTTATTATTCAGCCAAAAAGAATGAAATAATGCCATTTGCAGGAACATGAATAGACTGCCATACTAAGTGAAGTAAGTCAGAGAGAGACAAATATCATATGATATCACTTTCATGTGCAATCTAAAAAAAAAAAAAGATACAAATGAACTTATTTACAAAACAGACGTAGAAAATAAACTTATAGTTCCCAAAGAGGGAAGGGGGAGGGGAAAATTAGGAGTTTGTGATTAACATATGCACACTATTATGTATAAAGTGGGCTTCCCTGATGACTCAGACGGTAAAGAATCCACTTGCAATGTAGAACACCTGGGTTCGATCCCTGGGTTGGGAAGATCCCCTAGAAAAGGAAATGGCAACCCACTCCAGTATTCTTGCCTGGAGAATCCCATGGACAGAGTGAGCCTGGCGGGTACAGTCCATGGGGTCACAAAGAGTCGTACATGACTGAGCAACTAACACACATGTATAAAATAGATATAACCAAAAAAACCCACTGTATAGCACAGGAAAAATTAAATACTCTGGAATAACCTAAATGGGAAAAGAATTTGAAAAAGAATAGATACACTTATATATAAAACTGAATCACTTTGCTGTCCCAGGTGACTCAGTGATAAAAGAATCTGCCTAATAATGCAGGAGATGGAAGAGGAAGATCTCCTGGGGGACGGTGGCAACCCACTCCAGTGTTCTTGCCTGGGAAATCTCATGGACAGAGGAGCCTAATGGGCTAAAGTTCAGGGGGTCACAAAAGAGTCAGACACCACAGAGGACAAGCACATGCATACCCGAAACAACATTGTAAAACAACTCTACTCTGATAAAAAAAAATTCAAAGAGAAAGTGATACTAATTTTCAAAACAAGGTCAAGAAGTTTTCTTGTCCAGGGGTTCAAAGCCCCACACAGTCTCCATTTTACTTCCTGCATCCTTGGGTAAGGGATGTGTGTGCGGAAGACGAAGCTTCACACCCCCATCCCCCTCCAGAGGTACAGACCCTAGTGAGGTTACATGGCTTATTCACTGCATTTGCCAACACATGTTCAATTCATCCTTTTATGTCACTGTCTACGTTTCAAATCTCTACATCCAACCAAGCTATTTCCAGCCCTGCGGACCCCAGGGTTACTCTTCAATGATAGAATTGGTGTGATCTTGGATGAGCTGGGAGGCTTTTTTATAGCACTTTAAAAGACCAAACAAAATAGCCAAATAGAATGTGAATACATAGAATAGAAAGAGTCAGACAGGGAAGGTGAGCAGGGTGGTTTAGGCCACAGACCCACACAATTAAAATAAATTTTTTTTTTAAGTGTAACTCTTTCCTGGCATGCAAAATGAGGCCCAGAAAGGAACATTTACCATGTGGAATTTCTAAGATTCACCTCAAAAGGGCATACCCAGAGGGCCAGGAGGATGAAGGCCTGCTAGTGGAGAGTCTGGAATCTCTGAGGGGTCCTTCAGCCTTGAACTCTCCAACGAGGAGGCAGCAGGGGGTGGGATATAGGGCAGGGAGGAGAGACTGGTGATCTGGCCTTTCATGTGCCACTGTCATGCCCTCTACCACCCAGGAAACAGGGCAGGTGTCCTTTGCTAAAATCCTTACCTCCCACCCAAGAGTTCTGGGATCTGACCAAGTCTGCAGGATGCAGGTTGCTGAAAACAAACCAAAAAAAAATTTTCCCCCCAAAACTTAGCTTTGCAATGAATAGATGCCAAGGTTTCTCTCACAATCCTGTTACCTTTCTTTTTAGGCTCCAGCATTTGAATCCTGAAGTTGAACTGCTTGGTTTTGATTTTTTAGCCCATGAAATCCTGGAAAAGAACCTGAATTTCTACACCTCAGTTTCCTCATGTGTAAAATGAATGAAATGATAGAATCTATCTCCATGGTAAAGCGAACAGAAATAGCATGTGGCACAGGTCATCGAAAAATGTTAGCTGCTGTTAGGTTTTATATAATATCAAAGTATTCTCCTAAATAGTATGTGCACATTCATAACCTAGATATTGATTTGTAATTAAAGCATGTTGTTAAGCATAAAATTCTATGCAATTCAGCAAGATGTCTGCCATTTTAGGAATGCAAATTAAAACCACAATGAGATATCACCTCATACCCATTAGGATGGCTACTGTCATGATACCACTTCTATGTGGAATCTAAAATATGATACAAGTCAGCATATTTACAAAACAAAAACAGACTCACAGATATAGAGAGTAGACTGTGGTTGCCAAGGGGAAAGATTGGAAGAGGGAAGGATTGGGAGTTTGGGATTAGCAGACACAAACTATTATATATAGAATGGATAAACAGCGGAGTGCTACTGTATAGCACAGGGAACTATATTCAGTATCCTATAATAAACCGTAATGGAAAAGAATATGAAAAAGAATACATATATATGTATATATGTGATGTAACTGAGTCACTTTACTGTACAGGAGAAATTACAACATTGTAAATAAACTACACTTCAATAAAATTTAAGAAAAAAAAGGATGGTTATTGTAAGTAGCAGTAGGACAGGAAGTAACTTGTGTTTTGTGATAAGATGTGGAGAAATTGTAATCCTTGTGCACTGTTGGTGGGAATATGAAATGGTACAGACACTATGTAAAACAGCAATATAGTTCCTCAAAAATCTAAAAATTGAATTACCACGGTAGCCATTTCGAGCTAACCCTTCTCAGGGCTTTTCAAAAAGGGCTGGGAAGTCCAGGTCTCACTACCCGCTCCCGACGGCCCAGGGTGCAGGGACACCGAGCTGTCCACGGGCACCCCGAGAGCAAAGCTAACTTCACACCCCACGACACACCGCGGCCAAGACACGTGCCCTGCGGCCCCAACTTCGGGGCTCTCCGATTTCTATTAAAAAAAAAAAAAGAATTACCACATGATTGAGCAATTTCATGTTTGGATTTACGCCCTAAAGACCTAAAAACAGGAACCCAAAGGGATATTTGTACACACATGTTCACAGCACCATTGTTCATATTAACCAAAAGGTGGAAGCAAACAGTGTCTATTGACAGATGAGTGGATGAACAAAATGTGTATCTATGCAATGGAATATTACTTTAAAAAGGAAGAAAGTTCTGATACACACTACAAAATGGCATGGCGGACATTGTGCTAAGTGAAATAAGGCATCACAAAGCACATACTATACTATACAATTCCATTCATGTGAGGTGCATGGAATCATGACCTCATAGACAGAAAGTAGAATGGCAATTGCCAGGGGCTGGGGAGCGGGAGTGATGGTAAAATAAGTATGGAATTTCAGTTGTGCAAGGTGAGAACATGTCTGTGGATGGTGGGGATGCTGGCAACACAAGTGAATGTACTTACAACCACTGAACAGCACTTAAAAGTGGTCCAATTTGATGACAAATTTTATGCTATGTGTATGTTACAACCATAATTTTTTTTTTTAGTTTATCATTAGTTTTCAGTAACATGACATCTATTAATATATATATAATTCTAACCATCCTGTCCCTCATACCCATCTTTCAGATGTAGAAACAAAATTGTTCAAACCCCTTCTCAGAGTGAAAATATGAAACCAGGAATGTTTCCCTCTAAGAAAGCAAATCAGGGGAGTTTCCTGGTGTCCAGTGGTTGAGATGCTGCACTTCCACAGCAGGGGCATGAGCTCCATCCCTAGTCAGGGGAACTAAGATCCCACATGCTGTACAGTGCAGCCAAAAAATTAAATAAAAAGGGAATCTTTTTTTTTTTTTTTGGTTTGCATTTGCACCCATTTTAATGAAAAAGACACTGTGAATCAGAACATTTGAATCTAAAAAAATAACAAAAACGCTTTGCTTATTTACATCCTGTGTCCAATACATTGTACTGATGCTTTAAGAAAGCAGAAAGATACTACATATGTGTGATGCAAGGAAATAAACAGAAAATCTACTAGCTAACCAATCAAGCTGGGGGTATAGCATCAATTAGGATTGAATTCAAATTCTGTTCTTTAATATTAGAAGTAGGAGTTCCAATTCTGGTAGTGGAACAATAGCTTGTATTGGATTATCTGTCTTGCTGGTAACAATTATAAATGCTGGACAAAATATAAAAACAACAACAACAACAAAAACCAGTTTGAATACACTGGAGAGCAACCCAAAGCAGGATTGATCAGGCAACAATCTTTGAAGGAAGGGAAGCAAATGAGGTCACCTCTACATTGAACTGGCATTTCCCTTGTGGGCCCCTCCCAGTCATTGTGGCCCACTTGGGACACAGTTCAAGCTCAGGGTCAGTCCCACTGTGCTCAAGAAGGTCAGACTTCCATCTCCAGAAGATGAGAGGAGAGACTCACAGAGGAGAGAGTGCCGAGTTTGCATAACAATGCCCTTCCAGTCACTGGCAGACTCTAGAACCATGCACATCCAAAGTGAGGCCCTAAGAAATCTAGCAGAAAGCAGCTGCCGGGAGGCTGAGGAGTTGAGCAGACACTCCAGCTGCTGACTGGGCCTAGGAAGATGGAGACTGGGGATAGGATTTCATCAAGTTAGAGGGACATCATGAGCACCCGGGGCTTCCAGTGAAAACTGCAAAGGTCCATTAGCAGGAGTGAAAACCATGTCCCCAAACTGAGGGCTATGTCCTCTGACCAACAAAGCCCATAACTCAGCATCTGTTTGTAATCTGTTTGAAGAAAAAAATCTAGTGCTATTCAGAGGCAAATAACATAATCCAGACTCTCTACAATGTTATCATTGATTACATGATGTCAAGAATATAACCAAATATTATAAGACATGGACAAAAACAGGAAAAAATAATAAATAATGGTGAAAGCAGGTGTGAGGAGCAGGGAAAGAAGGAGGTAAGGGGAGAGTGGGAAGAAAAAGCAACCATATGAAAGAACCATATGGTGGAAATACATTAATAACATCTTCAAAACAGAAGAAAACATCACAAGGGTTCATATTCATCCAATTAATTCAATATCATGTATTAATACATGAAAATCTTACCACTTGATTGATAATATGATTATCACCACAATAAAGAGAAAAAAATTAATAAAAGAAACAGACTTTTCTTTTGGTTGTATTTTGTGGCATTTAATAGAAAAAATGTAAGGAACTCTGTTACACTCACTTTCTTCACTGAAAGAATAACCATGGCGATTCAGATGTGGGTTTATGGCAAACCTTCTTTTCAAAATTAAAATGCTGACATACACAGTATAGAGCAGGGCACCCTCCTCATTTGAAGTTGTAGTAAAAATGACACTGAGATTTACCCTTTAATAATAGTTAGTGTGGCCCACCTATTGGATACATCTGATAATACCAAAAAACGGTGTCTTTCAGTTCTCAGTGTATTGAATTAGTTGAGGGTTGAAGTACATAATTTTTCACATGGCAGCAGAATCCAGAGTTTGCACTGAGAGTGGCTTCCTCTTTGATTTCAAGTACCTTTGAAGGTCAGTCAAGTATGATTGAACCTAAGAGATTTGAATAACTACATTTCCTTTTACTCCCAGGGAGCTCAAGATCCTCAGTTTCCCCAAATGATGGGGTCTTTACAGGGAAGGTGCAATAGGCTACACAGGCCCACTTCACTTGACATTTCACTTGACCTGGTCAGCTCAGGCAGAAGCATGAGCTTTATCTATGGCTTTAAGAGACAAAATATTTATAAATGTTTTCAATTGTTTTCTCTAGACCTGTTAAGAAACCCAGCCTTGATCAGCTTCACACACCAAAAGCCTTCAACTTGTGAGTTAATCTCTGACCAATGACTCTAACTAAGGGAGCTTTTCCATCCTGGCTCAGCTCTCCTGGAAGCTGCCCCTTTACCCTCTTCACATTGATCAAGAACTTCCCACTGGAGATCACATTATGGTAGCAGATTCTTGGAGGAATTATTCTCATGACAGTGATGCGGAATGCCACCATTTCCTGCTTTTAATGCCATGGAGGCATTGCTGTGCCCCTAAATCATGCTTTATCCAACCAGACAGGAGGGCTCAGCCCATGGTGACAGAGCATTGAAGGATTTGGTGAGCTCTGAGTGCCTGATGAACTATGGAATGAGGTTCGTGACATTGTACAGGAGACAGGGATCAAGACCATCCCCATGGAAAAGAAATGCAAAAAAGCAAAATGGCTGTCTGGGGAGGCCTTAAAAATAGCTGTGAAAAGAAGAGAAGCAAATAGCAAAGGAGAAAATGAAAGATATAAGTATCTGAATGCAGAGTTCCAAAGAATAGCAAGAAGAGATAATAAAGCCTTCTTCAGTGATCAGTGCAAAGAAATAGAGGAAAACAACAGAATGGGAAAGACTAGAGATCTCTTCAAGGAAATTAGAGATACCAAGGGAACATTTCATGCAAAGATGGGCTCAATAAAGGATAGAAATGGTATGGACCTAACAGAAGCAGAAGATATGAAGAAGAGATGGCAAGAATACACAGAAGAACTGTACAAAAAAGATCTTCACGACCCAGATAATCATGATGGTGTGATCACTGACCTAGAGCCAGACATCCTGGAATGTGAAGTCAAGTGGGCCTTAGAAAGCATCACTACGAACAAAGCTAGTGGAGGTGATAGAATTCCAGTTGAGCTATTTCAAATCCTGAAAGATGATGCTATGAAAATGCTGCACTCAATATGCCAGCAAATTTGGAAAACTCAGTAGTGGCCACAGGACTGGAAAAGGTCAGTTTTCATTCCAATCCCAAAGAAGGGCAATGCCAAAGAATGCTCAAACTACCGCACAATTGCACTCATCTCACATGCTAGTAAAGTAATGCTCAAAATTCTCCAAGCCAGGCTTCAGCAGTATGTGAATCATGAACTTCCTGATGTTCAAGCTGGTTTTAGAAAAGGCAGAGGAACCAGAGATCAAATTGCCAAAATCCGCTGGATCATCAAAAAAGCAAGAGTTCCAGAAAAACATCTATTTCTGCTTTATTGACTATGCCAAAGCCTTTGACTGTGTGGATCACAATCAACTGTGGAAAATTCTGAAAGAGATGGGAATACCAGACCACCTGATCTGCCTCTTGAGAAATCTGTATGCAGGTCAGGAAGCAACAGTTAGAACTGGACATGAAACAACAGACTGGTTCCAAATAGGAAAAGGAGTACGTCAAGGCTGTGTATTGTCACCCTGCTTATTTAACTTATATGCAGAGTACATCATGAGAAACGCTGGACTGGAAGAAACACAAGCTGGAATCAAGATTGCCGGGAGAAATATCAATAACCTCAGATATGCAGATGATACCACCCTTATGGCAGAAAGTGAAGAGGAACTCAAAAGCCTCGTGATGAAAGTGAAAGTGGAGAGTGAAAAAGTTGGCTTAAAGTTCAACATTCAGAAAACGAAGATCATGGCATCCGGTCCCATCACTTCATGGGAAATAGATGGGAAAACAGTGGAAACAGTGGCTGACTTTATTTTTCTGGGCTCCAAAATCACTGCAGATGGTGACTGCAGCCATGAAATTAAAAGACACTTACTCCTTGGAAGGAAAGTTATGACCAACCTAGATAGTATATTCAAAAACAGAGACATTACTTTGCCAACAAAGGTTCGTCTAGTCAAGGCTATGGTTTTTCCTATGGTCACGTATGGATGTGAGAGTTGGACTGTGATGAAAGCTGAGCGCTGAAGAACTGATGCTTTTGAACTGTGGTGTTGGAGAATAGTCTTGGGAGTCCCTTGGACTGCAAGGAGATCCAACCAGTCCATTCAGAAGGAGATCAGCCCTGGGATTTCTTGGGAAGGAATGATGCTAAAGCTGAAACTCCAGTACTTTGGCCACCTCATGCGAAGAGTTGACTCATTGGAAAAGACTCTGATGCTGGGAGGGATTGGGGGCAAGAGGATAAGGGGACGACAGAGGATGAGATGGCTGGATGGCATCACTGACTCAATGGACATGAGTCTGAGTGAACTCCAGGAGTTGGTGATGGACAGGGAGGCCTGGCGTGCTTCGATTCATGGGGTTGCAAAGAGCCAGACATGACTGAGCGACTGAACTGATCTGAACTGAAGTGACTTTCAAGCCAGCATTTTAAATGTGTTTTTGGAATCAAGTGAGATAGAAGTGTATAATACTTATTAACCATTATGGTACTTCTTTCTCTTTTGAATAGTCTATTAATGTATTTCTACCATAAAACAGTTCTTTCTCCCTTCTCTACACTCCACCCTTCTCTCTGTGTTCTCCACCTCCTTCACCACCTCCCATTCTGCCCCACATCTTTTCAAGAATTCTTCTGCTCTGATCCATACCTCACTGAAGGTGGTTCTCATTGCAGAAGTCTGTAAACACATGAATTCCTCAGGTTCAGTGTGAATCCTCTATTGACAAATCAAAAGGATCTTTGAAACCAGTGTTTCCAACCCAGGTGAAACTCTTGGCAGCCCATTCTTGCTCAAGACCTCCTCTCATCACCCCACACAGAATCCTGGAGAAAGTTCTTTCCATCCCAACAGCAAAATAAGCATTTGTCCTTCCCCCTTTTAAGCTATTACTCACAGGAAATGAGCATCAGCATTTCGCTAAATTAATTTATCACTTTGTTAAATCAGGCTGGTATTTGTCTTATGAGAAGCTCCTGGCAGTGTGGAAGAGCTGGGAGTGTGTTCGATGCAATGTAAGTGTGAGAGAGAAGATGAAGTGTGTTTCTATGTGTGAGTGCAGGCGAGGAAGGACAGGAGTAAATATAGTGGCTGTTAACTCACTTCAGTTGTGTCCGACTCTGTGCAACCCCATAAATGGCAGCCCACCAGGCTCCCCCTTTCCTAGGATTCTCCAGGCAAGAACACTGGAGTGGATTGCCATTTCCTTCTCCAATGCATGAAAGTGAAAAGTGAAAGTGACGTTGCTCAGTCACGACCCCATGGACTGCAGCCCACCAGGCTCCTCCATCCACAGGATTTTCCAGGCAAGAGTACTGGAGTGGGGTGCCATTGCGGGGAGGGGTGTAAAAAGATAGGTTAAGAGGGGGAAAAAAAGGAAACAATATACACTTACATGTTTTATAGCTTCAAAAAATGTTTTTTTGTCAAGGTACCACAATGCATTTGGAAAACATTCTAAAGCCCTTAAGACCATTTTTTTTTCCTGGCTTCTTTCTAAATGATGATAAACTTTTATCTTGGAAAATTAAGTGCATTTTTTGTGGGCATTCTGCAAAGGGACTATTTCTCTGTTAAGGACTCTTTCAGATACAAGATGGTGAGTGACTCAAATTTTTCAGTTGTATCTACTCTTCCTGAAGTGTGTGTGTACATAAAATTGTGTATCGATGTTATCAACCAGGCTTCTTAGCCTACTTAATCAATAGAATTATTGATTGTTGCTCAGATAACAGATAAGAAATTTACGTAAGGCTTTATTGGGGCCTGGCTGCAGCAGGAGGAAGCCAAACCAAATAACAAGTTTCCTTGCTTATTATCTGAGGTGGAGGCAGGTTCCTTAAATGGGATGAGGGTAGAGGTGTGTCCATGGGTCAGGCCAGAGGCATGACTTAGGTGGTCTGCCCATGTATTTGGTGGTATTGTGTGCAGATGGTTAGATAGCATCACCAATTCAATGGGCATGAATTTGAGCAAACTCCCAGAGACAGCGGAGGACAGAGAAGCTTGGCATGCTACAGTCCATGGGGTCGCAAAGAGTCAGACACAGCTTAGTGAGTGAACAACCAGAAATCCATAATTTGCCCCAACTGCTCATGCAGGCAGTTATTTTTAGTCCTAAAGAGTTTCTTTGTATTTTGTTGCTGGAGGAGACATTTGTCCAGGTGCAACCATTACAGCAAAGGGTCCCAGGTCCCAGGTCTCAGCCTGTCTCATAAATGAGCTTCCAGACAGAATCTCTCCTCCAAGAGAGTGGACTGATTTTATGCTTGCTCTCTATCTATATATTACTATGCATTAATATGTATATTATTAATATACGTTAATATGTATATATAATATACATTAATATTAACATAATACATATTTATATATATTAGAGAGAGAGAAAAAGGAAGAGAAGATACACAGAGCACCCAACTGATAGCTGAGAACAAGCTTTGTCTTCACCAGGGGACTTCTTTTCACATTAATATATATATAATATATTATAATATTGTATTAATGTATCTTATGTTATATATAATGTTATATCTTATGTTATGTCTAATGTTATATATAACATACATTATAACTATGTGTATATTTATATTTATATAATGGCTTGGGGGCTGGCAGAGGGAGAGGGCTGGGGTTAGAAAACAAAGGCCCCTGGGTTTATCCTGGATTGCTCTCTTTCCTTTATGCTCCCTGAATTAGTGTACTAGGGCTGCCATAACAAAATACCGCAGGAAAGTATATTCTTATAGTTCTGGAGGTTAGAAGTCCAAGGTCAAGGTGCTGGCAAGTGTGGTTCTCTGAGGCCTCCTCCCGAGCTGCAGACGGCTGCCTTCTCACTGTGAGTGCATCCCTGGTGTCTCTTCTCTTCTCCTTTTAAAGACCTCAAGTTCTATTGTTTGGGGCTCTACTGTTATGCTTCATTGTAACCACAACAACCCCTCTAAAGGCCCTATCTCCAAATATAGTCACACTGGGGATTGGGGCTTCAACGTATGCATTTAAGGGGGTACCATTCAATCCATAGCAGAAGCCACTGAACCACCGGGTGGTAAAGAGGGAGCTCTAAGGTTCGTGATGGCAGGAGCCCCTATGTGGCTCAAAGGAACATTCATGAAACATTCTTCATCAGTGATGATGCTCCAGGCACACTTTCCCTCTGCTCATGATGGGTGAGATCCTTAAAAACTGACCTGTGGTCCTTTGGGTCCCTCATAACGGCCCCCAGTACTTGTGTCTTTCTAGGAAATAAATGCTCTGCTGAGGTCGGGGTCTCAGCTTTGTAGTTGGTTTTTAGTATCACACAGCCCTTCCTAAAAAACAAATTTTAGCATACTTTTTGAGTCATTTTTAAAAGATTGAAGTAGAAGCAGAAGAGATGAAGAAGAGATAGCAAGAATACACAGAGGTACAAAAAAGATCTTAATGACCCAGATAACCACGATGGAGTGGTCACTCACCCAGAGCCAGGCATTCTGGAGTGTGAAGTGGGCTTTAGGAAGCACTCTATCAATAAAGCTAGTGGAAAGGATTTAATTCCAGCTGAGCTATTTAAAATCCTAAAAGATGGTGGCATTAAAGTGTTGTGCTCAATATGTCAGCAAATTTGGAAAACCCAGCAGTAGCCACAGGACTGGAAAAAGTCAGCCTTCATCCCAGTTCCCAGGAAAGGCAGTACCAAAGAATGTTCAAACAATTGGACAATCACACTCATCTCCCATGCTACTAAGGTTATGCTCAAAATCCTTCAAGTAAGGCTTCAGCAGTTTGTGAACTGAGAACTTCCAGATGTACAAGTTGGGTTTAGAAAAGGCAGAGAGACCAGAGATCAAATCATTAGCATTCGCTGGATCATAGAGAAAGCAAGAGAATTCCAGAAAAATATCTACCTCCGTTTCATTGACTGTCTAAAAATTTTCACCATGTGGATCATAACAAACTGTGGAAACTCTTAAAGAGGTGGGAATGCCAGATCCTCTTGTCTGTCTCCTGAGAAACCTCCATGTGGGTCAAGAAGGAACAGTTAGAACCTTATATGGAACAACCGACTGGTTCAAAATTGAGAGAGGAGTAAGGCTGTTTATTGTCATGTGAAATGTCAGGCTGGATGAGTCACAAGCTGGAATAAAGATTGCTGAGAGAAATATCAGCAACCTCAGATATGCAGGTACCACTTTAATGGCAGAAAGTGAAGAGAAACTAAAGAGCCCCTTGATATGATGAAGAGCAGAGTGAAAAAGCTGGCTTAAAACTGAGTATTAAAAAACTAAGATCAAGGCATCTGGTCCCATCACTTCATGGCAAATAGGGGAAAGGGTGAAAGCAATGACAGATTTCCTCTTTTTGGGCTCTAAAATCACTGTGGATGGTGATTGCAGTCATGAAGTCAGAAGCTGATTGCTTCTTGGCAGGAAAGTTATAACAAAGACAGTGTATTAAAAAGCAAAGACATCACTTTGCTGACAAAAGTCCATGTAGTCAAGGCTATGGTCTTTCCAGTAGTCATGTACAGATGTGAGAGTTAGACCATAAAGAAGGCAGAGAGCCAAAGGATGGATGCTTTTGAATTGTGGTGAGGGAGAAGACTCTTGAGAGTCACTTAGACAGCAAGGAGATCAAGCCAGTCAATCCTAAAGGAAATCAATCCTGAATATTCATTAGAAAGACTGATGCTGAAGCTCCATTACTTTGGATACTTGATGTGAAGAACCAACTCATTGGAAAAGACCCTGATGCTGGGAAAGAGTGAAGGCAGAAGGAGAAGAGGGTAACAAAGCATGAGACAGTTGGATGGGATCACCAATTAAATGGACATGAACTTGAGCAAACTCCAGGAGATGGACAGGGAGGCCTGGCATGCTGCAGTCCATGGGGTTGCAAAGTATTGGACATGACTTGATGATTGAACAACAACAACACTGTTGATTTACAATATTGTGTTAGTTTCAAGTGTATAGCATAGTCATTCAGTTATTTTATATATATATATATATATATATATATATTCTTTTTCAGATTCTTTTCCATTATAGAATATTACAAGATATTGAATATAGTTCTTTGTGCTATACACTAGGTCCTTATTATTGTACTTTTTGTATATATAATTCTTTTAAAATATATGCATGTATCTATTCTTTTCAAATTCTTTTCCCATATTGGTTGTTACAGAATATTGAGCAGAGTTTCCTGTGCTATACAGTTGGTCCTTATTGGTTATCCATTAAAAATATGGTAGTATGTACATGTCAATCCCAAACTCCCTAACTATCCTTCCCTCCCACCCTTTCGCCTATGTAATTATAGGTTTGTTTTCTATGTCTGTGAGTTTTGTTTCTGTTTTGTAAATAAGTTCATTTGTATCATATTTTAGATTCCACAGACAAGTGATGTCATATGATATCTATATTTCTCTTTCTGACTTAATTCACTTAGTATGATCATCTCTAGGTCCATCCATGTTGCTGCAAGTGGCATTATTTCATTATTTCATTCATTATTTCATTCATCATTCATTCTTAGCTGCTGCTAAGTTGCTTCAGTCGTGTCCAACTCTGTGCGACCCCATAGACGGCAGCTCACCAGGCTACCCCATCCCTGGGATTCTCCAGGCAAGAACACTGGAGTGGGTTGTCATTTCCTTCTCCAATGCATGAAAGTGAAAAGTGAAAGTGAAGTCGCTCAGTCGTGTCTGACTCTTCGCGAGGTGCCATTGCCTTCTCCATTTTATGGCTGAGTAATAGTCTATTGTATGTATGTACCACATCTTCTTTATCTGTTCCTCTGTTGATGGACATTTGATTGCTTCCACATCTTGGCCATTGTGAGTAGTGCTTCAATGAACATTGGGGTTCATGTATTTTTTCAAATTAGAGTTTTCACTGAATGTATGCCTAGGCGTGGGGTTGCTAGATCATATGGCCACTCTATTTTTGTTTTATAAGGAGCCTCCATACTCTTCTCCATAGTGGCTGATAGAGTAGGAGGGTTCCCTTTACTTAATGCCCTCTCCAACCCACTCCAGTACTCTTGCCTGGAAAATCCCATGGATGGAGAAGCCTGGTAGGCTGCAGTCCATGGGGTCCCTAGCAGTCGGACATGACTGAGCGACTTCACTTTCACTTTACACTTTCATGCATTGGAGAAGGAAATGGCAACCCACTCCATTATTCTTGCCTGGAGAATCCCAGGGACGGAGGAGCCTGGTGGGCTGCCGTCTATGGGGTCTCAGAGAGTCGGACACGACTGAAGTGACTTAGCAGCAGCAGCAGCAGCCAGCATTTATTATTTGCAGACTTTTTTCTTGAAATGTGGAGGGAGGTTTACAAGTGCACAAATGCACGCAATAGTGTGAATGAACAAGTGATGCCTAAGGACAATGGATTTTCATTATCTGGCAATAGATCACCTCATGGCCTGAAGCCAGATGCGCAACTGGAATCCACAGCTTCTGCTATAGGACCTGAGGCCAATACAGAGCAGACCTCTTGTGAAGGTCCAGGGTGGACAAGAATAGTAGCTGCTTCTGCCAGTTCCCTAATGCTTGGACTGAGCATGGGGCCAGCTGGCATGGTTTGCCTGGCATGGGATGTGGTTTGGCTACCATCATGGCAGGTGTGGGAGTGTGAGCCCAGAGCAAAAGCTCAGACAGCAGGATTAGGAAAATGTCTCAGGAGCCCTCACAAAGTCAAGCAGAAGTTTTAAATGATCAGAGTCTAACAGTTGTCCCAATTTGAAAGCAGTTATTCTCAAGACATTCAAATTCTGCATGGTCAAAAAATTCACAAGTTTTATTATTATGGAAATAACACTAATACATCTTTTGCTCTTTTCTCTTTGTTGACATTTGCACTGATGTTACTTACATTCAAAAGCAAAGGTGGTACCTTAACAAGAATGAAACCAGCAACACCAAACTGAATTGTTTTTCACAATCATGTATTTTCAGTAAAACAAACAAGCCAACAAATAAAAACACATCAATGTTTGATGAGGCAGTAAAATGTTTAAATTTTCATGAAATTCTGTCTCTTGAGTACTTGTCTTTTTAACATTCTGGATGAAGAGATGGAAATATAAGCCAAGCACTTCTGCTACATACCAAATTTCAATGATGGAGAAAGCACTTTTTTGTTTATGTGTCAATCATATTTCAATAAAGTGGGGCTTTCTTTTAAAAAATCAAGTGCAACTTTTTGATTTACCATAAGCTTAACTGGCTGCTTCTTTTCATGGAACTTCAGGAATAAAGTTGTTTTATTTTTCCCCCAAGAGAATGATGGTTATTATTCAGACTTGGATATTTGATATTATGGACTGAATATTGTGTCACCAAAAATGCATATGATGAAACCCTATTCCACCATATGATGTTATTAAGAGGAGGACCCTATGAGAGGTAATTGGGGTTAAGTGAGGTCATGAGGGTGGAGCCCTCCTGAAAGGGGTTAGTGCCCTTCTAAGAACCAAAAGGGAGCTTGCTGCCTCTTTCTGCCTTCCACCTACCAGTACATTAAAACTCATCAGTCTGCATCCAGGTAGAGAGCTCTCTCCAGAATTCATCCATGCTGTCAACCTGGTCTCAGACTTCCAGCCTCCAGCACTCTGAAGAATAACTTTCTGTTGTTTATGAGCACTCAGTCTATGGTAATTCATTACAGAAGCCCAAACTAAGCCATAATGAAATGTGTCAACATAAAAAGATTGAAAACTACTTCCATAAATTAGGTTGGGATCCTATTATCCAGAGCATTTTTATTCTTCTTGACTAAAACCAACTAGGCATAAGTTACACACATGAAAATTATGAGTTTTTACTTGAGAGCAATGAGCAGCTGAGCTGTGAGGGTGAAATTTGAAGGAGTGTAGATATCTAGGGTTACATGAGAACAAGAAAAAACCTGTTTTTGTGTAGAAAATGTAGATATGGGACTCTTATAAAAGTTAGTCCATTTTTCTTGTCATTTCATTGTAAGAGAAAGGCCTATAACCTTAACAATCCACACTTTATCTTCATTTGATTATACTGGAATAATTTCTGGAGTCACATAGATCTTGGCTTAAAACCCGAATCTCCGTGCTTCTAATTGTGTGAAATTTATATCTCTGAGCCTCCAAAATAGCCCTCCATAATCTGTTTCCTGGTTTCTATACTCTTGTGTCCCTTTCATAATGGATGTTGGTTCATCTGACTGACAGAGTATGGCAGAAGTGAAGTTATGCACAGTAAGTCCCCTACATACAAACCTTCATGTTGTGAATTTTCAAAGATATGAACGTATGTTCACACGTCCAATCAAGTAAGTTAGTTCACTTGTCTGGTGTACATTGTCTCCTGTGTGCATACTCTACAAGTGGTGGTGCTTTCGCACACTTTATTGTATAGTACTGTATACAGTATATAGAGTACAATAGTACAGTGTCTTTATTCCAAGCCCACCCAGCATGTCCAGTAAAAGCAGTGGTGCTGTAGCTGGTGTGTGCTGTGCTGAGTTGCTTCAGTTGTGCCCAACTCTGTGACCCTATGAACTGTAGCCCACCAGGCTCCTCTTGCCATGAAATTTTCCAGGCAAGAATACTGGAGTGCATTACCATGTCTTCCTCCAGGGGATCTTCCTGACCCAGGGATCCAAACTGAGTATCTTATGCCTCCTTCATTTGCAGGTGGGTTCTTTATCACTGGGGCTTCCCTGATGGCTCAGTGGGTAAAGGATCTGCCAGCAATGCAGGAGACATAGGAGACAGGGGTTCGATCCCTAGGCTGGGAAGATCCCCTGGAGAAGGAAAGTCATAAAGGACTTAGTGATAGGGATAATATATCACCAGTGCCACCTGGAAGCCCCACTGTAGCTGGTACTAGTGAACTTTTCAAGGTACAGTACTGGAAGGTTAAAAATATTTTCTTTATTTTCTGTGTTTGTTTTTTATGTATTATTTGTTTGAAAAGTATAACCTCCTACAATATGGTACTGTATAGATGATTGTGTTAGCTGGGTACCAGACTAAATTTGTTGTACTTACAAATAAATTGGACTTAGAATGTACTTTCAGAACAGAACATTTGTATGTTGGGAACTTACTATAACTTCCAAGATTAGGTTATAAAAGATGATGTTTGTCTTGAGTTCTTGCTTTTCTTTTGGAGCACAGCTCTTGGGGAGAGCAGGTGCCATGTCCTGATGCCACTTAGGCAGCCCAGGCAGAGGGCCATGTGGTGAAAAACAGCCAACAACCAAGGGAGTGAGCTTGGAAGAATGTTTCAGCTCCACTGAAGTCTTGAGGCACTTGGTGCCCTGGTGGGCAACTTGCCTGCAACATCGTGAAAACCTGAGAAGCAACAAAACAGCTAAGCGGCTCCCAGTTTCTTAACCACAGAAGTTATTTGTTGTTTTAAGTTACTATGTTTTAGGAGTAATTTATTGGGCAGCAATAGGTATTAATTATATACAGTTTGCTAACAAGTTACTTCCATTATTTGAAACATACCCTGAATTTCCCAGAAATGTTTTTCCCTAGAAAGCTGGTAAAAGTTGACCTAGTTGGTTGAATCTAAACTAATAATGTCAAATCCACTAAAGCAAAAAATTCTTTGCTTGAAACCAGAAGTTTGTGGTCTGGTGCAAAATTATAGATGTTTTCCTGAAAGATATGGGCCAGGCTCACAATCTTAGGTATATTTCACAATCCTTAAGATACTATTTCTCTGGTCATTTTGGTTACCTGAAGTTAGTTGTTTAGAAGTTTTGTTAGGAAAGATTCATAGAGAAAGACCTGGCATGTGAAATTCAGTTTGGCTGAATCTAAAATCCGTAGCTCACATTTTTTTCTTGTCTTTAGCATCTTAAAAAGAGTATGCCATTGTTTTCTTGCATAATGTAGTGCTAACTCCAAATCTGGTGACAAATTGCATTTCTTTTCCTTTTAAGTACAGTTATCCCTTGGTGGGCTTCCCAGGTGGTGCTAGTGGTAAAGAACCCGCCTGCCAATGCAGTGCATAAGAGACTCGGGTTTGATCCCTGTGTTGGGAAGATCCCTTGGAGGAGGGCACAGCAACCTACTCCAGTATTTTTGCCTGAAGAATCCCATGGACAGAGGAGCCTGGCAGACTACAGTTCATAGGGTCACAAAGAGTCGGAAATGGCCTAAGCAACTGAGTGCAAATGCACTCATGCACGTCCCTCGGTGTCAATGGGGAACAGGACCCCACCTTGTATACCAAAATCCACAGATGTTCAATTTCCTAATATTAAATGGTGTAGTATTTGCTTATAACATAAAGACATCTTCCTTATACTTTAAAATCATCTCTAGATTACTTTTTTTAATATAAATTTATTTATTTTAATTGGAGGCTAATTACTTTGCAATACAATGTAAGTGATTTGTAAATAGTTTTACATACAATATAAATACTATATAAATACTTGCCAGTTTATGGCAAATTAAAGTTTTGCTTTTTGGAACTTGAATTTTTTCAAATATCTTTGAACCAAAGTTGGTTAAATCTGCAAATATGAAACACTTCGATATGGAGGGCTGACTACACAGTGGTCTTTTCGCATTGATGCCTGAAGGACATTTTCCCCCTGAAAATTTATCAGATCAGATCAGTTGCTCAGTTGTGTCCGACTCTTTGCCACCCCATGAATCGCAGCACGCCAGGCCTCCCTGTCCATCACCAACTCCAGGAGTTCACTCAAACTCACGTCCATCGAGTCAGTGATGCCATCCAGCCATCTCATCTTCTGTCATCCCCTTCTCCTCCTGCCCCCAAGCCCTCCCAGCATCAGAGTCTTTTCCAATGAGTCAACTCTTTGCATGAGGTGGCCAAAGTACTGGAGTTTCAGCTTTAGCATCATTCCTTCCCAAGAAATCCCAGGGCTGATCTCCTTCAGAATGGACTGGTTGGATCTCCTTGCAGTCCAAGGCACTCTCAAGAGTCTTCTCCAACACCACAGTTCAAAAGCATCAATTCTTTGGTGCTCAGCCTTCTTCACAGTCCAACTCTCACATCCATACATGACCACAGGAAAAACCACAGCCTTGACTAGACGGACCTTTGTTGGCAAAGTAATGTCTCTGCTTTTGAATATGCTATCTAGGTTGGTCATAACTTTCCTTCTAAGGAGTAAGCGTCTTTTAATTTCATGGCTGCAGTCACCATCTGCAGTGATTTTGGAGCCCAAAACAATAAAGTCTGACACTGTTTCCACTGTTTCCCCATCTATGTCCCATGAAGTGGTGGGACTGGATGCCATGATCTTCGTTTTCTGAATGTTGAGCTTTAAGCCAACTTTTTCACTCTCCACTTTCACTTTCATCAAAAGGCTTTTGAGTTCCTCTTCACTTTCTGCCATAAGGGTGGTGTCATCTGCATATCTGAGGTTATTGATATTTCTCCCGGCAATCTTGACTCCAGCTTGTGTTTCTTCCAGTCCAGCGTTTCTCATGATGTACTCTGCATATAAGTTAAATAAACAGGATGACAATATACAGCCTTGACGTACTCCTTTTCCTATTTGGAACCAGTCTGTTGTTCCATGTCCAGTTCTAACTGTTGCTTCCTGACCTGCATACAAATTTCTCAAGAGGCAGATCAGGTGGTCTGGTATTCCCATCTCTTTCAGAATTGTCCACAGTTGATCGTGATCCACACAGTCAAAGGCTTTGGCATAGTCAATAAAGCAGAAATAGATGTTTTTCTGGAACTCTCTTGCTTTTTCTATGATCCAGCGGATATTGGCAATTTGATCTCTGGTTCCTCTGCCTTTACTAAAACCAGCTTGAACATCAAGAAGTTCACGGTTCACATATTGCTAAAGCCTGGCTTGGAGAATTTTGAGCTGTACTTTACTAGCATGTGAGATGAGTGCAATTGTGCGGTAGTTTGAGCATTCTTTGGTATTGCCTTTCTTTGGGATTGGAATGAAAATTGACCTTTTCCAGTCTTGTGGCCACTGCTGAGTTTTCCAAATTTGCTGGCATATTGAGTGCAGCACTTTCATAGCATCATCTTTCAGGATTTGGAATAGCTCAACTGGAATTCTATCACCTCCACTAGCTTTGTTCGTAGTGATGCTTTCTAAGGCCCACTTGACTTCACATTCCAGGATGTCTGGCTCTAGGTCAGTGATCACACCATCATGATTATCTGGGTCGTGAAGATCTTTTTTGTACAGTTCTTCTGTGTATTCTTGCCATCTCTTCTTAATATCTTTTGCTTCTGTTAGGTCCATACCATTTCTGTCCTTTATCGAGCTCATCTTTGCATGAAGTGATCCTTTGGTATCTCTGATTTTCTTGAAGAGATCTCTAGTCTTTCCCATTCTGTTGTTTTCCTCTATTTCTTTGCATTGATCGCTGAAGAAGGCTTTCTTATCTCTTCTTGCTATTCTTTGGAACTCTGCATTCAGATGTTTGTATCTATCCTTTTCTCCTTTGCTTTTTGCTTCTCTTCTTTTCACAGCTATTTGTAAGGCCTCCCCGGACAGCCATTTTGCCTTTTTGCATATGAAAATTTATAGTTTTGTTCAAATAAATCTTGCACTGTGATTGGTTGGCTACTATTTCATACAGGCAGGGGGCACATTCATTAAATAGTGTCATATCCTTCCTAAAGAAAATTCTATTGAATTTTAGATTTCAGCATTTGTTTATTCAAGTTATTTGGTTTTCCTCTACAGTGAAGAGTGAAAGTGTTAGTCGCTCAGCCATGTCCAACTCTTTGCACCTCGTGGAATGTAGCCTGCCAGGCTCCTCTGTCCATGGTGATTCTCCAGGCAAGAATACTAGAGTGGGTAGCCATGTCTTTCTCCAAGGGATCTTCCTGGTCCAGGGATTGTACACAGGTCTCCTGCATTGCAGGCAGATTCTTTACCAGCTGAGCTACCAGTGGAGCCCAGAGTCCCCTATAATACAGGTTAGATCTTATTTTTCTATTATATATATATATATATATATATATATATACATAGCGCTACCACTTTCGACCCATCTTTTTATCTCTTCATTTTCTTTTGATATTTAAAAATTTCCTTCTTTGCTGTGTTCTATGTACCTTAAAGCATTTTGTGTTATGTTTCTTACTGTGTTTCATTTGGTTTATCTTTGTTTCTCAAATGATTTGTTTTCTAAGTAATTTCTGAGTTCTTTCACTTTTTGTTTGGCATTTTCTTTTTTTCTACTCTTATTTATTCAATTTTTAAAATTCTGATTTCTTATGTTTTATCCAAGTTTATATTAGTTTGAATATGCACCAGTTTTCCTTCTATTATTTAATATATTTTGAAATATTAAGTTTACAGTTCTCATTTACTCTGTGAGCTTGGCATTATTTCATAGCATGTAATGGTTTAGTAAACTCTTAGTTCTCTTTTTTCTAATAATAGCATCTTGGTTTGAGTTTTTAAAATTTTATTTATTTATTTTTATAGTTTTCTCATTTCTGGTTGTGCTGGATCTTTGGAGCTGTGCTCCAGCTTTCTTCTAGTTGCTCCAGATGGGGCCTCTCTTCGTTGCTGTGTGTGAGCTCATTCTTGTGGCTTCTCTTGCTGTTGACCATGGGCTCCAGGTACATGGGCTTCAGTCTCAGGCTCAGTGGTCCTGGTGCATGGGCTTTAGTTGCTCCTTGGCATGTGGAATCTTCTCAGACCAGGGATCATATCCATGACCCCTGCATTGGCAGGCAGACTCCTATCTGCTGTACCATCAGAGAATTTGGGTTTGAGATTTAGCAAGTCCTTTTCTGCAGCTCATTTTTAAGTGAGATGAGTATTTTTGTCTTTTTAAGAGGGATGGATGAGGCAGGACAGCGTTTCTAACTTCGACTCTAGGATTTTCTGTTTGGTTGTTTTCAGAAAGTGAACTTCCTGGGATTTTTTTTTCTCTTCTCCCTGGATCGTATCTGGACCTTCCCTTGCTTCACCACTACTGTTCCTGTCCTACTTATTGAGGACTCTGCTCTCAGCAACTTCTCCTCAGCACCGGGCTTTGCCAGGGACAGT
This sequence comes from Bubalus kerabau, assembly GCF_029407905.1. Lineage (NCBI taxonomy): Eukaryota > Metazoa > Chordata > Mammalia > Artiodactyla > Bovidae > Bubalus > Bubalus kerabau. Next base: position 43,751,532 of record NC_073639.1, on the reverse strand, counting down.
GTGTCTGGTGTGTTACCATCAGCAATTCACAGGCACCAGCCTCTGGATGGATCCAGCATCCGCAAAGTTCCTGCAGCCCTGCTGGAACCTTCCCCACCTTGAGGCCTGCAAAGCGCCCTCCCATTTCTGTCGCAGTTCTCGGAATAGTCTACCATGCTTTTCAGGGAGTCAGTGATAGTAATTTAGTAGGTCTGTCATTGTTTTTGCTTTCTTGGTTGCTCTGTTTTATAGGGAAATTCAGAGAGATTAAAAAGCTGAAATGCCATCACTACCTAATTCTCAGAATGGCATTTTCTTTGTCAACTACAAATTGGCATTTGCCATCTACCTCCACAAGGATTAAATCATGTGCTGCTGCAGCTACTGACCTTCAATACCCCTGAAAGGAGTTCAAGGTGGAGAGAAGAAATGAGGCACTCTGTGCTTGGGAGAAAATTGGTAGGACAGGTCTTCAGATACATATTTTCAGGAGGAGCTGATTTTGAGTCCAATTTTTGTATTTCCTCATATCTAGAAAAGCACTAAAATTATTCATGGTGATGACTGTTTTTCAGGACTAGCAGAAAGCTTCATGAGACTAGCAGAAATCTGGAAAAATATGTGCTTGATTGCATGTATTCTCCCTTCACCAAAATCACATCTATATTAACCTTTCTCCTCCCCCGCCTCTTTGGAGCACTTTCCCGAGCTATCCGAGATGCTGTCTCCCAGGCTGCAGTCATCATTTTCCCCCAAATGACACTTAACTCGCGACTCTCAAGTCATGCATTTGTTTATAGTTGACATCTTGCTTTTTTTTTTTTGCAACAAAATTTCCTTAGAAAATTTTAAGAAATTTGTGCAACTATCTAATTTGTTTTTAATTAGTTTAAAAATAAGTATTTTTTTTATTTTGGGAAGATCCCCTGAAGGAGGGCATGGCAACCCACTCCAGTATTCTTGCCTGGAGAACCCCATGGACAGAGGAGCCTGGCGGGCTAGGACTCACAGGGCCGCAAAGAGTCAGACATGACTGAGCGACGCACCACACAATTCATTATGTAAATTTTAAAACGTACACAGAAGTAGAGAGGATAGTATACTGCTGCTCCTCCATGCGCTCATTTTCATCAATTATTCACAGATGGCCAACGTTATTTCATATGTAGGCCTATTATACTCCCGCTCTCTTGACAAAATATTTTGAAAAAAAGTTAAGACATCATGTCATTTCAACATAAAATGCTCTCATTTTTCAATTATTTTTGAATGCTGTTTTATTTATCTTATAGATAACATTGGAGAAGGCAATGGCACCCCACTCCAGTACTATTGCTTGGAAAATCCCATGGAAGGAGGAGCCTGTTAGGCTGCAATCCATGGGGTCGCTAAGAGTCGGACACGACTGAGCGACTTCACTTTCACTTTTCACTTTCATGCATTGGAGAAGGAAATGGCAACCCACTCCAGTGTTCTTGCCTGGAGAATCCCAGGGACGGGGGAGCCTGGTGGGCTGCCGTCTATGGGGTCGCACAGAGTCGGACACGACTGAAGTGACTTAGCATAGATAACATCAGGGTGAGATGATTCACAACTTTACACAAGTACAAGTGCATAGCAGAGACTTAGTTTTATATGTTGTAGGAAAATTGTGAGATCAAAATTAGGGAGAAATCTCTTCATAGAGATTTATGAGAGGACAAAACTAAACAACAACATTTAAAACCATCCATCCAGTTTCTAAGTCAGAAAATCTGGGAGGCATTCTCATTTCCCTCTTTTCTTCCCCAACAGAAGCAGCATCTGAAGTTCTCTTTACTCAACATCTGAATCCAGTTTCTCTGTTCCCATCTTCACCGCCTTAGCTCAGGACGCCACCATTTCCTTCCTGGACCCTGGCAACAGGCCTCCAACGCATCTTGGGACCTCCAGTCTGACCCATCAGCTGCTCCTCCACGAACATCAAAATCTTCCTTAAATGTAAATCAATTCATTTGCCTGTTCTGCTTAGAAGCACTTCGTGGCTTCTTGTCACTGAAGCATAAGGAAAACACTCCTTTCGAAATAAACTAGGCTTCTTGAGAATTGGATTTTGTTTCTTTCTTCAATCTCCCTTCTTCCTCTGTCTGTACAAACACCACCTGTGTTTCCTTCAGTGTTTTAAGTAAGAAGACTGTGCTCTCTTATATGTTGTTCTATTTTTACCAGATTCCTTCCCCTACACTGCTAGCCAATTGTAAGTTCCAGCGATGGCTCTTGCAGCTTTGGAAAAAAGTTATCTTATAGGGTAAAATGACTCAAGTTTGTTCACAGAAAAAAACGTAAACATTATTTTGGACTTTTCGACATCCTACTTGCATTCCTTACCTCATTTGTTCCTCCACACCCTCCATGAAGCAGGTAAGGCAGGCATTGGTTTCGGTGGGTGAGTAAGAAGCAGCAGTAAGCAGGTGGCTGTAGAAGAAGGTACTGGAAAACCCCAGCAGGTACGCTCTAGTGCATCCTGAATACCAAGCAAATCTGCCTTTGTTTCATGGATTACTTTCAACTCACTGCAGGGATGTCTTTCAATATGCAGACTTTTTTTCCCCCCTAAACTGTCAAGACCGACCACTAATTCTGAGTAACAGGCAATTGAAAAGTTTTCTATTGGAAGAAAGTCAGTTTTTCCCTCACTGTCTTCACTCACAAAAGCACACAGGTCAAAAGTTTAGGGAAGCTTTGTTTAAAATGGCATCCTGGTTTTGTTATGGTAATTGTTGATTTCTAAATACAGAAGAGATTTAATAGTAAAATCTTGCTGGTCCAGTTAGAGGTCATGGGAATGCCTCTGTTTGAAGGGAAAGAATTGGTTTAAAATTTTGGGATGGCCGAAGGCTGATAGAGAGCAGGGTTAGAGAAGTTTATGACCTTTACCTACACTTGAACTCAAATGATAATCTATGTTTCCAAAGGCACTAAGAGTTCCCATTGGAATTTCTGTGGTGACACTTGAAAAGATTGATCACTCTATTCTGAAAGGAAATGAAAGAATGGGGATGAGAGGTTATAACAGCAACACTGCCAGTGGGAGCTGACAATCAATTGGAATAGCCCCAAGAATTCTCAGGTTTTCTAGATGCAATATTTAGCTCATGTTCTGGTCTGCATTTGGTAAACAAAAATTTAGAAATTCAAGTATTGTGACATCTTTTGCCTCATTCCAGCTGGCAAGATTTGCTAAAATGGAAAAGGTTTGTGTGTGTGTGTGTGTGTGTGTGAATTGCCTTTCTTCAGGTTGTGGGAATAATTTAGGTTTTTAATGAATTTTTAAATTAAAGATACATAAAATAATAAAGTCAATTTCAAAATCCTGAAGCATTATTTTAAGTTTTACTTTGTAGTTTTGTTGCAGGAAGGCGGACCCCTTCCAGGGCCGGAAACTGGGCTCTTGTCTAACACTTGGAAATGAATTGTCTGAGGAGACACATGTGCTGACAAAACAAGAGATTTTATTGGGAAAGGGCACCCAGGTGGAGAGCAGTAGGGTAAGGGAACCCAGGAGCACTGCTCTGCTACGTGGCTTGCAGTCTCGAGTTTTATGGTGATGGGATTAGTTTCCCGGTGGTCTTTGGCCAATCATTCTAATTCAGAGTCTTTCCTGGTGGTGCACGCATCGCCCAGCCAAGATGGATGCTAGCGAGAGGGATTCTGGGAAGTGGACAGACACGCGGTGTTTCCTTTTGACCTTTCCCAAACTCTTCCGGTTGGTGGTGGCTTATTTGTTCCATATGCCTTATCAGGATCTCCTGTCATAAAACAACTCATGCGAATGGTTACTACGGTGCCTGGCCAGGGTGGGCAGTTTCAGTCAGTGTGCTTCCCCTAACGGTTTCAGATTGTAAGGTTTCTACAGGCAGTGATGTGTTTCCTTCAAAGACTTTGCATGCGTTTGTGTTAAGTTGCTTCAGTCATGTCCCATTCTTTGCAACCTTATGGACTGTATAAAAGCTGCCAGGCTCCTCTGTCCATGGGATTCTCCAGGCAAGAATACTGGAGTTGTTGCAGTTGCTGTTCAGTGGCTCAGTCATGTCTGACTCTTTGGGACCCCATGGACTGAAGCATGCCAGGTTTCCCTGTCCTTCCCATCTCCCACAGCTTATTCAAACTTATGTCCATTGAGTCGGTGATGCCATCCAACTTCTCATACTCTGTCAACCCTTTCTCCTCCTGCCATCACTCTTTCCCAGCATCAAGATCTTTTCCAATTAGTCCATCTTTACATCAGGTGGTAAAAGTATTGGAGCTTCAGCCTCAGCATCAGTTCCCTCCAATGAATATTCAGGATTGATTTCCTTTAGGATTGACTAGTTGGATCTCCTTGCAATCCAAGGGACTCTCAAGAGTCTTCTCCAACACCACAGTTCAAAAGCATCAATTCTTCAGCACTCAGCTTTCTTTATGGCCTAACTCTCACATCCATACATGACTACTGTAAAAACCATAGCTTTGACTAGACAGACCTTTTTCAGCAAAGTAATGTCTCTGCATTTTAATATGCTGTTTAGGGTTGTCATAGCTTTTCTTCCAGGAGCAAGCGTCTTTTAATTTCATGGCTGAAGTCACCATCTGCAGTGATTTTTGTGTCCAAGAAATTAAAGTCTGTCACTATTTCCATTGTTTCACCATCTATTTGCCATGCAGTGATGCATGGAAAAAGCAAGAGAGTTCCAGAAAAACATCTATTTCTGCTTTATTGACTAGGCCAAAGCCTTTGACTGTGTGGATCACAATAAACTGTGGAAAATTCTGAAAGAGATGGGACTACCAGACCACCTGATCTGCCTCTTGAGAAATCTGTATGCAGGTCAGGAAGCAACAGTTAGAACTGGACATGGAACAACAGACTGGTTCCAAATAGGAAAAAGAGTACGTCAAGGCTGTGTATTGTCACCCTGCTTATTTAACTTATATGCAGAGTATATCATGAGAAACGCTGGACTGGAAGAGACACAAGCTGGAATCAAGATTGCCGGGAGAAATATCAATAACCTCAGATATGCAGATGATACCACCCTTATGGCAGAAAGTGAAGAGGAACTCAAAAGCCTTTTGATGAAAGTGAAAGTGGAGAGTGAAAAAGTTGGCTTAAAGCTCAACATTCAGAAAACGAAGATCATGGCTTCCTGTCCCACCACTTCATGGGACATAGATGGGGAAACAGTGGAAACAGTGTCAGACTTTATTTTGGGGGGCTCCAAAATCACTGCAGATGGTGACTGCAGCCATGAAATTAAAAGACACTTACTCCTTGGAAGGAAAGTTATGACCAACCTAGATAGCATATTCAAAAGCAGAGACATTACTTTGTCAACAAAGGTCCATCTAGTCAAGGCTATGGTTTTTCCTGTGGTCATGTATGGATGTGAGAGTTGGACTGTGAAGAAGGCTGAGCGCCAAAGAATTGATGCTTTTGAACTGTGGTGTTGGAGAAGACTCTTGAGAGTGCCTTGGACTGCAAGGAGATCCAACCAGTCCATTCTGAAGGAGATCAGCCCTGGGATTTCTTTGGAAGGAATGATGCTAAAGCTGAAACTCCAGTACTTTGGCCACCTCATGCGAAGAGTTGACTCATTGGAAAAGACTCTGATGCTGGGAGGGATTGGGGGCAGGAGGAGAAGGGGACGACAGAGGATGAGATGGCTGGATGGCATCAGTGACTCAATGGATGTGAGTCTGGGTGAACTCCAGGAGTTGGTGATGGACAGGGAGGCCTGGCGTGCAGCGATTCATGGGGTCGCAGAGTCAGACACGACTGAGCGACTGATCTGATCTGATCTGATCTGATGGGACCAGATGCCATGATCTTAGTTTTTTGAATATTGACTTTTAAGCCAACTTTTTCACTCTCCTCTAATTTTCATTAAGGGACTCATTAGTTCCTCTTCGTTTTCTGCCATAAGGATGGTGTCAGCTGCCTATCTGAGGTTATTGATATTTCTCCCGTCAATCTTGATTCCAGTTTATGCTTCATCTGGCCCAGCATTTCACATGATTTACTCTGCACGTAAGTTAAAAAAGCATGGTGATAATATACAGCCTTGACATACTCCTTTCCCAATTTGGAACCAGTCCATTGTTCCATTTTCTGTTCTAACTGGTTCTTCTTGACCTGTATACAGGTTTCTCAAGAGGCAGGTAAAGTGGTCTGGTATTCCCATCTCTTTAAGAATTTTCCACAGTGTTGTGATCCACAAGTCAAAGGCTTTAGCATAGTCAATGAAGCAGATGTAGATGTTTTTCTGGAATTTCTTTGCTTTTTCTATGATCCAAATAATGTTGTCAATTTGATCTCTGGTTCCTCTGCCTTTTCTAAATCCAGTTTGAACATATGGAATTTTTCTCAGTTCATGTACTGCTGAAGCCTAACTTGGAGAATTTTGAGCATTACTTTGCTAGCATGTGAAGTGAGTGCAATTGTGTGGTAGTTTAAATGTTCTTTGGCATTGTGCTTATTTGGGATTGGAATGGAAACTGACCTTTTCCAGTTCTGTGGCCACTGCTGAGTTTTCCAAATTTGCTGGCATATTGAGTGCAGTACTTTCACAGCAACATCTTTTAGGATTTGAAATAGCTCAGCTAGAATTCTATCACCTCCACTAGCTTTGTTCATAGTGATGCTTCCTAAGGCCCACTTGACTTTGCATTCCGGGATGTCTGGCTCTAGGTGAGAGATTACACCATTGTGGTTATCTGGGTAGTGAAGATCTTTTTTGTATAGCTCTTCTGTGTATTTTTGCCACCTCTTCTTAATATCTTCTGCTTCTGTTAGGTCCATACTGTTTCTGTTCTTTATCGTGCCCATCTTTGCATGAAACATTTCCTTGGTATCTCTTAATTTTCTTGAAGAGATCTCTAGTCTTTCCCATTCTGTTGTTTTCCTCTATTTCTTTGCATTGTTCACTTAGGAGGCTTTCTTATCTCTTCTTTCTATTCTTTGGAACTGTGCACTCAAATGGGTATATCTTCCTTTTTCTCCTTTACCTTTCACTTCTCTTCTTTTCTCAGCTATTTGTAAGGCCTCCTCGGACAACCATTTTGCCTTTTTGCATTTCTTTTCCTTGGGGATGATCTTACTGCCTCCTATACAATGTCACGAACCTCCGTCCATAGTTCTTCAGGCACTGTCTATCAGATCTAATCCCTTGATTCTATTTTTCACTTCCACTGTATAATCACAAGGGATTTGATTTAGGTCATATCTAAACGTCCTATTGGTTTTGCCTACTTTTTTCAATTTAAATCTGAATTTGGCAATAAGGAGTTCATGATCTGAACTACAGTCAGCTGCTGGTCTTGTGTTTTGCTGACTGTATAGAGCTTCTCCATCTTTGACTACAAAGAGTATAATCAATCTAACTTTGTTATTGACCATCTGGTGATGTCCATGTGTAGACTCGTCTCTTGTGTTGTTGGAAGAGGGTGTTTGCTATGACCAGTGTGTTCTGTTGGCAAGACTCTGTTAGCCTTTGCCCTGCTCATTTTGTACTCCAAGGTGAAACTTGCCTGTTAATTCAGGTATCTCTTGACTACCTACTTTTGCATCCCAGTTCCCTATGATGAAAGGGACATCTTTGTTTGGTGTTAGTTCTTGAAGGTGTTGTAAGTCTTCCAAGAGACGTTCAAATTCAGCTTCTTTGGCATTAGTGGTTGGGGCATAGACTTGGATTACCATGATATTGAATGGTTTGCTTTGGAAGAGAACAAAGATTAATATGTCATTTTTGAGATTGCACCCAAGTACTACATTTCGGACTCTTTTGTTGACTATGAGGTTTATTCCCTTTCCTTCAGGGAGGAAGCCAATTCTGACTCCATGTTGTAAACTGTTTCTTTGATTTGCTTTTTGTTGCTTTTGTTATTATAATCATACTCAATGGCTTGCCTGGGGACTCTGCCCCTCTTCTTGACTGTAAACTAAAGTGCCTTTGTTCAGCTTATGGAGAGATAGTTTGTCCTTGGCCATCTGTGAATAGAAGAGATTAACACACCCCTTCCAAAGGCTGGCCATTTCCTTGGAGATGCTTTGCAAGACTGAAGACCCTTTCACTTTACTTCCCCACTTCCTCTCCCTCTCTATTCTGTGTTTTAACTTTAGTTTCTCATTGCTTCTCTCTCTGATCTATAAAAGAACCTGAAATCCAGACCCCAATAAGATGGTTAATTTGAGGCACTAGCTTGCCATCTTCTCGGTCTGCTGGCTCCCAGAGTAAAGTCTCTGCCCTGCCTCAATACCTTATCTCTCAGATTCATTGGCTTGTCATGTAGTGAGTAGAGTGAGCTTGGACTTGGTAACTGAGTATGTTGCCATGCCCTCCTCCAGAGGATCTTCCAGATCCAGGGATCAAACCCACATCTCCTGTGGCTCCTGCACTGCAGGTGGATATTTTACCACTGAGCCACGGGGGAAGCCCCTCAAAAACTTTAATCACTGTAACACTTCAAAAATAAACTGATTAATGTGGATGAATAATAATGCATGTGTGCTAAGTCACTTCAGTCATGTCTGACTCTTTGTGGCCCTATGGACTATAGCCTGTCAGGCTCCTCTGTCCATGGGATTCTCCAGGCAAGAATACTAGAGTGAGTCGCCATGCCTTCCTCTAGGGGATCTTCCTGATCCAAGAATTGAACCTGTGTTTCTCATGTGTCCCGCATTGGCAGGTGGGTTCTTTACCACTAGTGCCATCTGGGAATAAATATAATACCACAATTTACTTGGGCCTATAATCTTTCCCACTGGATAATGTTATCTTGAGAAAATAATTAGATAAACCTGTTTTTTTTTTTTAGATGAAATTTAAGAAAAGTTGGATATTTAAAAATTGAAAAATAATACACTGATTTAGTCCTTCAGGATTATGCCTGAAAATGCTGAAAATTCGTTTTTCTTCAATTAAAAAAATTTTTTTTAAAGTATGTTAGAAGAGACCTCTGGTGTTTATATTAACTTACTGCAGTTTCATTTTTAATAAAGTCTTCCTCTAGGAGGATGGAATAAATGTATTTTTCCTACTCTTCCCAGGCTTCCCTGGTAGCTCAGTGGTAAAGAATCTGCCTGCAATTCAGGAGCCTTGGAGACGTGGATTCAACCCCTGGGTGAGGAAGATCCCTTGGAGAAGGGAATGGCAACCCATTCCAGTATTTTTGCCTGGGGAATCCGGTGGACAGAGGAGCCTGGCGGGCTACAGTCCATAGGGTACCAAAGAGTCGGACACAACTGAAATGATTTAGCATGGGTGCATACTTTTCCCGACTAAGTAGAACTAAAAACGCTCACATTATATATAAAGCCAACATAAGATGACTCTGGGAGGTGGAGAGAAGAAGACAAGCTGGCTTGAGATCTCAGGGTCAGAGGTAATGTGCTCTCTGTGTTTTCTTTTTGCTTCATATATCCCTGACTTGGAGCTAAAGGAGCCGGCAACCCAGAATTGCCGGTGAATTCAGACCAAACAAAACAAGCCTGCTCTGTAGCCAAAGAACCAAGGAATGGGCAGCTAGCAAGACAGAAAACTGTTAGGCAGTAATTGCATTGAAGGAGGAAACAGACAGAGCTGGACTCCATCTTAGGCCAGGCTGCGAACATTAAGCTATACGCATGGTCACCCTCCCAATGGACTTTGAACTTTGTGCCTGGTGTCTATAGAAGTGGCATACCAATGGGAAACCAGACTCCCTGGATAAAAGAGCCTCAGGACTTGGACTCTCCGATGCCTAAAAGAATATGCTAATTATCTCTGTAACAGAACAAAGTCATAAATTCCATTATGTTTATCGGGATATGACCACAGTCCTATTGATAAATGTCCACTGTTTATCTAGTCTTGTGACACATGAATCATGGGTTAATTTTGATCGTATCTCTCTTTTACCTTGTCCAGACTAGTTTCAAGGAATTTGGGGAGGTGGGTTTGAGCAAGTACACTTAGGGTATATAAGATTTTCACAAAAACTGGTCTGGGTCCTTGGCTAAGAGGAGACTCTGCTTTGGGCCCGTGGGTGTAATAAACTGCACTCCACTATCTGCATTGTCCTTCTGAGTGAGTTTGTTTCCCAGAACGCGTGGCTACAACAGCATTGCTCCAGTGAAACACTGCAGAAAAAACTGGAGCCCCACTTTACCCAATCCAGCAAAGGCAGAGTTGGGAGCCTAGCTTCCACTGTCCTCAGGCTGTAATGGCAGTGCCATCAACCTCCCTAAAACCCTTACTGGTCTAGTGTTAGAGAGAGCTGAGGTGGAGCTGGGGCTTTCCTCCCTCCCAGGAAGTGTCAGTGGGGACCACGTAGATTTCCACACCTGCCCAGCAGTATGAGCGGTAACGATATGCCCTGTCCCTCTTTGCTGGGGTGGTTTCAGAGGAGGCTGACTAGAGAGTTGGGACTTTTAGCTCCACTCGGTAGTAATGAGGCCAGTCCTCCCCTGTGATGCCAGTGGAGGCCACAGGGGAGCAGTAGCAAGGCCTTTTGACCTCACTCACAGGGAGGAAGCAATGGAGGCTGAGTGTGGGAAAGAGGCTCCAACAGTAATGAGCAGTCCTTCCCTTCAGGTGTCAGCGAAGGTCAAGTGGGAACCATGACCACCCCATCTGGAAGAATTCCACTCCACTTGGAAGAATGAGGCAGTGCACCCTTCACTTCAGTTTGCTTTTCTGGAAGAAATTACCTAAAATAGAAAATTTAAATAAAATCCAAAATCCCATTACTTAATGTCCAGATTTCAATTAAAAAAAATAACTTATACTACAAACCAGGAAGGTCTCAAACTGAATTAAATAAGGCAATGAATAGGTGCCAACATTAAAATGACAAAAATATTCAAACTATCCAATAAGTGTCTTAGAGAATTCATTATAAAAATACTTCAACAAGCATTGCAAATGTGATTGAACCAAAAAAATGTAGAAAATATCACCAAAGAAATAGAAGCTATAGAAAGAGAAATGGCACATTCAGAACTGAAAAATATAGTAACCAAAATTAAAAACTCAGTGAATGAGCTCAACAACAGAATAGAGGGCATAGAGGAAAGAATCAGTGAACTTAAAGACAGGGCAAGAGAAATTACCCAATTAAAACAACAGAGAAAAATAGATTTAAAAATGTAAACAAGCTTTCAGGAACCTGTGGGACTATAATGAAGCATTTAACATTTTTCTCATCAGAGTCCTTAGAAGAAGCAAAGAAAGAAGACAGAAGTGAAAAAGCACTTAAAAAATTAAGGTTGAAAAATAATGGCCGAAAAGTGAGAGAGAAAAGACATCCTAACTCTACAGGAAAAACAATTTGAATAACAGATTTATCATGAGAAACCATGGAAGCCGGAAGGAAGTGATGCAACATTTTTGAAGTGATAAAAGAAGAGAACTGCAAACACAATGCTATGCTCAGCTAGATATCCTTCAGGAAAGGAGATGAAATCAAGACATTCTCAGATGAAGAAAAAAGGATGATTTCTCACCAATAGACCAATTCTAAAGGAATGGCTAAAAGATGTTCTTAAAACAGAAAAGAAATGATGATAGAAGGGGATGTCTAATATTTGAATGGAAGAAAAAACATTGGAAAGTATAAATATGTCATTAATATAAAATATTTTTCCCTCCTTTTAGATTTCCTAAATTGTGTTCGAGAATTGAAACAAAAGTCACAACACTGCTAGATATTGTCCTTAATGAGAGTAGAAAAAAAATTAAGCAAATTATACTATTAACAAGGGAGAGTAAAATGACATAAAGATAACATTTCTATACTTTCCTTAAACTGGTAAAATAATGACACCAGGGGATGAAGCTATGAAAATATAATGTAACACCTAGCAATCACTAAAATACTACTCAGAAAGATGCATTAAAAAACACTAGATGGGGTCTTCCTTGGTGGTCCAGGGGTTGAGAATCTACTTTGCAATGCAGAGGACTTAGGTTCAATCCTGAGTTGGAGAACTAAGATCCCACAAGCCCTGAAGCAATTAAGTCCACGAGGAGTCCATGCACCACAAGAAAAGATCCCACATGGCACAAAGAAGATCCTCTGTGCTGCAACTAAAACCAGATGGAGCCAAATAAATCAGTATTTAAAACAAACAAACAAAAACACTAGATGAACCAAACTGGAATACTAAAATACATTCAAGTAACACACAAGCAGCCAGGGAAGAGAAAACCAAGAAATGAAAAACAGAACAAGCAGAAAACAAATGGCAAGGTCTAACACATCAATAATTACATTAAATGTAAATGGCCTAAATACATCAAATAAAAAATAAAGTTTGGCTGAGTGCATTAAAAAACCTGAACCACTTGTAAGCTGTCCACACAAAAAAAATGCATTTGAAACATAACAATATAGGCAGGTTTAAAGAAAAAGGATGGTAGGAGATATATTATGCAAATATTAATCAAAAGGAAGAAGGAATAGCTATATTAGTAATAGATAATCAGACTTCAGAAGAAAGAAAATTGCCAGAGACAGGGAAGATATTATATAATGGTAAAGGAATCAATCTACCAAGAAGACGTAGCAGCCCTTAATGGGTATTTGCCAGGCAACAGACTTTCAAAATACATGAAGCAAAAACTGATAAAACTGAAAGGAAAAATAGATATATCTACAATTATAGTTGGAGACTTCAACACCCTTGTTTTTTATTTGTTTTGGCCACACTGAATGGCTCTGAGGGATCTTAGTACCCAACCAGTGATTGAAGCTGGGCCACAGCAATGAAAATCCAGAATCCTATCCACTAGGCCACTAGGGAACTACCAACATCCTTCTTTAAATAACTGATAGAACAAATAAGCTGAAATTTAGCAAAGATGTAGAAGAACACCCTCAACCAGCAGAATCTAATTGGCATTTATAGAGCAGTCCATTCAACAACAACGAATGCACATTAGCTTCAAGTATCCATGGAACATATACCAAAATGACCATATCTTTAGTTATAAAGCAAACTTTGCCATAATAACAGACAAAACCAAAAGTCACATGATGATATCAATTAATGCAGAAAAAGCTTGTGACAAAATTCAATACATTTTCATGATAAAAACTCTCAGAAAAACAGAAACCAACAGGCATAATCTCACCTTGCTAAAGGCATGTTTTTAGTTCTGGATAAAATCTTAGATAAAAACACTATGATTTCAAAATGTGGACTGACCTACCCATAATTGGTTATCGAGTGGAACTCATACAGAATTCTTACATTAACCATTTCTCATTGAAATTAAAAATACCAATGCATCATATTATCTGTTGCTTTCTACTGAAAAGAAGAGATAAATATAATCTGGGATAGTAATTTTGGAGTAAAGGATAAAATGTAAGTCCAAATTTGGAGCAGAAAACAAGAGAAGAAACTAAAGATACTTCCAAGAGCAATAAAAGCATTAAAGTCCAAAAACACAGCCACCTTCAGAATCAGCAAATTGGAGTTAACCAAATGAATCTGAGTCTGTGGCAACATTGAATGAGGCTCTATGCCAAATAATATCAAGTAGTCTAAAGAGGAAAACTGGGCCAACAGGACTATAACAAGGTGATCATGGAGCCTAATCTTGACCCCAAAGCAGCTCTGGGGGTCAAGACTGAAATTTCAGATTGGAATGTAAGCACTAAATCCATGTTCCCAGAACCTGGAATTGCAACAGCTTCAGATTTGGAAAGAGCATGACACCTGACAACTATATGTATGCCAAATGGTAAATTCAATCAAAGTTTCACTCTGATTTATTTATGGAAGCAACATCCATGTATATCAGCTTTTCTCTTGTTGTTGTTCAGTTGCTAAGTCATGTCCAACTCTTTGTGATCCCATGAACTATAGCATGGCAGGCTCCTCTGTCCTCCACTGTCTCCAAAAATTTGCTCAAATTCATGTTCATTGAGTTGGTGATGCTATCTAACCATCTTATCCTCTGCCATTCCCTTCTCCTTTTGCCTTCAGTCTTTCCCAGTACCAGGGTTTTTTCCCAATGAGTTGGCTCTTCCCATCAGGTGGCCAAAGTATTGGAGTTTCAGATTCAGCATCTGTCTTTCTAATCAATATTCAGGGTTGATTTCCTTTAGGATTGACTGGTTTGATCTCCTTGCTGTCCAAGGGACTCTAAAGAGTCTTCTTCAACACCACAATTAGAAAACATCTTTGGTGCTCAGTCATCTTCATGGTCCAACTCTTATATTCATACATGACTACTGGAAAAACCATAGCTTTGACTATACAGACCTTTGTTGGCGAAGTGATGTCTCTACTTTTTAATATGCTGTCTTGGTTTGTCATAGCTTTCTTCCAAGGAGCAAGTGTCTTTTAATATCATGGCTGTAGTCACTGTTCACAATGATTTTGGAGCCCAAGAAAAGAAAATCTGTCACTGCTTCCATTTTTCCCCCTTCTATTTGCCATGAAGTGATAGGAACTGATGCAATGGTCCTAGTTTTTTATTGTTGAATTTCAAGCCAGCTTTCTCACTCTTCTCTTTCACCCTCATCAAAAGGCTCTTTAGTTCCTCTTCACTTTCTGCCATTAGAGTAGTATCATCTGCATATCGAGGTGGTTGATATTTCTCCTGGAAATCTTGATTCAGGCTTGTGATTCACCAGCCCTATATTTCACATGATGTACTTTGCATATAGGTTAAATAAGCAGAGTGACAATATGCAGTTTGTCATATTCTTTTCCCAGTTTTGAACCAGTTAGTTATTCCATGTCCATTTCTAATTGTTGCTTCTTGACCCACATACAGGTCTCTCAGGAGAAAGGTAAGATGGTCTGATAGTTCCATCGCTTTAAGAATTTTCTAGTGTGTTTCGATCCACATCATCAAAGGTTTTAGTGTAGCCAATGAGGCATAAGATTTTCTGAAATTCCCTTACTTTGTTTATGATCCAATGAATGTTGAAAATTTGATCTCTGGTTCCTCTGCCTCTTCTAAACCCAGAATGTACATCTAGAAGTTCTTGATTCATGTACTGCTAAAGCCTGGTTGAAGGATTTTGAGTATAACCTTGTTAGCATGTGAAATGAGTGCAATTGTATAGTAGTTTGAATATTCTTGGCATTGCCCTTCTTTGGGATTGGAATGAAAACTGATCTCTTCCAGTACTGTGACCAGTGCTGAGTTTTCCAAATTTGCTGACATATTGAGTTCAGCACTTTAACAGTATCATCTTTTAGGATTTGAAATAGCTCAGCTGAAATTCCATCACCTAGCTTTGTTCCAAAAACTAGTTTTGTTCTTGGTAATGCTTCCTAAGGCCTATTTGACTTCACACACTAGGTTGTCTGGCTCTAGGTGAATGACCACATCATTGTGGTTATCTGGGTCATTAAGACTTTTTTGTATAGTTCATTTGTGTTTTCTTACTACTTCTTAATCTCTTCTGCTTTTGTTAGGTTCTTACCATTTCTGTCCTTTAATGTATAATGGACATCTATCAGATCAGATCAGTCGCTCAGTCGTGTCCGACTCTTTGCAACCCGTGAATCGCAGCACGCCAGGCCTCCCTGTCCATCACCAACTCCCGGAGTTTACTGAGACTCACGTCCATCGAGTCAGTGATGCCATCCAGCCATCTCATCCTCTGTCGTCCCCTTCTCCTCCTTCCCCCAGTCCCTCCCAGCATCAGAGTCCTTTCCATTAGCTTTTCTCTTAGGAGAGGTAATCTTGCTTGCAGGAGACTCTGATTATTACTACGGTTTTCTAGTCTAGGTAAATACTTTATATGAACCCAGAAGTGCACAGCGTATGTATTTTAGAGCCTATAGAAATCTTCTTACACCATGAACAGTAGACAATATGCTAATGTCCTACAGCACTGTGTCTACATAGCCTCCATGAGAGTGGATGTGAATGGTAATACCCAAGGTTCACTGAGCCTTTCCTGTGTGCTTGGCACTGGCATAATCAGGTCACATTTAGGGACAGGTTGATCTGTCACAACCCTGAAAGACAGAAGGTCTTATTCTAACCACTTATCAGATGAAGAGGGTGAGGCACAGAAAGGTAAGCATCTTATTGAAGCTGCAGTTAGGATGCTTAGCTGCAGTTAGAATGTGAACACAGCCAGCTTAACTCCAGATTCTATGTTCTGAATCATTGCTCTGTGAATGGTTAGACAGTAGACATTTGAATTGCTACATCCAAAAATATTAAACAAATTGTTTTCCTTGAAATTTCCTTGGCACCCATGATTTCTGGGCAATAGGGAAGACTTTTCAGTTCAGATTCAGATTGGAGTTTTTCTTTACAAAAAGCAGATGGCTGTCGAATCCCTTCTAACCCTGTTCTTGGTTGATGTCTCACAGGCTTGAATAAGAAGCAGTGGTAGAAAATGCTGAAACATCAGTGTTGAAAGCTATGGAAACTTGATGGACAAGCCTCAGTGCTGTGTAATATTCCTTGTTCACATCTCCCATTTACCTCTCTCTGGCTTCAGGAAATTTTATTTTCTGTGTAAAGAATCTACTATTCCTTGCCTTTTGGAGATTATTTTAACTTAGCTTCTGGGTTTCCCAGTGTTAGTTTCTTTCAATATTATTCAATATGTGCAAGAAAATATTGGATTCCCTTTCAAAATATTTTTGCTTTCTGGTTGGGTGTTTATGAATGCAGCTGTGAGCAGAAACCTGCTGCAACAAGGAGCCCCTTGTTTTACTAGGGTTTCCCATAGTTTGATAGAGAAAGACAACTCCAGTGGCAGACAGGTTATTGCAGGGATTTTACAGAATGTTTTGAAGGGATAAAACTTAACATATATACATTATAATGTATAAAATAGAAAATCAACAATGACTTACTGTATAGCACAGGAACTCTACTCAGTATTCTATAGTAACTCATAAGGTAAAAGAACCTGAAAAAGAATATATATACATATATAAAAAATGTACATATATATATATGACTGAATCACTGTGCTATAATCTAAAACTAACACAACATTTTAAACCAACTATGTTGTTGTTGTTCAGTCACTAAGTAGTGTCTGACTCTTTTGCAATCCCACAGACTGTAGCCCACCAGGCTCCTCTGTCCATGGGATTTCCCAGGCAAGAATACTGGAGTAGGTTGCCATTTCCTTCTCGAGGGGATCTTCTTGACTCAAGGATCAAACCAGAGTCTCTTGAATTGGCAAGTAATTCTTTACCACTGAGCCACCAGATAGAGAATAGATACCCTGTATTTAAGATTGCAAGTTGATGCAACTGTAAGTTAAAATTTTGTAGACTTCACTTAAAATTAGAAACAGAAGAATCCCAAATCAAGAAAAAGATAGTTAATCAGAAAAGAGTAAAATATTTTTAACTGTGCATGGGTTGAAGTAGCTTCTGAGAAGAACTGGAATGTCAAAATCTCAAGATTTATTACTTATTGTGCATCCTTTGTGCACTAGTTAAATACAACATATATTTATGAGAATTTGTGATTCAGATTTACTTTTGTTAACTTTTCAGTTGTTTATATGACATCCTCATTACAACTCCCCCTTTGTTATTTTCATAGTTAATCCCACTGGGTAAAGTGTAGTAAAATTCTGTCACTCAAAATAGAAAAATCATGGAAGCAACTCCCCCTTCAGGCTGATTCCATAATTCAGCAGACATGTGTCTGATTATACTACATTGTAATCATTTAACAAAGGAATTGAGAAACCAAGGCTATAATGTCATAGTAGAAATAGCAAATTTATCAATATGAATAATGCTTTAACCGTGATCTTGCAGATTCCTTTATCCATATAATAATTTTTCCTATTTCTCTATGTCATCTCTTCCAAATAAAAGAAAATTTACATCAAACTACAAATATATACCTACACTTGGATAAAAAGAGAATACCCTATCTAGAAATAGATTTTTGACTTCAAGAATCTAAGGACTAGTTTATGAAAATCTAAAAGTCTATGAAGGCCATGACATGGAAAGCTTTATTGGTCTCTTTTTTCCTTCATTTAGTCAGGAGAGTTTTGAAAATCAAGAAACTTGATTCAATTATTCTTGGTTCAATTACTCTTACCATTCTCTGTCTTACTGAAGATGAGAGTATTGCGCTCTATACATAATGTTTTCATTGTTGTTAGTTAATCTGTTGGACAACTGAATTACTTATTTTTGCTTAAATTTCCCCAGGCTTTATAGATCTGACTATGGGCTCAGATTTTTATGATGTGGTTTTGCAATCCTAAAGTATTTGGTCATTTTAGTAAAAAAAAAAATAGTCTTTTCATGATTCAGCCTGGGAAAAGACCATGTCTCCCCTGACTCCAGTGTTATCTGAGACTCCACAAACAACTGATTGGCACTGTAGCTCAAGGACGGAGGTAAGGGTCTGGATTTCAGAAACAACGGCTATTTTTGCCTTCAGAGACAGTCTAGATTTATCATTAGATGTTCTGCATAAAAGGTGCCATTTGAATATGACAGAGGTGTAGTGGACGTGTTCATTTTGTTTGGTCATTATCCATGAATCCTTCTTCTATTAACTGCACCTTTATATGGGTGAGTGAGCCCATTCCTCTCTATTACGTGGTCTGGACCACGTATACACTCCCTCCAGGCTTCAAGGAGAGCACATGACTCAGCCTGGCCAATCAGAGTACCCTGTCCCATTAATGATGTGCTTCTGATCTCAGCTGAGTCTAGGAGAATTCTTACTGGAACTTTTAGGAATGAGGCAGTGTCTTCTCCTTCAGTTAGAGTGCCCAACCTAATACCTGGCATTTCTGATAGCCATTTTTTTTTTTTTTTTTTTTGCAAATACTTGTAAGCATTAGCCTTTGCCAAGAAAAAACCAACCCAGAAGGATGCAAATCAAAAAGATCAGGCAAGTAAGAAATTCCTGAAAATGAAATTAAGTACTTGCTTCGCTCTGGGCCCAATTCCATCCATATCCCTGCACTGCTTTGTGAGCCAATACTTATTTTTATGTTTTTAATTTAAGCCAGTTTAAACTGAGTTACATTGGCCACCAAAAGAGTTTCGATTAACACAACTTCTTTTCTGTGAATTGGAATAATTGGTCATGGCGAGGAATGAATATTTTTATGAGGTTTTTACGGTCCTAGAGAAAAATAATGGAGGAAAATCAGAGTAAAGGACAGAATTTCAAATTAGCTATTATAATAGTGAGGCTGCCTGCCAGACAGCAAAAACTTGGTTTTATCAATTGATCCATATTGTAATGTGTGAAACAAGACATTGTTTAAAAAAATATTGCAGGCTGGTCCACATTGTTCAAAAAGAATAAAAGCCGTACGTGGAAGGCTGAATAATAGTCTCTCAATGATATCTGCTTCCTAATTCCCAGGACCTAAGAATATTCCTTTTCTTGGCAAAAGGGACTTTACAGAGTAAATAAGGTAAGGATCTGGAAGTGGGAAAATTATACTACATCACCTGGATGAGCCCTAAATGTAACCAGAAGGCACTGATCAGAGTGAAGACAAGAAGACAAGGGAGAACAAAGATGAAGAGAAGACAGATGCAGAGTTTGGAGTGATATGACTCTGAGCCAAAGGATTCCAGTGCAGCTTCTGGCAAAGGCAAGGAACAAATTCTCTCCTGGGCTCTCCAGAAGGAATAAGCTTTCCTTGTAAGATGAATTTCAGACTTCCGATCTCTAGAATCATAATAGAATAAACTCATGTTGTTCAAGCCACTGCATTTGTGGCAAATTGTTACAGCAGCGCTAGGAAACTAACACACACTAAGGTAAGCGGATCTTTTTGAAATGGGCCAAATATTTTGCCACTTGAACTACTAGCACCTATTAGCTGGAGAACAATCTCCAGATGTACCTGGGCCTTATTCTCTGAGCTAATTAAAACAATATTTCTAATTAGGGGGAAAGATGGGGATTTCCCAGAGGTTGGATGACTTAAAAGAATTATCGGGTTCAGATTATATCATGGTGTTAGTGATCTGAACACCTAATTATTACCCAAGACAAACATGTTAGGAGGCCTTCCAAGGACACGGGGATGATTCTCCAGCTAACTTGAAACAGGGAGAGACAAGAAGTTTTAAACTTCCCCTCAGGAGACAGTGTCAGTCAGGAAACTATTTCCTGTCCGTTGACATATCTTTTTATAGCCGGGGAAAATTTGGGAAAATCTGCCTGTGAGCCATGGAGAAAGGTTTCTCTTGTTTATTGACTTTGGCTTTTGGAAATGTTCTTGGACGTGAGCAGACATTGGACTCTGGGGATGTCAGGCCTGAGGACAGTCACAGATGTGGCTCTGCGCAGGCTGGCGTTGCCCATCGCTGCCCCTGAGAGGAGAGAGCGGTGAGGGCCTCGGGTCTGTCCCCACAAATGCAGGCCGTATTCCTGCTGACCTTTGCACAGTAGGAGCAGCCTCAGCTGAAAACTTCCCCTTTCGCCTCAACTGTAACAGATGCCTTGTCCTAGCTTGGGGAAATGCCATTTTGCTTAAAAGAACCATCCTGAGCATAGACATCTGAGATCCAAAAGAAACCCACCCCAGAGCACAGAAGCCTGTCAGCCGCCTCTATGTCAGTTCCTCTCTGCTCTAAGTTCTTTTGGGAGACAAGGCTTGGCTAAGTTGATCCTTAGGTTGGCCTCAACACAGTAACTCTTGGGCAAATCTGGGGATAACAGTCTCTCGTAAACCCTCCTACACTGCTGATGGGAATGTAAATTGGTGTAACTCCTATGGAGAACAGTATGGAGGTTCCTCAAAAAACTAAAAACAGAGCTATCATATGATCCAGTAATTCCAGTCCTGGGATATATCAGGAGAAAACTCTAAATTAAAAAGATACATGCACCTCTAATGTTTATAGCAGCACTATTCACAACAGCTAAGACATGGAAGCAATCCAAGTGTCCATAGAGGAATGGATAAAGAAAAGGTGGTTCATATATGCAATGGAATATTACTCAGCAATAAGAAGAATGAAATAATGCCATTTGCAGCAACACAGATGGACCTGGAGATGATCATGCTAAGTGAACTAAGACAGAGAAAGATAAATGTCATATGATATCACTTATATGTGGAATCCAAGAAAAAAAAGGGTACAAATGAGGTTATTTGCAAAACAGAAACAGAGTCACATACAGCACAAACTTATGGTTACCAAAAGGGAGGGGGAGGAGAACGATTAACTAAACTTGTTGGTAAAATAGATTATCAACAAAGACCTACTGTACAGCACAGGGAACTCTACTCAATATTTCATAATAACCTATAATGGAAAAGAATGTGAAAAAGAATAAGTCATACGCATATGTATAACTGAATCACATTGCTGTACACCTGAAACTAACACAACACTGTCAATCAAATATGCTTCAATTGAAAAATAAGTCTCTCCTTAAACTCCCAGGCTGTGGACAAGCAGTGGCAGATATTGGGCTGGCCAAAATGTTCATTCTTTTTTTGAGTGAAATTTTTGGCCAAGCCATTTCTTACCCTGAGGTGGGGAGTCCAAGTAAACCAGCCTTGTCCATGGATTCAGTATCAGAGGGGATGGATAATGGTTTCAGATATTTAACTTTCTGGTGCCACTGGAGGATTCCTTTTTTTTTTTTTCCTTCTCCTTTCTGACTTAGAGTCTTCAAGGGTTGGTGGTGGTGGTAGGTGTAGGCATGAGGAGTGTGTGTGTGAAGCAAAACTCTTGAAGTTCTATATACTCATTAAACTGAAAGATGAACTGAGATTCAAGGCAAGCAGCTGCAAAGAAGAGACCAGGAGTAGACAGAGGCTTCCAGTTGGCAAGTAAAGATTTCCCCATAAACACAGCTGATCTTTCCTGGGTGCTTGCTCTCAAAGGGAGGTGGTCTTTTACAAACTTTAACCCACCCGGCATCTCTGTGTTGAAAATCCTGTCATTTCCCCACTTAACAGATGGAATGCTGGAGGCACCCAGGCCAACTAGGTCTAGAGTCACAGGAGGAAAACCAAAGGGAGGTCACGGGGTCAATCAAGAATAGATCCTGAGGGAACTTCCCTGGTGGTCCAGTGGTTGAGACTCTGCCTTCCAATGCAGGGTGCAATCTCTGGTGGGTTAACTAAGGCCCCACATGTTAGTTGCCACTAAGCCCACAAACTACAACTAGAGCAGCCTGTGTGCCAGGAGGAAGAGCCCGAGTGCCACGATGGAGAGCCAGCACAGCCGAAAAAGAAAGAATAGATAATGATGCTTCCAAGCCAAAGGGAATCTGTGGCTGAGACCATTCACGTCCATGGGCATGTGCTCCCTTGACTGGAGAGTGGAGGCGCCGGGTGACTCAGCCCCCGCCCGATTGCTTGAGGAGGCCGTCCTGCTAGCTGGAGTGCTGGGATTGGAGTGCGGAGTGGACGTGGGACTGACCCTCAGAACAGACCCTAACAGCCCTCTCTGCCTGAGGTGGGCTCATCTGACTTCCCTGGAGAACGTGATTCTCTTTGCAATCAAACCAACTTGAATCAACTTAGCTAGTGTTAATTGTTTCCCTCTGAACTGTCAAATGCTCTTCTAAAATTAGACTAACTGGTGAAACCCTTTCACAGGCTTTTTTTTTTTTCCTTTAACAAAATCTAGATCCAGCTTCAGGCAAAGATGCTGCTGGATGAGGTAGTCCTTTTTAATCACAGTGAAATATCCCCCGAGGATTTTGATGTCTCTCGCACTGTGTGGAGACTTGCTTGGGGGATGTGTGCCCTGGGTGAGGGGGTTTTCTGTGAGACCGGCCATCCCCCTGCTCACCCTCTCAGCCTCTCCCTTTCAGAAGGGGTGCTGGACCCTGGTTTCACCTTCCCTTTGAGAATAGCTCCTGGATACCTTCCCATGTCTAAATATTGAAAAATAGTTTGGAATGAAATGAGAACTTCGGAGATGTCATCGTGATTGTGTGGAGCCTTGGATGTGAATGGAGGAGGCAGGCGAGTCATCATGTAGACGGTGACTTAGAGGGAAAGGACTGAGAGGGCTGGGGAGCAGCCCCGCTCCTTTGAAAGAAAGGAGCTTATTTACAAAAAACCTTTCTTGACTTTACCACATTGCCTTCTAATTGCTTCTTGAACTTTCTGTGCTGCTGAAAACCAATCTCCTGGGAAGAGGTGCCCACACTCGGCCTCTCCTCTGCTGCGTGGTCTCTCCTGAGCCACAGCCAGCAGCATCCAGGCACACGGGGCAGACCTGGCATTGCCATCAGCAGCAATGTCACGTGGTGTCTTCTGTGTCTCTGGCATCCTGCCGGGACGTTGAGCACCTTTGATCTGGTGGCTCGTTCCCTCTGGGGCTGTGTTTCCTGCTTTTCTGTTTCCCTCCCTGTGTTCCTCTCAGCCTCCTTTACTGACCCCTGCTCCTTTTTCCTCTCCTCTGAATATTGGAGCATCCACAGGCTCCGTCCTTGGACCCTTCCTTCTTTCCCACACTTTTTTTCTCCAGGTCAACCGCATACAGTTCTGTGGTTTAAAAGACCTCTACATACGCTCCGAATATCCAAGGATAGCTTCCTAGCCTGAGAATCTTTCTGAATCTCTAAACTCCTAAATCAAACTGCCCATTCCTCATCTATACTTGATTTCTAGTGGGAATTTTGATTATTACATATCCAAATCCAAACTCTTTATTTTCCTTCCCAAATCTCCCCGCCCTCTCCCAGCAGTGGTACATACAGTAGTAAATGCATCTGCATTCACCAGTTAATTACACAATTCCCCAAACTTGGAATGGATTCCCTTCTTTTTCTCGGGACTCACATACACCCCATCATCACATCTGATGGACTCAAAATACATCCTCTCCGTCTCCCCACCACGATGTAGTCCAAACCCCAGTTCTTTCCTTCAATAACCTCCTTGGTCATATTCTTACTCCCCTACTAGTCTATTCTCTGCACAGCTGTCAGATGGATCCTTCTGAAATGTAACCAGATCGTGTAATGATCTTCTGACAACTCTGTGATCACCTAGCTTATGGTGTTGCTTAATTTTATCCTCTCATCAACTTGACTAGGCCACGAGATGCCCAGACATTTGGGCAAGCTGTGCTTCACAAAACATTGCTTCTGATCAAAGAACTTGCTATACAGCAAATGCAGCCCAGCACTGGCTCTGTGCTCATGCTTGCCATGCTCCCCGTGGTCTTGAAGCAGCTGGCTTGGTGTAATGGTGGAGTGGCCTTTTGAAGCCTCAGGGACAGTGCCAGATGGGCAGCAGCACCTGCATAGCTGGGGCAATGCTCTAAAATATGCTCTGAATCAGTGTCCATGATATGGTGGTGTTTCTCCCATGGGAAGGATTCATGGGTCTAGGGATCAAAGGGTGAAAAGGAGAGCAGCACAGCCCACTCTTTTTATCCCTGGTGACTCACTAGCGAATTTTTGCTTCTTGTTCCCATGACCTTATATTCTTCTGGCCTAGAGGTCTTAATTCCAAAGGGAAGAATGCTTCCACCAGGAGATTCAACAATGATTCCATTGAACTGGATGTTAGAACTACAGCCCAGCCAATTTGGGCTCCTCATGTCTCTGAATCAATGGGCAAAAGAGAGTTACTGTGCTAGCTGGGGTGATTAATCACCAGGGGGAAACTGGACAACTACCCCATGATAGAGTATGCAAGGCAGGCTATGTTGAATACAGGAGTTCCCTTAAGGCATCTCTTAGAGTTAATCACCATGTTCTGTGATTAAGGCCAGTGGAAAACTACAACTGTGTAATCCAGGTGGGACTATTAATTGCCCAAGACTCTCCAGGAATGAAGGTTCGGGTCACCCCCACCAGATAAGGAACCAGCTGATGTGTCTGCTGAACCAAAGGGGACACAGAATGGTTTGTGGAAGAAGGTAGTTATAAATACCAGCTACAGCCATGTGGCCAGTTACAAAAATGAGGACTGTAATCATCATGAGGATTTCCTTCTTATTTTATTATAAAGTAAGTGTGTGTGCATATAATCTCAAATATCTTTTTTTTTCTTCTGGCTCTCTTATTCTCTTATCATGTAACATAGGAAGTATTGACTTTACATCATGGTATTTAAGTTACAGGAGCTCAAGGAGAAGAGAAAACATCACCCAATGACTTTACCTCCTCTTCTGTATTTTTGTTTTTACACAGGACACTTTTATCATGTGGGGAAGAAACAAGGCCTTGTTAGTGCCTTTATTTTGAGATTAAGTATGGTTTAAGGAGATAA
This sequence comes from Bubalus kerabau, assembly GCF_029407905.1. Taxonomy (NCBI): domain Eukaryota; kingdom Metazoa; phylum Chordata; class Mammalia; order Artiodactyla; family Bovidae; genus Bubalus; species Bubalus kerabau. The sequence continues at coordinate 43,726,362 of NC_073639.1, read as the reverse complement.
GTATGGGTGCCACATGACAAGGGTTGGACTTGTGAAAAGTTCATTTTATGGATTAACCATAAATTTGCCACAGGGTACCCAAACATCTAGTCAAGCATTCTGGGTGCACCTGTGAGGGTGTTTCTGCAGGAGATTAACATTTGAATCAGTAGACTGATCAAAGCAGATTGCTCTCCCTGATTTGGTGGGCCACATCTAATCAGATGAAGGTCTGAAGAGAACACAAAAGCTGAACTTCTTCCAAGTAGGAGGAAATTCCTCCTGCCTGACTGACTCCAAGCTAGGATGTGGGGTTTAAACTTTCCTTCGGACTGGATCTGAAACACTAGCTCTTCCTGGATCTCAAGTTTCAGGTCTTCAGACTGGAGCCATACCACCAGCTCTGTGGTCCTCAGATTTGTACGGACGCAGTAGCAGCAGCTCTCCTGGGGCTACAGCTCAACAACTGCAGATGTGGGGACTTGTTGGTCCCATAATCACACGAGCCTTTTCCTTATATTCTCTCTCTATGTATATGTAGATACATGAATTTGAGTATATAATCTCCTACTGCTTCTGTTTCTCTGGAGAACCATGACTAGAACACTTGTTGTTTAGTCACTAAGTCATGTCTGAGTCTCTCTGTGTTCCCAAGGACTGTAGTCTGCCAGTCCCCTCTGTCCATGGGATTTTCCAGGCAGGAATACTGGAGTGGCTTGCCATTTCCTTCTCCAAGTACACTTGGTATGAAATGAAACTCCACCCCGTGGGTTGTGTGGCTCTCATGACAGCATCTGCATATTTCCTCACTCTGCTACTACCACACTGGCCTTCTTATTTCTCTTCACTTCAGGGTCTCTGGACATGCTCGTCTCTGTGTTTTCTTTTCTTGTGGTATTTATTGAACAGCCCCTTCTGTAGAGGTAGCCCCTAACCACCCCATCCACAATAGGGCCCTGCATGATTCTGTCTCCTCCCGCTGTTTTTTTCTTCTTCTTAGCGCTTATCACTCCCTTACATGATATTTTTAAATAATATTTGCTTCTTTGTTTATTTCCTGTTAGCATATAATTCCCACCAAGGAAAAACTTAGCCTCTTTTCCTTGACCAGATCCCTTTCAGAGGAGCTCTGAGCTTTACCTCTACAACTTATTTCTTAGTAACAGATGCTGTCCATGAAAGTTTCAGAAGGAATTAATCACTTTTCCTTATTTCAAATAACTTTTACAGTAAAGCTAATGCAAGCATTTTAAAGACAACCCTTGCCTCCTAGCAACACATTTTTAAAAAGCTAATTAAACATTGTTAGATGTTTCATAATTTCCTAGTTACCTAGTTTCATAATTGCCACCCCTACCCTATCTCCCTTTTAATTTACTAAACAGACTACAGTCAGTTTTGAACAACTTCTCTAATACGCAATTTAATTGACTCCCTGAAAGCAAATTCCTTATAATTACCAGGCCAACTGCCAAAGAAGTATGTAAGACAGGGTTGTGTGGCTGGAACATAACTGTGCTCAAAGAAGACTTCTTAGTGTTTTCCTTCGGAATATTTCTTCATTTATTTTCACTTTGAGCCTTGGATTATCCACTTTGTATCATGGAAAAGCCAGGGCTTGCTGTTAGTGTCTATGCCCTGTCTGCCCTTCAAATGCCATGTGACCTTGGGCAGGTACTAAACATCTCTGAGAGCCAATGTCCTCACCTCTAAAGACGAAACAGTGTCAATACTCCCTACCTCACAAGGATGTTAGGATGATTGCTTGACACCATGTGTAGGGCAGGTTGAGAGGAAAGTTTGTTGTTACTAATGTGCCTGGGACACAGCGGTGCTCAGGGTGTTTTCTGAATGATGAATGACTGGATTTGTATTGGTTTTGTTCCCCTTGAAGACGTGGAGGTGATGGTTGTGCTGATTTAAGGCGGGATGAACCAGAGACAGATACTGTGATATTTTATTGAAGGGCTTTTATCCTGTCTGTCTTCCACTGCTGTGCAATCCTCTAGTGAGATTTTAAATTTCCCAGAGCTAAATCTGAGGTGAGGGAAAATACTGATTTTGCAGAAGACCTATAAATTATCTAGGTAACAAAGAAAGAACAAAGTGAGATTTTGTATATATTATGTGTGCCGTATTATATATGTGTATATAGTTACACACATATACACATACACTTGGTTGCATATTACTCAATTTTTATCTTTTTTCATTGATTTAAAATATAAATTCATTAAATCTATCTATCTATCATCACTTTAAGCTGCAGATAGTTTAATGGAGACAGTAATTGAAAAACAAAATAGAAAAAAGAACAAAAAGTTAAGTTGATCAGAAATGGACAGTTCCTAATGTTTTTGTACTGGAATTTCAATTTCACTTCAAGGGCTAAAGAAATGAACTTTATCATTGTGTTCGACTTGCTGTTTTGTTTGCTTTTTTCTTGGCCATGCTGCTGGCTTGTAGGATTTTAGTTCCCTGACCACGGATTGAAGCCGGGGCCCTGGCAGTACAGTGCTGAGTCCTAACCCTTGGACCACCAGGGAATTCCCTCAACTTGCTTCCACTGTCAGTAGAGATCCTGTACTCCCCCTGTTTCTCCTCCACCCTCATTGTTTTACAGCTTTCTCCTTTGACTTGTTGTTCTGTAAGCTTGCTGCGTCTGTGACTGTGATAGAGAACCTTAGCCACCATTTCTTAAATATCCATTCAAGTTATTTTGACAAATGTCAGTTTCTTCCCCTTGAACATTCTTAAACACACACACACTTCCCCCAAACCACCTCAAATACCTATTTGGTTTAAAGCAGTTGGGACCCCAAATCACTAAGTCATCGTCCTTTGCGACTCACTCTGAAGCAGATGTAGAACTGCTTTTAAAGTTTACCTGTGAGACACAGCCCTCTCCAGCATCACTGAAAGAAAACTAGGAGCTGAAGGTGGATGAGAGACACAAACCACCTGAAAACCTGGGGCGTCTACACAGCCTCGGCACCAACAACACCCAAAGGCCAGACAGGGCCCATGTGGGGGTGCAAACCAATGATCAGTTCATTGCAGTGCACAAACTTCTCAGTGTGGTGGCTTCTCTTGTGGCACTGACCTCTAGGGTGTGTGCAGGCTTCAGTAGTTGTGGCTTGTGGGCCCTAGAGCACAGATTCAGTAGTCGTGGCACACAGGCTTAGTTGCTCAGTGGCATGTGTGATCTTCCTGGATCAGGGATTGTACCTGTGTCTCCTGCATTGGCAGGTGGATTCTTTAGCATTGAGCCATGAGGCAAGCCCCTAGAGATGGATCTTTATGTATCAGCACTGAGGCTTTCTGGGAATATCCATTGGGAAGCTTGGAGGATTTTCTCTGCTTCAAAAGCCTTCAGATTATACAAATGTTCACCTTCTGAGTCATATTTAGAGTGCGCATGCTCTGAAAAATATCAACTGAATGGAAAACCTTCACTGCAGAATTATGAAGGACTCCTACCAAATGCTGCCAGGCCCACACTGTCCTGCTGTTCTCCTTGGGAGGCAAGTTTACAAACAAGGGAGTCATCTGGTCCCTATGATCATGACAGAGCTGAGTACTGAGCAAACAGAGAAGTTGTGTTGATAAACCACAAAGGAAAAGAACTTGGGTTTTCTGCTGCTTGATTAGAAAGATCTGGTCTTGCTTTGAAGTGATGGTAGAAGCTCTGAATATTCAAGAGCTGATGCCTTAAAGCAGATTTATTCATCAAATCCCAGAGAAGGCAATGGCATCCCACTCCAGTACTCTTGCCTGGAAAATTCCATGGATGCCTAGTAGGCTGCAGTCCATGGGGTCACTGAGGGTTGGACATGACTGAGCGACTTCATTTCACTTTTCACTTTCATGCATTGGAGAAGGACATGGCAACCCACTCCAGTGTTCTTGCCTGGAGAATCCCAGGGACGGGGGAGCCTGGTGGGCTGCCGTCTATGGGGTCTCACAGAGTCAGACACGACTGAAGTGACTTAGCAGCAGCAGCAGCATTCATCAAATCCACAGATACTCACTGGGTATCTGTCTAGTGCCAAGGTACTAGGCTCAGGGGACAAGCTAAGTTTCCTGCTCTCATACAGCTTACAGAATATATTACTTCAAACCAGAGATACCAAGGTGATAGATGTTCTTGTTTTCTTACTGTTACTACCCTTTCAAGCATAGTACACATTTAGAGATCATGACGATGGACTGTAGCTTAGTTATGTTTTTCAATCTTGACATCTAGTTTGTTATTTAACTTGGATTTAAAATGTTTATTTAGCAGCTGCTAACCACTTGAAATTTTTCATGGAATGGAAGTCTATGGTTGTTGATGATTTTTAAAAAGCATAACTTTAGTGGATCATTGTTTTAGGGAGTATAGCTATTAATATAATTTATAAAAAAGTGTAACTTTGTGGAACAAAGTTATTTTTCTTAAGTATCAGGCAGTTACCTCCCCATAAGTTAATCACCATGGTGCTGGTGTGTTGAACTGTCATTTACATGATATTTCACTATTATTTAACAGAGTATGCAAATTCTTCCTCTGAGCTCCTATGACACATTTTTTCTACTATGAAGTACCTATTTTTTTAAAATTACTTTGAGATTTTTGACTATGGTCAAAGACAGTAGTTTAATGACAGACCTAAATTATAAAATTCAATTCTAGTATTTAAAACTAATTTGCTGATTAGCTGTTACTAAGTAGAGATGTTAGCCTTGATCCATTTTAATAGATATGACTATTTGTATAGATTGCAGAATAATTTATGTACGAATAGATATGACAAATATTTTTTATTAATTGTAGAATGATTTACCTACAAAGATGTTGGAGTTTCCCAGGTGTCAGAGTGGTAAAAAATCTGCCTGCTAAGGGAGAAGACACAAGAACATGAGTTCCACCCCTGGGTCAAAAAGATCCCCTGGAGGAGAAAATGGCAACCCACTCCAGTAATCTTGCTTGTAAAATTCCATGGACAGAGGAGCCTGGTGGGCTACAATCCATGGAGTTGCAAAGAGTCAGACACGACTCGGCACACACATACATTAACTATCGTTAGGTAAACTGAAGCTTATAATGTTTAATATTGTTGCAGAAAATTCACCTAAGATTTAAAATCTTTAAAAAATTATGTAGGTGAGAAGGACCTATGGTATAGCACAGGAAACTATACTCAATATCTTATAATAATGTATAACAGAAAATAATCTGAAAAAAGAATATATATATATAAATACATATATAAATATATAAAACTGAGTCACTTTGCTATACGCCCAAACCTAACACAACATTGTAAATCAAAGATACTTCAATGAAATTTTTTTAAAATAAAAAGTAAAATAACTTAAAATGACATAGGGTACAAATTAGTAACCAAAAATAGCATGAGCACATTTGCCCCATCTGTTCCATTTGCCCTACTTTCTAGTCTGCTGATTCTCTGGATTTCTAAGGTGATTTTTTTTCATTCATTCTTTACAACAAAATTTTGTAATTGCTGTACCAACTATATATTCATATCCCATCCTCTGAGCTACGTTAGTCTTCTTTCATTTACTCAATCTTCAGAGCTGGGTTTGTGCAGATGGTTGGGAGAAAGTAGTCCAGGTGGTTCACAGAATTTGATGCTAAGGAGATTGTGGGGTCTAATGTCTCCATGGCCAGAAAGACTTTCAAAGGGGTATAATCAGCAATCACTAGTTTAGCAGAAATGAACAACATGGATTCAGAATTTAAAATAGACTTTGTCATTTACTAAGCACTGCATTGCAGGGAAGAAAGAAAGAATGACTCAATAGTCAGTAACTGGGCAAATATCACATCCCAGTTACTTCACACATCAAAATAAGAGGCTTTCCTAGGGAGATAGAGCCAAAAAAAAAAAAAGTTTCCAAGGCCTATGTCACCAACAGAGAAAAAGAACTTATACAACTGACTATCAAAAACCCAAACAACCTGATTCACACATGGGCAGAGGACCAGAATAGGCATTTTCCCGAAGAAGACATACACGTGGCCAACAGGCAAGAAGATGTTCAACATTGCTCATCATCAGGGAAATGCAAGTCAAAACCACAATGAGACCTCACCTTACACCTGTCAGAGTGGCCACCGTCGAAAAGACAACAAATATAAATGCGATCTAGTATCACTCACATGTGGAATCTAAAAAATACAACAAACTGCGAATATAAGAAAAAACAGAGACTCACAGTTAAAGAGAACAAACTAGTGGTTACCAATGGGGAGAGGGAAGGAGGAACAATATAGGGGAAGGGGGTTAAGAAGTACAAACAACTAGGTATAAAATAAAAAGATACAAGGATATACTGTGCAGCACAGGGAATATAGCCGATATTTTATAACTTTATATGGAGTATAATCTATAAAAATATCAAATCACTATGCTCTACACCTGAAACTCTAGTATTTTGGTCATCTAATGTGAGCAGCTGGATCATTGGAAAAGTCCCTGATGCTGGAAAAGATTGAGGGCAGAAGGAGAACAGAGTGTCAGAGATTGAGATGGCTGGATGGCATCACTGATGCAATGGACATGAACTTGGGCAAACTTGAGGAGATGGTGAGGCCAGAGTGGCCTGGCTTGCTGCAGTCCATGGATCAGACACAACTGGGTGACTGAACAACCACAACAACAACACCTGAAACTAATATAGTATTATATAAAACAGCTATATGTCAGTTTAGGAATGAGAGACTTTCCTTTAGGTACAGATTCAGTCTAAGACCCATTCTAAGAATTGCCTTATCACCAACAGAAGGAAAAGGGCCTTGTCATGTCCAGGTAGACTAGAAAAGAAACTTGTGATACTCATACAGCAAGGGAAAGTGGACTATAAGCTTGTTAAGCAGATTTCAAAAAGCCTGTTTCAGGAATTATCTGGCAGTCCAGTAGTTAGGACTACATGTTTCCAATGCTGGATTCAATCCCTGGTCAGGAAACTAAAATCCTGAAAGCTGTGGGGCTATATATATATATATATTTTAAATAAAGCCTATTTGTGAAGGGTATTGATAATGCTTATTTGAAGGAGATTGCTGCTTTTAGTCTTTTAATAGTAAGACTGTAATGAAGTGACTTAGCAGCAGCAGCAGCAGTAATGATATATCACCTTGTTTAGATTTCAACTTTCTCTAACTGCTCCATGTAGTGTCTTGTTATGAAAGCCTTCCTTCCTTTATCGTAAGACTTTTGGGGGAAAAAAAAATCATCCAATGGTGCTTGATATTTGTTACAACCCTAATATCAGTTACCCATATGTTTCCCATCCTCCAAGCCTCTGTGAATGATCTTTTCCTGTAGTGCTTTAATAGAAAGATTTTGAGGTTTCCTTTAAAAACAAAGGCCACATTTGAGTTTGTTAGAGGACAAACAGCCAGGAAGTATGCCCACTTCAGCCAGCAGAGCAGCATGGCCAGACTTGGGGACTTGAGGCAGTAGTTGGAGTGCATTCCCATCATTGCCTGTTGTATACTAGCCCAGTGAAAAGAATTCCAGCACCACAGGATGAGAGACAGACCTCAACATCTGGACTCAGTCTTGTTAAAATGCATGACCAGGGAAGTACCCATCTGTCCTTCATGTGACCAGGACACTGAGAATCCCAGGTCAGCCCTATCCTGAGAGCTCAGCATTTAGGACTGGGAAAATACTGGCCTTTGCCCTGGTATGGTCAGGTCTGGGTGTTCAGGACGTGTAATTACAGCAAAACATTGACATTTTAGGAATCAGTGAACTAAAATGGACTGGAATGGGTGAATTTAATTCAGATGACCATTGTGTCTACTACTGTGGGCAAGAATCCCATAGAAGAAATGGAGTAGCCCTCATAGTCAGCAAGAGTCCAAAATGCAGTACTTGGGTGCATTCTCAAAAAGGATGGAATGATCTCTGTTCATTTCCAAGGCAAACCATTCAATATCACAGTAATCCAAGTCTATGCCCCAACCTATAATGCTGAAGAAGCTGAAATTGAATGGTTCTATGAAGACCTATAAGACCTTTTAGAACTAACACCAAAAAAAAGATGTCCTTTTCATTATAGGGGACTGGAATGCAAAAGTAGGAAGTCAAGAGATACCTGGAGTAACAGGCAAATTTGGCCATCGAGTACAAATGAAGCAGGGCAAAGGCTAACAGAGATAGTCTAAGAGAACACACTGGTCATACCAAACAACCTCTTCCAACAACACAAGAGAAGACTCTACATACGGACATCACCAAATGGTCAATACTGAAATCAGATTGATTATATTCTTTGCAGCCAAAGATGGAGAAGCTCTATACAGTCAGCAAAAACAAGACTGGGAATTGACTGCAGCTCAGATCATGAACTCCTTATTGGCAAATTCAGGCTTAAATTGAAGAAAGTAGGGAAAACCATTAGACCATTCAGGTATGACCTAAATCAAATCCCTGATGATTATACAGTGGAAGTGACAAATAGATTCAAGGGATTAGCTCTGATAGACAGAGTGCCTGAAGAACAATGGATGGAGGTTTGTGACATTGTACAGGAGGCAGGGATCAAGACCATCCCCAAGAAAAAAAAATGCGAAAAGGCAAAATGACTGTCTAAGGAGGTCTTACAAATAGCTGAGAAAAGAAGAGAAGTGAAAGGCAAAGAAGAAAAGGAAAGATATATTCATTCGAATTCAGAGTTCCAAAGAATAGCAAGGAGAGATAAGAAAGCCTTCCAAAGTGAACAATGCAAAAAAATAGAGGGGAAAAAAAAATGGGAAAGACTAGAGATTTCTTTAAGAAAATTAGAGATACCAAGGGAATGTTTCATGAGAAGATGGGCACAATAAAGGACAGAAATGGTATGGACTTAACAGAAGCAGAAGATATTAAAAAGAGGTGGTGAGAATACACAGAAGAACTATACAAAAAAGATATTCATGACCCAGATAACCATGATTGTGTAATCACTCACCTAGAGCCAGATATCCTGGAATGTGAAGTCAAGCGGGCCTTAGGAAGCATCAGTACGAACAAAGCTAGTAGAGGTGATGGAATTCCAGTTGAGCTATTTCAAATCCTAAAAGATGATGCTGTTAAAGTGTTGCACTCAATATGCCAGCAAATTTAGAGAACTCAGCAATGGCCAAGAACTAGAAAAGGTCAGCTTTTTGTTACAATCCCAAAGAAGGGCAATGCCAAAGAATTTTCAAATTACCACACAATTGCACTCATCTCACATGCTAGCAAAGTAATGCTCAAAATTCTCAAGCCAGGCTTCAACAGTATGTGAACTGAGAACTTCCGGATGTTTAAGCTAGATTTAGAAAAGGCAGAGGAACCAGAGATCAAATTGCCAACATCCGTTGGATCACAGAAAAAGCAAGAGAGTTCCAAAAAAATATCTACTTCTACTTTGTTGACTATGCCAAAGCCTTTGACTGTGTGGATCACAACAAACTGTGGAAAATTCTTCAAGAGATGGGAATACCAGACTATCTGACCCGCCTCCTGAGAAATCTGTATGCAGGTCAAGAAGCACCAGTTAGAACGGGACACGATCAACAGACTGGTTCCAAATTGGGAAAGGAGTACGTCAAGGCTGTATCACTGTCACCCTGCTTGTTCAACTTCTATGCAGAGTACATCATGCAAAATGCCAGGCTGGATGAGCAAGCTGGAATCCAGATTGTTGGGAGAAATATCAATAACCTCAGATAAGCAGATGACACCATTATGGCAGAAAGTGAAGAGGAAATAAAGACCCTCTTAATGAAAGTGAAAGAGGAGAGTGAAAAGGCTGCCTTAACATTCAAAAAATGAAGATCATGGCATCTGGTCCCTTCGCTCCATGGCAAATAAGTGGAAAAACAATGGGAACAGTGACAGACTTTATTTTCTTGGGCTCCAAAATCACTGCAGATGGTGACTGCAGCCACGAAATTAAAAGATGCTTCCTTCTAGGAAGAAAAGCTATGACCAACCTAGATAGCATATTAAAAAGCAGAGACATTATTTTGCTGACAAAGGTCCATCTAGTCAAAGCTATGGTTTTTCCAGTAGTCATGTATGGATATAAGAGTTGGACTGTAAAGAAAGCTGAACACCAAATAATTGATGCTTTTGATCTTTGGTGTTGGAGAAGACACTTGAGAGTCCCTTGGACTGCAACGAGATCAAACCTAAAGGAAGTCAATCCTGAATATTCGTTGGCAGGACTGCTGCTGAAGCTGAATCTCCAATACTTTGGCCACCTGATGCGAAGAACTGACTCATTGGAAAAGACCCTGATGCTGAGAAAGATTGAAGGCAGGAGGAGAAGGGGACGACAGAGGAGATGAGATGGTTGGATGGCATCACCAATTTGATGGACATGAGTTTGAGTAAGCTCCGGGAGTTGGTGATGGACAGGGAAGACTGGGGGTGCTGCAGTCCATGGGGTCACACAGATTCGGACCTGACTGAGTGACTGAACTGAACTGAAGTGAATTACAGCTGAATTGAACTTAACTGAACTAAATTACAGGAATCAGCAGTTTTGACATTCTGGCTTCTGCGGTTGGAAAGACCCCTGCTCTCTGCTCACATGGTTGAGCAGGAGGGGTCCCAGAGTGTCATTGATGAAAACTGTCTTCCACACAAGGCCATGGCTGGAGTCCATGGAATTTTGTATACAGCCAGCTTCCTCTCTGAGAAGTCAGCTGCAGAGGTCAGTTTGGAAAACCTTATGTAAGGAGGAGAAAAGTTTTGGTCTGTGACTTAGGGAAAAGCAATGTGCAATTTATGAGAATTTCCCATTTGTCCAATATCTCTTGTTCCATCCACATATGACAGAAAGTTCTTGGAATAAGACTAAGGGTTTGTCAATGGTTTACGAGGGGAAGTGGTATTTGACCCTTGCTAGGACAGGGCTTAGGCATTGGGTTGTTCTTTCCCATTCACATCAGGTTATGGAACCAGATTATGGCTATGACACAGCTTTGATCAAGCATGTGATGACAAAGTCCTGGCCCCATGAATAGCCCTTTAGAGAAGGGCCTCTGCTTAACTGGAGTTATTACCTGATAGGGAAATAAAATTCATCATTTTTCAACCCACTGTAGTTTTGGGTCTCTGCCAGAGCAACTTAACCTTCATTAAGGCTAAGGCTAAGTTTAAGGCTAAGGCTATAATTAATTATAAAATGCTTGACAACCATGAGACACCACACAGGAGAAGGAAATGGCAACCCACTCCAGTACTCTTGCCTGGAGAATCCCATGGACAGAGGAGCCTGGTGGGCCACAGTCAGTGCGGTCGCAAAGAGTTGGACACGACTGAGCAACTAAACCGCAGACACCACACAGTGCAGGCTGGAAAAGTATGTTTGTTTACATCATGGCAAAGTATTTGCTATAACTTTTACTTGAAAGCACATTACCTTTTTCTAAGGGAAATGATTGGAAAGAACAGAATATGAGCATGCTTTGGGTTCTCTTGGAAACTTTTAGCAAGAATTTCAGCAAAGAGCTAAGGCAAGAATTAGCCAGTTTGGGGAATTTCCCTGGTGATGCCAGTAGTTAAGAATCCACCTTCCAATGCAGGGGACACAGGGTTGATCCCTGATCAGGGAACTAAGATCCACATGCCACAGACAACTAAGTCTGAGTGCCACCGCTACTGAGCCCTCAGACCACAGTGAAAGATCCTGCATGCTGCAACTATCCTGCTCAAATAAACGCAGCCAAATAAATAAATATAATTTTTTTAAAAAAAGAATTGGCCAGTTTGAAATTATAGAGGTTAACGGAAATAGTCCTTATATTTGGAGCCTTATGGGGTTAGAAGGGTTACCTACAATTGAACTCCTCAAAGTTTTTCTCAAAGACCCACTCATATTTTTCTGCAAACAAAGGGAGACAGGCCTGTGGCAAAATTTGGTTGCGGTGTGGCTTTCCTACCCAGCCGATTATTTCACATGGCCTCCAGGTAACCTTCATTAAGACAAAGAAGAGAAGCCAAGATTGATCTCAGAGGATAAGACATAAAGCATTTTCTAGAAATACAGCTGGAAAGAAATGTTGGGTGTGGGCATGGCATATGGAAAAGTCTATAAAAAAAATATACCCAGAAGCCTATAAAGATTTTGAAGGAATAGGATTGTCAAAGAAATGACAAGCCTTGCTTGTGAAAGCTTGCTATCATTCAACTCTAAACCAGTTCTGACATAGGACATAAATTCCAACACCCACTTTAGATTTGGCTCTGGTGGTAAAGGACAGGAAAGAACCTCCTATAATGCAAAACCGAGTCCATGAAAGACATGAGAGTTATTTCCAGAGGGCAGGTTGGGCTGACGAGACAACTTCTTTCCCTGGATGGCAAAGTTCTATGATTTTGTGCTTGAGATTCTATCACTCCTATGCACTGTGACCTCTGTGTGTTTCCTATTCTTCCTTTTCTCATGTGGGAGTTTTACCATGGTTATCTTGTTTCTGCTCTATCTTTACATGTCGGGTTTGTGAATGAATGGAGTAGGGAAATTGGGCAGGTGAACACAAAATCTTTTCTTTTATATGTCCGAGACCTTAGCACTCATATTCAGTGCTTCTTCATAGTATCTGACTCTCCTAGGTACCCTTTACTTCCTGGAATTTTTCACTTCTGTTATGTGCTAGTGACAAAAAATACTTGGCAGTCTTCTTGCTGGCCTTTCTCCTCAACTCTTCAATGAAAATGTTTCTCAAGAGTGAGTTCTTGATTCTCTTTTCATTCCACACTGTCCCTGGGGAATCATGGTCATCTTCCCTTCCTCAGATCTCAGTTTCATGAGGATGATCCCCAGACCTGCTTCTGATTTTTCTCTTGGGCCCCATCTTGCATTTTGGACTGTTCAGTATTATGGCATAAAGGTGTTTTTTTACCCAATCAAACACAAATATTTATAGATTTGACAGATAAACTTTAGGAATCTATTAAATACTGTGCTAGGCACTGGGAGTACAATGTCAAGTAAAACGGATAAGGTTATTGTCTATTGAAGCTTATATTCTATTGAGTAGGGATGAACTGAGTGGTCTGGATTTGGAGCACATTCTGGGAAGAAAGTAGAGATAAATCTGAATATAGGCTCTGTAGTAGAAGGGAAAGATCAAGGGTGGTTCTGGCAGAAAGGAGAGGGTAATTTCAGTTCCAGACACATAGGAAGGACCATACAGAACTTGCAAACCATGTCAGTTGCTTTTTATATTGAGACATATTAAAAGCTGTTTGAGATGTTTTATATAGACTTGATCATGTTTTCACTGAAAGGATTGTTCTGGCTCTGGGGAATGGATCAGGTATTTGAAGAGAAACAGTGGTAGATTAAAAAAATAAAGGCTACAAGGGATATTTAGTGGGTAAGATAGGTAGGTTTTGATAAGAAACTGAATATGTGGTACAGGGAGAAAAGGAGGTGTTATAGATAATTGCTAGGTTTCTGGACTTGGATAATTGAACGGATGGTGGTACACTCACATACATGTGAATGGAAGAGGACCAGGCTGAAGAGGGAAGATAGGTGCTAAATAGGCAGTTTGATACATGAGTTTATGCCTTACAGTAGAGATCTGGAATGGAGATGTGAATTTGTGATTTTATATGGTAATTAGATGGAAGATATGGATGAAATTTCTGAGGAAAAGAGTATATTTTAAGAAAGAGAGAGGACTTCAAAATTTAATGACTTAGGGGAGGAGACTGAGCCAGAAATATGGCTGAGAAGGGGTGACCAGACCAGCAGGTGTGAAATCAGGAGTGGAAAACAATGTTTTAAGAAACAAAGTGTTATGAGACTTCCCTGGTGTTCCAATGGTTGAGAGTCTGTCTGCTGGTGTGGGGGACACTGGTTCAATCCCTGGCCCGGGAAGATCCACATGCCAAGGGGCAACTAAGCCCGTGTGCCACAACTGCTGGGCCTGAGCTCTAGAGCTGGGGAGCTGCTACTACTGAAACCCACATGTCCTAGAACCCGTGCTTCACCAGAAGAGAAGCCACCACAATGAGAAGCCTGTACACCCCAACTGGAGAGTAGTCCAAGTGCAGGAATGAAGACCCAGCACAGCCAAAAATAAATAAATAGAATAGAAAGAAACAGGATGTAAGGGCACTGGATGTTTTCCCCTCCCCCAATTCATATATTAAGACCATAACCCCCAACGTTCTAGGCCTAGGAGGTGGGGACTTTTAGAGGTGATGAAGTCATGAGGGTGGAACCCTTGTGAATAAGATTAGTGTCTTTATAAGAAATACTCCAGGGAACTCTCTTGGCCTTCAAACCAGGAAGCAGGCCGACACCAGTCAATGGCTCCATAGGTGTCTTGACCTTGTACTTCCAGACCCCAGAACTGTGAGAAATAGATGTTTGTGCTTTAATCCACCCCTTCTACAGGACTTTGTTGTAGCAGCCTGAATGAACTAAGAGAGATTGGTCAACATTTTCACTTGCAGCTTAACATTGTACATGTAGGAGGTTCAGAATATCCACTGGATTTACTGGAGTGGAGGTCTCCTGTGACATTAATGAGAATCCTTCAAAAAGATTAATGGAGTGAAGTCAGATTAGAGATGCTTGGAAAGTGAGTGAGAGGATAAAAGGGAGATGGTTCATCTGTTTAGATTATTGAGGTCTAGGAAGAAGAGGCAGTGGAGAGGCTAGAAGAGAGATGTGGGGTCTGGGGAGGTCTGCTTATTAGTTTTAATGAGAACTAGCTGGACCTGATTAAATATGAATGGGAAGGATTCATATCTGAATCCAAGATAATTCAAGATTTCGTATCTGAATTCAAGATAAAGTAAGTTTGAATTCCCATCCTCCACTCTACACCCATTGGCAACTCAAATTACCTTAGAAGAGTGCTTTCCTGCTGTGATAGAAGGAGAACTACAGCTGTAGGTGATGTGGTATGTTTGGTGGAAGTAGACAGAGGGTTCTAATTTGATGCTGGTATTTTTATGGAAAGTAGGAAATAAGGCAATTTCCTGAGAGTGAGAAAAGCAGTTCTATGAGTTTCTGTGTGTGAAGGGAGTGGGTGTCACTAGGTGGATTCAATGAACTCGAGAAATACAGAGTTTTCCAGTTTTCTACCACCTATAACAAAGCACCTCTCCATGCAGGGGTTTAATAATTTGTGTTCATGGACTCCATGACTCAGGAATCTGTATAGAGCACATAGGGATAGTCTGTCTCTACTCCCTGATGTCTGGGCTTCCATCAGAAAGATGTGAAAACTAAGGGTAACCTGACGGCTGGGGGATGTTATTATCTCGAAGATTCTTTCTTTGCACTTCTGGTAGTTGGTCCTGCCCCTTTGCTGAGATTGCAGCTGGCCTGCAAACTGGACACACATGTGTGCCCACTCCATGGGTTTGGCCTTCCTCACAGTATGGTGACTGGGTTCTAACAGTGAATGTCCCAAGAGATTGGGAGTGCAAGCTGCCAGTTTCTAAGGCTTGGCCCCAGAAACATCCCTCCTCCTGAAACCATGTATCTCTGACTGGGACTTGAACCCAAAGTTGAGGACTCAAACCCAGCCAAAACCCAGACAGGGGACCTGAACCCATGGTCTTTTAAGTGAGATCACGTCTGGTCTCAGGACTTTAACGAAGCTCAGGTTCTTCATGTCTCAATTCAGAAAAATTCAATGAGAGACAAAGTGATAGGTAAAAGGTCGATTTATTTATAGAGAAACACTCCACAGAGTGTGGGCCATCTTAATAGATGAGAGTGGCACTAGGGTATGGGGTTGTCAGTTTTTATTGGGGTGGGTAATTTTGTTGCAAAATGGTGTCTTGTCTAACTCAGAAATGAATTGTCTGAGGAGACACATGTGCTGACAAAACAAGAGATTTTTATTGTGAAAGGGTGCCAGGGAAGAGAGCACTAGGGTAGGGGAACCCAGGAGAACTGCTTTGCCACGTGGCTCACAGTCTTGGGTTTTATGGTGATGGGATTAGCTTCCAGGATGTCTCTGACCAATCACTGTGACTCAGAGTCTTTGCTGGTGGTGCACGCATTGCTCAGCCAAGATGGATGCCAACGAGAAGGATTCTGGGAAGTGGTCGGACACATGGTGTCTCCTTTTGACCTTTCCTGAACTCTTCCAGTTGGTGGTGGCTTATTAGTTTCATGATCCTTACCAGGACCTCCTGTTGTAAAACAACTCATGCAAATGGTTGCTATGGTGTCTGGCCAGAGTGGGTGGTTTCAGTGTGTGTCCCCTAACAATTTCATAACCTAATGAGTGGAAAAAATATTCCAGTGATTTTGGGGTAGAGGTGAGGATTTCCAGAAATTGGGTCACTGACCACTTTTTTGAACTTTATGATCAGTCTTGTAACTGTCTGCCTCTGGGTGTGTCATTTAGCTTGCTGATGTGTGATAATGAGTATATACTGAGGCTCAGGGTCTAATGCAAGTTGATTGTCTTCCATTTTGGACCTGTTTGGTTCTAGTCAGTTTATGCTGTGTCCTCATGGTATTAGTTTCCAGGTTGTCTCTGATCTGGTTTATGACAGTTTATGCTGCCATTCCTCCAAATGCTGTGTCTTTCCCCCTTCCATCCTGTTTCACTCATTTTCTATCAGTCAGTGAGTTCATATTCAGGAAGAGAAGCACAGATCTCATCTTTCCTTGGAAGAAGTATCAGAGAATTGGGGGTGGTGAGGGACTTAAAAATGCAAAAGGAAGGTTTGGAATAGGTATTTTTAGAAATTACAAGATTGTGTACAGTATACAAATGCAGACGGATTCTGAAGAACCTGATTCTTCATAGCTTTAATTTTTCCCAACATTCTGTTGAACTCCTTAGTGTTCCTTGAACTTATATGCCCTTCTAGGTGGCTGCTTTTGTGATATTGTTTATATGATGGCAAGTTGCATAAAGTCAGACTTACATGCTCATTCACAGAAATCATATTGAATACTTAGGCTGGCATACTTGCTCTTTTTCTTTTAACTCCATTCCTCTCTATTTATTTTATCACATTTTAGTTTTTGTTGTATGGCATTGGCGATTGGTTGTAAGGGACAGAAGTACAAACAAATATAGAACATACAATTTCCTTTCATTCTAGAATTGCCTCTCCCCACATGTCTGTTACAAAGCTTTCAAATCTCAGTTCAAATGTCATCACTTCTGTGAAGTTTTAACTGATTTCATTCCTTGTTGGTGCTTGCCAAGTACTTGGTTTCTGTTTTTAAGTACCTGGCCAGTTGTCTCCAAGTTTGTTTGTACAGTATAATCTAACACAAATCATTTTTAAAATGCAGATTTCAGGGGGACACTCCCAAACCTACTGAATCGCATCTTCTGGACATGCAGTGACCAACAATTATTTAAGCATTAACTGATTTATTGGCACTTGTATCTATGTATTTAAACCCACTATACTCTTCAGCCCTTAAAGTCAGAGACTATTTTCTTTGATATCCTCTGTGGTGATGGGCATAGTGCTTGGCACATAGATGCTCTTTAGATGTTTTTGTAGTCTGTCTCTATTTTCTCTTAGAATTATTGTTATCTAGAGACTTCCTCTATACTATTCTTTTCCTCCTGGGTGTCCAGCAGGTGCCACCAAATGAGATATATATATATATATATATATATATATATATATATATATATATATTTGTACCTAGCCATTTGGGGTATATATATATATATATTTGTACCTAGCCATCTGGGGCCTGATAATCACAAACAACAATAACAACAAATCACTGGGGTATGTAAAATTTGTAATTCAATTTAGTAAAGCTATAATTTGGATTTTGCTTGCATTTAGGGGAACTCTTTTATATATGTCAAGAGTCAAAGAAGTTTCATATTTTGAAAATGTTAAAGGCAATACATTTGATGTCCTCAAGGTAAGATTGGTGTCTATCATGGAGATAAATAAATTTTCCAGTGACTGTGTTGATAGGTGTTGTTTTGTTTTCTCTTAGTTTTATGATAGGGTTGTACTATCTGGAAGACAGCCTGAACATCGCGTTCCCTGAGATCTGCTCACCCTGCTTGGCAGGGTAATTGGAAACTGGCTCTACCAGCAAGTGTTACTGAACAAAAAGTCATGTGCCTGACACACAATGAGGCCAAACAAACCAAAACGCTAAATTTCAGAGAAAGCAGGGCCAAACAGGGAGAATGGGTGGCTCAAGCTCAAAAACCCTGATCTCCCCAACAGTCTGAGGGGAGAAGTTTTTATAGGCAAAATTTGAGGCGAAGGCTGCAAGGTGTGTGACTTTCTTCTGATTGGTGGGTGGTAAGGTAACAGGGTGGTGCTCCAGGAATCTGGTGCTCAGCCTGAATTTACATCCTCCACCTGGGTAGGGATCTTAGTCCCTGCAGAAGAACTCAAAGATATTGATGTTTATTCCCTGAGGAGGAACCAGGAACCTGACCCAAGCCTACACTACTGTTTCATTTCCTGTCTGCTTCCTTGTTTCTTAGTTCAGTTCAGTTACTCAATCGTGTCTGACTCTTTGCGACCCCATGAAATGCAGCACCCCAGTCTTCCCTGTTCATCACCAACTCCCGGAGCTTGCTCAAACTCATGCCCATCAAGTCAGTGATGCCATCCAACCATCTCATCCTCTATTGTCCCCTTCTCCTCCCGCCTTCAATCTTTCCCAGCATCAGGGTCTTTTCAAATGAGTCAGTTATTCGCACAAGGTGGCCAAAGGATTGGAGTTTCAGCTTCAGGATCAATCCTTCCGGGAGAAGGAAA
This sequence comes from Bubalus kerabau, assembly GCF_029407905.1. NCBI lineage: Eukaryota > Metazoa > Chordata > Mammalia > Artiodactyla > Bovidae > Bubalus > Bubalus kerabau. The sequence continues at coordinate 43,707,640 of NC_073639.1, read as the reverse complement.
TGGCAACCTATTCCAGTATTCTTGCCTAGAGAATCCCATGGACAGAGGAGCCTGGTGGGCTGCTGTCCATAGGGTTATACAGGGTGGGACACAACTGAAGTAACTTAGCAGTAGCAGCAGCTGCATCAGTCCTTCCAATGAATATACAGGACTGATTTCGTTGCAGGAAAGGGGACATTTCCGGGGCCTGAAACTGGGCTCTTTGAGTAGAAAGGAATTGTCCGAGGAGACACATGTGCTGACAAAGCAAGAGATTTTATTGGGAAATGGCACCCAGGTGGAGAGCAGAAGGGTAAGGGAATCCAAGAGCACAGCTGTTATACAGGCTTGCAGTCTCGGGTTTTATGGTGATGGGATTAGTTTCCGGGTTGTCTTTAGCCAATCATTTTGACTCAGAGTCCTTCCTGGTGGTGCACGCCTTGTTCAGCCAATACGGATGTCAGAGAGAAGGATTCTGGGAGGTGGTCAGACATGTGGTGTCTCCTTTTGACCTTTCCCAAGCTCTTCAAGTTGGTGGAGGCTTATTAGTTCCGTGTTCCTTACCAGGACCTCCTGTTGTAAAACAACTCATGCAAATGGTTATTATGGTGCCTGGCCAGCGTGGGCAGTTTCAATCCGTGTGCTCCCCCTAACAATTTCCTTTAGGATGGACTGGTTGGATCTCCTTCCTTGTTTCTACATTCCTTGATTAGCAACTGTTGAAACCTGCCCTTTGAAACCCAGAAAACATGGTGGCTCAGACAGGAAAGCATCTGCCTGCAATGCAGGAGACCTGGGTTTAATCCCTGGGTCGGGAAGATCCCCTGGAGAAGAGAATGACAACCCACTCTGGTTTGCCTGGAGAATTCCACGACAAGAAGCCTGGTGGGTTACAGTCCATGGGGCGGAAAAGAGACATGACTGGGTAACTAATACTTTCACTTCACTTTGGAACCCAGGGAAGGTCAAGAAGGCTGAACAGAGCCTATTTCCTACAAATAGAAACAGGGGACATGGAAAGGATTTGTACCTGCAGGGTCCTGCTCGATTTCACAAGGACTGACAAATTTTTTTTTTTTTTGTCAGTCTGACTGACAAATGGAATTGGACTTTTTTTTTTCATTTGCAATCCTGGCTAATCACTAAACAGTTGGATAATGATCTCAATGCAGTGGTTAAAATTGTTGACTCACTAGAGCAATGGCTGACAATCCTGCTAAGTCTGTGTGACATATGTGGAAGCAGTTACTTTCCCCTGTATCCCTGTGTTACACACTGACAGTTGCAGCCACCATCCTTTCTTTTTTCCACCCTCAAGTCTTTGTTTGCGGCTCCTTTATAATGCCAGGCACTTGTGCTAAAAATAGCTGCTCCATTTTCTTGTGACTCCACCCAGGTTAGTCTGCCTGCTTCCCTTCCTCCCAGGAGGCCATATCCTCAGTAAGGATTTGTTAGCAAGCCTTTGTATTTCTTTTCCCCTCCAACTACAGACAGCCCACCCCGCCCTTCCTCCCTAAGGCTGCGGGCAGCTTTCCTAAATAGCGCCTTAGAGTGGATGTAGTGGCAGCAACGGCGCCATGCCAGGGACTCTCAGAGGGAGTGGGCACCAGAGGAAACATTCAAGTGGCAGAAGGTCCCTGCCAAGGGAAGCAGTCTCTTTTAATCTTTGTAAAATGTTGAGAGACCTTGTTAGAGAGAGCAGGGGCAACACCATGTGAAAGGAAACCCAAACAATGGGGCGGGGGCGGGGGTGTCACCAGACAAAAAACAGGAAGGCACTTGTGAGGAATCCGTGGTCTTGATTCTCAGATGGACATTTTTTTTCATATTTCTGTGTTGCAGAAGTTGAAACATAGCTTTTACTTGCTGGGCAAGCTTCACATCATGGTAGTGCTTCTTTTCTTCCCTGCTACCCTTCCAGCCTCACTACACTCCCAAAACAAAAGCATTATTAAAGAGAAGGCATGCCTCTTGCAATGTTTGGTGTCCAGCTTTGAAGAAACAATAACTTCACCAAGGTAAATTTAACACTGTCCGGGGTTTACCTCTAGCCTTGTGAACCAAGAATCTTAATTTGTAAGCACACAAAATGGCATTTTCTAAGGAAAAAAAATCTACTATTTCTTTGGTTTAGAAAGGCCAAAGTATAAATTTAGATTGTCCGTTGAACAAACATAATAGACACACTGGGAGGGGTGGAGGAGTGCTCATGTCAGACCAACCAGGTTTCCCTCCTACAGCTGGGAGCTAGACATCCTAGTGTGCAAAGTCAAGTGGGCCTTAGGAAACATCACTACAAACAAAGCAAGTGGAAGTGATGGAATTCCAGCTGAGCTAATTCAAATCCTAAAAGATGATGTTGTGAAAGTGCTGCATTCAACAAGCTAGCAAATTTGGAAAACTCAGCAGTGGTCACAGGACTGGAAAACATCAGTTTTTATTCCAGTCCTAAAGAAGAATGTTCATACTACTGCACAATTGCGCTTATTTCACATGTTAGCAAAGTAATGCAGAGAAGGCAATGGCACCCCACTCCAGTACTCTTGCCTGGAAAATCCCATGGATGGAGGAGCCTGGTAGGCTGCAGTCCATGGGGTCGCTGAGGGTCGGACACGACTGAGCGACTTCACTTTCACTTTTCACTTTCATGCATCGGAGAAGGAAATGGCAACCCACTCCAGTATTCTTGCCTGGAGAATCCCAGGGACTGGGGAGCCTGGTGGGCTGCCGTCTATGGGGTCACACAGAGTCGGACACGACTGAAGTGACTTAGCAGCAGCAGCAGCAAAGTAATGCTCAAAATTCTCCAAGCCACGCTTCAGCAGTACGTGAACCGAGAACTTCCAGATGTTCCAACTGGATTTAGAAAAGGCAGAGGAACCAGAGATCAAATTGCTGACATCCGCTGGATCATAGAAAAAGCAAGACAATTTCAGAAAAACATCTATTTCTGCTTCACTATCTATGCTAAAGCCTTTGACTGTGTGGATCACAATAAACTGTGGAAAAATCTTAAGAGAGGGTAATACCAGACCACCTTGCCTGCTTCCTATGAAACCTGTATGCAGGTCAAGAAGCAACAGTTAGAACCGAACATAGAACAATGGACTGGTTCCAAATTGGGAAAGGAGTATGTCAAGGCTGTGTATTATCACCCTGCTTATTTAACTTATATGCCGAATACATCATGAGAAATGCTGGGCTGGATGAAGGACAAGCTGGAATCCAGAGTGCCAGGAGAAATATCAATAACCTCAGATATGCTGATGATATCACTCTTTTCGCAGAGAGTGAAGAGGAACTAGACAGCCTATTGATGACGGTGAAAGAGGAAAGGGAAAAAGCTGGCTTAATACTCAACCTTCAAAAAACTAAGATCATGGCATCTGGTCCCATCATTTCATGGCAAATAGATGGGGAAACAGTGGCAGAATTTATTTTTTGGGGCTCCAAAATCACTGTAGATGGTGACTGCAGACATGAAATTAAAAGACACTTTCTCCTTTGAAGAAAAGCTATGACAAAACTAGACAGTGTGTTAAAAAACAGAGACATTATTTTGCTGACAAAAGCCCATCTAATCAAAGCTATGGTTTTTCCAGTAGTAATGTGTAGATGTAAGAGTTGAACCATAAAGAAGATAGCATTGAAGAATTGATGCTTTTTGAACTGTGGTGTTGGAGAAGACTCTTGAGAGTGCATTGGACTGCAAGGAGATCAAACCAGTCAATCCTAAAGTAAATCAGCCCTGAATATTCATTGGAAGGACTGATGCTGAAGCTTAAATTCTTCGGTCACCTGATGTGAGGAGACAACTCATTAGAAAAGACCCTAATGCTAGGAAAGACTGAAGGCAGGAGGAGAAGAAAACGACAGGGGATGAGGTGGTTGGATGGCATCACCGACTCAATGGACATGAGTCTGAGCAAGCTCCAGGAGTTGGTGATGGACAGGAAAGCCTTGCTGCAGTGCATGGAGTTGCAAAGAGTCGGACATGACTGAGCAACTGAACAACAACAACAGCCGGGCTGGTACACAGATGCCTCCCTTTCATCAGAGGATGGCTGGTTTAGACTAGGTAGCCTGAAAAGTCTATCTCCACAGGACAGAGAGCCTTGCCAACTGGCCTGTAATACTCATTGGCCTCTAAACTTTTCCTCTCTAAATCCTGAGTTGCAGGCACCTCTGAAACAGGAGGCAAGAGGGCAGGGGACAGCATTTTAAGGAATGAGTAGACAGGATGGGGCTTCCCAGGTGGTGCTGGTGGTAAAGAACCCACCTCTCAATGGAAAAGATATAAGAGACACAGGTTCAATCCCTGGATCAGGAAGATCCCCTGGAGAAGGAAATGGCTACCCACTCCAGTATTCTTGCCTGGAGAATCCCATGGACAGAGCAGACTTGCGGGCTACAGCTGGTAGGTTCACAAAGAGTCAGAATGACTGAAGCTACTTAACACACATGCACACACATGGCGATAGGACATGATGAAAACTGGTTAGAACCAACTAGGTCCATGATGGCAGAATATTCAGCTTCCAGGGGATCTTAAGCCTCATCATATGCTCACTGTAATGCCATAAACTAAGTGACACACCTACCAGCACCGTGATAGTTCCCAGATTGACCATCAAGACTGAGAATTAGGCAGTGGCCCAGTTTCTGAAAATCCCCACCCCTTCCCCCAAATAGTTGGAATAATCCTCCCACTTATTGGCCTATGAAATTATCCAGCCCATAAAAATGAAACATGCCGTGTTTTAAGGCCTTTCTCCTGAGGTGGTCCACACTGTCTGTGGTGTGTGTTTCTCTCTAAATAAATCCCCACTTCTTACCCATCACTTTGTCTCTCACTGAATTCTTTCTGAGATGAGACAACAACAACAAAAACAACAAACAAGAACAAAAGCTTTTTTAAAAAAGGAGTTTTAAAATCTCTGGGTAGAAATAGTCTACCTTAGATGTTAATCATTTGAAAGCACATGGTCTTTTTTTTTTTTTGAAATCACACTCTCTTAAAAAGCAATATAGGACTTATATTCACATATGATCTCCCCTTTCTATATATATCCATACATAAAAATATTTGCTTTAGCTATACTCAGTATTGGGGCTTCTCTGGTGGCTCAGATGGTAAAGAATCTGCCTGTAATGCAGGAGACCCAGGTTTGATCCCTGGGTTGGGAAGATCCCCCAAGGAGGGCATGACAACCTACTCCAGTATTCTTGCCTGGAGAATCCACAAACAGAGGAGTCTGGTGGGCTACAGTCCATGGGGTCACAAAGAGTCAGACACAACTGAGTGACTAACACACTTTGTACTCAAGTTTACAACCTTGAGAGATTCTCTGTTTCTTTATGGTTTTCATTATATTACACTGCTGATTTTCAACCTTGGCTTCAAATGATCTCTCCACCAAACCCCTCCAGTCCTTTTTTTCAGGTGAAGAGTTATTTTTGTACATTGTCATTTAGTTGCTCAGTTGTGTCCGACTCTTTGGTGACACTATGGACTGTAGCCACCAGGCTCTCTGTCTATGGGATTCCAGGCAAGGATATGGAAATGGGTTGCCATTTCCTCCTCCAATTTTTGTACATTATATGACACTATATGGTATTGCTCTTTCTTGCCTGGTTTCTTTCATGCAATGTAATATTTGTAAGAACATCAGTGTTGTTGCTTGTGATTGTAGGTTGTCAAATCTTGCAAGTGTAGGGGTTTCATTATATGAATACTCTATGTATCTGCTCTACTACTGGTGGACATTTGGGTAGTTTCCAGCTTTTGTCCATTTTGAATGCTATGGATGTTCTAGTCCATGCCTTTTGGAGATCATATGTACAGATTTCTTTTAGGTATATACCTAGGAGTGAAACAGATGGATTGTAAGATTTGCCTATATTCTGGCTAAGTATATATAGAATATATTTTTAAATTAACACCAGACCACGTAACTCACCTTTTGAAACCCTCACTGGCTTGCTTTTATAGTTTTTTTTTTTTAAGTGAAAACAAATATAATGCTTTTCCAAACCTAGCATTAAAATCAATACTTAATTTTTAACACAGTCTTCAATTCTAAATGCATACTTCTGAATATCTAAACTGTGTGTTAAGCAGATGAATACATTCTACTGACATTTCAGATCTTTAAAAACCAACAATCTATTAATACAGCCATTACTCCAGGACACATTTGGATAGAGTTCTTAGATCATTTTTAAGCTCACTTGAAGAACACCAATCATTAACAATCATTTTTGCATTTTATTCATAAATGTGGGTATAATTTATGATAAATATTTTCTTTAAAAATGAATGTGTATTAGTTTCATTGTTAGAGTAGGCTTTATTCCAATCTCTGTTTAAAAAGCACACTGTTTTCACAGTACTGAAATCTACTTTTAGGTCATCTTTACCATCATTGCTACAAGATATTTTTTTTGAATTATCAGAATTATTTTCTTCAAAGAGAAAAATGATCAAATTCAGCTCTGTACATCTTTTTTTAAAACATTAGTTAGTTAATTAATTTTTGACTGGGCTGGGTCTTCATTTCTGCCCATGGGTTTTCTCCAGCTGCAGTGAGCAGGGACTTCTCTTCCTTGCAGTGCTCCGGCTTCTTACTTTGGTGACTTCTCTTGTTTCGGAGCGTAGGTTCCAGGTGCATGGGCTTCAGTAGTTGTAGCTCACAGGCTTAGCTGCCCCTTAGCAGGTGGAATCTTAGTTTCCCGATCGGGGATCAAACCCATGTCCCCTGCATTGGCAGGTGGATTCTTAACCACTGGACTGCCAGGAAAGTTCCCACTCCATACATCTTACACAGGTTTTACATCTAACACACTCATCTATGCAGTGCCTGACTATAGGACCCTGTGTCTAATTTGTTCTCTGCACTCAGTCTTTTTCTCCCATTTACATATTTGTCTGGATGCTTTCCCCTCTCTTTTCAATATTCTTTTTGTCCAGTCCCCTGCTTGGCATGCCCACAGCCCAGACAGCTCAGCTCCTACTTGGTAGCCCCTTCTCATTCTGCAAATGTCACTTTTTGGAGGAAGCTTCTTAAGATCATAATTACTTATGTTAAGTACTTCCATTTTATTTTTGCTTCTTCTACCAATTTTTTTCATAGCACTCATGACAAATTTGAAACTCTACACTTATTTTTCTTTTTTTCTCATCTGTGTCTTCTTCTAGCCTTGAGATACTTTAAAAAATATATGTGTGTGTACTCCACTCCCAGATATCATGGTATAATTGGTTTGGTGGGGAATCCTGGCCTTAAAAAAGAAAAAAACCTCCCAAGTTAATTAATGTGTCACATGCACAGCATTATAAATACTGGAGGTATGATATAAACAGTTTTTAGTGATTGATGTATGCAATTCATGGGGCTTCCCAGGTGGTGCAATGGTAAAGAATCTGCCTGCCAATTCAGGAGATGCAAGACTTGGGTTTGATCTCTGGGTTGGGACAATCCCCTGGAGTAGGAAATGGCAACCCACTCCAGTATTCTTGCTTGGAAAATTCCATGGACAAAGGACCCATGCATCCATGGGGTCTCAAAGAGTTGGACATGACTGAGCAAACAGCGTACATGCAATCCAAAATATTTGGAGCCCACTGGGATGGCCCACATAATACCTCATTTTATGTAGGTATTATAGGGAACAGTGTTACACAGAATTCTGTTACACAGAATCTCTGTATTAGGTTCACAGTTACACAACTGGTTACTGCTATAGTTAAGATGATTCCAATTTCCAATCTCATTGCTTTTTCACTGTGTTGCAAACTCTGGGTGTTTCATATTGTAGTTATCTGTGCATGTCTCCCTGAACGGTAAGAACTTGGGCTGTGTCTGCTTCATAATTTCACTCTTCTTAGAACCTGTTGCATATAACCCTCTGCCTAGCAGACTGTCAATAAATGTATTGAGAGCAAATAATATGACAATGTAAATCACTTACATGATACCTATATAATGTACTTCTCTGAGCTGGTTTTGACACTGTATGCCTTGGGCATTGATATTTCATTGTTTCAGAATCTTTTTCTTTGCACAATAAAGTGTTAAATTAGTTTTAAGAGTCTTGAAGTCAAAGAGGTTTGAGGATGTTTGAAAGTATAGTACCGTGTCTGGAGTATTAAGTGTCAGGAGCAAGAGGGATTATCTTGGTCCATGGTTAAACTATTTTTAGCTGCAATATTGGGCAGTGTCAGAGTATAAAGAATCTCCTTAATCAGACTTGTCATTTCAATAACTACACAGTACCATGAATTTAGGGGCATCATTTGACTCATTGTATAGTTAAGTAGTTTCTGATGATTTGTATTTTGTTAAAAAGGCAAAACAAAACAATAGTTAAACACTCAAGCTACTATCTTAAATTAATGAGGTAGTTCTGGCTTTAAGAATTTTTGGTCTGGGCTCTTTCCAAAGAGAATGAAAATATAATTGCCAATAAAATTCAAGGAATTTTGTGGTTGGAAATATATGGTAAACACCTTCTTTTAGCTGGTCTGGAGGTTAGGTTTCTAAGAAATAGAGTACTTGGTAATTTTTTCTCGGCAAGATTAAATTCCATTAGAAAACAAAAGGTTAGGGGAAAACATCTAAAATAGCACTATAAGTTTTCTTTAATGTCAATTACATCACAATAAAATTATTTTAAAGAAAAACACGATTAATAAAAAATACACAAGGAACCCATTTCATTGATATAATAGTCTGGTCCAGAATCATCCTCTTTAATTGATTAGGAAATATTGCTCTTGGCTGGATGATCTGCTGAAGCCATAGGTTTTGTTTCATATGAAATATGCTTCACTGAAAATTTTCCAAGCTTGTCTTTGCTGGCTTGAAAGGTAAGGTCTTATGCTCTTGCATTCTTGTTCTTGCAAGTCTTGGCAAAATGCTAAGCTCCTCACAAATTATTGTGGTACCCAAGGGCATGCTTTCCAGGCTTGATCTGGCCATTTATCTGGAGAGTTAAGTAGAGACAAATCTTTCTGCACTTCTACTCAGCCTTGGCTTCTTGAGAAGCAAGGACTGGGGTCGGGGATAAGCATGTGCCAGGAGGAACTTCAAACCCGCAGAATAACAATGAAAACCTGACTGTCCCAAAACCACTGCTGCAAAGAGTTATAGGATCTTGACATGTCACCCTTTCCACTCTTAAGGCCCTTGAGAGCTATATTTTTTTCCTTTTTACACTCTTAGCTCTTGTTAGAATGTTAAGTGACTGTCAGTGCTTATTATGCAATTGTTAAATGAATTATGCATGTGACATCAGAAGAGTATTAAAAAAGAATAGCCCCGTGGGCTGCTGTCTATGGGGTCACACAGAATCAGACACAACTAAAGTGACTTAGCAGCAGCAGCAGCATCTTTTGTACCTTTGCAAATCACCTTTTCTCTGTAATTTTTGCAATCCCCCTCAAGAAGCGAATCAAGTCAGAAAGCAAATTAATTTTTGCTTCTCATTGTCAGTGAGAATTTACTCTGGAAGTAATTTATCCACTGAATGAAATTTAAGGCACATCCCTTAATGTCTCTCGTCACACTCAGGGAATAAAATTGGTCAGTAATTAAAATGTCCAGTTGCATTAATAGTTAAACCTTAATTCTAATTCCACTAGAAGGGAAGTGGCAGGAGACTGGGGAGAGAGGAAGGGTCTGGATTCTGATCCGGTGCTGGTTTTGGCCCGAGTTCAAAGCTTGTTCTTTTCCTCGTGTTCCTTCCTCAGCTCCATCTCTTAGGATTTCTCACCAGCAGCTCCCAAGGCTCCTGGCTAATGTCTCTTTGCTCCCACCAGGTGCTTCATGGTAAATAAATTCACGTTCTCTGCCCAAGTGTCTTTCTGATATTTTACATAAAGTTCACCAAGGATATGTAGCCCAGGTAAGTAGCTGCAAAGTGAGCAACAAGGTCCATGACCCCTTACACAGCTGGGAAAGAAGGTTATTCTTTTAATAAGTTACATTGCTATCATCAAAGAAAGAGGAAAAATTATCTTTAAGATGGAGGAGGCACTCCCATCTTTGAGGAGCTCTGGGTAGTGTGCAATTCAGAGACATCCTACACATTAGGGAAAGAGGGAAGAAACCCAGACAAATCACAGAGAGAATTTTATGTTTAATTATTTTTTTTTCCTGCCTTAAAATATACATTCTATTTCATCAAGCCACATATGGACCTCAATTCTCACAAGTCTGGGATACACTATGAACATACTTTGAAATCAATAACAAGTTTTATTGATTCCCCCAAAAGCACCAGTAACATAGTTGCCATTGAACTAACTTTGGCATTGTATAGGAATGAACAGTTACAGCAATCCTTGATTGTTCTATGAAACCTGGTGGAGCCACATTTCCGGAGTGGAGGTTGCAACCAAAATGTCCAACGGATGAACAAAAAGGAAATTTTGATCACAGATGTTTGGCCCCTCACAGTGTACACCTGATTCTGTCAGATTTCACTTTAGAAATCATGGTTTCTACAGTGTATCAAGTGATGTGTTGAATCAAGACAACAAACAATGTTCCTGCTAGCTCTTAGATACTTTGATTCAAGAAAAGGAGTTTCAAATCTTCTTAATCTCTTTTAAGATGCCAATGAAACCACAGAAAATAGAGAATAAAAGAGGTACTTCCCTGGTGGTCCAGTGGTTAAGAATTTGCCTTGCAATGCAAGGGACTCAGGTTTGATCCCTGGTTGGTGAGCCAAGAGCCCACGTGCCATGGAGCAACTAAGCCTGAATGCCACAAGTACTGAAGCCCCAGTGCTCTGGAGCCCACGTATCACAACTAGAGAGAGTTTATGGCTTCACTTAAAGACCCCGCATGACACAGCAAAGATCCTGCATGGCACAACAAGACCTGACACAGCCAGATAAATAAATATGTTAAAACATCTATAATACTGAATCCCCAAAATGACAGAATGATTTGGTTCATTTTCAAAGCAAACCATTCAACATCACAGTAATCCAAGTCTATACCCCAACCACTAACGCCGAAGAAGCTGAAGCTGAACAGTTCTATGAAGACCTACAAGGCCTTCTAGAACTAACACCCCAAAAAGATGTCCTTTTCATCATAGGGGACTGGAATGTAAAAATAGGAAGTCAAGAGATACTTGGAGTAACAGGCAAATTTGGCCTTAGAGTACAGAATGAAGCAGGGCAAAGGCTAACACAGTTTTGCCAAGAGAATGCATTTGTCATAGAAAACAGCTTCTTCCAACAACACAAGAGAGGACTCTACACATGAACATCACCAGATGGTCAATACCCAAATCAGACTGATTATATTCTTTGCAGTTGAAGGTGGAGAAGTTCTATACACTCAGCAAAACCAAGACCTGGAGCTGATTGTGGCTCAGATAATGAGCTTCTTATTGCAATATTCAGGCTTAAATTAAAGAAAGTAGGGGAAACCATTAGACCATTCAGGTCTGACATAAATCAAATCCTTTATTATACAGTGGAGGTGATGAGCAGACTTAAGGGATTAGATCTGGTAGACAGAGTGACTGAGGAACTATGGATGGAAGTTTCTAACCTTGTATAGGAGGTAGTGACCAAAGCCATCCCCAAGAAAAAGAAATGCAAGAAGACAAAGTGGTTGTCTGAGGAGGCCTTACACATAGCTGAGAGAAGAAGAGAAGTGAAAGCAAAGGAGAAAGGGACAGATATACTCAACCGAATGCAGAGTTCCAAAGAACAGCAAGGAGAAATAAGACAGCCTTAAGTGAGCAATAAAAAGAAATAGAGGAAAACAATAGAACGGGAAAGACTAGAGATCTCTTGAAGAGAATTGGAGATATCAAGGGAACATGTCGTGATAAGATAGGAACAATAAAGGACAGAAACGGCAAAGACCTAACAGAAGCAGAAGAGGTTAAGAAGAGATGGCAAGGAATACAAAGAAGAACTATACAAAGAAGGTCTTAATGATGGAGATAACCAACAGAGTGTGGTCACTCACCTCGAGCCAGACATCCTGGAGTGTGAAGTCAAGTAAGACCTTCCGAAGCCTTACTATGAACAGAGCTAGTGGAGTGATGGAATCCAGCTGAGTTATTTAAAATGATAAAAGATGATGCTGTTAAAGTGCCACACTCAATATGCCAGCAAATTTGGAAAACTCAGCTGTGACCATAGGACCGGAAAAAGTCAGTTTTCATTCCAATCCCTAAGAAAGGCAATGCCAAAGAATGTTCAAACCACCGTAAAATTTCCCCTATTTCACATGCTAGCAAGGCAATGCTCAAAATCCTTCAAGCTAGGCTTCAACAGTGCATGAACTGAGATCGTTCAGATGTACAAGTTGGATTTAGAAAAAGCAGAGGAACTAGAGATTAAATTGTCAACATCTGTTGGATCATAGAAAAATCAAGTGAATTCCAAAACACATCTACTTCTGCTTCATTGACTACTCTAAAGCCTTGGACTGTATGGATCACAACAAACTGTGGAAAATTCTTATAGAGATAGGAATCCCAGACCACCTCACCTGGCTCCTGAGGAACCTGTGTATTCAGGACAAGAAGCAACAGAAAGGGATACAGAACAATTAACTGGTTCAAAATTGGGAAAGCAGTACAACAAGGCTATATATTGTAACTCTGCTTATTTAACTTATATGCAGAGTATATCATGTGAAATGCTGGGCTGGATGAAGAACAAGCTGGAATCCAGATTGCCGGGAAAAATATCAATAACTTCAGATATGCAGACGATACCACTCTAATGGCAGAAAGTAAAGAGGAACTAAAGAGCCTCTTGATGACAGTGGAAGAGGAGAGTGAAAAAAACTGGTTTAAAATTCAACATTCAAAAAACTAAAATGATGGCATCAGTTCCCATCACTTCTTTGCAAATAGATGGGGAAAAAGTGGAAACAGTGAAAGCTTTTATTTTCTTGGGCTTCAAAATCACTGTGGATGGTGACTGCAGCCATGAAATTAAAAGATGCTTGCTCCTTGGAAGAAAAGCTATGATAAACCTAGACAGCATATTAAAAAGCATAGACATCAGCTTACTGACAAAAGTCCACATAGTGAAAGCTATGCTTTTTCCAGGAGTCATGTATGGATGTGAGACTTGGACCATAACGAAGGCAGACTGCTGAAGAATTGATGCTTTCAAATTGTAGGGCTGGAGAAGACTCTTGAGAGTTCCTTGGACAGCAAGGAGATCAAACCAGCCAATCCAACTCATTGGAAAAGACCCTGATGCTAAGAAAGATTGAGGGCAGGAGAAGAAGAGGCGACAGAGGATGAGACAGCTAGATGGCATCACCGACTCAATGGAGATAAGTTTGAGCAAACATCTGGGAGATGATGAAAGACAGGGAAGTCTGGTGTGCTGCAGTTCATGGAGTTGCAAAGAGTTGACACGACTTAGCCACTGAACAACAACAACACATAATATTGAGACAAACAAAATATTATTGATATTTTATTTATGTAAACTATTAATAGACTTTCCTCATTTATCTGCATATTCCACAGTGCAAATGTAAATGTTGGCAAATTCTGTTTTATCTATAAATTTCTTACAAAATAAAGTGAAAAAACCTCACCTGTTCAATGTCTAACATACCTTGTATATAGCACTGATAAGATGGGTGTGTTTTGTTTTCCTGTGACATTGAGGCTTTGTAATGACAGTTTTGGTCACTCTTCAGTTTCCCAAAATGCACAGGGACAATTCATGAGATTTTGGACTGTAAAAAAATGGAAAACTAGTCCCTTAGACATGCGCCCACAAGCAGGTGTCAGTGTTGTCAACCAAAGGAAAGATGTAAAAATATTGGTCTGCTGTCAAATCAGCAGATTTTCCACTTCACTTTTTAGAATATGGGTCAAAAGTATGTCTTCCTCTAATTTGGAAATACATTGAGGATAAAAACCAAAAAGGGTTACAAACCAAAATGTATTTGCTGTTTTCCTAAAACTCCTTGATGATCTTTGAAGGGACACAAGAGTCTTTAATAAACATGAATTGATTGTACCCAGCTGTTCAATGCTGTGTGGGTTGCAACCAAAATTCATACAGGAAAAAAACTCAAAAAACTAAAAAAGGCTGATTTCTTTGGAAACAATATTGCTTCAAAAATCAAAGTGAAGTCACCAGGAGAAGACAATCAAGTTAAACAGGGATTTCTTGGGAGTTCCCCAGTGGTCCATTGGTAAAGACTCCACCTTCCAGTGCAGGGGATATGGGTTCGATCCTTGGTCAGGAACTAAGATCCCACACTGTCGTTGTTGTTTTTGTTCAACCACTAAGTCCTGTCTGACTCTTTGTGACCCCATGGACTGCAGCATGCCAGACTCCTCTGTCCTTCACTGTCTCCTGGAGTTTGCTCAAATTCATGTTCATTGAGTCTGTGATGCTATTTAATCATCTTATCCTCTGCCTCTGTCTTCTCCTCCTGCCTTCAACTTTTCCCAGCATCAGGGTCTTTTCCAATGAGTCAGCTTTTCACATCAGGTGGCAAGAGTATTGGAGCTTCAGCTTCAACATCAGTCCTTCCAATGAAATTTTAGCATTGATTTCCTTTAGGATTGACTGGTTTGATCTCCTTGTTGTCCAAGGGACTCTCAAGAGTCTTCTCCAACACCACAATTCAAAACCATCAATTTTTCAGTGCTCAGCCTTTTTTATGGTCCAACTCTCACATCTCTAACATGACTACTGGAAAAACCATAGGTTTGACTATATGGACCTTTGTCAGCAAAGTGATATCTCTGATTTTTAATATACTGTGTAGGTTTGTCCTAGCTTTCTTTCCAAAGAATAAGTGTCCTTTAATTTCCTGGTGGTGCTCATTATCTGCCGTGATTTTGTAGCCCAAGAAAGTAGAATCTATTACAGCTTTTTCCTTTCTATTTGCATTGAAATGATGGGACCTGATATCATGATATTAGCTTTTTGAATGTTGAGTTTTAATCCCGCTTTTTCACTCTGCTCTTCCACCCTCATCAAGAGGTTCTTTAGTCCCTCCTCACTTTCTGCCATTAGCGTGGTATCATCTGTGTATCTGATGATATTTCCTATTGTTTTCTTTCAATGATTTATATCTGACATTTATGTAACAGCAAAGTAAATACTATGGAATCAAAAGTGTTTCAAAGACATCTGTTTTCATATTTTTTATGTTAAAGTAATAACTTTTGTATATGAATACTTATTAACTGCTATATTGTTATGTGGGATTTTGGGTCTTATATGGCTGTGTCATGATTCCGGTGTTAAAGACTTGATCATCTTAACCCCTTTCTGTTGGTATAGAATTATAGTTTGCCAACATCTGTCTTTCTAAGAATATCTCTCTTACCACCATGCACACACACACACACACACACAGAGCAAGCCCCCCAAGTCTGTCATATCATGCCCTTGATCTGGGTGGGTACCGCCACAGAAAATGCTGCTTTGAAATCTTGACCTACACCTTGGTGCCTCAGACGGTGTTTCTGAGACGCATCTTTTGAGTTCTTTTCTAAATTTCTAATAGGTTTCTCTTACTCTTGGCTGCCCTGTGGATTGTCCTTTCCCTGAATACCAATTCAGTGAAGCTTTGTGAATTCCCTGGCTTTGTATGATTAGGAACAAGCTCTACCAGGACTGTGGTTCATGTGGTTCATCAGGGAAATGCTGGGGAGACTTGTGCCTCCCATGATGCACCAATCAGCCCTGGGATGAGCTCACCTGCTTTAACAGATCCAGGAAAACTTTATTTATTTATTTTTATCATATTTATTTATTTTTGGCTGTGCTGGGTCTTCATTGCTTCACCAGGGTGTTTCTTTAGGTGTGGCAAATGGGGACTGCTCTCAAGTTGCAGAGCTGGGGCTTCTCATCGCAGTGGCTTCTCTTGTTGCAGAGCATAGGTTCCAGGGCATATGGGCTTCGGTAGTTGCAACACGTGGGCTCAGTGGTTACAGCTCATGGGCTCTACAGGGCTGGCTCAATAGCTGTGGCACACGGGCTGAGTTGCTTCTCAGCATGTGGGATCTTCCTGGATCAGAGATGAACCCATGTCTTCTGTATTGGCAGGCAGCTTCTTTACTGCTGGGCCACCAGGGAAGCCCCATGGCTGTGTGCTAAGTCACTTCTGTTGTGTCCTACTCTTTGAGACCCTATGGACTGTGGCCCGTCAGGCTCCTCTGTCCATGGGATTCTCCAGGTGAGAATACTGGAGTGGGTTGCCACGCCCTCCTCCAGGGGATCTTCCCAATCCAGGGGTCAAATCCGCATCTCTTTTGTCTCCTGCACTGGCAGGTGGCTTCTTTACCACTAGCGCCACCTGGGAAGCCGAAAGAGGACTTGATTTACTGTGATGGATGTTTGAAAAGCTGCCCATGTCTTTGTCCATTTCAACGCATACTTTGCTTACAGTTTTTCAGTATTTAGTGTTTAGAAGAAAAGTGCATTGGATTCATTAACAGAGGCTTTGTATGGTTAACTTTTTTGTGGACTGTGTTCTCTTGAGTCTGGCCTCTCCGGGTGTGTGGTTTTTCTTCTTCGGGGGACCAGTCAACAAAAGCATATTGCTTTCCAAATTTGTGTATATTTTCATGGGTAATACATTCATACAGTTCAGAATCTAGGGTGTACAAAACAGTGTAGAATAAAAACTCCATTTCCTGTCCTGCCACCATGACATCCTTTCCCTGTCTGCTTCCTTGGAGACAAACAATGACAATCAGTTTCTTGCAAGCCTTC
Source organism: Bubalus kerabau (assembly GCF_029407905.1). Lineage (NCBI taxonomy): Eukaryota > Metazoa > Chordata > Mammalia > Artiodactyla > Bovidae > Bubalus > Bubalus kerabau. The sequence continues at coordinate 43,690,917 of NC_073639.1, read as the reverse complement.
CAAACATATTTTATGTATATGCAAGCAAGTATATTCTCTCCTTTTTCTTCCCATGAAAAGGGTAGCTTATTATTATATACCCTGTACTAAACATGACTTTTTTTCTCTTTCAAAATACATCTTGAATATCTTCAAGAACCATGCTTAAATTTCTCATTCCTTCTAATGGTTTCAGAGTATCCATTTTATGGATGTATCCCAAATTACCTAACCAGGTGTTTGTTGAGGAATACACAGGTAATCTAATCTCTCATTGTTATAAGCAATGCTGCAGAAAAGAAGCTTGTGTCTCAAACTTTACCCAAATTTGTGGATATATTCTGTGATAAATTACAAACAGACTTGATGGATAAGAGGGATGTGTTTTTAAATCTTGCTAGATATTTTAAAATTACTGTCTGCAGAAATTATATTTACTAATTTAACTGCCTATAACAATTTATGGGAATACCTATTTCCTATCCTCTTGCTCACATAGCATATTTTAAATTTTTTCTCTTTGCCAAGCTGACAAGTGAATAGCTAACATCTTGATAGAGTTCTAATATACACTTCTTATGAGTGAGGCTGAACATTTATCAGGCTCCACTGCTGCTGTATAACAAATTACCATGGATTTAGTGGTTCTAACAACACAAAAATCTATGGTCTCAGTTTCCGTGGATCAGGAGACTGGGCACAGGTTAGCTGGGTTCTCTGCTCAGGGTCTCACCAGGCTGAACTGAAGTGATTACTGTCTGTGTTCTCATCTGGAGTTTCAGCTGGGAAGGGCTGACCTCCTGGCTCTCATAGGTTGAAAATTCAGTTCCTTGCACTTGTAGGGCTGAGGTCACCATTCTCTTGTTGCCTTTCAGCAGGGAGATCCTCTCAGGCCATAGAAACTGCCACCATTCAGTGCCACGTGTTCCAAAACACGGCAGCTCACGGACTCAAAGTTGGCAGGAGAAAGGCTTGGCTTGTCTGCTTGGATAGAGTCCTATAGGACATGTTGCCACCAAATGAGCGACGGTCCACCATCTTTGCCTTGTAAAGTAACTTATGTAAGGGAGTGGCTGTTCCGTTAAATTCCCAGTTCCGTGCACACTCCGGGGGATGGGATTACTCAGGCGGTGCATACCACAGGGCAGGAGATCAGGGTCATTTTAGAATTCTGGCTACCACAAGAATTTTTGCTTAATTTTATTTTTATTAATAATAATTATTATTTTAGAATATTTATTTCTTTATTTTTATTGTTTATCTCTTGCATCATGTGGGATCTAGTTCCCTGACCAGGGATCAAACCCAAGCCCCCTGCATTGGGAGCTCTTAGCCACTGGACCACCAGGGAAGTCCTCCTTAAGTTTAAAGGCCATTTGTAGTTCCATTCTGTAAGCTTTCTTTTGCTATTCCTTGTCTGTTTTTTGCATATTCTGAAAATAGCAAGACTGCAGAAATGAGTACAGGACAAGTACAGGGGTGAATCCAAGCTTTGCTTGTCCTTCAGAGAAACGCAAGTGGGTGAAGAGACACCTTTCTCTGAGAATCCACTTTGGAGGACCAATGTTGTGTCAAATAGGCCAATCCTCAGTCTCTGAATCCCTCTTCTAACTGAGGATGCACTACTCCCCATCAATATCTTATTGGGGAGTGGGCTGTGAGAAGCAGATTCTATTCCAACACTAATTTAATATTAGAACTCTTCTATCAGTATATTTTATTGAAGAATAGTTGATTTATAATGTGCTAATTTGTTCTACACTGAAGATTGTCAAGAGACCAGCAGGTCTGCTTATCTCCTGGGAGATGCTGGCAGCAGCTGCCTCAGCCACCTGACTCAGCAATGCCAGGCTCACCCCTGGCCCAGGGACCTGTGCAGGTAAGACGGTGGGAGGGAAAGCAGAACCTCCAAGCACAGAATCCCCAAGTCCCCAAGGGAGACCAAAATGTTATCTTCCTGTTTTTTTCTAGAAGCAATAGCCCACCCCTGCCTCCAATCCAGAGAAATGAGAGTGATCTCAATTTGAACAAAACCTTTTCCAGTCCAGTCTCATGCATCAGGCATGGTTAGCTTCCACACTGCAACCCCACTGTCTTCCATGGGTCCCTCTTGATGCTGCTTCTTCTGAAAATGGAAACGCCCATGTCTCACAGGCTCTAGAGGGGTGGATGAAGTCATGGATAGGAAAGCACAGTGCTCATGAGATGTGGGTCTGCACAGCTTCTACAGTCAAGGGCTGAGTTGGAAATTTCCACAGATATCTCGGTTCGGCAGATAATGAGATTTTATAAGGAAAGCATCCAACTAGGGATGGGCCCCCTCTGACTATGCCACTTTCCTTTTCAAAATATCCCTGGGGTTCTCCAGTGTTTACAGAGTCAAGCCCCAAATCCATGAGGCCGCTGAAACCAAACTCTAACCATGCTTGTCAGCCACTGGAGTCTCCTAGAGATGCTTGTGCAACTGGCAAGTGGAATTCACATGCTGGGGACGAACCTTTGATCAGAATCCCCTTTCCACTTTCACACGAGATAAGATTCCGACCTCAGATGCATTTTGTCCCTCCAGATGCAGCTGTGAGCTGCACTCAGCAGTGGTTAGCTTGGCCACATCCTCGTCCTGCCCCCTCCTGGCCTCATTTCTGCTCCCCAGTACAGCAGTAACAGTGCATGAGGGCTTTCCTGCCTCAGGCTCTGCTTTCTGGAGAAACCAACTAAGACATCCTTATTTCCACCCAACAAAACACTCACCACTAATTTAATCATCATATTTTGAGACCATTGTGTGTTTGAGGCCATAGAAGATTCTTTAGAAAGAAAAGGGCTCAGAATCCACAGTGGATTTGAATACTGATCCCATCCCTCACTGGCTGTGCAACCTTGAGCAAGTTGCTGTGGTAGATACTGTGGATCAGTTTGTCCAAACGTCATTCTACACTTCTTCTAGTGGAGCACTGAAATGTGCATCTTCTTTTTGTTGTTGTTTTTAAAAATTATTTTATTATACTTATTGTTACTTTATTTATTAATACTTTTATGTGTGGTGTGCAGTTTCTTAGTTTCCCATCCAGGGATTGAATCTGAGCCCCCTGCATTGGAAGCATGGAGTCTCAATCACTGGATCTCCAGGGAAGTCCCTGAAATGTGTATTTTCTCCATAGCGATGCAGCCAGCATTCTGGATGTGAGTCAGATGTGTGAGACTTGAAAGGCAGAATTGAATTGGAGATTATTTTCCTCCTTCTTGGCTTCTCCTGGTGAGCAAGCCTGTGATGACTTTCCTGTGATGATGCTCCGTTATCCTGGGTGTTGAGAGGCAGCCACAGTGACAGGATGGTCTGCATGCTTGCTCTCCATGCCCCTGGTCAGAAGGAAATGAACAGGCTGCTATTTTCAGTTGGTAAAAGACTATCGGCTGAATAACCAGTGAATCTGAAGGTAGAACTTTCAAAACAACAGCTTTCAAGGAGCAACATCTGAACTGGCCCTAAGATTGGCGTAACTGCAAAAGTCAGCATGAGCAGAGATTCCTCTTTTGGAAATAATGCTTCTCCTTTCTAGAGGACTTCCTTAGAGCATACTCTCAACTCTACTGTCTGTCACAATGTGACTGGGGAAAGCACGTGGACACTCTCAACTGTTCCTGTCTATAGCATGTCAGTGATGATCCTGACCCCGGGTGAGGTTGTGGGTGCAGGAGTGTCTTTGGCAGACTGTCTGCCAAAAAGTCCTTGGCTGTAAGCGTGTCTGTCCAAACCTGCATCTGTGTGTAGATTGGTCCACGTGGGTCTCTATGTGTGTATCTGGATGAATCTTTCACGTTTGTAAATAGTTAGCTGGTGTATCTGTGTGAGTTTCTAGGAACACGTGACTATATTCATGACCAAATTTGTGTGCACATTGCTGGTGGGTATATCTATCTATGTTGTGGGTGTGTGTGTGTGTGTGTTGTGTATGTGATGGTGCATGTAGTGTTTGGCAATGATTGTGCATGGATATGTCTTTGCCTGCACATTCTCTACCTGAATGATTTCAGATGAATACACCTAACTTTGTCATCAGGTCGACCAGCTGTCCTTCTATACTTGTGTGTGTAGTGTGTGTATGTGTGTATACACAGTACACCCTCCTTCCCCCAACTCCGACCCAACACACACACTGCCCTCCAGTGCTCACCAGAAGAAAGCGCCTTGCCCACTACGTCACAGCAGGACTTGGACTGCCTACAATAAAGCTGGTTTGTGGCTTGCTCCTCACATCCAGATGACCAAGTTTCCATGACTGTCCTTGAGCGGCAGAGGAATATTGTGCCTTCTGGAGTTGGGAACCCAAGCGTGAGAGAGCATCGTGCAGGCTCCAACCCACAGGAAGTTCTGAATAGTGGGAGGTGAAATATACACCCCCTGGAGGTGGGAACAGGATCACCAGGGAGTGGGCGGGATGGTGAAGTGGAGGCTGTTACACCACATTTCTGTTTGATGAGTCAGTCGGCAGTTGATGGTGGTGGAAGGGACCTTCCTTCTGGCCTCTACATGTGAGGGTTTCTGCCTCTGAGAAGCTGACCCCAGAATACGCTATCTTCCCATGTGACTCTGTATAGGAAATGTTGGAGCTACCAGCAACCCTACAACCCAGGAGCTGTTTGTGGGAGGTGTACTCCGTGCCAGGCACTGAACTAAACCCTTTACACACTATCTCATTTGATTCTCCAAACAACTCTATGAGTGGATACTATTACTGGTTCCATTTTAAAAATGAGAAACTGAGGTCTGCTGCTGCTGCTGCTGCTGCTAAGTCGCTTCAGTTGTGTCCGACTCTGTGTGATCCCATAGACGGCAGCCCACCAGGCTCCCCCATCCCTGGGATTCTCCAGGCAAGAATACTGGAGTGGGTTGCCATTTTCTTCTCCAATGCACGAAAGTGAAAAGTGAAAGTGAAGTCGCTCAGTTGTGCCCGACTCTTAGCGACCCCATGGACTGCAGCCTACGTCCATGGGATTTTCCAGGCAAGAGTACTGGAGTGGGGTGCCATTGCCTTCTCTGAGGTCTAGTAAAGCTAAATAACCTGCCCAAGTTCACACAGTTGAGAGGTAGTAAAGTCAGCTTTTGAATTAATTCACGCAGTCTAAATTTGAAACACTATTCATAATAGTCATAGGGCATTTCATGGTCTCCTGCCTCCGTTTTGCAGAAGACATGAAAGTAGGTGGCAGGGTGCTTGCTAACAATTTGAAGTAAGATAAATATAAGGAAGATATTGGTGCCTTAAAACAATATCTTAAATTTTTGGCAAGGGTGCAAAGTCTATACAGTCTTGCCAACAAACGATGTTGGGACAATTGGAAAATGATTTTGGACCTAGGAGTCCTTGTGCTGGCAAACTATTCATTGAGTGTGAGGGTGGAGCACAGGCGTTTTCAGACATGCAAACATTTTACTTCCTGTATACGCTTTCTCGGGAAACCACTGGAGAAAGTGTTCCCATCAAAACTGTGGGAAAAAAATAAGAAAAAGGACCACACAACACCCAGGAAATGGGGTTTCGCTATAGGAGAGCAACAAATGAAAAATTGTGGCTGACAGCTGGACATGAGGTCTGGAAACACCAATCCATACAAAAATAAAAACACTGAAAACTTTAGGACGAGGTATTCAGGGCAAAAACACACACACAATACTTTGATGGTTTAGACCATGGAATAAATAGGTCCGAGAGAAAATATTTTTAGAAAATGAAGTAAATGAAAAAAAGTGAGAAAATAATTGACTTCAGAAAAAACAAATGTCGTACACAAAGTAAACACAACTGGAGTATACTACTTCATTCAAGAGTAAGTATTTAAAGTTACAGTAAGGTGGATAAACATTGATTCAATAAAAAATTATCAGAATAAAAGCCTTAGCTACTATTGTAAGCAGTCAATATGTGAGGTGCAAAATGAATGAGTCAAGGGATATTGATAAAAACAATATTTATAAAAAAGAAGTAAAATAATACAAGCAGTAGTTTAACTTTATTTTTTTTAGGATTTTAAAATGGTTGCTCTGGGACACAGGAGTTTAGGTCATAGAAAGCAGACAAGTCCGTTTTTCCTATATGACTTTCAGTGGCGTGTGCACACACTTGGCTAAAAAAAAAACTAATGTAAAAATCAGCCAAGAAAAAACCCTCAAGTGTTTGGCAGAGGATTCTTTGTAAAATTCGCAAGTAACCCTGATATAGAACATAAATTAAAAATAAGCTCTTGACATTTCTATGTCCAGCACTTTATTGAGAATGGACATTCTGAAATGCACGTCCATGTCAAAACACAGATATTAGATAAACGAGAGCAAACATACTTTTAAAGACATTGCTGAACTTACGAGTTAAGGGGAGTCTTCAATGAACAAAGAATCAGACGTTTAACAACAAAAGTCCAAGTGGTTCAAAAGTAAAACGAAACATACAGCTGAAACCAGCGTGACAGTCAGAAGACTGGCCCAGGTTAATCTGAGCCAGGTCTGTAGTCAGAGACTAGAGCACTGTGGGTTAAAACTTCCCCTTCTCCACAAGCAGAATTTCAACCTGACAAAGTAGGTGAACTTGAGAGCCCTCACATGAAACCAGGTTAAAAAGATAAATTTAGAAAAATCTGCCTGCTGGCGATGTAAACCAACAAGAAAGTCAGTCTGTCTTCACTAATACTGGGTTTTAAAAAATTCAATAGTATTTCCTAATGTTTTGCAACACAGTGTTGTTGCTGCTGCTGCTGCTGCTAAGTCGCTTCAGTCTTGTCCTGACTCTGTGAAACCCCATAGACGGCAGCCCACCAGGCTCCCCTGTCCCTGGGATTCTCCAGGCAAGAACATTGGAGTGGGTTGCCATTTCCTTCTCCAATGCATGAAAGTGAAAAGTGAAAGTGAAGTCGCTCAGTCGTGTCCGACTCTTCGTGACCCCATGGACTGCAGCCTACCAGGCTCCTCTGTCCATGGGATTTTCCAGGCGAGAGTACTGGAGTGGGGTGCCATTGCTTTCTCCGAACACAGTGTTACTCTCATATAAAGCTGGGATCAGAATTTCAGCACATTCCCAGGCCGGGAAAGCCCAAGGCAAGAAATTCAGCTGAAATGGCACTCTTAGTTGGTAATACCCTCTAGCAATTGGCAGAAACCAAAGCAATTCAGGTAATTCAGGATTCCCTCATTTAAAGTTCAACCAAATTTGAGCTCAGCATAAAATCTAGTGAGTCTTAGGACGTGTGCAAAACAAGTCAGCAAGAGCGGTGCTCAAAAGGAAGTACAGAAGGAGTGATTAAGACACATGCAGAGACTAGAAAGTGAACTTGTTAAGCAAGTATATAAAGCAAGTATTTGAAAAGGATGTTTAAGATGAAAGAAAGAAGGGGCATTTATCCCAACCAGAAATTTCAAGGTAGGTTTCCTAAGGGGGATGATGACTGAGCAAGATCTGGACAATTAAGAATGACCCAGGTGAATGGGTATGGCAGAGGGGCTTGCGTGATCCTGGCTGTTCCCCAACAATTCCCTTCCCTCCAAAGCAGTGGGGCCCACGGACTCAGCGGACCTCTGAGATAAAGGAAAAACCCACCGTCCCTGTGCAGCGGGCGACCATTGTTGATGCTAGGGACGCTGGAAACAGCAAGGCACCAACAAATCTAGAGGCACAAAAAGCAATAACACAGGCACAGGGCAACACTACTGACAGGTTGCGAAGGGGGGAAAGTGCCAGCTGTCAAAAAAAAAAACAACAAAAAAACCCCAAACCAAACCAGAGGCAGCTCAGGTAGGACGATCCCAAAACTTGTGCTAAAGCGCCACCTAATGGAAAGCAAAAGAAAGGACTCTAATTTCTAAACTTGAGTCCTTGTTTAGTCGCTAAGTCGTGTCTGACTCTTGTGTGACATCATGGACATAGCATGCCACGCTCTCTGTCCATGGGATTTCCCAGGCAAGAATACTGGAGTGGGTTGCCATTTCCTCCTCCAGGGAATCTACCCGAACCCCGGGTCAAACCTGTGGCTCCTGTTTTGTCTCCTGTATTGCAGGCAGCTTCTTTACCATTGAACCACCAGGGAAACCGGTTGAATCTTTAGCATTAAGCAGAAGGATGCTCCCAACTTCAAATAGCAGACAAATCATCAGACATCATGAAGAGCTACAGTAAAACTGTACCACAAAAATAAAATGACAGTCCTCCATAAACCAAACTTAAAGGTGTGGGATATTGCATTCTAACCGATGAAGAATGAATCGGTTCTTTGTGAAATAGCTATCATGATGAAACTCAACAAACTACAAGAAAACTCAGAAAGGCAGTCCAGTGAGTTTAAGAATAAAATGAGTGAACAAAAGGCTTTACCAAAGAGACTGAAACCCTAAAAAAGAATCCAACAAATTTTGTAGTGAATAACTCAGTAAATGCTATGAAGACTGTGTTAGAAAGCACTGGAAATAGAGCAGACCACATAGAAGAAGAAATCTAGAAATAATACATGGAGAGGAGGAGAGAGATATAAGACATAAAATATAAGGAAATTCTGCAAGAACTATATGACTCTTTTAGGAAGGACAACATTAAAGTAACAGGTATCCCAGAAAAATAAGACAAGGAGAAGGGAGCAGTCAATGTAAACCATAAATAAATAAATAGGGAAATAAAATTATAGCTGAGAACTTCTCAAGCATGGGGAAGGAACTGGATATATAAGTCCACAAGGCCAGTGAAAAGAAAGCAGATGTAGCCATACCTAGAACAAACAAAACAAACCTCTAGAAAAAATGGACAGTATATAATGTTAAAGGGACAATTCATTAAGAAGAAATAGCAGTTATTAATATATATGAAGACAGGAGCACTAACATATATAAAACAGTTATTAACAGATCTAAAAGGAGAAATTGACAACAACATAATATTAATAGTAGCATGGGACTTTAATATCCTGCTTACATCAACAGATAGATCATCCAGAAAGAAGTTCAACAAGGAAACAGTGGCTTTAAATGAATCATTAGAACAGTTGAATTTGATAGATTTGTATGAACATTCCACCCAGATGTAGCAGAACATATTGGGTTGGCCAAAAAAATTCTCTCAGAACATCGTACAGAAATACCCGAGTGAACTTTTTGGCCAACCCAATACATTCTTTTCAAGTAAGCATGGAACTCTCTCAAGAATAGACCATATATTGGAACACAAATCAAGTCAATAAGTTTTGCTGTTGTTCAATCACTAAGTCATATCTGGTTCTTTGCGACCCCGTGAACTGCAGCACTCCAGGCTTCCCTGTCCTTCATTATCTCCCAGAGTTTGCTCAAACTTATGTACATCTCATCCTCTGTTGCCCCCTTCTCCTCTTGCCTTTAATCTTTCCCAGCAGCAGAGTCTTTTCTAATGAGTCAGCTCTTTGCATCCGGTGGCCAAAGTATTGGAGCTTCAACATCAGTCCTTCCGATGAAATTCAGGGTTGATTTCCTTTAGGATTGACTGGTTTGATCTCCTTGCTGTCCAATAGATGCTCAAGAGTATTCTCTAGCACCATACTTTGAAAGCATCAGTTCTTCAGTGCTCAGCCTTTTTTATGGTCCGACTCTCACATCTGTACATAACTACTGGAAAAACCATAGCCTTGACTGTATGGACCTTTGTTGGCAAAGTGGTGACTCTAGGACTTTTTAATAAGCTGTCTAGGTCTGTCAAGTCAATAACTTTAAGAAGATTGAAATCATATCATGCATCTTTTCTAAACAAAATAGTATGAAACTAGAAATGAACTACAAGCAAAATGCTGGAAAACCATAACCATGTGAAGACTGAACAACATACCGATGAACAACTATTGGGTGAACAAGGAAATCAAAGGAGAAATAAAAATACTTGAAGATAAATGAAAATATGATATCCCCAAATCTATGGAATGCAACAAAGGTGGTACTGAGAGAAAAGTTTATAGCAATACAGAATTATCTCAAGAAATAAGAAAAATTTCAAGTAAATGATCTAACCTTACATCTAAAGGAACTAGAAAAAGAAGAATAAGTGAAGCTCAATGTCAGTAGACTAAAGCAAATAATAAAGAGTAGAAATAAATGAAATTGAGATGAAAATAATAGGAACAAGCAATGAAACTAAGAGCCAGTTCTTTAAAAAGATACACAAAATTGGCAAACTTTTAGCTAGAATCACTAAGAAAAAAGCTTTGATAAATAAAATCAGAAACAAAAGAGGAGAAATAACTCAGATACCAGAGAAACACAAAGAATTATAAGAGAACATTTTACACATCTATCTACCAACAAATTGGGCAACCTGGAAGAAATGAGCAAATTCTTAGAATCATATAGCCTTCCAAGACTGGATCACGAATAAACAGAAAATCTGAATAGATTGATCACTAGTCCAGAGATTGAAAAGGTAATGAAAAAGCTCCCTCAAAATAAAAGTCCAGGACCAGATGGCTTCACAGGTGTATTCCACAAACATTCAGATAAGAGTTAATAACCATAATTCTCTACAATAGAATATTATTCAGCCATAAAAAAGAACAAAGTTTTGCTATTTGCAGCAAGGTGGATGGACTTGGAGGGCATTATGCTAAGTGAAATAAGTCAAAGACAAAAACAAATATTGTATTATATCACTTATATGTGGAGTCTAAGACAAAGAAAGCAAACTAATTAATATAACAAAAAAGAAGCAGACTCACAGATATAGAAAACACCCTAGTGGTTACCAGTAGAAGCTACATACTTGGGTGTAAGATAGGCTACAAGGATTCATTGTGCAACTTGGAGAATATAGCCGATATTTTGCAATAATTGTAAGTGGAGTAGCCTTTAAAATTTGTATAAAAATAAAAAATAATTATAGATACTTTGATGACAAAAAATCCATCTCTCAAACTATTCCAAAAAATTAAAAAGGAAAGAAGACTTCTTAACTCATTTTAAGAGGCAACATCACTCTGATAACAAAACCAGGCAAGAACAACACATAAAGAGAAAATATAGGCTAGTATCACTGATAAAAAAAATTGATGGCAAAAGTCCTCAACAAAATATTAGCAAACCAAATATAGCAATAGGATTATACACCATGATCAAGTGGAATTTATTGTAAGAATGCAAGGCTGGTTTAATGATTTCAGGTCAATCAATGTGTTATACCACTTTACAAAAATAGAGGAAAAGGCCATATGATGATCTCAATAGATGAAGACAAAGCATTTAACAAGATTCAATATCCATTTATGATAAAGATCTGTCAATAAAATAGGGATGTAAGAAATGTACCTCAAGATGATAAAAGCCATATATGACAAACCAATTTATGGTTCAACATAATACTCAATGGTGAAAAATTAAGTTGTCCCTGTAAAATTAGGAAAAAGACAAGAATGTCCACTTTGGCTACTCTTATTCAACACAGTATTGGAAGACATAGCCAAAGCAATCAGGCAAGAAAAAGAGATGTTCAAATTAGAAAGGAAGAAGTAAAACTGTTGCTATTTGTGGATGACTTAGTCTTATATAAAGAAAGCCCTAAAGACTCCACCAAAAAACTATTAGAAATAATATACAAATACAGTAAACTTATAGTGTAAAAAATCAACATGCAAAGTCTATTGCACTTCTACATGTTAACAATGAGACAGCTGAAAGAAAATTAATAAAACAACACCATTTATAATCACAACAGAGAGAATAAAATACCTAAGAATAAATTTAACTGAAAAGGTTAAACTGAAAACTATTAGACATATTGTTGAAAGAAATTGAAGAAGATAAGAACAAATGGAAAGGTACTTCATACTCATGAATTAGAAGAATTAATATTGTTAAAATGTCCATATTAATTAATAGAACTATTATATGGTCCAGCTATCCCACTTCTGAATATTTATCCAAAAAATACAAAAACATTAATTCAAAAAGTTATACATGGGCTTCTCTGGTGGCTCAGTGGTGAAGAATCCACCTGACAATGCGTGAGACACATATTCAATACTTGATCTGGGAAGATCCCACATGCTGCAGAGCAACTGAGCCCATGCACCATGACTATTAAGCCTGTGCTCTAGAGCCTAGAGAAGCTGCAACTATTGAGCCCTTGTGCTGCAGCTACTGAAGCCTGCACACCCCAGAGCCTGTGCTCTACAACAAGAGAAGCCACAACCAGGAGACCCCTGTGTACCACAACTAGAGAGTGGCCCCCACTCATTGTCATTAGAGAAGAGCCTGCACAGCAATGAAGACCCAGCACAGCCAAAAATAAAAATAAATAAAATTATAAAAAATTATATGCACCTCTATGTTCATGCAACACTATTCAAAACAGCCAAGATACAGAAACAACCTAAGTGCCCATTAACATGTGCATGGGTAAAGATGTAACACACACACACACACACACTTTTACAACGTTGTATAAGTATGGCAATTACTTTGCCATAAAAAGATGAAATTGTGCCATTTGTGACAATGTGGATTGGATGCTAAGTGAAACAAGTCAGAGAAAGAAATATCATGTGATTTCACTCATATATAGAATCAAAAAAAACAAACAAAACCCACACACAAAGCAAACCAATGAAAAAACCAAATCAAAAAAAAAGTATGTAGATACAGAGAACACAGAGTAGTGGTTGCCAGAAGGGAAGAAGGGGCGGAGGGTGAAATGCTTAAAGGGGACCCACTGCATGATGATGAGTGGAAACTGAATCTGAGGTGATGAGGATGCTGTAGGGTAAACACAGAAATAGAATGTTGTACACATGAAACCTACATAATGTTATAAACCAATGGTACCTTGGTAAAAAAAAAATGAATTAAAAAAAAGGGAGAAGTATTACCCAGGTGAAGACAACTGTGAAGGGAATTCCAGGCAGATATATCACCATACACAAAGACACACAAGCACTGAACAACATGAAGGGTTCATGGGGAACCACAAGCCTTTCGCTATTACTAGAGTAGAAAGTGCAGAGCAGGGTGCAGTAGTGGTAGGAACTGGGAGGATGCCTAGCTGAAGGCTTGAATACTCTGTCAGGGCTTTCCCAGTTGCGCTGGTGGTAAAGAATCTGCCTGCAATACAGGAGACCCGGCAGGACACTCAGGTTCCATCCCTGGGGTGGGAAGAACCCCTGCAGAAGGAAATGGCAGCCCACTCCAGTATTCTTGCCTGGAAAATTCCATGGACAGAGGAGCCTTGGCGGGACAGCCCATGGGGTCACAAAAGAGTCGGACACAACTGAGCAACTAAACAAATGAAACAGTGCTGTATTAAGAAGCATAGACTTTCCTTAGTAGGCAATAGAGTCACTGAAGGAGCTGGGGAATGTCACGGACGTTTGTATTCTAGGTAGAATGCTCTGAGACTCATGAGAGGAAAGAATGGATGAGGGGAAAAGCTGGAGGGATGGAGATTGGCCTGCACAGTTTAGGGGAGACACGATGGCCTGAATTACCAGAAGAGAAACACATCTGAGAAGTATTCAGCACATAAGACTGACAAAACCTGGTTAGTTATGGGGAGATTGAGAGGGGAAGGGCATAGGATGACTCTGGTACTTTTTGGATGGCTGGGGTTGGGAGTTGATATAAGTCACACAAGAAGGGTAGGTTGGTGGTATAGAAAAGTAATGGGCTAAGTTTTGAAGATATTAGAGTACTGGTTGGGGCTTTTTTTTTTTTTTTTAATTTTCAACCCTTCTTTACTTTGAGCAGAAGGGAACAAAATAGTATTAATATATAAAACAAAACATAAATACATTCAGCATGAGTGACGTTTTACTAAAGTTGTCTCCTACGTTTCTTATTAATAGCTCATGAATGCATTTCCTTACAGTAATATGGTAATTTCCACTATATTTTAGACTGCCCATATTTAAAAGTTAAATGTGATATATTAAAAAAAAGATGTAACAAGTGAATTTTATAAAAATGTAGAAATAAAACTTTTCATGGTAGAAATGCCTACAGTATAATAGTGAGAATTATTATGATAACACCCTCTATTTTTGAAAGTTTATCTTGTGACAACTGCTGAAATGAGATGTTCAATAAACACTCAGTCCAAGTATAGAGAGTCATCACCTCTATTATATGAGTTTTACTCTAAGGCACACATTTAAATATGCTGGGAAATAAGTCATTAAAATAATTACTTATAGATTTTTAATTAAAATGTATAGGTTTTCATGCATTTTTTGCTTGTTTATATTGGAAAGCCATTTGGCATGAGATAAAAATAATTCTCATTCAATAGTTATCTGGGTTTTGAAGATGTTGGTTTGCTAGTGGGAAATTGATATTAGAATGCTTAACAAGCAATTGGGTTAATAAGTATGATGCTCAGAGGAGTAGTCAGAGCTGAAGTAACAAACATACATAATTCAGCTAAGGAATCTAGAGACAGAGGAACAAGGAAATAACATTATACTTTTTGGAGTAAGACAGCTTATAAGCAAGAACAACCATGCACAAGATGTAAAGCAAGTTCTTATAAAAAAATTAAAAATCCTAGGACTTCCCTGGTGGTCCAGTGGATAAGAATCTGCTTTGCAATGCAGGGGACATGGGTTCAACCCTTAGTTGGGGAACATCCAACAGTCCTTGGAGCAAAACAGCCCACAAGCCACAACTAGAGAACATGCGTGCTCTGGAGCCAGTGTGTCACAGTCAGAGTCTGTGCATCACAACAAGAGATCCCACGGGATGCAAGTTAAATCCCGCATGATGCAACTAAGACTCAGCACAGCCAAAATAAATTAAAACAATCGTAAATCACTAATACATACATCCAAGTACCAATTTTTAATGATTCTGATAGTCTATCAAATGGATATACCAGAAACCTGAAAATCCAATCTATTTGTGATGCTGCTTCCTGGACTGCCTGGACATCAGGACTGAGGGAAGGGAGGCTACTAGCTTCTGAAATGGAGCAGGACCCTACGGTCCATACCCACCCCCACAACCGCCACCCCATGTCCTCTGCTTGCCTTTTGTCTGTGGAAAATTTTAGTCAAAGAATAAGTTAAATCAGAGAAATGTGAACCGCAGAAACAAAGGAAAATAGTCAAGGAGACCAAATAATAGTCATGTAGTCATCAAGCAGAGTCAAGGACCTTTAGTTCTCTCTCAAGGGCTACAGATAATATTCTGAGCCACACGCTATGAGCTGTCTTATAGATACTAAGACACCAGAGTGAAGAAGTTAACTATGTGATGACCAGACTCTACCCATGACACGAGGTTCCACAGTTCCAAAAATTGGCCTCAAAGAAATGGGAACAAATCGACCTTGGAACTGAAGACTCAGTTCAGTTCAGCCGCTCAGTTGTGTCCGACTCTTTGCAACCCCATGAATTGCAGCATGCCAGGCTTCCCTGTCTATCACCAACTCCCGGAGTTCACTCAGACTCACGTCCATCGAGTCAGTGATGCCATCCAGCCATCTCATCCTCTGTCGTCCCCTTCTCCTCCTGCCCCCAATTCCTCCCAGCATCAGACTCTTCCAATAAGTCAACTCTTCGCATGAGGTGGCCAAAGTACTGGAGTTTCAGCTTTAGCATCATTCCTTCCAAAGAACATCCAGGACTGATCTCCTTCAGAATGAACTGGTTGGATCTCCTTGCAGTCCAAGGGACTCTCAAGAGTCTTCTCCAACACCACAGTTCAAAAGCATCAATTCTTCAGCACTCAGCCTTCTTCACATTCCAACTCTCACATCCATACATGACCACAGGAAAAACCATAGGCTTGACTAGCCGGACCTTTGTTGGCAAAGTAATGTCTCTGCTTTTGAATATGCTATCTAGGTTGGTCATAACTTTCCTTCAAGGAGTAAGCGTCTTTTAATTTCATGGCTGCAGTCACCATCAGCAGTGATTTTGGAGCCCCCCAAAATAAAGTCTGACACTCTTTTCCTATCTATTTCCCATGAAGTGATGGAACCAGATGCCATGATCTTAGTTTTCTGAATGTTGAGCTTTAAGCCAACCCTCACCTGTACGTAAAACAACCAAGATGACGCTGGTCAGACCACCAGTGACCAATCTGAAGATGACTGTCAGAGCTGACTGTGTTGTTTCTGCATGGAGCCCCCTTCTTCTGTCTATAAAAGCTCTTACCCCACCAGTTGCTTTTGGTCAGGGAGAGTTGGCCTTTGGACACATATCCACCACCCGACCCCCCAGTGGCTGGCATCTAAAATAAAGCAAACTTTTCTGTCCACCAACCTGGGCTGTTTATTGACTTTTGAGAGATGAGAAGCTGGTCCCCTACACACACTCTTTTGGTAACAGATTTTGGAACCCAACGTGGGGCTGGCTACTGCTGGCTACCGCTGGCTACAGCTGGGTGCTATGATTTCATGGCACCTGGCTATCCTGGGTTTTCCAGGGGAGAGCTGTGGCCATGATGGTGTATCAGCCTGCAGTTTGTGTCTAGCTAGACCCAAGTAGGGGATTTGGGGGACATTCCTAGCAGCTGCCAAAACTATTTGTTTTGAGGATCCTCCCTTTTTTCTACACTGCTTAGCACTGGCTGCCAACTTACATTTCTCCTTGGTGGAATGGAAACTTGTATTTGGGTTGAGCTGGAATGAGGTTCGTGACATTGTACAGGAGACAGGGATCAAGACCATTCCCATAGAAAAGAAATGCAAAAAAGCAAAATGGCTATCTGGGGAGGCCTTACAAATAGCTGTGAAAAGAAGAGAAGCAAAAAGCAAAGGAGGAAAGGAAAGATATAAACATCTGAATGCGGAGTTCCAAAGAATAACAAGAAGAGATAAGAAAGCCTTCTTCAGCGATCAATGCGAAGAAATAGAGGAAAACAACAGAACGGGAAAGACTAGGGATCTCTTCAAGAAAATCAGAGATAACAAAGGAACATTTCATGCAAAGATGAGCTCGATAAAGGACAGAAATGGTATGGACCTAACAGAAGCAAAAGATATTAAGAAGAGATGGCAAGAATACACAGAAGAACTGCACAAAAAAGATCTTCACGACCCAGATAATCACGATGGTGTGATCACTAACCTAGAGCCAGACATCCTGGAAAGTGAAGTCAAGTGGGCCTTAGAAAGCATCACTACGAACAAAGCTAGTGGAGGTGATGGAATTCCAGTTGAGCTATTTCAAATCCTGAAAGATGATGCTGTGAAAGTGCTGCACTCAATATGCCAGCAAATTTGGAAAACTCAGCAGTGGCCACAGGACTGAAAAAGGTCAGTTCTCATTCCAATCCCAAAGAAGGGCAATGCCAAAGAATGCTCAAACTACCGCACAGTTGCACTGATCTCACAAGCTAGTAAAGTCATGCACAAAATTCTCCAAGTCAGGCTTCAGCAATATGTGAACTGTGAACTTCCTGATGTTCGAGCTGGTTTTAGAAAAGGCAGAGGAACTAGAGATCAAATTGCCAACATCTGCTGGATCATGGAAAAAGCAAGAGAGTTCCAGAAAAACATCTATTTCTGCTTTATTGACTATGCCAAAGCCTTGGACTGTGTGGATCACAATCAACTGTGGAAAATTCTGAAAGAGATCGGAATATCAGACCACCTGATCTGCCTCTTGAGAAATTTGTATGCAGGTCAGGAAGCAACAGTTAGAACTGGACATGGAACAACAGACTGGTTCCAAACAGGAAAAGGAGTTCGTCAAGGCTGTATATTGTCACCCTGTTTATTTAACTTCTATGCAGAGTACATCATGAGAAACGCTGGACTGGAAGAAACACAAGCTGGAATCAAGATTGCCGGGAGAAATATCAATAACCTCAGATATGCAGATGACACCACCCTTATGGCAGAAAGTGAAGAGGAACTCAAAAGCCTCTTGATGAAGTGAAAGTGGAGAGTGAAAAAGTTGGCTTAAAGCTCAACATTCAGAAAATGGGAAGATCATGGCATCCGGTCCCACCACTTCATGGGAAATAGATGGGGAAACAGTGCAAACAGTGTCAAACTTTATTTTTCTGGGCTCCAAAATCACTGCAGATGGTGACTGCAGCCATGAAATTAAAAGACGCTTACTCCTTGGAAGGAAAGTTATGACCAACCTAGATAGCATATTCAAAAGCAGAGACATTACTTTGCCAACAAAGTTTCGTCCAGTCAAGGCTATGGTTTTTCCTGTGGTCATGTATGGATGTGAGAGTTGGACTGTGAAGAAGGCTGAGCACCGAAGAATTGATGCTTTTGAACTGTGGTGTTGGAGAAGACTCTTGCGAGTCCCTTGGAGTGCAAGGAAATCCAACCAGTCCATTCTGAAGGAGATCAGCCCTGGGATTTCTTTGGAAGGAATGATGCTAAAGCTGAAACTCCAGTACTTTGGCCACCTCATGCGAAGAGTCGATTCATTGGAAAAGACCCTGATGCTGGGAGGGATTGGGGGCAGGAGGAGAAGGGGACGACAGAGGATGAGATGGCTGGATGGCATCACTGACTAGATGGATGTGAGTCTGAGTGAACTCCGGGAGTTGGTGATAGACAGGGAGGCCTGGCATGCTGCGATTCATGGGGTCACAAAGAGTCGGACACGACTGAGCGACTGATCTGATCTGATCTAATCTGATGAGTTCCAAGACCAGGTAAATCTGCTAATGTGCACACAGGCAATATTCCCATTTGTGAGTGCTAGTGATATTTGGGCATTCTTGCAACTGGTTCTGGGATGTGTTTGATGCTGAGAACTGTTTGTGGACTTGAAGTGCTATTTGGGCCTTATGCCAAGTGGTTCTGATATGTGTCTGATGTTGAGGACTGTCTGTGAACACTGATTGGTATTTGGGCATTTTTGCCAATTGATTCTGACATCTGACTACTATTAACAAACATTTGTTTGGGACAATGTACTGGTCACCCTCAGAGAGGGTTTATGACAGATCTGTCCTTTGGTGTGTGAGTGTGTATTCCATTGGTGTGAAATGAACACTGACCTTTTCCAGTCCTGTGGCCACTGCTGATTTTTCCAAATTTCCTGGCATTTTGAGAACCCCATGAATGAAATGAAAAGGTACATATATACAATGGAATATTACTCAGCTAGAAAAAGGAATACATTTGACTCAGTTCTAATAAGGTGGATGAAATCAAAGGCTATTATACAGAGTTAAGTAAGTCAGAAAGAGAAAAACAAATATTATATATAACACATGTATATGGAGTCTAGAAAGATGGTACTGATGAACCTATCTGCAAGGTGGCAATGGAGATGCAGACACAGAGACCAGACTTGTGGACACAGTGAAGGAAGGAGAGGGTGGGACGAATTGAGAGAGTGGCATTGAAACGTCTACATTACCAAATGCAAAATTAGATAGTCAGTGACATTTGCTGTATGATGCAGGGAGCTCAAACCCAGTGCTCTGGAACAACCTAGAGGGGTGGGATGGTGGGAGGGAAAATCAAGAGGGAGGGGACATAGGTATACTTAACTATGGCAGATTCATGTTGATATATGTCAGAAACCCACACAACACTGTAAAGCAATTATCCTCCAATTAAAAATAAATAAATTTAAAATTTTAAAAACAGTCCATCTTGGATACAGGCAAAGGATGTAGATATTGTAGTGTATCAACACGAAGGAATGTAATAAATGCATTTTAAGGTGGCTCAGACGGTAAGGCGTTTGCCTACAATGCTGGAGACCCAGGTTCGATCCCTGGGTCGGGAAGGTCCTCTAGAGAAGGAAATGGCAACCCACTCCAGTACTCTTTCCTGGAAAATACCATGGACAGAGGAGCCTGGTAGGCTACAGTCTATGGGGGCACAAAGAGTCGGACACGACTGAGGGACTTCACTTCACATCTACAAAGATGAATAAATATATTAAATTAAATATATTAAATATATGTTTAATATATAATATATTAAATAAACATTATGCTGAAAATATATTCAGTATGATACCAAATAAAGCTTAAAAACATATAAAACAATAACATATTTTGTAGAAATTCATGTTGGTATTAAAAGTATAAAAAAGATTCATCACTGACGTGAGCTCCAAAAAAGAGAGAGGAGAGTTAATAAATATAATAATCAAATCAATACAAAACAAAACAACAACAAAAAAGAATATCCAAGGGCTTTGTGCCAGACTACCGGTTATGTCTCTTTCTACCTGCTCTTTTAACATCTAAGGCGTTTCGCCGGCCCTGCCCCTTTTTAATGGCTCACATTCTCCCTCTGGTGGTAGCTTTCTGCAATCGCAGATTATTTCCTCCTGATGCAGAGGAAAACAGACTCAAAGCTCTAAAGTAAACCTTGTAAACGCCAAGACTTGCTGTTCTCAAAGTAAAACGATAAATATCTCCCCCAAATATTTAAGAAGTTCCGTCTTCCTGAGAGCTGAACAATTAAAGTGGCTTTGCTTGGTTACAAATGGGGATGTGGATTTGGGGTGTGGTGTAGTTTAGTTTGATTATTGAGAATTAAAGACGAGAGGAATCTGGAGAAATGTTGGAAAAAGCAGGTAGAACACTGCACTTGCTTGCTTATCTGCACTGAAGCTTGCTTGACAATTTACTTTGCTTGTTAATCTAATTTTTTCCTAATGATAACTGAGCCCGTGTTTCTCTCATTTTTCTTTCCTCTTAACAGACAACAAAAGTTCACCATTATATGTATATTGTTCGTTCACAAACTGATATTTCTTATTAAATGTTTCCTGCTTCTTACATCTCAGAACTAAACAGCTCTTATTGAGTATATTGGGCATAGAATCGGTTTCTGGTGCTTTTATTTCATTCATTCACTGTACTTGCCTTAATTCGAATGAATTAACATACATGGAAACATGTATGTTAACATTCTTTTATGAAGCAAAGGCTATAAACTAACCATTTATTATACTAAAATATATTTAATTTCCCTTTCTTTTCCAAGCAAATTATTACAATAACTTCTTGCATTTCAAATCTTAAACTCGACTCTTCTGAATACAATTTGGGGTGTTAATATTATGAAAGTGAAAGTGTTAGTCACTAAGTCCTGTCCATCTCTTTGGGACCCCATGGACCATAGCCCACCAGGCTCCACTGTCCATGGGATTCTCCAGGCAAGAATACTGGAGTGGGTAGCTATTCCCTTCTCCAGAGGATCTTCCTGACCCAGGGATCGAACCTGTGTCTCCTGCATGCAGGCAGATTCTTTACTGTCTGAGTTATGTGTCTAGGTTAAGGACAGATTATGGCAGTAGAAATTGATTGACTCCAGGTGTCTGGTTGTTGGTCTCCCTTGACGCTTGCTGGTAAACTTGCTGTCTAAGTAGACCTTCTTCCATCAGTTCAGGAGACCTTCTTCCATCAGTTCAGAATCTGTTGAGAGGTTTTACATTCTAAAACTTGTTGTCAAAAAATTAGTTGATCTAAGAATGAAATGGAAAATTCTATTTGAGCCAAATTTGAGGGTCAAAACCCAGAAAAGCCTCTCAGAAAGCCCTGATAACTATTCCTCCCATTAGAATTCAGCACACAAATAAGTTTTTTACGACAGAGTGCTATACATTAAATGACACATTATTACTATTTTCTAAAATGTATTTTTTAATTGTACGATGATTACTTTACAATGTTTTGTTGGTTTCTTTCGTGCAACATCACGAATCAGCATAAGTGTACCTACGTCTCCTCCCTCTTGAACCCCTCTCCCATCCCCCATCCCACTCCTCTAGGTTGTCACAGAGCCCCATGTTGAGCTCCCTGTGTTATACAGCAACTTCCCTCTAGCTCTCTGCTTTATATTTGGTAATGTATATGTCTCATGCTACTTTCTCAATTCATCCCACCCTCTCCTTCCCCTGCGGTGCCCACAAATCTGTTCTCTACATCTGCATCTCTATTTCTGCCATGCAAATAGGTTCATCAGTACCATTTTCCTAGATTCCACATACATGCTTTTAATATTTGATACTTTTTTCTTTCCGACTTACTTCACTCTGAATGTATTATTGACAATTTACACAATCCAGATCTCAGTGTCATCATGGTGAGTCATGTGACCCCTTACAAGATCAAGAAGAAATGTCTCAACGAATTGCGTTGTTGATGCTGCAAGAATATTGCCCTTCTTGGTTGAGCATGTATTTCTGCCAATGGGTGAAGTCTGGTTGATGCATAAATGTAGATCTGCAATGCAGAGTGAGAGGAGCGTGCTCAGTCACTTCAGTCTTGTCCGACTCTCTGTGACCCTGTGAACCATAGCCCACCAGGCTCCTCTGTCCATGGGATTCTCCAGGCAAGAATACTAGAGTGGGTTGCCATGCCCTCCTCCAGGGGAATCTTCCTGACCCAGGGATTGAACCTGTGTCTCCTGCATCTCCTGCACTGTAGGTGGATTCTTTACCCACTGAGCCACCAGGGGGAGAGAGACACCAAAAGATAGAGAGGAATTTTTTAGGTTTATATTTTTCTTGTTTTGCCATAGAATATGAATTTTATTTCACAAAGCCTTATGAGGAAAACACTGGGCTGATAGCAGAACTGTTTTTCCCCTTGAATTGTGGTAGCTGGTCTCCCTTTCTGAAAATAAGTAATATTATATTTACATCTTGGGAATGTGCACAATGACAAGTTTTTACATTTGAAATGTGATGTGAAATATCACTTGCAAAATAAAATCAAGTCTGAGTAAACAGAATAAAATTGAGGAGGAAATGCCCAATGTGTCAACAGGAAAGAGAGTTGTAGCAACAGGATTGAATGTCAGGGAAAGTGGTGGAAAAGGGAGCCCTACACTGTGTAATATTTAACTTAAATGTTAATTATTAAATATTAAACTTTGTATAACATTTAAACAGTCTACAAATACTTTGGGTAGTTCTTATTACTTTTGGCGTTTTTTTACTTTTCAATTATTTTCAAGATAAATGATATTTAAGAAAAGGAATGAATGAAAACAATATTCCAAGATCCAGGTAACTTTCATGTTAGCCTTGGAGGGAAGAGGAAAGGAGTTTTGTGGGGATCATCAGATCTAGAAGGAGCCGAGGGTGCAACCCCGCATGTTGGTGGGTTGGGGATGGCATTCCCTCTGCTGGCCCTCCTGCAAGGGTTGAGGGTGGTTTTGGGGTGGCTGGACTGTGCATCACTTTCCTGTGCATCCTGGCCAGAAGCAAACTCCCGCAGGACGCACCTCGCATCAGCCCTTAGCAGACTGACAGCAAGAGAGGGGAGATGTACCTCCCCTCCCAGCTCTTCTCCCTAATTTGGTCCAGCCGACTCCTCATGCTTCACGTCTCAGCCTAAATACCTCTTTCTCATGGAAGACTTGTCATTTTCTACCTCCCCACCTAAATCAGATACCTGCACTGCTATGATCGTGGTGTTATTTCATGGTGCGACTGGCAGTTTGTATATATCTGTTTGCTTCCCCCAGGTTGTAAACTCCAAAATGGAAGAGTCCCCATCCATCAGATTTAACACTGGATTCTTCACACGTCACTACGTCTGACCTACAGCTGTGCTCAGTAATAGATTAAATAAATGAAGAGCGGCCGTATCTGTGAGACTGTTGAATGGTTCATGAATCTAGTTATAAATCACTGTCTGAAGCGACAGTTTTGAAATTCTCATGTGAATCTACTTTGCAATTAAATCATTACCCTTTCTACAAGAGAAACATCCCACCTGTCTTCAGCACTGATTGATATTTCATTGTTATTGTTGTTCAGTCGCCCAGTCATGTCCAACTCTTTGTGACCCCGTGGACTGAAACGTACCAGGCTTTCTCTGTTTTCACCATCTCCCGGAACTTGCTCAAACTCATGTCCGTTGAGTCAGTGATGCCATCCAACCATCTCATCCTCTGTTGTCCCCTTCCTCTCCTACCTTCAATCTTTCCAAGCATCAGTGTCTTTTCCAATGAGTCCATTCGTTGCATCAGGTGGCCAAAGTGAATTATAACTAGATTCATGAACCAGCACTGGGACAACCCAGAGGGATGGTACAGGGAGGGAGGAGGGAGAAGGGTTCAGGATGGGGAACACGTGTATACCAGTGGTGGATTCATGTTGATATATGGCAAAACCAATACAATATTGTAAAGTTAAAAAAAAAAATAGAACTGAAAAAAAAAAAAAGAACATACAAAGGCTTGTTCTTGGGCAATCATATTAAATCAGAATATTGCAAAGTAGGAGACCAATTGAGCTTCTCAGTTGCCTCACTTCTCTTTTTTAATAAATGAGGGGCTCTGGATCTGGGGAGGTGCTGTGGTGTATCTAAAGCCAGAGCTGGAGGGACTTTCCTGGTGGTCCAGTGGTTACGACTTTGCCTTCCAATGCAAGGAGTGGAGGTTGGATCCCTGGTTGGAGAGCTAAGATGCCACATGCCTCAGGGCCAAAAAACAGAAACATAAAGCAGAAGCAATATTGTAACAAATTCAATAAAGACATTAAAAATAGTCCATGTTGGAAAAAATCTTTAAATAAGTAACGCCAGAGCTGGACAGGGGCCAGGAAGCCAAGCTTTTCTGTTTGCCTTCTCAGGCCGCCCCTAGTCTAGTTCTTCTCTCTGTCTGATATTCTTTGCCAATGCCCATGCTCCCCCCGCCCCCATGCCCTGGGTTAGCTGTTCTTTGACGGAAATAATCGCTCCCTTGCACAGGTGCTGAGCCTGGGTTAGGTCTTTGTTATTTCTGTGGTGACCTCCTGTTTGGGTTCCCTTTTCAGCCTTTCCTTGTTCCCATTATAAATTCTTCTAGAAGCAGAGGCTGGCACGTGCTTTCCCTGCTGGAAAATGTGGACATTGTCTAATGTCCAAACTCTTTGGCCTCACCATCTGGTCTTACAACTTTTCTCTTTTAGTTTTCTCTTATTCCCCTTTAAACATTCTGCTCTTAGCCTAGCCAAGTAAAGATGATTCTGTGTTTGTCATGCACATTCCGTGTCGTGTTATTCTAAAGCACGATTCCCTTCCTCATATATTCTCTATGTCAGGAATTTTTAGTACCCCCTACTCCATCTAGCCTTTTATGTATCCTTTACATGTCCAAATCCTACCATTTTTTTTAGTTAAATTATTAACCTTTTTGTAGAAGTCTATGTATATTGGAGATTAACTCCTTATCAGATCTATGGTTTGCAAATATGTTCTCTCATTCTGTAGGGTGTCTTTTCATTTTGTCACTAAGACAGAAAGTTTTCAGTTTTTTACCACTGAATGTGATGTGACGTTAGCTCTGTGCATTCATATTTATATAGCCTTCTAATGTTGACATAAATTCCTTCTGTTTTTAGTTTGAGAATTTTTACACGAAAGGGTGTTGCATTTCATCAAATACCTCTCCTGTTATTGTTTGAGATGATTATGTGCTCTTTACCCTTCATTTTGTTAATATGGTGAATCACATTAATTATTTATGTTGAACCATCCTTCCATCCCAGAGATGAATCCCACTTGGTAGTGGTATGTGATCCTCTTAGTGTGCATCTGCGTTTGGTTTGTAATATTTTGTTGAGGGTTTTTGCATCCCTGCATCCATCAGGGACATTGGCCTGTGGTTCTTTTACTCCTGTAGTGTCTTTATCTGGCTTTGATATCAGGGTAATACTGGCCTCATATAATGAATCTGGCACTGTTCCCTCCTCTTCTATGTTTTGGAAGAGTTTGAAAGAAGGATTAAAGTCACTCTTTAAATGTGCAGTAGAAGTTGCCAGTGATGCCACCTGTTCCTTGGCTTTTCTTTGTTGGGAGGTTTTGATTCCCAAGTCAATCTCTTTATTTGTTATTGGTCTGTTCAGGTTTTCTGTTCCTTCGTGTCTCAGGAAGGTTGGCAGGTTGTATGTTTCTAGTAATTTATGCATTTCTCCTAAGTTATCCACTTTTTTGGTGTATAACTGTGGTCTCTTTGTATTTCTGTAGTATCAACTGTAATATGTTCTATACTTTGTGCCAAATGTTTCCTATGTAATTTACCTAAAGATCTTATCTCTTTGGTATTATAATATGTGAATATTTCCTTAAGTTGGGAGGTAACATGACACAATGGAACACTGGTCATCAGAAATTCTCAGATCAAGTGAGGGCTCACTCAGTACAAGCCAGGGGTCACCTGGGGCCACCTGGGGCAATCCAACATAGCCTTAAATTGTTTATAAGGTTTCATGTTCAAATGCTTGAGCCACTAATTTATAAGCCAGTTGAGTAACAAATTACAGGGCAGCATAGTAAGTAGTTAAGAGCCAAAGGCCAAGAATCCCTCTGGCTGGGTTAGAATTCTGGATCCACCAACCACTGGCTTCCAACGTTTACTCAGTTACTGTTGGAAAAGGTTTTCCAGGAGCAGATGCTGAGAAGCTTGGGGTGCACAGTGTTTAGGGATGGACCTAGGTGAAAGGAATTGCAAGTGTGCAAGACTGGTAGAGAAGTCAGACTGTGGTGCAGGCTTGAGAAAGGCTCAGCCGACCCCATGGGGAGCTCTGGGTGGAATACACATGCCTGTCACAGTTGTCCCATGGTGGGGTCAGGCCTTTAAACCTTTTCGTGATTCATTACTTGATATGGGATTCCCTGGAGAGGATGTCTTCTTGGGAAGGACGGCTTCTGCTGCTGGAGGAACAAGAAGGATCTTGGTGGTACATGTCATTGCAGCTATCTGACCCTCTCAGAGCACATTTGCCAAGTAGTGATGTTAATAGAATTTACCTGCCAGGATATTTTGCTAATTAAATGGATTATTTTACATAAAGTGCTTCATGCAGGGGTAGGGTCACAGGGTAAGCTCTTGATGTACACTACTTGAAGATGATGATTCTGATGATGATTCTGATGATAAGGCTTAGAATTTTTGAACTGACGGGAAAGTTAAAATTCATAAAATTCAGTAGTTTGCAGTGCTCTGCATGTATCAGAATCACTTAGAAGTCTTGTGAAAACTCAGGTTTAGCCTCCAGAGTTTCTGACTCAGTAGCTGTTGGATGAATTTGCATTTCTGCTTAGTTCCCAAGTGATACTGATGTTGCTAGGTTTGTTACCACACCTTGAGGACTACTGGTCTAAATGTTTCTTTCTCAGGGGAGATTGCTGGTTATGATTAGCCAATGTCCTGTAGTTTGGTTGAGGCAGACATGGGATTATATCCAGAATCAATATTCCCAGTCTGCTGGTCTTCCCACTGTTTGTAGCATCTATAGTTACCATGTCAGCATTGAAATGACTTCTTCAGAGCTGATACTGTCTGCTCTGGAGGATGAAAGTGTTTGTATTAAGATTTTTTGAATGTGACTAATATCATGTGTAACATTGGAATCAGTACATCTGTTTCATGAATTCCTGCAGTTAATTGCTATTATGGAGTAATTCCTGGTGGTACATTTCTCTTTTCCAGCACTCCTGAGGTCATCTGAAGTAAAAATCAAGCAGTTTTGCTGTGAAGTTTAATTAAGAAATTTAATTAAGAGAAACTAAGTAGCATATATCAAACTTTTATGTACTCTGCAGATGGGAGTCATGAGGGTTCCCGGGTCATGAGACCGTGGAGCTTGTTCACGACACCTGCAGTTACCTCAGTGCCATTCTTTCCCAGACTATCGTCTGAGACATTGAAGCCTGCTTGCTTTTCTTCTTCCTTTCTAACTTTTCATTTTGTACTGCTGCTGCTGCTGCTAAGTCACTTCAGTCATGTCTGACTCTGTGCGACCCCATAGATGGCAGCCCACCAGGCTCCCCTGTCCCCGGGATTCTCCAGGCAAGAACACTGGGGTGGGGTGCCATTGCCTTCTCCATTTTGTACTGGGGTATAGCCAATGAACAATGCTGTGATAGTTTCAGGTGAACCGCCAAGGGACTCAGCCACCCATATACATTTATCCATTCTCCTCCAAACTCCCTTCCCATCCAGGCTGCCACATAACATAGAGCAGAGTTCCCTGTGCTATACAGTAGGTCCTTGTTGGTTATCCATTTTAAATATATCTGTGTGTCATGTCCATTCCAAACTCCCTAACTATCCCTTCCCCACATCCTTCATTCGAGCAATCATAAGTTCATTCTCTAAGTCTGTAAGTCTATTTCCATTTTGTAAATAAGCGCATTTGTATCATTGTAGATTCCACATGCAAAGGATGTCATATGATATTTTTCCTTCTCTGTCTGACTTACACCACTCAGTATGACACTCTTTAGGTCCATCCATGTTGCTGCAAATGGCATTATTGGCACCCCCTTGCTTCTGTACTTACCCTCCCAACTTTCTCGATCCTCCAGGCTGACGTGACTTCCATCTTTCCTGTCTTCCCCATCACATATCCAATACCCACTCTGAATAATCCTCCTGCCGACGAATTGCTCTCCCTTTCTATTTCTTTTCTTCCACTTGCATGTGGCACATGTGAGCCTTGGGAAAAGTCAGAGTTACATTTGCTAAATTGCTATCTCCTCTCCCTTCTGACCCAAGACAAAAACTCTTATTTGTTCAGGCTGCAAGATGGCCTATTTTCTCAGAAAGCTGGTATGAGGGCCTGACCATCTTATACCCCTTGGTCATGATTCTGCATCATGGAACAGAGCTGATTCTGCCAGTAGGAGGGGAACTGGGTCACTTTCTGGGTATGTCATCCTCTTTGTGCATTTACATCTTCCTAAGTGTTGAAGATCTCTTTTCATTTCTTTCTGGAAAGCCACCTGCACTTCTTTTAGAGTCTCTCCTTCCTGGTCTCCTTCCAAGGACCTCATGCTATAGTCCATTTCTACTCTGCAGTTCCCTTACATAAAATGGATCTTTCTAGTGAGTGTGAAAAAAAGACATGAATTTATATTTTACTATTGTTCAGTTTCTTATTTGAAATCAGAGCAGATTGCAATTGAGGAGTCAATGGGCATAATTTTAAAATGCGCTGAATGGCTCGGGCTGGGTAAAGGGGGCTGGGGAGGGAGAGAAGAATCTTAGGGTTCCCACAGCCCTAATGGATCATCGACTGCTTTAACTTCGCCTGATTATTCCTTTTCTATTCTTGCCTCATGGCATAGAAGAAGAACTGACAGAAGATCTGGCTAAATAATTTCCAGGGTCCCATGCAAAATGAAAACGCAGAGCCCTTATTCAAAAATATTTAAGGATTTAAGGTGGTGACAGCAGAGTGTGACCCAGCTCCAGACACATCTGATGGGACCTTGTGAGACTGAGCAGGTTGTGTGCCCATAAGGCAGCCTTGGTGACAATCAAAGCCTGTGACCATGTGTGACATAGGCTCTTGGGTCAAAGACTTCAGGTATATTTGCTTTTCCTAATCTGCTCATTACTTCCAGCCAGAAATTTCTGCTGCTTCACCTCACTTTCCTAGCTTGGTCAACTAGAGGCATTAGGAGCTGCTTTGACCACTGTTCTTAAAGTGCAGCTTAAGGGGCCTTTAGGGAAGAATATTCATCTATACCCCTTCATGGATCACAGCCTTGTCATGGGGAAGGGGCTTGCATAACTCAATGAAGCTGTGTGCCATGCTGTGCAGGACCACCCAAGACCAACGGGTCATAGTGAAGAGTTCTCACAAAACATGGTCCACTGGAGGAGAGAATGGAAAACCACTCCAGCATTCTAGCTGTGAGAACCCCAAGAGTCGTACACAACTTAGCAACTGAACAACAACAATTTATCTATAATATCATAACTATTGACCACACTTAACACCATCAGCTGGAAACTGTTCCTCAGGAAGCAACAGTTAAAAGAGACAATAATCTTTAAAAGAAATATTTATTGGAGAATCAGTTCAGTTCAGTTCAGTTGCTCAGTCGTGTCCAACTCTTTGTGACCCCATGAATTGCAGCACGCCAGGCCTCCCTGTCCGTCACCAACTGCCAGAGTTCATCCAAAGTCATGTGCATCGAGTTGGTGATGCCATCCAGCCATCTCATCCTCTGTCGTCCCCTTCTCCTCTTGCCCCCTATCCCTCCCAGCATCAGGGTGTTTTCTAATGAGTCAACTCTTCGCATGAGGTGGCCAAAGTATTGAAGTTTCAGCCTCAGCATCAGTCCTTCCAATGAACACCCAGGACTGGTCTTCTTTAGGATGGACTGGTTGGATCTCCTTGCAGCCCAAAGGACTCTCAAGAGTCTTCTCCAACACCACAGTTCAAAAGCATCAATTCTTCAGCGCTCAGCCTTCTTCACAGTCCAACTCTCACATCCATACATGACCACTGGAAAAACCATAGCCTTGACTAGACGGACCTTTGTTGGCAAAGTAATGTCTCTGCTTTTGAATATGCTATCTAGGTTGGTCATAACTTTCCTTCTAAGGAGTAAGTGTCTTTTAATTTCATGGCTACAGTCACCATCTGCAGTGATTTTGGAGCCCCCCAAAATTATTGGAGAATGGTTGCTTTATAATGTGTTAATTTCTGCTGAACAGCAGTGATTCAGCTGTATGTATACATACATCTCCTGTTAGTTTTAGATTTCCTCCCCATTTAGGTCACCACAGAGCACTGAGTAGAGGTCCCTGTACTGTATAGTAGGTTCTTACTTATTTTATGCATGGTATCAATAGTGTATATGTGTCAATCACAATCTTCCAATTCATCCCTCCCCCTCTTTCCATTTGGTATCTATTAATTTGTTCTCTACATATGTGTCTGTGTTTCTGCTTTGAATATAAGTTCATCTGTACCATTTTTCTAGATTCCACATATAAGTGATATTGTATAACAATTGTTTTTCTCTTTCTGACTTATTTCACTCTGTATGACAGGCTCTAGGCCTAGCCAGGATGAGATAATGATCTTAAGACAAAGATCTGCTCAGACTCTTATCTGCTTAAAGCATGGAAGGGGGTTTTGAAGTTCACTTTTGAACTGAGTTCACTAGGATGGATGACCAGGATTGAAGAACCGATCATGACCTGGATATGCCTTTGAGCTGTGGTCCAGGGGCAGCAAACCACGTGCTCTGCGAGTCAGCAAAGACTGAGGAGAATTCTTTTCTCAAAATGTTACAGCATTGAATGCACAGGCTTTTTGTCCCTTCTCTAACAAAACACCTTGCTGCTGCTGCTGCTAAGTCGCTTCAGTCGTGTCTGACTCTGTGCGACCCCATAGACGGCCTCCTACCAGGCTCTTCTGTCCCTGGGATTCTCCAGGCAAGAACACTGGAGTGGGGTGCCATTTCCTTCTCCAATGCATGAAAGTGAAAAGTGAAAGTGAAGTCGCTCAGTCGTGTCCGACTCTTAGCGACCCCATGGAATGTGGCCTTCCAGGCTCCTCCGTCCATGGGATTTTCCAGACAAGAGTATTGGGGTGGGGTGCCATTGCCTTCTCCAACAAAACACCTTAGGAATGCCCAAAATCAAGGGAGGAAGGAGAGCCCATCAAGTGATATGAAGGGCAGCTTTAACATCTGATTTTTCTCACAGTGTTCAAGAGAGAGGCTGGACCCTGGACCTTCTTAGACAGGTTCCTGAAGTTCAGCAAAGAAAAAGCAAATACAAAACCTGCTGGTACAAGGCTAACTCAGTGATTAAGTGAGGCAGATGCAGAGCTCAGAAATTTCAGGAGGTGCAGGTGAGAAGTCATCTCTTATAGGGTTTTATAAGATGATAAAGTTAATTCCAAAGGGCACCTGAAATCATATATCTTGATTCTGTTGTCCTGCCCACCGTCATGTTTGTTGTAACTTACATTTTTTTTCTGAAGAAGCAGTCCACATGAGGCATGGATGTTTCTAATCCCTTAATTTAAAAATAACTTCCAAAACAGTTTTCCAGAAAGAAAACAAGATGTTCAGAGCTGCAGCCACTGTTTTGTGAGCCACTAACAAGCAGAAGTTTGATTTCATTGTGTTTATAATGGCATAAATTGGAAGGAAGGAATGAAAGGATGGAGGAGTATTTAGTTTGGTCACAAAAGGTCAGGGGCCATCTGAATATTATTCTGACCCCACTGAATTATTTCTAGGATGAGGAATGTGGAGAGGAAGGCCCAAGACATCCTGGAGAAGATAGGTGGAAAGTCTCAGGATGGAAGGTTCTTGGCATTCAATCAAGGCAGCTTATAGAAACTGAGCATCTTCAGAACAAAAAGTGCCTCCACTCTTGTGGTTTCTATCTCTTTTGCTGCTTTTCTCAGTGGGATCTCAGTGCCATTGGGTGAATGAACTTTGGAGTACTTAAGTGAGTTACAGTGCACTGAGGTGAGGGCGGTGAGGAGCACTCCATAAGCAGCTATGTGGTTAACCTTGGCAGTTTATCTGCTGTTTCAATTCACAGGTCAGGTGTTCATCTCTGAAGCTTAGCTACTGTCCCCACCAACTCAGTGAAGTCTGCCGTAACCTGTAAAAACAGCCGAGATGGCAGAGTGAGTGTACAGGAAGAAGGGGTCTGTAAAGTGCTGGAGTTTTTCTTAAAAATGTTGTTTGGCATTCTCATGACATGTTTTAGTCTTAAAAATATGGCAATGGACTGTACTATATCATAGTAATTATTTTATTCTAATACTTCTATGGTTCTTTGAATTTAGATCTAACTGAAATTTAAATGCTGGGGAGGGTGTGGAGAAAAGGGAACTCTCTTACACTGTTGGTGGGAATGCAAACTAGTACAGCCACTATGGAGAACAGTGTGGAGATTCCTTAAAAAACTGGAAATAGAACTGCCTTATGACCCAGCAATCCCACTACTAGGCATACACACTGAGGAAACCAAAATTGAAAGAGACAAGTGTACCCCAATGTTCATTGCAGCAGTGTTTATAATAGCCAGGACATGGAGGCAACCTAGATGTCCATCAGCAGATGAATGATGAATGGATAAGAAAGCTGTGGTACATATACACAATGGAGTATTACTCAGCTGTTAAAAAGAATACATTTGAATCAGTTCTAATGAGGTGGATGAAACTGGAGCTTATTACCCAGAGTGAAGTAAGCCAGAAAGAAAAACAGCAATACAGTATACTAACGCATATATATGGAATTCAGAAAGATGGTAACGATAACCCTGTATGCGAGACAGCAAAAGAGACACAGATATATAGAACAGTCTTTTGGACTCTGTGGGAGAGGGAGAGGGTGGGATGATTTGGGAGAATGGCATTGAAACATGTATAATATATATGAAACAAATCGCCAGTCCAGGTTCGACACAGGATGCAGGATGCTGGATGCTCGGGGCTGGTGCACTGGGATGACCCAGAGGGATGGTATGGGGAGGGATGTGAGAGGGGGGTTCAGGATGGGGAACACGTGTACACCCGTGGCGGATTCATGTTGATATATGGCAAAACCAATACAATATTGTAAAGTAATTAGCCTCCAATTAAAATAAATAAATTTATATTTTAAAAACACAATTAACAAAACTTAAAAAAGAAAAGAAAAGAAAAGGGCCCTTAACAGATGCAGAATCTACCAATGTCTTGATCTTGAGCTGACCAACCTTCTTAACTGTGAGAAATAAATGTTTGTTTAAAAAAAAAAAAAAAAAAAGAATGAAATAGAGGACTTCCCTGGTGGTCCAGTGGTTAAAAATTTGCCTACCAATGCAGGAGACACGAGTTTGATCCCTGGATTGGGAAGATCTCACATGCCTCAGGGCAACAAAGCCCGTCTCACAACAACTGAGCTGGCATGCCTAGAGCTCATGCTCTGCAACAGGAGAAGCCACTGGAAGGAGAAGCCTGTGTACTGCAACTAGAGAGAGCCAGTATGCAGCAACACACACTGCAGCCAAAAATAAATAAATAAATGTAAGAATGTAAAAAAAGAATGAAATAGGGATCCAGCATTATTTTACAGCATTTGCTTTGTTGCATTTGCATCACTTTGCTTTGTTTGGTTTATAGGGTTTAATTGTTTTTACCTTCAAACCATGTGTAATTAACGCCTGGGTCCCCTGGATCTCCTGGTTCAGCTGTTTTGATTGCATTAATTGCCATTTAATAAACTTAGGTACTTCTTAGTTGCCTGAGCCCACTACTCTAAAGGATTTTTATTTCCTCTTCAATCTTACCCTCTTTCTTTCAGTCTCAGGAGATAAGATGCCATTTCTAACATTTAAGGTCAGTCTGTCCTTTGACACTATATGCTCTCTCCTCCAGGAACCTGCTACACTAAGCATTCTGTCTTTTGTCTATATCTTCAGCTTTATCCCCTCGAATGACTCTTTCCTTTCAAGACTGTAAACTTAGTAATGGAGGTGTGTTTTGCTACTTTATCTGCCAAAAGTCTGGAGTTTACTCTTTACACTTTGACTTGAATCCAGAGGTAGGGTGGATTTCTCTTCCTAACAGCCAAAGCCTCTTCAGGGCAACAAGGGGAACTGTTTAGGGGTTGAGATTGAAAGCTGTGGTTTTTCCAGTAATCACATATGGATGTGAGAGTTGGACTATTAAGAAAGTTGAGTACCGAAGAATTGATGCTTTTGAACTGTGGTGTTGGAGAAGACTCTTGAGAATCTCTTGGACTGCAAGGAGATCCAACCAGTCCATTAAAGGAAATCAGTCCTGAATATTCATTGGAAGGACTGATGCTAAAGCTGAAGCTCCAATACTTTGGCCATCTGATGTGAAGAATTGACCATTGGAAAAGACCCTGATGCTGGGAAAAATTGAAGGTGGGAGGAGAAGGGGACGACAGAGGATGAGATGGTTGGATGGCATCATTTACTCAATGGGCATGAGTTTGAGCATGCTCTGGGAGTTGGTGATGGACAGGGAAGCCTGGCATGCTGCAGTCCATGGGGTCACAAAGCGTTGGACATGACTGAGCGACAGAACTGAACTGAACTGGGACAGCTGAAGAAGGAAGCCACCATACAATTAGGCTGGATGTGCTTTGGCTTTACAAATCAAAAGGTTTTTCCCAACTATTTTCTAGTAAATGGATTTCAAAACCTTATCCTGAATTTGTTGGGATTCTAGACAGAGAAAAATTAATCAGCAAAGCTAATCTATGATGGGAAAACCACAGGATGCCGGTTTCCTCCTGGGAGCGAGAGTTGACACAGAAAGGGAAGGATGGAACTTTTTGGATAATGATATTACTTGATATCTTGATAGGGTTATATAGGTATATACAAGTACACTCACCCAGACATTTTTATATCTACCCAGATAGTCATCATCTCTAATGATCTAATGCCCCTTCTGAAGATCAAAGTTTTAGTCTATATCATTTCTCTAAGCCTGAATAAAACTTAAGGCTTTTTTTTTTGTAGAGGAGCTTTACTGGCAATAAATTCTTTTAATATTTTTTTAAAAAAATATGAAAATGTCCCTTCATCTTCACATTTAAAGAATATTTTCACTGCATATAAAATTCTTAGTTGTGAGTGTTTTTATTTCAGCACCCGTGGTGGATGCATGTTGATGTATGGCAAAACCAATACAATATTGAAAAGTTAAAAAAAAAAAAAAAAAGACAATGAAGCACAAACTCTGTTTGCCATAGTTTCTGGTGATAAATTTTGAATCTTTGCTTACCTGCATGTAGTAGGTCTTTGTCCTGAGGCTGTTTTGAAGACTTTAAGTCCAGTATCAGCAGTTTGCTTATGATATGCCTGGATGAATTTGTTTGTTTTTTGGTTTTGTTTGTTTACTTCTTGCTTGGGTTTTCCTGAGCTTTTTCAATATGAAAGTTTGTCTTTTATCAAATTTGAGAAATTTTGGGACATTGTCTTTTTTTCTATTTTCCAAAAGTCTACAAGCAATAAGCTGGAGAGGGTGTGGAGAAAAGGGAACCCTCTTGCACTGTTGGTGGGAATGCAAACTAGTACAGCCACTATGGAGAACAGTGTGGAGATTCCTTAAAAAACTGGAAATAGAACTGCCTTATGACCCAGCAATCCCACTGCTGGGCATACACACTGAGGAAACCAGAATGGAAAGAGACACGTGTACCCCAATGTTCATCGCAGCACTGTTTATAATAGCCAGGACATGGAAGCAACCTAGATGTCCATCAGCAGATGAATGGATAAGAAAGCTGTGGTACATATACACAATGGAGTATTACTCAGCCATTAAAAAGAATACATTTGAATCAGTTCTAATGAGGTGGATGAAACTGGAGCCTATTATACAGAGTGAAGTAAGCCAGAAAGAAAAACACAAATACAGTATACTAACGCATATATATGGAATTTAGAAAGATGGTAACAATAACCCTGTGTACGAGACAGCAAAAGAGACACTGATGTATAGAACAGTCTTATGGACTCTGTGGGAGAGGGAGAGGGTGGGGAGATTTGGGAGAATGGCATTGAAACATGTATAATATCATGTATGAAACGAGTCGCCAGTCCAGGTTCGATACACGATACTGGATGCTCGGGGCTGGTGCACTGGGACGACCCAGAGGGATGGAATGGGGAGGGAGGAGGGAGGAGGGTTCAGGATGGGGAACACATGTATACCTGTGGCGGATTCATTTTGATATTTGGCAAAACTAATACAATTATGTAAAGTTTAAAAATAAAATAAAATTAAAAAAAAAAGAAATAGATCTTTATTTCTGCAAATTGTTTATATCTTTTGTGGGTTGGTAGATGCATGTATGCTTCCCAGGTGGCTCAGTGGTAAAGAATCCGCCTGCCAATGCAGCAGACATGGGTTTGATCCCTGGGTCGGGAAGAGCCCCTGTAGGAGGAAATGGCTACCCACTCCAGTATTCTTGCCTGGAAAGTCCCATAGACAGAGAAGCCTAGTGGGCTACAGTCTATGGGGTTACAAAACAGTTGAACACGACTGAGCATGCATGTAGATGCATGTATGCATTATATATCTTACCAAAATATCTTATAATATATAATTATCTTACATATTTTACAATGTTTCTCTTATAGTCAACCAGTAAAATACTAGACCAATGGTTCTTTTTAAAATGTATCATCTCTTCCTGTTTGTATGTTGAGTAATTTTGGATTTTATTTCCAGCTTCATGAAAATTACTTTATGGAAACTGTCAATTCTGCTATATTCCTGCTATGAGAGTTTTATCAATTTGCTTTTTTTTAAAAAAAAATGGAACAAGGTTAAAAAATATTTATGTATTTATATAGTTAGTAATTTTGGCTGCACTGGGTCTTCATTGCAGTGCAGAGTCTTCTCTAGTTGTGACACTCAGGCTCTAGAGTGCTTGGGATCAGTAGCTGCAGCTCACATGTTTAGTTGGGGTTTATGGGATCTTAGTTCTGCCACTGGGGATTAAACCCAGGTCTCCTACATTGGGAGTATGATGTCTTATCCACTGGACCACCAGAGAAGTACCCAATTTATTTTCTTGGACTCAAAACTCTTTTTTTGATGGAGGTTCAAATCAGTTTTCAATTCTTTTAATTTAGCTACACTATTTTAATGTGGGGCAGCCAGAGACTTTGGCAGAAATTATGTACATAACATGGTGTTGATGCACTCTGCTTCTCTATTCCCTTATTTTCTAGGATCTAAGGCAGTTGTGAACTGTTTTCTTTTTCTTCCAGCCAGAAATACGTGAGTTTTTATCTCAAAGTTTCAGTTACTTGTTGCCATCTTCATCCTGCTTGCTAGTTAAAATCCATAAAAAATGCAAGCATGACCAAATCTTCTTCCAATTGTTGTCTTTTCTCCAAAAATTTCCTGCTTTTACTTTTTTTTTTAACTCTCCAGTGCCTTCACATCATTACTGTATTTTATTTTACTCACAGTTCATAGCTAATATCTGAAGAAAGATTAGGTCCAGTAAGGACTGACTTAGCTGTACTGGAAAATGGGTACTAGTTTTATTTTGAAAGAAGTATCATAATCATAACCCTTCCAGAATTTAGGGTATTTACAGCCAGTTCAGGTATAGGTGCACTGCAAATACCCAACAAATGTTGAGTGAGTAAATGAGCTAAACATCTGGCCTGATTACTTTTTCACTGAAATAGAAGGTTGTCTGATTTAATTAGATACACCGACTCTTTGACTTTTGTTATTCTGTTAACCCAATTATGGTCTTGGAGAGAGGGAAGTAGTGATTTCTATTTATTGCCATGTTGTTAAATTAACATTTCTGAGAATACCTGCCATTGTTTCTCAGCAGTGGAAATCAATCAGCCAGAAGGGAAGAATATCTTTAATTTTGGAACAATAAGATAAACTTTCATTGTCATTGTTCTTAAGAAACAAGATTTAAATTAAGAAGCAAGTCACTTGGGTAAGTAAAAGTGCTTTCAGTTCAGTTCAGTTGCTTATTCATGTCTGATTGTAACACCATGGACTGCAGCACGCCAGGCCTCCATGTCCATCACCAACTCCCAGAGCTTACTCGAACCGATGTCCATTGAGTCGGTGATGTCATCCAACCAGCTCATCCTCTGTCATCCCCTTCTCCTCCTGCCTTCAATCTTTCCCAGCATCATGGTGTTTTCAAGTAAGTCCATTCTTCGCATCAGGTGGCCAAAGTATTGGAGTTTCAGCTTCAGCATCAGTCCTTCCAATGAATATTCAGGACTGATTTCCTTTAGGATGGACTGGTTGGATCTCTTTGCAGTCCAAGGGACTCTCAAGAGTCTTCTCCAACACCACAAAAGCATCAATTCTTTGGCCCTCAGCCTTCTTTAGAGTCCAACTCTTACATCCATACATGACTACTGGAAAACCATAGCCTTGACTAGACTGATCTTTGTTGGCAAAGTAATGTCTCTGCTTTTTTAGATGCTATCTAGTATGGTCATAACTTTTCTTCCAAGGAGCAAGCGTCTCTTAATTTCACG
Source organism: Bubalus kerabau (assembly GCF_029407905.1). Lineage (NCBI taxonomy): Eukaryota > Metazoa > Chordata > Mammalia > Artiodactyla > Bovidae > Bubalus > Bubalus kerabau. Next base: position 43,652,251 of record NC_073639.1, on the reverse strand, counting down.
GCTGCAGTCACCATCTGCAGTGATTTTGGAGCCCCCCCCCAAAATAAAGTCAGCCACTGTTTGCATTTTTTCCCCATCTATTTCCCATGAAGTGGTGGGACCGGATGCCATGACCTTCATTTTCTGAATGTTGAGCTTTAAGCCAACTTTTTCACTCTCCTCTTCCACTTTCATCAAGAGGCTCTTTAGTTCTTCACTTTCTGCCATAAGGGTGGTGTCATCTGCATATCTGAGGTTACTGATATTTCTCCTGGAAATCTTGATTCCAACTTGTGCTTTATCCAGCCCAGCGTTTCTCATGATGTACTCTGCATAGAAGTTAAATAAGCAGGGTGACAATATATGGCCTTGACATACTCCTTTCCTGATTTGGAACCAATCTGTTGTTCCATGTTTGGTTCTAACTGTTGCTTCCTGACCTGCATACAGATTTCTCAAGAGGCTGGTCAGGTGATTTGGTATTCCCATCTCTTTAAGATTTTCCACAGTTTGTGGTGATCCACATAGTCAAAGGCTTTGGCATAGTCAATAAAGCAGAAGTAGATATTTTTCTGGAACTCTCTTACTTTTTTGATGATCCAGTGGATGTTGGCAATTTGATCTCTGATTCCTCTGCCTTTTCTAAATCCAGCTTCAATATCTGGAAGTTCACGGTTTACATACTATTGAAGCCTGGCTTGGAGAATTATGAGCATTAATTTGCTAGTGTGTGAGATGAGTGCAATTGTGTGGTAGTTTGAATTTCTTTGGCATTGCCTTTCTTTGGAATTGGAATAGAAATGGACTTTTTCCAGTCCTGTGGCCACAGCTGAGTTTTCTAAATTTGCTGGCATATTGAGTGCAGCATTTTCACAGCATCATTTTTTTAGGATTTGCAATAGCTCAACTGGAATTCCATCACCTCCACTAGCCTTGTTCTTAGTGATGCTTCCTAAGGCCCACTTGACTTCACATTCCAGGATGTCTGGCTCTAGGTGAGTGATCCCACCATTGTGATTATCTGGGTCATGAAGATCTCTTTTCTTCTGTGTATTCTTGCCAGCTCTTCTTAATATCTTCTGTTTCTGTTAGGTCCATACCATTTCTGTCCTTTATTGTGCCAATCTTTGCATGAAAATTTCCCTTGGTATCTCTAACTTTCTTGAAGTGATCTCTAGTCTTTCCCATTCTATTGCTTTCCTCTATTTTTTTGCATTGATCACTGAGGAAGGCTTTCTTATCTCTCCTTGCTACTCTTTGGAACTCTGCATTCAAATGGGTATATCTTTTCTTTTCTCCTTTGCCTTTCACTTCTCTTCTTTTCTCAGCCATTTGTAAGGCCTCCTCAGACAACCATTTTGCCTTTTCACATTTCTTTTTCTTGGGGATGGTCTTGATCCTTGCCTCCTGTACAGTGTCGTGAACCTCTGTCCATAGTTCTTCAGGCACTCTATCAGATCTAATCCCTTGAAACTATTTGTCACTTCCATTGTATAATGGTAAGGGATTTGATTTAGGTCATACCTGAATGGTCTAGTGGTTTCTTCAATTTAAGTCTGAATTTGGTAATAAGGAGTTCATGATCTGAGCCACAGTCTGCTCCTGGTTTTGTTTTTGTTAACTGTATAGAGCTTCTCCATCTTTGGCTGCAAAAAATATAATCAATCTGATTTCAGTGTTGACCATCTGGTGATGTCCATGTGTAGAGTCTTCTCTTGTGTTGTTGGAAGAGGGTGTTTGCTAAGACCAGTGCATTTTCTTGGCAAAACTCTATTAGCCATGGCCCTGCTTCATTATGTGCTCCAAGGCCAAACTTGTCTGTTACTCCAGGCATTTCTTGACTTCCTACTTTTGCATTCCAGTCCCCTATAACGAAAAGGACATCTTTTTTGGGTGTTAGTTCTAGCAGGTCTTGTAGGTCTTCATAGAACCATTCAACTTCAGCTTCTTCAGTGTTACTGGTTGGGGCATAGACTTGGATTACTGTGATATTGAATGGTTTGCCTTGGAAATGAACAGAGATCATTCTGTCTTTTTTGAGATTGCATCCAAGTACTGCATTTCGGAGTCTTTTGTTGACTATGATGGCTACTCCATTTCTTCAAAGGGATTCTTGCCCACAGTACTGGATATAATGGGCGGCTGTGACCCGCACACTAAGCGCCCGGGAGGAGCTACCCCACATCCGAAGTCAGGGGCAGAAGCCGGGACGACCCCATGCCTCAAGGGCAGCGGCCAAGAGGAGTTACCCCACGTCTGAGGTCAGGGGCAGCGGCTGAGAGTGCCAGGCTGCGACAGTGCAGGAACGGCCGAGAAGAGCCACCCAAGTCCGAGGTCGGGGTGGCGGCCGGGAGGAGCTACCCCATGTCTGAGGTCAAGTGTGGCGGCTGAGAGGAGCTACCCCACGGCCCCACGCCCGAGGCTGGGGCGGAGGCCGGGAAGAGCAACCCCACGCCCGAGGCCAGGGGCTGCGGCTGGGAGGACCAACCCCACATCCAAGGAGCGGTAGCTTCGCGGGCACAGGAGGGCCTAGAGGAGCTATCCCACGTTGAAGATCAGGAAGGGCGACGGTGAGGAGATACCGCTCGTCCAAGGTAATGAGCAGCGGCTGCGCTTTGCTGGAGCAGCCGTAAAGAGATACCCCACACCCAAGGTAAGAGAAACCCAAGTAAGACAGTAGGTGTCACAAGAGGGCATCAGAGGGCAGACACACTGAAACCATACTCACAGAAATCTAGTCAATCTAATCACACTAGGACCACAGCCTTGTCTAACTCAATGAAACTAAGCCATGCCCATGGGGCAACACAAGACAGGCAGGTCATGGTGGAGAGATCTGACAGAATGTGATCCACTGGAGAAGGGAATGGCAAACCACTTCAGTATTCTTGCCTTGAGAAATCCATGAACAGTATGAAAAGGAAAAATGATAGGATACTGAAAGAGGAACTCCCCAGGTCAGTAGGTGCCCAATATGCTACTGGAGATCAGTGGAGAAATAACTCCAGAAAGAATGAAGGGATGGAGCCAAAGCAAAAACAATACCCCGCTGTGGTTGTGACTGGTGATAGAAGCAAGGTCCGATGCTGCAAAGAGCAATATTGCATAGGAACCTGGAATGCCAGGTCCATGAATCAAGGCAAATTGGAAGTGGTCAAACAAGAGATGGCAAAAGTGAATGTTGATATTCTAGGAATCAGCAAACTAAAATGGACCGGAATGGGTGACTTTAACTCAGATGACCTTTATATCTATTACTGAGGGCAGGAATCCCTCAGAAGAAATGGAGTAGCCATCATAGTCAACAAAAGACTCCGAAATGCAGTACTTGGATGCAATCTCAAAAATGACAGAATGATCTCTGTTCATTTCCAAGGCAACCCATTCAATATCACAGTAATCCAAGTCTATGCCCCAACCAGTAACGCTGAAGAAGCTGAAGTTGAATGGTTCTATGAAGACCTACAAGACCTTTTAGAACTAATACCCAAAAAAGATGTCCTTTTCATTATAGGGGACTGGAATGCAAAAGTAGGAAGTCAAGAAACACCTGGAGTAGCAGGCAAATTTGGCCATGGAATACGGAATGAAGCAGGGCAAAGACTAATAGAGTTTTGCCAAGAAAATGCACTGGTCATAGCAAACACCCTCTTCCAACAACACAAGAGAAGACTCTACACATGGACATCACCAGATGGTCAACACTGAAATCAGATTAATTATATTCTTTGCAGCCAAAGATGGAGAAGCTCTATACAGTCAGCAAAAACAAGACCAGGAGCTGACTGTGGCTCAGAGCATGAACTCCTTATTACCAAATTCAGACTTAAATTGAAGAAAGTAGGGAAACCACTAGACCATTCAGGTATGACCTAAATCAAATCCCTTATGATTATACAGTGGAAGTGAGAAATAGATTTAAGGGCCTAGATCTGATAGAGTACCTGATGAACTATGGAACGAGGTTCGTAACATTGTATGGGAAACAGGGATCAAGACCATCCCCACGGAAAAGAAATGCAAAAAAGCAAAATGGCTGTCTGGGGAGGCCTTACATATAGCTGTGAAAAGAAGAGAAGCGAAAAGCAAAGGAGAAAAGGAAAGATACAAGCATCTGAATTCAGAGTTCCAAAGAATAGCAAGGAGATATAAGAAAGCCTTCCTCAGAGATCAATGCAAAGAAATAGAGGAAAATAACAGAATGGGAAAGACTAGCGATCTCTTCAAGAAAATTAGAGATACCAAGGGAACATTTCATGCAAAGATGGGCTCGATAAAGGACAGAAATGGTATGGACCTAACAGAAGCAGAAGATATTAAGAAGAGGTGGCAAGAATACACAGAAGAACTGTACAAAAAAGATCTTCACGACTCAGATAATCACAATGGTGGGATCACTCATCTACAGCCAGACATTCTGGAAAGTGAAGTCAAGTGGGCCTTAGAAAACATCACTACAAACAAAGCTAGTGGAGATGATGGAATTCCAGTGGAGCTATTTCAAATCCTGAAAGATGATGCTGTGAAAGTGCTGCACTCAATATGCCAGCAAATTTGGAAAACTCAGCAGTGGCCACTGAACTGGAAAAGGTCAGTTTTCATTCCAATCCTAAAGAAAGGCAATGCCAAAGAATGCTCAAACTACCGCACAATTGCACTCATCTCACATGCTAGTAAAGTAATGCTCAAAATTCTCCAAGCCAGGCTTCAGCAATATGTGAACCATGAACTTCCTGATGTTCAAGCTGGTTTTAGAAAAGGCAGAGGAACCAGAGATCAAATTGCCAACATCCACTGGATCGTAGAAAAAGCAAGAGGGTTCCAGAAAAACATCTATTTCTGCTTTATTGACTATGCCAAAGCCTTCGACTGTGTGGATCACAATAAACTGTGGAAAATTCTGAAAGAGATGGGAATACCAGACCACCTAATCTGCCTCTTGAGAAATCTGTATGCAGGTCAGGAAGCAACAGTTAGAACTGGACATGGAACAACAGACTGGTTCCAAATAGGAAAAGGAGTACGTCAAGGCTGTATATTGTCACCCTGCTTATTTAACTTCTATGCAGAGTACATCATGAGAAATGCTGGACTGGAAGAAGCACAAGCTGGAGTCAAGATTGCCGGGAGAAATATCAATAACCTCAGATATGCAGATGGCACCACCCTTATGGCAGAAAGTGAAGAGGACCTAAAAAGCCTCTTGATGAAAGTGAAAGTGGAGAGTGAAAAAGTTGGTTTAAAGCTCAACATTCAGAAAATGAAGATCATGGCATCCGGTCCCATCACTTCATGGGAAATAGATGGGGAAACAGTGAAAGAGAGTCAGACTTTATTTTTTGGGCTCCAAATCACTGCAGATGGTGACTGCAGCCATGAAATTAAAAGACGCTTACTCCTTGGAAGGAAAGTTATGACCAACCTAGATAGCATATTCAAAAGCAGAGACATTACTTTGCCAACAAAGGTCCGTCTAGTCAAGGCTATGGTTTTTCCAGTGGTCATGTATGGACGTGAGAGTTGGACTGTGAAGAAAGCTTAGCACCTAAGAATTGATGCTTTTGAACTGTGGTGTTGGAGAAGACTCTTGAGAGTCCCTTGGACTGCAAGGAGATCCAACCAGTCCATTCTGAAGATCAGCCCTGGGATTTCTTTGGAGGGAATGATGCTAAAGCTGAAACTCCAGTACTTTGGCCACCTCATGCAAAGAGTTGACTCATTGGAAAAGACTCTGATGCTGGGAGGGATTGGGGGCAGGAGGAGAAGGGGACGACAGAGGATGAGATGGCTGGATGGCATCACTGATTCGATGGATGTGAGTCTGAGTGAACTCAGGGAGTTGGTGATGGACAGGGAGGCCTGGCGTGCTGTGATTTATGGGGTCGCAAAGAGTTTGCAACAACTGAGCAACTGAACTGTGCTGAGTTAAATTCACCCATTCCAGCACATTTTAGTTGGCTGATTCCTAAAATGTTGATGTTCACTCTTGCCATCTCCTGTTTGACCACTTCCAATTTGCCTTGACTCATGGACCTATCATTCAAGATTCCTATGCAATGTTGCTCTTTACAGCATCAGACTTTACTTCCATCACCAGTCACATCCACAACTGGGTGTTGTTGCTTTGGCTTCGTCTCTTTATTCTTTCTGGAGTTGTTTCTCCATTGATCTCCAGTAGCATATTGGGCACCTACCGACCTGGAGAGTTCATCTTTCAGTGTTCTATCTTTTTGCCTTTTCATACTGTTCATGGGGTTCTCAAGGCGAGAATACTGAAGTAGTTTGCCACTGCCTTCTCCAGTGGACCACATTTTGCAGAACTCTCCACCATGACCCGTCTGTCTTGGGTGGCCTACATGGCATGGCTCATAGTTTCATTGAGTTAGACAAGGCTGTGGTCCATGTGATCAGATTGGTTAGTTTGTGATTGTGGCTTTCAGTCTGTCTGCCCTCTGATGGAGAAGGATAAGAGGCTTATGGAAGCTTCCTGATGGGAGAGACTGACAAAGGGGGAACCTGGGTCTTGTTCTGATGGGTGAGGCCATGCTCAGTAAATCCTTAATCCAATTTTCTGTTGATGGGTGGGACTATGTTCCCTCCTGTTATTTCAGATCAGATCAGATCAGTCGCTCAGTCATGTCCGACTCTTTGCGACCCCATGAATCGCAGCACGCCAGGCCTCCCTGTCCATCACCAACTCCCTGAGTTCACTCAGACTCACGTCCATCGAGTCAGTGATGCCATCCAGCCATCTCATCCTCTGTCGTCCCCTTCTCCTCCTTCCCCCAATCCCTCCCAGCATCAGAGCCTTTTCCAATGAGTCAACTCTTTGCATGAGGTGGCCAAAGTACTGGAGTTTCAGCTTTAGCATCATTCCCTCCAAAGAAATCCCAGGGCTGATCTCCTTCAGAATGGACTGGTTGGATCTCCTTGCAGTCCAAGGGACTCTCAAGAGTCTTCTCCAACACCACAGTTCAAAAGCATCAATTCTTTGGTGCTCAGCCTTCTTCACAGTCCAACTCTCACATCCATACATGACCACAGGAAAAACCATAGCCTTGACTAGACGGACCTTTGTTGGCAAAGTAATGTCTCTGCTTTTGAATATGCTATCTAGGTTGGTCATAACTTTCCTTCCAAGGAGTAAGCATCTTTTAATTCCATGGCTGCAGTCACCATCTGCAGTGATTTTGGAGCCCAGAAAAATAGTCTGACACTGTTTGCACTGTTTCCCCATCTATTTCCCATGAAGTGATGGGACCAGATGCCATGATCTTCGTTTTCTGAATGTTGAGTTTTAAGCCAAGTGTTTCACTCTCCACTTTCACTTTCATCAAGAGGCTTTTTAGTTCCTCTTCACTTTCTATCATAAGGGTGGTGTCATCTGCATATCTGAGGTTATTGATATTTCTCCCAGCAATCTTGATTCCAGCTTGTGTTTCTTCCAGTTCAGTGTTTCTCATGATGTACTCTGCATATAAGTTAAATAAACAGGGTGACAATATACGGCCTTGAACTCCTTTTCCTATTTGGAACCAGTCTGTTGTTCCATGTGCAGTTCTAACTGTTGCTTCCTGACCTGCATACAAATTTCTCAAGAGGCAGATCAGGTGGTCTGGTATTCCCAAATCTTTCAGAATTTTCCACAGTTTATTGTGATCCACACAGTTAAAGGCTTTGGCATAGTCAATAAAGCAGAAATAGATGTTTTTCTGGAACTCTCTTGCTTTTTCTACGATCCAGTGGATGTTGGCAATTTGATCTCTGGTTCCTCTGCCTTTTCTAAAACCAGCTTGAACATCAGGAAGTTCATGGTTCACATATTGCTGAAGCCTGGCTTGGAGAATTTTGAGCATTACTTTACTAGCGTGTGAGATGAGTGCAGTTGTGGGGCCAAACTATGGTGGAGGTAATGAAGATGATGGCGACCTCCTTCTAAAGGTCCTGTGCACATACCGCTACACTCAGTGCCCCCAACCCTGTAGCAGGCCACCGCCGACCGACGCCTCCACTGGAGGCTTCTGGACACTCACGGGCAAATCTGGGTCAGTCACTTGTGGGGTCACTGCTCCTTTCTCCTGGGTCCTGGTGTATACAAGTTTTGTTTGAGCTTTCTGAGCATTTCTGGTATGTATGAGGTTTGATTCTAAACATGATTTTGCTCTTCTTACCATCTTGCTGGGGCTTCTCCTTTGCCCTTGGACATGGGATATCTCCTCACAGCTGCCCCAGAGTTGCGCAGCTGCACCTCCAATGCCTACTGTCTTGCTGGGGCTTCTCTGCCCTTGGACTTGGGGTATTTCCTCACAGTCACTCTAGCACCATGCAACTGCTGCTTCAGTGCTGGGCAGCCACCAGAACTAAAACAATGGAACAAGTGATTTGTATAAAAAAACCCCTGCTCACTTAAGTGTCGTAAGGGACATGAAATATGAACAAATCAGCAGTCTATGAGAAACTAATTTGATTGCTTTTCCAAAAGGAATTCAATCGCTGAAGTAATAGTCAAAAGAAATGAACAGATGTTTGATCCAGTACCTCATAAAATACTTTACTTAGCCACATATGAATGAATTAAAATTGATTTTTATGGATGTCAGTTCAGGAATTGCTATGCTTTATAATTGAACCCCAAATTACTCAGAAGATTTATTTTTCAACAACACTATGTAACTTGGAGTGGAGAAAGTTTATGGAAAATTGGAGAAAGGAATTATTAGCCAAGATTTGAAAACCATATATTGTTTATGGGGATATTTAAAATCTAGGAACTTGGTGTTTTAAAAGTCTTTACTTAATCTTTGCTCAAGAAAGCATATTACTAAATAGACAGGTTTAGTCCTCTTTACTATCAGTAAAATCTAACCCTCCACCCTCCTATTTTTAATGTGGATGATAGTGACCTTCTCAACAAGAGAAGGAATTGTGGTGAATGGCTTTCAAAGCTAAGTCATCAAAAACATTTCTGCCTTGCTTACACTGGAGTCACTCACGAAAGGGGAATCCAGACACGGTGAAATTAGGACACTCGAGAGACTCTACTGAGAAGTCCTTGTGTGATGAACTGGAGCCTCCTGCCAACAGGTAGCAGACTTACTGGCATATAAGTGAGCCTCAGATCGAATTTCAAACAAGCTCTTAGAGAACTTCAGATGGCTGCAGCTTCAGGGGACAACTTGAATAAAACCCCATGAGAAACCCTGAGCCATAACAACACAGAGAAGTTACTCTTGAGATGCTGACTCATGGAGACTGTGAGACAAATGTTTATTGTTGTTTAAACGATTGGATTTTAAAGTAATTTGTTATGTAGCAATAGGAGGTCACAAAAGTCTACTTTTCCATGAATTTCCATTTATGCTTAGAAATGACCTGAAAGCTTACCTTACATTATGTTATGCTTAACTAGATTTTTTACTGTCTCTTTTTAGGTTTAGAGGCCAGTTTCTTCAAATGAGGGCACAGATTCTCTCTGTATCTCTCTGAGGGAGATTGCATGTGGGGTGGAGGGGTGGGGTGATGGGGTGTGTGTATGTAGGTATGTGTGTGAGAGAAAGAGGGAGACAGAGAGAACATATTACAGATAAACAGGAGCTAAATGGAAGAAAAATGATGTCTTTGAGTGGAATGTGGTGAAAGATGAAATGTGTACACGAAGGATAGAGTAGAGATGTTGGCAGAGCAGTCGGGACAGAAACTCGAGGATGCTCCAATGAATGGCTACATCACTGATTAATTTCATAGTGTGCACAGCTGGATGCTTTGCTTTCAGGGAGCTGACATGGGGACTAGATTTAAAATAATGATGCTCATTTTAAGGATGGAGAAGGAAATGGCAACCCACTCCAGTATTCTTGCCTGGAGAATCCCAGGGACAGAGTAGCCTGGTGGGCTGCCGTCTATGGGGTCACACAGAGTCAGACATGACTGAAGCAACTTAGCAGCAGCAGCAGCATTTTAAGGATCTGCATGTACCGGAGTGAAGATTAGGAAAGCCAGGGACCAAGGCCATTCCAAACGTCTGTGCCCTCTCTCTTGGCTTGCTTTTCTTTCTCTCTGACCCCCTGGCCAGACACACAGGTTCTCTAGTCCTCAACCTGAAGGGAGGAAGCTCTGTAGGCTTTGCTGATCACCACCCTCTGCTGGGCAGAGAGCCCATGGGCTGGGACAAATGAGTTATCCATTCTGTACTTGTCCTGCTTCTAAGACCCTGGGTAGCTTCCTTGAGTGAATGTGGTTTCCATACTAGGGGGAGGTGGCACTGTGATGAAAATGTCCAATTTCACTATAAAAGATTATCTGAAAGGAAAAGAAAATAAAACCCTGAATCATGTTTATAGGCAACCCTCAGTACAACACAAAGAACCACAAACGTGTTTGAAAAAGACAGTTACTCCTGTTACTTCTCCCTGACTCCCCTATACTATTTCATAAACTCTTTTGAACTTGTTTCAGATTTTCTCCAGCACTCTAAGCCCTGCATCATGCGCGCTGGCTGGTTTTTCAACTTTTCAGCAATGCCCTCTTCACGTTGAGAACAATGGAAGTATCTGCAGCTCTGTGGAGATGAAACACAGGTAAGCTCTTCTGACTCTGTGGGTGGGCGTGCAGAGACAAATAACTCCACACCTGACATCTGCTTCCTTTACTACTCTTCAGGGTCTCTGTCCTGTGTTTCTTGAAACCCCTTCAAAATCACTCCGAACCACAGCAGACTGTTTGGGACCAGTAAACACTCCCGCAGCATAAATAGTTGTTCCCGTCAAATTGTTCGACTGTGTCTTAGGGAAAGAATATGAATGCCTTTTCCCTCATACCTTACAAGCAAAAATTCATTAAGGCAACAGGTAAGTCACAGAAACATATTTCTCTCGTGAGCTTTTATTGTTACGCTGTGGGAAGTAAATGTTCCTGATGCTGTAATTGCTGGTATAATAAAAACCTGAGTGAGGATGGTCTTGAAATTCCAGGTGCTAAGGACTTTTTACTAGCCCTCTCCAGGCACCATGGACTCATTGAGTTTTAGAGTTCTCTTGTGTTTACACCAGTCGATACTAAGGTCCTTCTTGGAATCCCAGTGGGCGTGGAGCATGGTTTGTGCAAAGCCAGTGTGTGACAGGCTCCAGAAGACCCAGAGGAGGGCTGGCGCTGGTTGACAGAGGACCACAGTTCACATCAGCTGTGTGCCTTGCCTCAGGTGGTTGGAGTGATGTCTCAATCCCAAAGGATCTTGAAAAGCAAAAGGCAGCCCCAGGCAGACAGGGGAAACAGAATAAATCTGTTCAATGTAAAGGTGTTTACTCTGCATCTCAGCCTTAGAAGTGCTCCGATCCCACTAGGACAGAAGGGAGCTTACAGAAACATATTGTGAGCGGAGAAGACAGAGGGGAGTGATTTTCAAAAGTCTGCCGTAACCTTCTGGTTCAGTGTTTGTTTTCCCGAGGGCGAAGTGGTGAGATTTTGTATTTTTGTCTCTGTAGGAGTTCACATCTAGATAAAGCATACCTTGGTTCCTTGGGTGAATAATTGAAGAGATTGTTTATGTTTCCAGGGTGAGGGTAATTTTGCAAACCAAGGTATGTTGACTGATGACGCAGAGCTTAGTGGTATTGAGGTAAGTTTTGAGTCAGCTGGAAAAGGCTGACAGCATGACGACATGTAACTGACTGGGACAATTGCAAAAGAGAGTGATTAAGAGACCAGGCTTGGGAGCCAGACTGTCTGGGTTTCAACCCCTCCTCTACCACCTACCAGATACATGACTATTCTGCAGTCAAAACTCGTACTGTTTGCCACCCGACAGGCCAGTAAGTTGAGAGACGACTTGTTGGAAAAAGGAATAGTGACTTTATACAGAAAGCTAGTTGACAGAGTAAATGGTGGACTCATGCACCAAAAAACCATCTTGCCTGAGTTAGAATTCAGGCTTCTTTTATACTAAAAGGGGAAGGAGCAAAGTCAGACATTTCCTGGTTCCAGCCAGACTGGAGCTGCTGCTGCTGCTGCTGCTGGTGCTGCTTCAGTCGTGTCCAACTCTGTGTGACCCCATGGATGGCAGCCCACCAGGCTCCTCTGTCCCTGGGATTCTCCAGGGAAGAACACGGGAGTCGGTTGCCATGTGAAGTGAAGTGAAGTGAAAGTGAAGTTGCTCAGTTGTGTCCGACTCTTGGCAACCCCATGGACTGTAGCCCACCAGGCTCCTCCGTCCATGGGATTTTCCAGGCAAGAGTACTGGAGTGGGGTGCTATTGCCTTCTCTGAGCCAGACTGGAGAGGAGGTGTTAATTCCTTCCTGCAGTCATTCACAGGTAGGTCTGGTCAGGATGTTTCCTCTGAGCTAAACAAAGGTATTTTAGCTTAATGCTCATCACCTGGGAGGCAGGTATTTCAGTAAAGGGGGATGGTCTAAGCTCCATCCTAGCTGTGCAAGTCTGTGACCCTCTCTTAGTGTTTGGAACCAGTAGTTAAGGCATGAAGAACACGATGGAAAGAATCATCTGCAGAAATAAGTGGAGGTGATTCAAATGCCTCTCCATTCTCCTCGTATCTGAAAGCATGGAATGATCTGTAGGTGATCTCAGATTTAGGAGCTGATCTACATAAGCAGCTGCCAGACAAAAGGAACAGACAAGTGGCATTAACCATGAGATTCTTTTCCATTAAAACTGAAAACTTGATGATCCAGACAGTGTAAAGGCTGCCTAAAGTTAAGATGAGGAAATATCTACATCTTAGAAGGAAAAAATCCAAAGATTTAAAACAGCAGGAATGCTTAGCCACCATCCAGGCTGAGTCAGCTATGCAGGGGATACAGACTGTCCAGCAGATTTCCACTGAGGCTCTCAGGTGATGCTTCAGGTGATGCCCTCAAGGAGGAAACTGGGAAATGAAGCAACTGACACAGTTGCTTTTTAGGACAATAAATTCCACACTATTTAGAGAGTTCATATCTTGTGAAACTGAACAAAGTTTAAATCCTCAAGTTGGGTAGAAAAAGAGAGACAGCCAGAGACCACACCATTTCACTTCAAAAGAGAATGGTGTATTTTATAATGTATACCTTATAAAGTCAGAGTATCTTTAGGATTCTTAAAATGTTTTTCCATTTTTATTCCTCCTTTATCCTTTGGTTGAAATCGGAGGTGTGTTTTGAGTGTGACCTTAGCTCTTGCTGGTGAATTTGAGCTCCTTGCAAAGAAAAGAACATTGCTGAAAGAGCCATAAATAAAAAAGAAGTCAGTGTATATTTGCAAATATTTCCTCAAAAGTCTAAGGGTCACTGAAGTAATGGAAAATGGAACAAAGGAACAGTTGCAAGAAAGAACATCAACAAAAATGAAAACTTCGAGAGGAAATACACAGAGAAACAGAAATACTTAGTTAAATTAACATCTACTGAAGGGGTTTTTGAACTGTGGTGTTGGAGAACACTCCTGAGAGTCCCTTGGACTGCAAGGAGATCCAACCAGTCCATTCTAAAGGAGATCAGTCCTGGGTTTCTTTGGAAGGAATGATGCTAAAGCTGAAACTCCAGTACTTTGGCCACCTCATGTGAAGAGTTGACTCATTGGAAAAGACTCTGATGCTGGGAGGGATTGGGGGCAGGAGGAGAAGGGGACGACAGACGATGAGATGGCTGGATGGCATCACTGACTCGATGGACGTGAGTCTGAGTGAACTCCGGGAGTTGGTGATGGACAGGGAGGCCTGGCGTGCTGCGATTCATGGGGTCGCAAAGAGTCGGACATGACTGAGCGACTGATCTGAACTGAACTGAACTGAAGGGGCAAGATGTTATAGGAACCGCATAGAGAGATCTTTGAGAGAGAAAAAGACAAACCAATAAATAAAAAGCACTGTTGTGATAAGACTTTAAATGGGTAAGGCTGTGAGTGAATTTACTGTTTTCTAAACAGGCTGATTTTCAAAACCTAGGCACAGGCTTTACTATTAGAAAGTCATGAAGACTTTTAAAAAAGCCTGGGATGTTGTATTCAGTTTGAGGCATTTCACTGCCAGGAGGATGAAGGCAAACAGAGATGATAATTCAGAGGAAAAAAGCACACGACAGAAGTATTTCAGGGTCTATGGAGGATAGACTTTTCAAGAGAAAGTATGAATAAATAGAATAAATAATAGCTTAGTTTGCAAAGTCTAAAGAGAGGGAGGTGATATGTTGTCTGTGCCTAAAATTTAACAGATGAAAACGGCAACATGTAACAGACAGTGTCTCATTCAAGTCCCATAAACCTCGTTATCAGTGTGATTCTCCCATTCACGTTAGGATTTGGACATTTACTTATCAGTGTTTGTGTATGCGGAACATTTGTACACACACACATCCATATACCCACTTTTCTTTTCCTTTCCCCTGCATTTTATTCTTGAGTTGACCTCTAAGACTAATAAAAATGATGCTTTTTACATTTCCTCTAAAGGGATTTAAGAAACCCACATCCTTGGCTAACCTGAAGGTTGCTGGTCTCAGGTCTGGCCAAAGTGAGCTGCTATTGTTTTCCATGAGATTATACAATGCAAATTTTTAAAAGGTCTAGCTTTTTTTTTTTTTTTACTGTGAATTATTAAAGGAAGTTGCTTTAATTAAGGGAATTAAGTATATGTTATTTTTTACTCTCACAATAGAGAGTAAAACAGAATCTCAATAGAGGACACTGAGACCCACCAAAATAAATTATTGAACATATATGAACAGGTGAGAGGCTCAAAATATACAGACCTGATGCTGTTGCACATACACTACCACTCTGTTCTATTTTGTATTACTCAGTCATTCTCTTTCCTGCCCTATTTCAAGCCTTTTACATAGTAGGTGTACTAAGCGAAAAAAAAAATCAATAGACAAATGCCAATGGTTTTACAGATAGAGAGGTTTAGGGACGCTACGCCGTTGATTTCTGAAGCGCTGGGATGTTTCAGCCTTATTTACAATCCTTTCTGCTGTGTAAGTCATAGATTACCTTGCGCTATGGTTGGGTAGCTATGGATGTTCCATCAGTGGGAGCATTCGGCCGAGGCTTAAGCAAATGTTGTTTTGTGCCGCCAGCTGGGCTTCAAAACGTGTCAGTCCCCGTGTTGGTTGCCGACTCATATTTTTAAAGAAAATATAAAAATTGTCATCTCCTCTGTCAGCACGAGATTACTGAATCATTAAGACTCAACAGCACAGAGATATTTTCCTTTCCTGTGGATTTCAGGAAAGGAACTCCTTTCCACGGGGAGCAGTTTTCAAAACCCTGAGTTTAATGCGGTGAAAATGACATTTAACGCACGACAGGTATTCATAGAAGCTATCACAACTAAGTAAAGGAGAATTGAATCTCTCAGAAAGCGGCGGTTACAGTCTAATGACGGAATTAAACCCAGAACAAAATGAGCAAAGGCGGCAACATCTCTCAGTGACCAGCAGGGGTCGCTAGACAACCAGCAAACGAACAGGAAGCGCGTGCATTCGGGCAACTGAATCGGTGAACCGAAGATGCTCGGATGCGATACAGCAGGATGCCCTCCCGGGACACACAAAACCCACTCAATATCCTAACTCAAAACTGAAAAACAGAAATGCACTTCTCAGAAACGACGTTTTCCTCTATGTAAAAGGGAGAAACCTCGGGGCCAACTCTGGGGCTCTGTGTGGAGTCGGTGGGGCTGGAGTCCAAGAGGGTGGACAAGACCCGAGGGGAGAAGTTCTCTGCTGGGTTGGATGCTATTGATCCGACTTCAGAGACGCAGAACAGAGAGCCCAGCCTCCAGGCAGGCTGCCTTTGCCATGTTCTAGTGCAAAGGATTAAAAACGGCTCCTGACCCCTTGTGTTTCAAAGGTTTTTGTAAAACGCATTTTTAAAACATTTTTCAAAAGTTCAGATGGCTATTTTTTTTTTTTAAAGAACGACTTTTTTATTCTTCTTGCAGCTGCTCTGTATTCTCTTTCTCTTCAATGTCTGCCGTAAAAAAAGGTGTGTCCTAACTTATGCTTTGTGTTGGATTTCTGAATCATGGTCTGAAAGGATCTTCAAGAGGATAGATGAGTTGTGAAGGGAGCAGTAATGTTCCTGAGAATGTGCTGTATTTGGCTCTGCCCTGAGCTTTCACGGTGTGCAGCTGATAACCTCAAGTGGACGCTGTGATGTGGACATGGCTTCAAGGATGATGGGAAAAACAGCTCCACTGAGAGCTGAAGCAGAGCCCAGGTTTGCCGGATGAATGTTCTCAACCCTCATGCTATTTGATGCTAAATCTCAGGCCAGAGGAGATAACAGAACTTAAAATTCAACTGTTCCAACCACCTGTCTGATGATTGCTTTCCTTCTGTGGCACCTCTGTCAGCTGGTGGCCTGGCTGTGGTTACAATTACTGTGATGAGGACCCACGGGCACATCTCTGGCTGTAAGAGATGCCTTTTAGCTGGCTGGAAAAAACCTTAGCACCTAGAAGGTCAATAAAAGAAGATTGGTTTCTCTTCCCCGACAGACATTTGAAGGGTGTTACTCTGAATTTCCCATGTGTTAGTCAGCATTCTCCAGAGAAACAAAACCAATAGAAGACACACACATGTGTGTGGAGAAGTGGGCAGAAAGGGCGATTCATTCTCTCTGAGTTGTCCATCCTCTGCCCTTGGACATCAGCCTTCAGACTCCAGGACCTACACCATCAGCCCCTGATTCTTGGGTCTTTGGATGTGTCCTGGAACTCACAGCACCCCCCAGCTCCCCAGGATCCCAGGACTTCACTCAGACTGAACCACACCACCAGCTTTCCTGGTTCTAAGCTTGCAGATGGCAGATCATAGACCTCCTTGGCCTCCACTGTCACATGAGCCAGTTCTTATAAGCTTTGTTTTCCATTCAGACCCTCAACAGATTAGATGCTGTCTACCTGCCTCGGTGAGGATGGAATTCTTTCCTCAGTCTACTGATTCCAAAGCTGAATCCACCTCTGTACCCTGACACTGAACTGAATCTTGGAGACAGAACTTTGAGGGAAGGAGAAAAGAATAGCCTTACTGCTTTCTCAGGCAAAGGGGCCACATCAGGCCCCTCATGCCCTCAAAACTGTGTGTCTCCACCTGGAGAGGTTAGTAAGGAGTTTTATAGGAATGGTTCAAAGAGGAGAGCTTGATCAGCTCATGGACACTCTTCTGATTGGCTGGTGGTGAGGTAATCGGGAGTCAGCATCATCAAGTTCTGGTTCCAACCAGTCTAGAGTCTACATGCTTGTGGGCAGCAGACGGTTACCTTCTCCCACCTGATGGGGATTTCTGAATCTGCAAAACAGCTCAAAGACATTTTTATGTGTATCCCTGGATGGCATCACTGACTCAATGGACATGAGTTTGAGCAAACTCCTAGAGATAATGAAGGACAGGGAAGCCTGGCATGCTGTAGCCCATGGGGTTGCAGAGTCAGACACGACTGAACGACTGAACTGAGCTGAGCTAGAGGAGGAACCAGGGCCCTGCCCCAAAGAGTTATTGTTTCTTGGCTGCTCCTTCCTGGTCTCCTCATCCCCTCTCTTCTCTGATTAGCAACTGTTTGAATCTTCCCGTTGAAACTCAGGGAAGGTCATGGAGGCTGAACAGGACCTATTTCCTATAATCAAGATATGGGGGATACAGAAAGGATTTTGTGCCCAGCAGCCCCACAGGGTCCTGCTCAGTATCGATTCCAATGCCAACTTCTTCTGGAGACACAGTCACAGACATACCAGAAACAATATTTTACCAGTTATTTGGGTATCTCTCAGCCCAGAAAATCTAACCATTACACCCTGAGTCTTTTCTGTCAAATGTGTTATGATCTCTCAGAGGTCTTTTTTAAAACATGATATCAGAAGTCCCCAGGTGGCACAGTGTTGAAAGAATCTGCCTGCCAATGCAGGAGATGCAAGAGGTGTGGGTTCTATCCCTGAGTTGGGAAGATCCCCTGGAAAAGGAAATGGCAACCTATTCCAGGACTCTTGCCTGGAAAACATCATGGTCAGAGGAACATGGTGGGCTACAGTCCATGGGATCGCAAAGAATTGGACACGACTGAGTGCACACACACATCATTTTCAATTCTTCCTCCATCTGAATGACCCTAATGCTCCACGTTCTTCCTACATGCGGTCCCCAGAGTGGATCTGAGGTCAGCGTATGGCAGTTCTATCATCTCTGTTTTTAGATACATGTTTCTATTGATGCTTCTTTTCTAAGAAACCCTCAAATTGCTATTTTTTTCCTCCTGCTGCTTGTGTATTTTCACTTTACTTCCAAGAAATGTTTTGTTGTTGTTGTTGTTGTTGAGCCCTTATAATCAGATAAAAAAGCCCACACAACAAAATGATGAAAGATAACTTAGCGATGGCATATAACAAAAGGCAAAAATGTCTTCATAATATTAGGCTCAGTGCTGTTCAATGGCAGGATTCAACCTCAGAAACATTCCTTGACTTTTATAGCATCTGCGCTAACTGTGCTTTACAAATTATGGTGAACATGCTAGGCTTGTTTGAAGTAGTAAAGTTTAGGAAATTAACACTAAATTCTTGGCCAGTTATCTCTATGCTTTTATAAAAATTCATATTTAAATAACCTTAGTTGTATAGCTTATAAACATAACATGCTAAAGCCATTGCCTTCTTAGGAACAATTCACAAGTATAATTTAGAAAAACTACTCAGCTGTCCCAAGAGAGTATTTTGAACAAGTTGGAAAACAGAATTAAACAGCATGTCATACAAAGTGGTGACTGAGTAAATGTTTCTTTTTTCTTTCTAAGGGACTCTTAGAGTGTTATATGCAAACAATCTGAACTAAGCTTGCCTAAGATGTCAATTCAAAGTTATTAGAGCCATTTTATGGGCATTAAAAAACTCCTGATGTTGTCTTTTCATTCTCAAATTTCATAAGTGGACAAAATCTATTTGCACTTGGTTGTGCCCAGATGACATTAATTTTTAATGCGGTTAAACTCCATTTGAATGTATACCAAGATAGAAGCCATGATTAGCTTATTTTGAAAATGACCACTTCATTCTTTCCCATTATCAGATAATCTCTGGTGGAGAGAGCGCTTTCTTGACATCTTGCATGACCTCTTGAATGGTCATAAAATCAAAGTTCTGAGCCTGACCTTTAGACCTCATATTGACCCAAGGTGAATTAGACCTTCTTCAGGACTTGAAAGATACTGAGCCAGTGCTTGGAGGAGTCATTATAGGGCTTAAGTCACAGAGCAGAAGAAGATAAAGAATATGATTTAAGAATATTTTCCTACTGTTAAGGAAAAGGACCTTCTTGACATGAGAAGGTCAAAAGAGAAAGATATAAGGGATGGAACCTGATGGAACCTGAATATCTCAAAAAGAATCCAGTGCTGTAGCTCTTACGATCTCAAACAACAATGAGATGCTCAAAACCTAAGATAAGTAGAGGGGCTTCAGAGATCTGTGTCCACCTGAAATCCAGAGAAGAGGCACCCTTGCCAAGTGCCTCATACCATGAGCAGCTTTAGAAGGAAAGAAGATGTGTGTTCTGAAGTGGTGATGATCTCATTAAATTGCACAGTTCTTGAGGTGGTGCAGAGAATCCATCCATGCTGTTAGAACTCAGGGAGGAAGGGCAGGTGTGTGGGGTAGAGAGGGGACAGGTCTGATGGGATGTTATCAGACACGGCATAATCAGAGACCAAGAAATAACAGGGGGTGGCTCAGAAAGCTTACAAATGCAGATACCAACAAGGGCTGGTATGTAACCTGGGTGAGCCAGTTGGCTTGACCCTCTGTTCCTCCTTCTGCAGCCCTGAGTCCACTCTGGGGAGGAGCCTGGGTGAGTCTCCTGGAGGATAAGGGAGTGTATGGAGCAGAGGCTGCCCTCCAGCTGAGGCCCCTTAGACCAACAGTGTGTGTCCACATGAGGTGTGAGAGTGAGGCCATCCAGTACCATCCCGCCTCAGCTGACCACAGAGAGTAGCTCCACTGGCCCAGATTAGAGGAACTGCTCAGCTCATCCAGAGGAGAGAAGTAACAAATGACAACAAGTATATTTAAGTACTGAGAAGATCACTTCACTGTTTCAAAGAACAGAGCCAGATTCACCTGTGTTCGGTAGCCTCTGAAGGCAAGGGCTTAAGATACATTGACAAAGTGAAAGTGAAAGTCGCTCAGTGGTGTCCGACTGTTTGTGACTCCATGGACTATACAGTCCATGGAATTCTCCAGGCCAGAATACTGGAGTGGGTAGCCTTTCCCTTCTCCAGGGGTTCTTCCCAACCCAGGGATCGAACCTAGGTCTCCTGCATTGCAGGTGGATTCTTTACCAGCTGAGCCACAAGGGAAGCCCAAGAATACAGGAATGGGTAGCTTATTCCTTCTCCAGCAGATCTTTCTGACCCAGGAATCAACCCAGGGTCTCCTGCATTGTAGGCGGATTCTTTACCAACTGAGCTATCAGGGAAGCCCATACACTGACAATGTCCACTTTATCTTTTTGGTCTGAACTAGGCCAACTTAATTAAAATTCTCCATGTAAATTATTGCCTTTTACTCAATGAGAGGCATGTTAGTATGGTTTATGTATAGCATCAAATAAAGAATATTTAGCATTTCTAAATGAAAATTGCTCGGTCGTGTCCAACTCTCTGTGACCCCATGGACTATACAGTCCATGGAATTCTCCAGGCCAGAATACTAGAGTGGGTAGCCTTTCCCTTCTCTAGGGGATCTTCCCAACCCAGGGATTGAACCCAGGTCTCCTGCCTTGCAGGTGGATTTTTAACCAGCTGAGCCACAAGGGAAGCCCCACATTTTATAGATGATCTTTAAGATCAGATGCTTTTAAAATTCACTGTGATAAGATATGTTAGCAAACTTTGCTAAAACAAAACAACAACACATAACGTGAAGAATGACAAATGCTTGATAATTTTAAGAAGACCTTTTGTTATTGTCCTCAAGTTTCATAATCAGAAAAGATTTGTTTGCACAGTTTTTAATATAACATTACCCTGATGATATTGATTTCATTTATTTATATATTTTTATTGAAATATAGTTGAATCATACAATGTTGTGTTAGCCTCAGGTGTACAACAAAGTGATTCACTTATACATATATATGTGTATATATTTGTACAATGATATCAATTTTAACACAGATAAACTCTATTTAAATTTGGGTCATGATAAAAGCAACAATTTATTCTTAGAAATGACCACTTTCAGGTTTCACCACATCAGAGAGCTTCAAGTCTTACAAAGATGAGGTTAATCATATACATTGATATAGTATTTATTTGCTGAGATTTGAAAGACACTCAAAGCAACCTGATGGTACACACTAATGCTTACCATAAATTTAGCAATTACGTCCTGAAGATGAAGGCATCTTAGATTTCCCTCACAGTTAAAGAGCCATAGAAAAGCCTCGGGATTATTGAGTCCAGAGAGTACCAACCAGTCCTTCACAGGCTAAATCTGCCTGGCAGATGTGTTTTGTTTGGCCTACGCAGTGCTGGCTCACAAATATAAAAAAAAAATTTGAATTAGTTGCATTGCCAAATTTTTGGAAATTGGATAATTATGTACAAAATCTGCATTTCCAAATTCTCTTGAAAAAATGTGGATGATCTGGCAACACTGAGCCTGCAGGACAACAGTTTATTGAAGCTGGATATAGGTGGGGGCTGGCTAGGTCACCAAGGAAACCGTCCTGCCTCTGCTACCCGACACCCGGTGTGCGTCACTCACCCACAGCCTCAGCCTTCCCAGGTATGTGAGCATATGACCTCAGATCTACTCCAATGAGCTTACTTTTCAGATAAGCAAACATAGGTTCAGATACAAGTGGCTTCAACACCAGCCAGGGAGGGACTGATGTTGGAAAGGTAAAGCTCTGTAAGCTGTGGAAGTGGCATTAGTTCTCCTTCCCACCTGGCATCTGGCTGAAGGGAGTGTTGACTTTGAACGGGTGTGAGCAGGAGGGAAGAGTCTGGAATTGTCCAAGAAGGACAGGCTGGAAAGCAGCTTGGGGGCCCCAGTGTGAGTGTCAGACCCTTGGGTTAGGTGGTGAGGGGCCCCAGAAGGCAAAGCAGGAGCTAAAAGACTTGGAGAGCAAAGAAAACAAATCTCTTATTCCATTGGTTGCTCCCCACCTGTCATGTTGGGCTTATGATAACATCTTCATTGGATAAACATTGTGCTACTCATGACATTCATAGACTTTGGAATTCAGGAAAGTCTCTAAAAAACGCAAAAGAGACTGTGAAATTCAAGCTAATCCCACTGATGGACAAGTCTTTTTTGTTTTTAACTTTTATTGATGCATAGTTGATTTACAATGTTGTGTTAATTTCTGCTGTACAGCAAAGAGACTCAGTTATACATATATATACATATATATATTATATTCTTTTCTATTATGGTTTATCACAGGATATTGAATGTAGTCCCCTGTGCTATACAGTAGAACTTTGTTGCTTATTCATCCTATATATAACAGTTTGTATCTTCTAATACCAAACTCCCACTCCTTTCTCTCCTTCCCCCCTCTTCCTTGGCTGAGGGAAGACATGGGCAGGAAGGTGACCTCGCTGGACCAGGCTGGTTCACTGAACTTGGACTTCTGGCCTCCAGAGCTTCGGGAAATGCTTCTTATCTAAGTCATCCATTCTATGGCACTCTGTGATAGCTGGACAGACAGACACTAGGCCTGTGTGCTCCACTTCTCTCCATCCCTCAGGTTTTATCTGATAGGTTGTTTCCTTGAGATGTTTATGTGACTTCCTGAGCCTGGGTTGGTTACTCTTCCTAACAGCCTCCCTAACACCTTGCATTCACTTTCACATGGTTGCTTCACTATATATCTGTATCTATAGCCATATCTATCTATATATATCTTACTGTTCTTTATCATCTACTTGACCTTAGGCTCTGTCAGGGCAGAGATTGTGTCTGGCAGGTCACAGTTTATCCTTAGCTTTTAGCAGGTGGTAACAAATATGAAAAAATTTCTAAGTCTTGGCTGGATAAATGAAGCAATTAGGTAAGAAGCAGCAGAGATATTTAAGACATCAGTCAAGCAAAGGAAAATAACAAAAGAAACCCTTTTACTTCTGATATTCTTTATCTTAGATATTCTTACACCTTTAAAGATAACTTTTACTTGGCCATGGTCAGATAAAGTAATTAGCTGGTAGATTTGTTATGACCAGTCTAATTCCTTTGAATTTCCTGCCTTTATATTCTACAACTTTTAAAAATTACACACTTTAAAAACCCAGCAAGAGGAGGACTTCACAGACTGTGTCTTCCAACAACTATATTTTTATATACATTAGGCACTTACCCTTTGCAAGCTTGGGGATTCTTAGGGCCTGCAAGGGATTATATTAATCTAAACTCTAATCATTTCCTTTGGCATAAAAAGTCCGGCAGTTAGGAAGAGGCCAAAGGCCCTAGTAGCCATCTTAGCACAATTTGGATGGATGCAGATGAAATTACAGAGTCACATTTTATTTGCTGGATGCGGTCCCAGTTATGAGCTTGGTCACATCCCAGAGTTCAGAGGGCTCAGAGAGAGGGCTGGGGGAGTTACATAGCTCCCAGTAATTATTCCATGATAAAATGGGCTTTCCTCTGCTCTGACCAACACGGACATGAGCTCTGGAACTCTGACTGTCTGATCCTGTGTGGTTTAAAAAAAGCATTCTCCAATCTTCCCAAAACATTCATTATCTTTCCTTTGTGAAGTTTCATGCTTAGGCAGCTGGTGGGAAGAAGGGGTTGGGGCAGGATTGGGGGAATGACTGTTTCAGATGCTGCAATTATTTCAGGACTGGAAACAGAATTGAAATGACCCAGATGGCTGGCCTAATGAAGCTGAACCAAAATCTATGCCAAGAGGAGCCAGAGCTGTGTTTCATCTCTCTCTCTGTATGTGTGTGTGTGTATGTGTGTGTGTGTATGTGTGTGTGTGTATGAGAGAGAGAGAGAGGAACCAGTGTGCACGCATGGTTGATTTTTGGCTGAAAAGGGCTTGGGGGTTGTTGGAACAAAAGTGCAGCAGGCTGAGATGAATGCGCTTAAGCAGAGAAAAGAAATCACAACCAAACACAGAGCCTTTTCCTGCCCTGGTCTGGCCTCCGGCAGGCCTACTCCTTCTCAGTTGCACCCACATGGAAAATCCACTTTCCTTTGGCTTCTAAAATAAACCATGTTTCCTGGGAGTGTGTGGTGCCATTTGCAGAAGGTGCTTGAAGTGATTAAGCTGAGTGGGGAGTTGGGGGGAATCATGCTGCCAACTGGTGTGGGGGCATTGGCCCAAAACCCCATGGCTAGCGGAACACACACGCTGTGCTACCTGCTGGAGCGATGGCCATGGTCACCTTGTCAGTGGACTCTGACTTGCTGGCACCAAACTCCCCCCCATCCCCCTCCCAAACAACACTGAGGGCAAGAGTGAGGATAGGGCTCAGGACCAACTCCATATCTCCTTGGGTTTTGGGACCATAAGAGGATCTTTTATTTTAACTCCAGTAGTTAATATAAGTGAATCCTTAGAACACTGTCTGGTTTATAATATACACTAATTACATTTTGGCTATTATTATTATTATTATTGTAAGTAGCTCTTTGCAGGAACCTGCCCGTAGCAGGAAGTTCCTTTTCTTGTCACTTTAGCAAAGCTACATTGCAACTAACTTTTACTTTATTTACAATTTATTTATTTGACCGTGTCAGATCTTAGTTGTGGCAGGTGGGCTGTCGCTTGCATCATGTGGAATCTTTCCTTGTGGCTCCACATGAGCTCCAGAGCACACAGGTTCAGTGATCGCATTGCATGGGCTTAGTTGCTTTGCAGGATGTGGGATCCTATTCCCTGACCAGGTATCGAACCCATGCTCCCTGATTGCAACAGTGGATTCTTAACCAATCAACCACGAGGAAGTCCCTGTAACTAACTTTAAGCCAGGCACCGTGCTGTACTCATGTCCGGCCCTAGAACAGCTTTCACATCTTTTGATCACACAATTCCTTGCCTAACCTGCTGGTTCTCTCTGTTGATCAAAGAGGTAGAAATGAAGAATAAGTAATTAACAGCTGACCAGATCTCTTCCCTAGCTTCCCCTTCAGTCATCTCTTGAACAAACTGTGTGAACAAGACAATATCTGAAGAAAGATCATGAGTTGAAAATCCTACACACAGTAGGGGATAGTGACGAATCTGACCTCTCCCATCTCAGTGATTAGCTGAGATTACTTCCTTTTTTCCCTTTAAAAACTTTCATGGCCCAGCCGTTGAAGATGGTTTTGGGGGTACATTGAGTCCACCTTCTCCCCAGATTGCCGACTTTTCTGATTAAAAGCAACTTTCCTTTCTACCAACACTTGCCTCTCATGTATTGATTTTCCGCCAATGAGCAGCTGGACCTGAGTCTGGCACCATTATTATTATTTGTTGTCTATTTAACATCTTAGCCTTGGGCCTACTGTGCTTTTCAATGGAAGGCAACTTCTTTAAGAAATATAAAGCGCCATGAACTGCCAGTTGGACAAGAGAGGAAATTGCCTTCAGAAGTGGCAGCTCTGGATCTGAGATAACCAAGGATAAGCCTTCGTTTCCTTAGCCGTAAAATAAAATTATGAAGGCACAGAGGATCCCATCCACCCCTCATTGGCAGAAAAATAACATTATTGCCCACCTATCTACTATGTGTTATGATCATGTGGTATACTTTACATATATTACTTCATTTAATCCTCACCATTTACTTGAATTTGGCTTTATTAAGAGAATGAAATTCATAGAACCCAAGAGACATTAAAAGAGCAA
Source organism: Bubalus kerabau (assembly GCF_029407905.1). NCBI lineage: Eukaryota > Metazoa > Chordata > Mammalia > Artiodactyla > Bovidae > Bubalus > Bubalus kerabau. The sequence goes on along the minus strand of NC_073639.1, from coordinate 43,626,445 downwards.
TTATTTTCACTTATTGAGTGCCTAATATGTGTCAGATTTTCTACCTACCATATTTTATTATTTCCTCATGGTCACCCTGCAAGTTATTATTATTGTCCAGATCTGTGAATGAAGTCTGTGGCTCAGAGTGGGTCAGCGATTCATCCTGGTCACACAGCCAATAAGTACCGATGCAGGGATTTGAACTCATACCTCTTCAGTTCTTGAGCACACATTCTTATGATTAAAATTGGGCTGCCTTTTGAGGTTGTCTTCTTTTTAAATCATATTGGTTCTAAATCTACTTGAATGGATCCAAGATGCACTTGCTTGGTAATAAATACTATTGATACTATGTAAGAGTTAAGGAAAGGAAAGTGTCCTAGGGAGAAGCATGGTTCAAACAGCGCATTATGCCATGTGTGCAAGGAGAAGGAGTAAGTGGGAAGAAACCAAACAGTTAAGGGTTTCCAAAGATCTGGTGATAGAAACAATTTCTAAACTGGAGATATGCTGGGGTATTGGCCACAGTGAGAACGTGCCCTTGTGTGTTGAGGGGAGGTGTGCAGGTCTGGGGCTTTGTCTCTGATGTGTGCATAGTGGGGATGAGGGTGAAGGCAGGTGGTTAGGAGGAGCATGACTACCCAGACACCTGCTCTGGCTCGGAGGACACCACCACGTGGATTCCCTCTCCAGCTTCCAACGTGGGAAGGATCTCTTTAGGAGATACATTGAGGGGAGATGGGAAGAGTTTCAGTTCTGTTGGAGTCTGGACCCCTGGCATCTGCTGATGAATTGCTCATGGTGACAGTGTGTGTCTCTAGGCTACACAGCCTGCCAGAGCCCCAGTTCAACAATCCCAAGGGTGTTGGTTCATCTCACAGGACACTGAGGATAGCAATGAGCTTATCAGAGGTGCTTGCTGACTCCCAGGGATCTTGCAAGGAAGGGGCAATAAACATGAATATCAGTGTTACAAAAATGCCAAGTATGGCCATCAGTCCTCTGATGGATGGTGGTGTGCCCATCCAGTCTGCTCAGTCGCTCTGGAGTGCCATGAACACAGATGCTCAGGAGAGTACATTCTTGCAGACACACAGCTAAATCCACAAGGCAGTCATGTTGGGGGTCTGGCTTTAAGCAAGGAGATGAGTGGAAGAAGATGAGGCTGTAGAAACATCACTAGGGTCGTGTCCAGGCTCCAGAGTCTGTCACGCACCTTCCCCCGTGCTTCAGAGCTTTTCTGTTTATGAAGTCACCTCCTTAGAGTGCAGATCTTTACTTGCTTTCATCATTCTAAACAAAGCTTATATTCTCAAGTTGAGTTGCACATGTCTATAAGAAAAATTGCACTGGATGTGCAGAATAAAGGTGGGGACATGTCTGCCCGATTTTCCTGTGTGCTCAGTTCAGACTGAACTCGGTTCAGACTGCTTGATCTTCCTGTGTGCTCAGTTCAGACAGAACTGCTCAGCTGTTGGCAGTGATATTGGAAGCTGCTGGCTACCCTGGGATTCTATGTGGTTTTGAAGCTGCTGGAAACCACAGGAATGCACAGCAGAGGGAGACAGCCATGCTTGCTGCAAGGGAATCTGGGCTCCGAGATGCTGGCTCCTCATCACGTCACCCTCACAGGGGTCTGTGCTGATGGTGAAAAATGCCTCCTTCCAGTGGGATTCTGGTACATCCATCAATCTTCAACACACACGTGGTGAGCCTGTTTCAACCAAAATGGTTATTGCTTCAATTTGTAACATGTATAGTTAACCTTTAACTTAACTATACATGGACAGAGGAGGCTGGCAGGCTACATAGTCCCTGGGGTGGCAAAGAGTCAGGCATGACTGAGCGACTAACGTGCACACACACTTAGTTAACTTTTAAGATATAGTTTACTGTTTTCTCTTAAGTGTATGATGTATAATTAACTGTTTTAAAATTAGGATAAGAGAGACTTCCCTGGTGGTCCAGTGGCTAAAACTCTGCACTCCTAATGCAAAGGGCCAGGGTTCCATCCCTGGTCAGGGAACTAGATCTCACATGCTGCAACCAAGACTCAGAGCAGTCAATTAAATAAATAAATAAACTTTGGCAAAACTAATACAATTATGTAAAGTTTAAAAATAAAATTAAATTAAAAAAATATCATAAAATTAGGATGGAGACAGATATTCTTGTCTTCAAATGGGACTCTTTGGTCTGATGTCCAAAGCTTGAGTGTTGCTGCTTCTGGAAACTGTCTTTCCTGGGTCCTGAGGCATCACACTGTCCTGGTTATTAGTCATCAGTTTCTTTTCACTGGCTCCTACTGGATCTCTAAATGTTGGGCTGATTTAGTCAGTGCTTGGTCTTTGACCCTCTTCTCTTTTTGGACCCTCTTTAATTAAATATTGGGAAGGCATTAGATGTTAATAACTCTTAAGTTTATATCATGACCCTTAACTTCCGCCTTGATTGTTGTTTTCATACATCCAACTCTCTGTCTGAGTCTCCACTAGGATATTGAATTAGAACTTTCTTTTTTAAAATATTTTGATATTTGGCAAAACTAATACAGTTATGTAAAGTTTAAAAATAAAATAAAATTTAAAAAAAATTAAAAAAAATATTTTTTAACTGAAGTACAATTGATGTACATTGTTGCATTAATTTCTGCTGCATAGCAAACTGATTCAGTCATACATATATATTCTTTTCATACATAAATATTCTTTTCCATTCTGGCTTATCATAGGATATTGAATTTCCTATCAGTAAGACCTTCTTGTTTATCCATCCTATATATAATCGTTTGCATCTGTTAACCCTAACTGCCCACTCCATCCCTCCCCCACCCCCCTCCCCCTTGGGGAGTCTATTCTCTATGTCCCTGTAAATTGGAACTTTCAAATGAGCATGTCCAGAACTGAACTTTTGATTTCTCTTTCCCCAAAGCTGCTTCTCTCCTGTCTTTCTTAGAAGTAACACCATCCATTGGGTTGCTCAGGCCAGACACTGGAGGAGTACCTTGCTCTCTTTTCCTTCTGTTCCTGTACAACCCACCTCCAAATTTGAATTCCAACACTTCCCACCATCTAAACTGCCAGTATGGTTCAAATTATGCCCACCTCTCCTTTGGGTCATCTTCAGATAGGCTCCTAAATCATACACCCCTCTACCAGTCTTATCTCTTAGATTATCCTCCATATAGCACAGGTTGACCTTATCATTCGTATCTATTATTTTGTCTATAGAAGAGACTTCAAGTCACACAGACGTAAGTATGGAGTAAGGACTTGAATGCAGTTCTCCATAGTCCTAAAAAAGCAAACCTTTGAATAGGTTTAATCTAATCACCTAATAGATTAAATTATAAAGTTTACTTTTAAGGTTTTACTAATAATGGCTAATAATCCTATGGCACTTAGTATGTACTCGGCAGAGTTCCAAGAGCTTTACATAATTTAGACTCATTAATATTATAATAGTCAAACAGACCATGTACTATTTTACTGGTATTTAGTATGAGGAAACCGAGGCTCAGAGCTGTTAAGTGACTTGTCCAAGTTTACACAGCCAGTAGGCAGCAGAGGCAAAATTCAGACCCCAGCCACCTGGCTCCAGAGTTGCGCCTTACTGGCTGGGCTATACCAACCCTCAGTTGAAGCCATGAGTTTGATTCAGCATGAGTCATTAGTCTCTTTGGGGGCATATATTTTTCTTTGTGGACATTGGTTATTTTATTGGTGAGATGAATTGACTGTAATAACAAAATCTATCCTCTATTTTAACAATTTTGTTTTCCAGATACAGCTAAGAGAAGAACTGTAGGAACTTTCTGATTTTTTTCTATGTTCATGTGCTCTTGGGTCCATATTTTTGAGCTTTAGGTGATATTTACCCCAGGGGCAGGCTCCAAATGAACTCCCAAATTGCTTCAAATATTTTTCTATTTGGTAACATTTTCCCCAAAGGCTCTGTCCTGAAAGCTGGTCCATGAAACAGCAAATTCTATTACATCCCAGTTTGAAAAATAGTTGGTCTCTCTCTCTTGCACCTGTGCTGTGTTCTTAGTAGATTTATTCAGCCAGGAAAAAGTTCAAAAAGGATTGGTGATTTGAACTGAGCCTTGATAAACTGAAAGGATTTTGAATATAGAAGGAAGTTTCACCCATGCCCGTTCCAGCCTGTGGGATGTATAGAAACTGTGCACCTGTTTGCTATTTAATTTAACTATTTTCATCCTAATCTCTTTATGTCCCAAAGGCAACACACTGCTAGTTCACCTGGCTCATCGTCTGTAATGTCACAGCCCAGAAACAGAATTTCTCTTCCTTTCAATCCCTGCCTGCCTTGCCAGCCACTCCATCCTTATGAAAAATTCTTTGTTAATAAGGGACTTTTATCATTATTGATTGGGCTTCCCAGGTGGTGCTAGTGTTAAAGAACCTGCCTGCCAATGCAGGAGACACAAGAGACACAGGTTCTATCCCTGGGTTAGGAAGATCCCCTGGAGCAGGGTGTGGCAACCCACTCAGGTACTCTTGCCTGGAGAATCCCATAGACAGAGGAGCCTAGGGGGCTGCTGTCCAGAGGGTTGCACATGTCCAACAAAGAGTTGGACATGACTGAAGCGTCATAGTAGCAGATCATTATTGACTAAGTTTTTCCATCTCTGTTGGGTGTGGGTGAGGCCTTTGCTCATTTTACTCTGTCTCTAGACTGTATTTTAATTTGCCACTAAGATTGGTTGGCCCAGTGCTGATATAAAGATCAAGGACCATCTCAGTGGTTTGTTTGGAGATATTTCATGGTCTTGGAGGGAAAGCTTGGAGTTTCATAAACAAAACTTCTCCCTGTGCCTGCTGCTGTGAAACTAGACTCATAAAATCAAGCAGGGAATACATTCCGGTAATAAAATCTTTAATCTACTTCCATCTTTAACTCAGGGGTGATTTTTTTTTTTTAAACCTCAATCCTGAACACTTTTCTCTCTCTGGGGCTGTCTGTGGTTCTAAGTAGTAATGAAAATCGCTCAGTCATGTCTGACTCTTTGCAACCCCACAGACTGTAGCCCATCAGGCTCCTCTGTCCATGGAATTCACCAGACAGCAATACTGGAATGGGTAGCCATTCCCTTCTCCAGGGGATCTCTCCAACCCAGGGATCAAACCCAAGTCTTCTGCATTGCAGGCAGATTCTTTACTATCTGAGCCACCAGGGAAGTCCCTAGGTACTTCTAATGACCTCTGCAAACATCACCTCAGATTACGATGAGTCCAGAATTTTGTCATAGGCTTGGAAGATGATGCTATTTGGGGCTAACATTTTATTTTGAAATAATTTCACATGTAGAGAAAAGTTGTAAGAATAGAAGAACAAACTTCTGTGTACCTGTCGCCTAGATTCCCCAGTTGCTGACTTTTACCACACTTCCTTTCCACAATCCTGTTTGAAATGATCATCTTTGAATTCTAGCTAGTTCACTACCTGTAGAGCATAGAAGTCTAAACGTGAATGGTCTATGGATGCTAATAAAAGGAGGATTAGGGGGTTGAGAGTAGTAGTATTGGGGGAGATGATGAAAGGTGGATCATTATGAGAAGAAACAGCAGCTGAGCAGGAGCTCTGTTCCTGGTGTACACAGTCCTCCAACAGGCATTCCAGAAACAGGGCGCCAGGGACACTGCTTCTTCTTACTTACTCAGGATGCCTTACTTTCTAAATAAGCTTGAGTGTCCATTTTCCCGTATAAATTGGTGACATCTGTGGCGCTAGTGGTAAAAGAACCTGCCTGCCAATGTAGGAGACATATAAGAGATGCTGGGTTAATCCTCGAGTCAGGAAGATCCCCTGGAGAAGGAAATGGAAACCCACTCCAGTATTCTTGCCTGGAGAATCCTGTGGACGGGGAGCCTGGAGGGCTACAGTCCGTGGGGTCACAAAGAGTCAGACATGACTGGAAAGACTTAGCATGCATTTCTATTTAGATAGTTAAGAGTGATGCAGAAAACAAAGTCAAGTGCAAAAGCCACAGAGACACCGGATTTTGCTTGCTGCTGTCCATTGACGACCCCTCTGAGGAGCATTCTGGGGTCTCCCCATGGACCCACAGGTCACACAGCAGAGACTGTCAGGGAAGCGGTGGCTTGCCAGACCTCTTAGTGGTGTGCGAGCATCCCAATGGGTGCAGCCTCTGGCTTTGCCGCTCGGCCTGGGAGGGGAATGAGTAATGTGATTTGAATTGGCAAAAACCATGATTTTCACTTTAAAAGGGATCTTTTATTCTTGAACCAAAGCCAATTGAAATGCCCCGAGCCTGGGCCTTTTTATTCAGACAAGAACAATGAGATCAATTTCCAAGAGAAAATGAGGAAAGGGGAGAGAGAGATGGCAGCTGAGGTAATAGGCTGTAAAGGACAAAGTCTGAAATTAAATATTATGGCTTAAATAGTCCTGCAATTCAAACCACCCTGTCTCTCTCCCACCTCCACACCCCCACAATCTTGCATTAAAGAAATAAAACAAAAAACTCGTCACAGCAAAAGGGAAGACAATCTTTTTTTCTAATAGCAGGAAATTCTCTCTGCGACATGAATTTGAGCTATGGCGATTTGATTTCTATGGAGATAAAGAAGCAGAGAAAGTTACCGCTGTTTGGAACAGAATGGAAATCTGGGGTTGAGGAGGAAAGGAGGGGGGAGGAAAGCTCACGCTTGCTGGCTTATTAGGATGGGCCATATTTTATCCTGTTTTCACTGAGCAGCAGAAGGGACGTAGGGAGATTTTTATTTAATTTGGGGGCAATTAGGAAATGGAAACTCAGTCTGAGTGACTTAAGACTGCTCATTACCTTCTGGCGGACAGAAGGAGAGTACATATTTTAAATGTTAATATCTGATTATTTGTAAGTTTCACTCTGAAATTCAAGGGCATAGAAGGACCAGTGACTTGATTAACAGAGGAAGCAGCCTTCTGCACACAGCTGGTTTCATCTCTGTAATAGGTCAGAGTCTGAACAGCAGCCTTTCTTAGTGTCTTCTTGGAAATGACAGATGCTGGGGAGCCAAGGAAATTTAGAAAAAGATAGCAACTTTTGCAAACCCCCACCCTCCCCAAATCATTTAAGTAATGTTATGATATGGGTAGTTGTTCCTAGAAGATCTTGCTTGGCTATCCTAGAATCACGATTTCAATTCTGCACTTCACCTGGGATGAATTACTGACATCCCTAGAAGTAACTGGAAGCCTCTCACATCAGTAATTTTGATATCATGTGTAACAAGATGTTTTGAATTGCTCCATAAAAGGAATGCATCTGGATTGGATATGAGAGAATTCATGGTCATTTCGTTTTCCAGCAATTGGCTGACTCCCTCCTTGACCAGAGGACACAGGCTGACCTGAATTTTCTAAAAAAAAAAAAAGTGCTGATTTTTCTATCCTGAGAATTTGTGTGTGTGTGTTTTGTGTGTGTTATCTGAAGGCTCTGTTCATCAAAGGGTTTTTAGGAAAAAGTAATAAAAATATACACTACCTGGTTTAAGCAGCAAACTTTGGGGTATCCACTGGATACAAAAAAGAGCAGACCACCTTGGAGAAAGAAAAGGCAACCCACTCCAGTATTCTTGCCTGGAAAATCCCATGAATAGAGGAGCCTGGCGGGCTACAGTCCATAAGGATGCAAAGAGTCAGACACGACTTAGCAACTGAGCACGCACAAGCGGAGGTGACAGTGCTTCTCGCGCATGCGTGCTAAGCTGCTGCAGTCGTGTCCGACTCTGCGAGCCTTTGGATGGTAGCCTGCCAGGCTCCTCTGTCCACGGGATGCTCCACGCAAGAATACTGGAGTGGGTTGCCAAGCCTTCCTTCAGGGGATCTTCCTGAGACAGGGATCAAACCAGCATCTCTTATGTCTCCTGATTTGATAGGCGGGTTCTTAACCAGTAGCACCACCTGGGAAGCACCAACAATGGTTCTTAACTGAGATTAATTTTGTCCCCCAGGGACAACTTTGAAGCCAATATGAGGACAAAAACAAAGTGAAATGGCTTGAGAGTTATCTTGTGTATGATTCGGCCTAAGAACAATCTCATAAAACATTATTTTAAGGGCATGACATTTTAAAAGATTTTGCCAAAGTACAACATGGTTTTAACTTTCTGCTCCCACCTGAAATTTTTACCTTACTTTTATAAACTTTTAATTTCTCAATACTTTTAAAAATACCTGTAGTTTAAGAAAATCAATAATGTGTCTTTAGCTGAGTTTAGTTCTGTAGTGTGCTGTTACATATCAATTCCTTTTTTTGGGGGCATTTTTAAAAACCTGATTCTTGAGTGACTTTTAATCTCTCTTTGTATATTTTCAATTATTAGATTCAGTTCCGTTCAGTTCAGTTCAGTCAGTCGTGTCCGACTCTTTGCGACCCCATGAATCGCAGCACGCCAGGCCTCCCTGTCCATCACTAACTCCCAGAGTTCACTCAAACTTACGTCCATCGAGTCAGTGATGCCATCCAGCCATCTCATCCTCTGTCGTCCCCTCCTCCTGCCCCCAATCCCTCCCAGCATCAGAGTCTTTTCCAATGAGTCAGCTCTTTGCATGAAGTAGCCAAAGTACTGGATTTAAAAAAACAAAAGAGCAGACCAGCCTCACCACAGGCTTTCACAAGGCTCTCTCTGACTTCAGGCCCCGTGTTTAATTCCTGGTCCCAAGCCTCCAGTTTCCATCAGGGGTCCCCTTGAGGCTCTGCAGACATGGCTGAGAGTGGGGAAGAGTTACAGAGGACAGACGTGGCCCCACCCACCATTCTCACATATATGGGGTTCTTAACAGAGGATTAGAGCCTCTTGAGAGGGGAAAACCCCTTAAGAATTGTCTAGCATACTGGACTAGTCTTTGTGTGAAGGAAAAACAATTTGTTATTTAAACTCCTATCAGACTGTATCCTCTTCTAAATCCTACAGAAGTGGCAGAATTTCTCTTTGGAGTAGATTAGCTGTTTAGCTGTGAAAAAAAGATAAGCTTCAGGGAATGGCTTGGAAATCATAAGAATGAGAAAAAGAACTAAAGTGCCTTTACCAACAAAAGGAATTTGAAGGTTTCCAGGGACTGGACAAGAGAAGGACAGTCCATCTGTAATGAGGAAGCTAAGAAATTACAAATAGTTTTTATGGTTGGTGGACATAGTTGAAGGGGATTTGTAATATGAATGCCTTACATACATTAAAAAAAGAGATTATTTTTACTGAAGTATAGTTGATTTACAATGTTGTGCCAATTTCTACTGTATAACTAAGTAATTCAGTTATACATATATGTGCGTCTTTTTAAAATTTTCTTTTCTATTATGGTTTATCATAGGCCTCCCTAGTGGATCAGATGGTAAAGAATCTGCCTGCAATACCGGAGACCCAGGTTCAATCCCTGGGTGGGAAGATCCCCTGGGGAAAGGAATAGCCACCCACTCCAGTACACTTGCCTGGAGAATTCCACGGACAAAGGAGACCAGTGGACCACACTCCACTCCACGGGGTCACAAAGAGTCGGATATGGACTGAGTGACTAACACTATTGACTGTAATTCCCTGGGCTATATAGTAGGACCTTGTTGTTTATCCATCCTATGTATAATAGTTTGCATCTGCTAATCCCAAACTCTCAATCCACCCTACCTCCACCCCACCTCCCCCTGGGCAACCACATGTTTCTTCTCTATGTCTGTGAGTCTGTTTTTGTTTCATAGATAAGTGCATTTTTGTTATAGGGCTGCTTTTTTTTGTTGTTGTTTTTTCCCCTAACACTGTTACTGTCTTGGCAGGAGAAACAGAGGTGCGATTCCCACAAGTCCTCAGGCTGCCATCCTTATGTTGGATGTAAACTCAGAGAGGAGAAGTAAAATAGGTTTGTAGAAAATTCAGGTTAGTAAGTTGTTCTGAAAAGACGTTTTGCTTCATCAGTTTCCAATTTCTCATTCTCTGGATGACATTGAGTTTCTAGGTGTCATTTTTAAAGGTGACAAGAAAACCAGGATAGTTCCACCAGGGTAATGAGTTCCTGCTACTGACGTCTTCATTTATTCAGTCAGTCCTTTATCAAGCATGTATTTAATACATATGGTGCTTTAGAAAGATGATGGGTACAGAATGCATAAAATGGCAGACAAACAAGGTATTAAAATAATGATATAAGTGACGATAGAAGGCCACAGAAAATGCTAAAGGAAACACTGAATGCAGTCAAATAAAATAGTCATGCTTGTAATGATCAGGATAGGATAAGATGGAGAAGGGAGAATATTATGGATGCTTCATGCTACCTTTTTTTCTTACAACTTATCAGAAAGGGTATCGACACTGCTTTTGTTATAGAAATCTCATTTTATATGGTAGTTTATTTTTTGTACTTTATTTTTTTTTCTGTATTAGGCTTTTGTAGACTAGCCTTAGGACTGAGACCACCAGGCATAGCACTGCTTCAGTAGGAGGCTGGTTTTGGGGTTTCAGATTAAAATGGAGCAAGACCCTATAGTCCTTGTTCCCTGTGCTCTCCACCTGCTTTTTGTCTGTGGAAAAACTTTAGCCAAAGAATAAGTTTAATCAGAGAAGTGAGAAAATGCAGAAACAAAGGAAGATAGTCAAAGAAGACCAAACAACAAAAAAGTTTAGTCATTCAGCAAAGTCGAGTATCTCTAGTTCCTTTTCAAGGGCTAGAGATAATAGTCTGAGCCATATCCTGTGAGCTATTTTGCAGATACTGAAACCCCCACCGGGTGGAAGACGTTAACTACATGATGACCAGGCTGTAGCCATGACATAAGTTGCCACAATTCAGAGAATGGGCCTCAAAGAAATGGAAACAAACCAACCCTGGAACTGAAGATTAACTGTATTTAAAACAATCAAGACGATGCTGGTCAGACCACCGTTGACCAATTTTAAGATGACTATCTGAGCTGACTGCGCTGTTTCTGCATGTAGCCCTCTTTCTCAGCCCTTGAAAGCTCTTGCCCACTGGTGGTAGTTGGGGGGGGAATGGGCTTTTGGACCAAAGTTCTCCCTCCTCCCTCCTTGGACCAAAGAGCCCCCCTCCCCTCTACCAGGGTTTCTGGCAACCAAAGTAAAGCAAACTTTCCTTTCTACTAACCTGGCCTCTTTATTGGCTTTTTGAGCAGCAAGCAGTTGGACCCCACTTTTAGTTACAAAATGAATCTTTTCTTGAAATAGAATTTAAGTTGGAACTGTCTTTAGTGGTGATAACATTTTAAATATTAATTCATAGTCATTTTGTTGTTGTTCAGTTGCTAAGTCCTATTAGACTCCGTGACTCCATAGATTGCAGCACACCAGGCTCCCCCTGTCCTTCACTATCTCCCAGAGTTTGCTCAGATTCATGTCCATTGAGTCAGTGATGCTATCTATCCATCTCATCCTCTGCTGCCCCCTTCTCATTTTGTCTTTAATCTTTCCAAGCATCAGGGTCTTTTCTAATGAGTCTGCTGTTTGCATCAGGTGGTCAAAGAATTGGAGCTTCAGCTTCAGCAACAGTCCTTCCAATGAATATTCAGGGTTGATTTTGTTCAGGATTAACTGGTTTGATCTCCTTGCTGTCCAAGGGATTCTCAAGAATCTTCTCTGGCACCACAATTTGAAAGCATGAATTTTTTGGTGCTCAGCCTTCTTTATGGTCTTTATTGTCCAACTCATATCTGTAGATGACTACTAGAAAAACCATAACTTTGACTATAGGGACCTTTGTCAGCAAAGTGATGCCTCTGCTTGACTGCAGTAACTTTTCCAAAGTGATTTTGGAGCCCAAGAAAATAAAATTTGTCACTGCCTCCACTTTCCCCCCTTCTATTTGCCATGAAGTGAAGGGACCAGATGCCATGATCTTAGTTTTTTGAATGTTGAGTTTTAAGCTAAATTTTTCATTCTCCTCTTTCAACTTCATCAAGAGGCTCTTTGGTTTCTCTTCACTTTGTGCCATTAGAGTGGTATCACCTGCATATCTGAGGTTGTTGATATTTCTCCTGAAAATCTTGATTCCAGCTTGTGATTCGTCAAGCCCAGCATTTCACATAGAAATATAATTGTAGTTAAAAAAAAAAAATATATATTTCTACCCTGACCCCAAAAGCCTGCAGTACCACATTTGGATTACCGTATTTCCATTACTTTAATTCTTTGTATATTATTTAGGCTGGAGAAATTAAACTTTTTGAACTCAATGTTGAATATTGATTTTAAAAGTCTACCCATTTTCAACAACAAAAATCAGACAGCTTGGTTCAGAGTAGGCAAGGGACTTGAACAGACATTTTCCCAAAGAACATATCCAATTGGCCAAGAAGCATGTGAAAAGATGCTGAGCATCACTAATCATTAGGGAAATGCACATCAAAAGCACAAGATAACACTTGACACCCATTAGAATGGCTAACATTGTAAAAACAGAAAATGACAATCATTGCCAATTATATAGAGAAATTCAAACCATTGTATACTGTTGGTGAGGATGTAAATAGTGCAACCACTATAGAAAACAATATGGCAGCTCCTCAAAAAATTAAAAATAGGATTACAATATGATCCAGCAATTTCACATCTGGGAATATACCCAGAATAATTGAAAGCAGGGTTTTGAAGAGATTTTTGCTCTCATGTTCATAGTAGCATTATTCATAATAGCTGAAACATGGAATCAACACAAGAGTCTATTGATGGATAAATGGATAAACAAAATGTGGTCTAAACATACAGTGGAATAACATTCAGCCTTAAAGAAGGGAATTCTGACACATGTTATAATATAGATGAACCTTGAGGACATTTTGCTAAGTGTAATAAGCTAGTCATGAAAAGACTAATACTTATGATTCCACTATTATGAGGTGTCTCAGTTCAGTTCAGTTCAGTTCAGTCGCTCAGTCGTGTCTGAACTTTGCAACCCCATGAATTGCAGCATGCCAGGCCTCCCTGTCCATCACCAACTCCCGGAGTTCACTCAGACTCACGTCTATCGAGTCAGTGATGCCATCCAGCCATCTTATCCTCTGTCATCCCCTTCTCCTCCTGCCCCCAATCCCTCCCAGCATCAGAGTCTTTTCCAATGAGGTGTCAAAATCACAGAGACAGGAAGTCAAATACTGATTCCCAGGGACTGGGTGGGGGAGGGGAAATGGGAAGTTACTGTTATGTATTATGGGCAATTATGTGTATAGAATTCTAGTTTTGCAAGATAAAAAGATTTATGGATATTGATTCTGGTGATGGTTGCATAATATGAATGTATTTAATACCATTGAACTGCACTTTTAAAAATGGTTGAGATGGTAAATTTTATGTTACATATACTTTACCATGATAAAAAACAAGTAGAAAAAGAGGAAAAATAGTTTATCCATTTTCTTTCCAAAACTGTGAACTCTTGTTCGAGAATAATCAGTACTGTTGTTTTTTGATTCAGATCTCATATGTTACGTTTGTGGTTTTAGCTAGGCTATTCTAGAGCAAGAAAATAGTCTTCAGCTATTTGTAGTGGATACTGTGGTATGCTGCAAAGCTGCCTCCTGTAAGACAAGAGTCCTGCTGCTCCAGATACCCATGACTCACAGCTGAGTCCCTCCCTAGGAACTGCTCCCAGCAGAAGGGAGTTACATCATTCAGAATGCATCCCTCATCTAGAAAAATGGTACTGATGAACCTATTTGCAGGGCAGGAATATAGACACAGACTCAGAGAACAGACTTGTGGGCACAGCAGGGGAGGGAGAGGATGGGACGAATTGAGAGTAGCATTTAAATATATGCATTACCATATATAAAATTGATAGCTAGTGGGAAGTTGCTATATAACACAGAAATCCCAGCCTGGGGTGCTCTGTGATGACCCAGAGGGGTGGGATGGCAGAGTAGAAGGGAGGCTCAAGCGGGAGGGAATATATGTATACTTATGGCTGATTCACAATGTTGTACGGCAGATACCAACACAACATTGTTAAGCAATTATTGTCCAATTAAAAATTAAAAAAAAACAATAAAATACATTCTTGCCTATATTTATTAACTGGTTGATGTTGAAGTCAGAATGCCTATCTACTTTGCTTCAATTTGGGGCAATTCTGAAGGGCTACCTGTAATGGGGAACAAAATATCATGCCTTGCTAGAGATGGTGTGTCTGAGCTTGGTGTTAAGAGTTAGTTGTCCGCTGTGAGATAGGTTTGGTCAGACCCACCAAGTCCTTGATGCACAGGATCAGCAACAATTTACCAACAGATGGAAATGATACATTTATGATCAGTCATGAGCAGGGCCAGAAGGCACAGGAATTGTAGAAACCCCTGCCAACTACCAACTCTGCACTGGCATAAATCCCTTTGCTCACTCCTATGGCCTCATGGAGGGTGTTTTATAACCAGCTATCCATCAGTTCAGTCACTCAGTTGTGTCTGACTCTTTGCAACCCCACTGACTGCAGCATGCCAGGACTCCCTGTCCATCACCATCTTCCAAAGTTTACTCAAACTCATGTCCATTGAGTCGGTGATGCCATCCAAGCATCTTATCCTCTGTCATCCCCTTCTCCTCCTGCCTTCAGTCTTTCCCAGCATCAGGGTCTTTTCAAATGAGTCAGTTCTTTGCATCAGGTGGCCACAGTATTGGAGTTTCAGCTTCAACATCAGTCCTTCCAATGAATATTCAGAACTGATTTCCTTTAGGATGGACTGGTTGGATCTCCTTGCTGTCCAAGGGACTCTCAAGAGTCTTCTTCAACACCACAGTTCAAAAGCATCAATTATTCAGCGCTCAGCTTTCTTTATAGTCCAACTCTCACATCCATACATGACTACTGGAAAAACCATAGCTTTGACTAGACAGACCTTTGTTGGTAAAGTAATGTCTCTGCCTTTTAATATGGTGTCTAGGTTGGTCATAACTTCTTCCAAAGAGCAAGTGTCTTTTAATTTCATGGCTGCAATCACCATCTGCAGTGATTTTGGAGCCCCCCAAAATAAAGTCTGTTACTGTTTCCACTGTTTCCCCGTCTATTTGCCATGAAGTGATGAGACCAGATGCCATGATCTTCGTTTTTTAAATGTTGAATTTTAAGCCAATTTTTTCACTCTCATTAAGAGGCTCTTTAGTTCTTCTTTGCTTTCTGCCATAAGGGTGGTGTCATCTGCATATCTGAGGTTATTGATATTTCTCCTGGCACTCTTGATTCCAGCTTGTGCTTGATCCAGCCCAGCGTTTCTCATGATGTACTCTGCATATAAGTTAAATAAGCAGGGTGACAATACACAGCCTTGACATACTCCTTTCCCTATTTGGAACCACTCTGTTGTTCCATTTCCAGTTCTTACTGTTGCTTATTCCCAGCTAATTAAGGCAGAAAAGTTGTAGCTTGGCTTATGGGTAAATCAACTTAGTACATGGATGCAAGTTGAAAGCAGACTGTTGCTTCATGACAGATGGGGCCACTGAAAGACAGCAATGGAGGGGAGTTACCACCACTGTGAGTGTTTTGTAACAAGAGAGATGAGCTCTGTGTATAACAACAGACTGCTGATTAGTGGCAAGTGTGCTGTGCTTGTGCTTAGCCGCCCAGTCGTGTCCAACTCTTTGCGACCCCATGGACTGTAGATCACAAGCGCTCCTCTATCCATGGGGATTCTCCAGGCAAGAATACTGGAGTGGGTTGCCACACACTCCTCCTAGGGATCCTCACAATCCAGGGATCTAACCCAGATCTCCCACATTGCAGGCAGATTCTTTCTCTACCATCTGAGCCACCACAGAAGCTCCGAAATACTGGAGTGGGTAGCCTATTTCTTCTCCAGGGGATCTTCCTGACCCAAGAATCAAGCCAGGGTCTCCTGCATTGCAGGTGGATTCTTTACCAGCTGAGTTACCAGGGAGCCCCTAGTGGCAAATGGCTTATTATTAAAGCAGAGACTGAAGAAGAAGGATTTGAAAATCAAGGATAAGGAGATCTGACCATGTAGAAATGGGCATAAAGTATAAAGATTCTTGTAACTCTTTAGCTCTTGTAGCTCTTACTTCCCACTAGAGAATATCTACTGCAGAGAGGATGCTACCCACCAAAGAGACCCTCAGTGTCAGCCAGGCCCCATTATCTATTGCTATTGCTGGTAGAATGTAGGAGTCATTGTGGTCGGGTAAAGGTCATACATGGCCCCCAGCGCATGACTAGTCACTCTCAATAGCTGATCTAGTGACTACTGCTACTGAATGTCCAATGTGCCAGCCATGGAGATCAGCATTGAGCCCCACAACAGAGCATATTTCTCTGAGGACGTCAATAAGCCAGTTGGTGGTGGGTTGATTGTGATTGAATTCTTTCTGCCATGAAAGGGACAGCTATTTGTTTCAACTGGAGATGATACATATTCTAAGGATGGATTTGCTTTCCTTACCTGCAGGGCTTCACTGTCTGAAGGCTTGATCCACCAACATGGTAACCCAAATAACATCACCTCACACCAAAAGGCACACATCTAGGAAAGAGATGGACAATGGGCTCATGACCATTGTCATTGCATTGACCATGAAGATTCTGCACCATTCAGAATATCCTGTCACAGTGGAGGTGATGGAGTGAAACTTAGAAGGCTCAACTCAGGTGCTCATTTGCAGCTAAAACTGAGAGTAAGGCACTATTCTCCAGTCTGTGTTATGTACAGCAAATCAATCACTAATCTCAGAGGCAGAAAGACCCTAATCATTACAAGACTTAACGATCTACTTGGGAAATCCATGCTTCTTTTTCCTATAATTTTAGGTATTGATCATTTCCATCAGAGGACATAGCAAGAGCTCCTTTAAATGTTCAGCTGTGACTGTCACATGGGCACTTTGGATGTCTTGTGTTAAGAGACTAATAGGCAAGGAATGGAGCCATCATATTGGCAGGGAAGTTGACCTTGGTCATCGAGAGCCAGGAGAGAGGCTCTTACAAGATGGTAGCAGGAAGAACCCACATAACACTCAGATGATCTGCTGGGGAATTTCTGGATACTCAATTTTGATTTTATTTATTTATTTTTGGCTCTGCTGTGTCTTTGTTGTTGCTCAGGCTTTTCTCTAGTTGTGGAGAGTGAGGGCTACCATCTAGTTGCAGTGTGTGCCTTTCTTATTGTGGTGGCTTCTCTTTGTTGTGGAATACAGGCTGGAGGTGCACAGGCTCAGTAGTTGTGGTGCATGGGCTTAGTTGCTCACAGCATGTGGAATCTTTCCAAATCAGGGACGGAACCTGTGTCCCCCTGCAGTGGCAGGCAGAGTCTTTACCACAGAGCCACCAGGAAATCCCCTGGATATACAGTTTTAATGACAAATAGACAAGTGTAGCAATCGTAAACTTAAAAGGGCCTAATGTCTAGGGGATCAGATCCCTCAGGGATGAGGGTTTGGGTTGCATCAAGATATGTTATTTAGACCACTGTCTCACAGAGTTGTGAGATAGTGGATGAGGAAGAAGATGGATTCAGTTACGGTCCTAAGACTGGCTTCAGTGGTTGCTATAATGTGTTCTTTTGCAAGTTTCCTTGGAAAAAATGCCAATTAAAACTCTGAAGGATTATCGTTACCATCTTTCTAAATTCCATATATATGCGTTAGTATACTGTATTGGTGTTTTTCTTTCTGGTTTACTTCACTCTGTATAATCGGCTCCAGTTTCATCCACCTCATTAGAACTGATTCAAATGTATTCTTTTTAATGGCTGAGTAATATTCCATCGTGTATATGTATGGACAACCCAGAGGGATGATATGGGGAGGGAGACGGGAGTGGGGTTCAGGATGGGGAACACGTGTATACCCGTGGCAGATTCATGTTGATGTACGGCAAAACCAATACAATATTGTAAAGTAATTAACCTCCAATTAAAATAAATAAATTTATATTAAAAAAAAAAAACAAACCCTGAAGGAGTTCTTCCCAGGAGAGTGTAATTACTATATGATACAAACAGATCTAAGTGGTACAAAGGATGGACTTTAATCGACAAGGTGGTGGGTCTGGCAGCTGTCGCCTCCAAGTTGGAGACACTCATTCTCTACCTGGTTGGAGTATCGGCTGTGATGGTTCCCAGCTGAGCTGTCTCGGAATTGTTCTTGCCAGTGGGAATTGTCTCACCCAGGCAATTCGTATTTCTGGGGAGGCCTTCCCCTAATGACTGCTCCATAGAGGATAGGAAGACTCAGGCCTCTTTGCTTCAAGTCAGGCCAACTCTAAAGGGCCATTACACCTCCAGACCTCCTTGTAGAATTGGCAACTGTACACGCAAATTTCTGGTGCATGATGTGTTTCCCAGGAACCTGACCCAGGCCCAAGGGGATCTCAAGGGTGCCCAAAAACCAAACTCAGGAAAAGCTGAATTCCTCAGATTCAGGAACCAGAGGAATCACAGTAGAGCTGGACCACGTGGAGTCATAGTTCTGGAAGTAGAGGTTTCAAAGGGGGAAATCACAGATTTACACTGGAGTAATCTGGCACATACCAGCTGGATCACGCAATCAACATGCACCTTACCTTGGGACAGGTCAACACTAAGGAGATCATTCCAGAAAAAAGGACACTCAAAAGACATTATGAACAAAAGCAATATGTGTTTGTAGGTGGAATTCCAATTCACAGACGCCATTCAAATGGGGCCATCTATGGGCATCAAATTAGTCATCTGTCTAAACAGTGGCTCTTTCACTTTTCTAGTTTAGGATTCCATCTGCAAACACATTGTTTTGACTTGTCATGTCTTTTGAATGTCCTTTTTTTCTGGAATGGTTCTTTAGATTTTTCCTGTCTCTGCTCCTTGACAGCCTAAGAGCACAGGTCTTCCTTTCTACAAGCTGACTCCATCCACTGTTTGTCAACCAGGACCAAGCCACACATTCACAGCAGGAATGCCAGCAAGGTGACAATGATCTCCTGAGTGTTGACCTGTCCCAAGGTGAGGTGCAGCTTGATCACAATTACCAGCTTGTATTTGCCAGATTTCTTCAGTGTAAGCCCGTGAATTGAATTGGATGGTAGGATTGTGTCAACTGGGTTTCCCAGGTGGCTCAGCTGGCAAAGAATCTGCCTGCAATGTAGGAGACCAGGGTTTGATCCCTGGGTTGGGAAGATACCCTGGAGAAGGGAATGGCTACCCACTCCAGGAGTCTTGCCTGGAGAATCCCCATGGATAGAGGGGTGACTTGTGGGCTGGAGAATTCCATGGCCTGTATAGTTCATGGAGTCACAAAGTGTGGGACACAACTGAATGACTTTTACTTCACTTCATTTCACTTCATTGTATCAGTGCTTATTTCCTGACTGGGAGGAGTGTATGGTAATAGTAATATAACCCCTTGTTTTGGAGGAAAGAAGCATACACTGCAGTATTTGAGGGTAATGAGTCAACACACCTTTCTTTCTCTCTCTAAAGGAAGAGAGAGATAGATGGGCCAAATGAGGTCAAGTTTAACAATTAGGAAATCTGCATGAAGGGCTTGCAAGTACCATTCTTACAACTTTTCTGTAGGTTTGAATCTACTTGACAATTAAAAAATTGAAAGACTTAGAATTTCAATTCAATTGGCAATTGAAAGGAAAGAGAATCCAATTAATGCAGCTAATAACCACCCTTTCTGTTTACACTGGTCCTTTAACTTTCCCCACTGGATGATGCCAGCCAGCGGACGGTAGATTTCAAGATGCTTGGCTGGTCTTGGTTCTGCTGTGTGGCTTGGATGGCATGGCAGCTTCAGACATGAAAGGTTTGCCTAAGTTCCCCCAGTGGAGCCTAGGATGGGAGCCACTAACAAGGGTGTTTTGTGTATTTCTTCACAAGGAATTTGAAATCTTTCTCTTCATTGTAACAACAAACATTTTTCAGGGCATTTATATTCCCAGTGTTCTGTTTCTTGCCTACCAGATTTTTTTGTGTGTGTTCTTTAATTTTTTTGATTGAAGTGTAGTTGATTTGCAATGTCTAAGGTATAGAGCAAAGTGATTCATTTATACATATACACATTCTTCTTTTTCAGATTCTTCTCCATTATAGGTTATTAAAAGATACTGAATATAATTCCCCGTGCTATACAGTGGGTCCTTGTTGTTTATCTATTTTATGTATAGTAGTGTATCTGTTAATCCCAAACTCCTAATTTTTTCCTCCATGCCCTTTCCCTTTTGGTAAAACATAAGTGTGTTTTCTATGTCTGTGAGTCTGTTTCTATTTTGTATATACATTCATATGCATCATTCTTTTAGATTCCACATATAAACCTACCAGATTTTATGTTCAGATGGATCCTTATATGGATATCAGCTCAACTACTTACTGTGTGATCTTTAATTATTAAGTTCCTTTTTTTTAATACGGTAGGTATAAATATACCTAGCTAGTGGGTGTGTTTTGATGGGTAAATAATGGAAGTACAGTGCTGGGCACAATGCCTGGAATATAGTAAGCCCTCAATAAATCACAAAGGTGGTGGGTTATTGTAGTTTTTATTTTCATTCCTTGCCGTGCTTCCATCTGGGAGACTTTTTTGTTTTGTTTTGTTTTCATTTTAATTATATTTGAGTGGTAAACCTTTGACACTTCTTTCAAGGAGAGAGATTTGCTTTGGAAATTGTCAGCCATTTTTTCCCCCATCTCTATGCTTTTAGGTCTGTAGTCAATGTTTTTCCACTATGAAGGATTAAATGAGGACACCAAAATATTGCTATTATAGTGTAGCTCCAAGCCTTTTGGTTCTATTTTCTTAAGTGCTTTATGATCCATTTTATTTGTTAGTTCCAACACAGCCTTATGAGGTGCATAATTATTTTCATTTTTACTACATAGAAGGTTTTTTAATTAGCTTGAATTTGTGCAACCTCAAGAAGGTCAGCAGGTGATGTTTAAATCCAATTCCTTCAAATCCTAGCATTTTACCTGGTCCTTTGGACCTTGCCATTTCTCTTGATTTCTGTATTTTTGACATGGTTATACATGTAAGCTATTGCTCAAAAGGAAAAGGTAAAAGCAAAGAAAGCCATATCAATTTAATGAAAGAAGCTAAATCAAGCAAGACCCATTAAATGACATTGATTTTTTTGTTTTAGTTTATGACTGCTTTTCTTGAGTTTTTCTCACGTCTATTTTTTTTTCTTTGCGGATTCATTGTGTCAGACCACTCAAATAGTTTTAGTATTTAATATTTGACTTTTTGTGAATTTACTGCTCACCAAAGAGTTGCAGAGTGTTTTTCTTGGCAGGTGCTTTTCTTCTGCTTTCAGGACAATGTAAAAATTGGCTCTATTCTCTCCTTCTATTGAAGAGAATGAGAGAATTACAGAAGTAATGCATTTGAAATGCTGCTAATACTATACAATGCTATGCAATTTTGAGATCTTAAAATGAAGGCTTGGCTCTTTAGAAACCCTGGAGAAGGGATTTTATTTCTGGAAAAGGTTTTTAGAAATGTGAGGCAAATTTTTGAAAGTCAAAGATTTTAATGAATAAGTAGAGGTTCTTGCTCCACCCCTTCCTATTCCCTAGTCCCGAGATACAGAGGCAACCACTTTCAACTTTTTTACCTGTGCTGTGTGCTCAGTCTCACAGTTGTGTCCAACTCGTCACAACCCTGGATCTGTAGCCTACCAGGGTCCTCTGTCCATGGAATTTTCCAGGCAAGAATACTGAAGTGGGTTGCCATTTCCTTCTCTAAGGCATCTTCCTGACTCAGGGATCAAACCCAAGTATCTTGCATCTTGTGCATTGGTAGGTGGATTCTTTACCACTGTGCCATTTGGGAACCCCTTATGTTTTTAAATAATAAGAAAATAATGTTATTTCTTGATTATTTTCAATTTTTAACATTATCTAATGAAATAATTCGGAGAAGGCAATGGCACCCCACTCCAGTACTCTCGCCTGGAAAATCCCATGGATGGAGGAGCCTGGTAGGCTACAGTCCATGGGGTCGCTAAGAGTCTGACACGACTGAGCGGCTTCACTTTCACTTTTCACTTTCATGCATTGGAGAAGGAAATGGCAACCCACTCCAGTATTCTTGCCTGGAGAATCCCAGGGACGGGGGAGCCTGGTGGGCTGCCACCTATGGGGTCGCACAGAGTCGGACACGACTGAAGCAACTTAGCAGCAGCAGCAATGAAATAATTAGATGAATTAGATTAAATAATTAGATGGATTTGATGAATTTTAAAAGCCGCATATTCATTACATTGTACTGTGTAGCAAATTACCTCCAAATTTGGAAGCAACAATCATTTATTTTCTCACACTTTCTCTGAGTTAGGACTGCATGTGCAACTTAGCTGGGTAGTGCTAGGTCAAATTCTCTTATGAAGTTCCCATCAAGCCACTGGCTGAGGTTGTGGTTTCATCAGAAGGCTCATCTGAGAGAGGAAAAATTCCAAATTTATCCAGGTGGTTCTTGGGAAAATCCAATTTTGCAGACTGTTGGAATGAGGAGTCATTTCATTGCTGGATGTTGGCTGGAGACCTCTCTCTGTTCTTTACCATATGAATATCCCCACAAGGCAGTTCGCAACATGGTAGCCAATTTACTTCAGAACGAGCAAAAGAGAAGGCAAGAGACAGCATAAAAGTTGGGAGCCCCAGTTTTCTGTTTTTACTGTAAGAGTCACTAAATCCAGCCAACACTCAACTGGAGCATATCGAACTAGGGCTTGAATACCAGAAGAACTATTGGGAGGCATCTTAGAAACTCCTTTCTATACTTTATCCTCTAGAGCCCAATAATTCATGTTCTTTTCACATGCAAATACATTCATTCCAACCAATAATTCCCCAAATTTTATCTCATTATGTAGCATTAGCTTAAAATCCAGAATCTCACCAAATTAGATCCAGGTGTGGATTGGATTCATCATCAAGGACCATTTCTCAAATACAGCTCCTTAAGTATATATATCCATTCAATCTGTAGACCCGTGAAATGAAAGAAAGAAAGAAAGTGAAGTTGCTCAGTCGTGTCCGACTCTTTATGATCTCATGGACTGTAGTCTACCAGGCTTCTCTGTCCACGGGATTTTCCAGGTAAGAGTACTGGAGCGAGTTGCCATTTCCTTCTCCAGGGGATCTTCCTGAACCAGGGATCGAACCCAGGTCTCCTGCATTGCAGGCAGATGCTTTACCCTCTGAGCCAACTAAAGAGACAGATTATCTGCTTCTCCCTTTCCTGCCCTTCTGGTCTCCACAGCCAATGAACAAAGGTGGGATAGACATAGTCTATTTATTATAAAAATTTCTGTTAATAAAGGGAGTGGGGAAATGGAGTGTATTAGGAAGTCATTGCTTGATGGAAATTCTGGAATCCAGCTAGGCAAATGTTTGAAGATTAATTCATTCTTGAGGTATGGGATAATTCTTTATGGCTTTGCCTGTGCTCCCTGGGTTTTTAGTTCCACCTCATGGTCATCCTTTCTTCATGGAAAGTATCATGTGTTTAAAAGTCTTCTTTTTTCTGTCCAGGATTTTGACCTTGTTCCAACTGCTTTCAATGTCATAACTTCTTGCTTTATCTCATAATTCCTTGTGTCATCAATTCCCTGTTCAAAGTCTAAGACATTGAGTCTCTTTGGCAAGTCATAGATCATATTGACCTATTTCCAAGGGAGGTAAAAAACTTAAAAATTTAAAATTTTTGGAATGGAATGCCGAGTCTCTCCTGAGAATTCTCCCACACAGGAGAAGGGCTAGTCAATCACAAAATTGGCAAGTGTTCCTTACCAATGTCTTTTGTGCTTTAAGAAATGCATTTGCTTACATATTTATCTTTGAGGTGTACTGATCTTTACAATGATACTTCACAACTGTTGTTTTTATTTTATTTTAAATCTGTAGTGATGGAAGTCAGAACAAAGCACCATAGCTTCTGCTGGTCTACCAGAATTCAGCTGAAACCTTGCCTCCTTCGTGGAAACCTCCATGTGCATCCTTATTCAGAGACACCTTCCTCCACACTTCCTTCAGCATCCTCTGAAACAATGGGCATGTGACACAGTATGTTTGAAGGATCCAGTATCTCTGAAGAGTGAAATGCTCCACACACAGTGTTCTCTGCATGAAAATGAAATAACACCATCATCAAAACTGTCATTTGTTATCACAAGGATGTTAAAGCTAAAAAAAAGAAATACAGCAAGGACATCAGAACTATCAGGACCAGGAATGTGTGCTATTTCTTAGGCACTGGGCTAAGAGCCTTACATGGATTAATTCTCACAATACTTCATCAAGGTTTTTTATCTTTTTTTTTTTTTTTCCAATTTCTTTATTGTGGTAAAATACAGCTAGCAAGGTTTGTGTTACAATAACCACTTTTAAATGTACATGTTAACCATTTTAAAATGTACAGTTCAGTAGTGTTAAGTACATTCATATTTTTATGCAATCTTCACCACCATCCATCTTCAGAACTCTTTCCATCTTGCAAAACTGAAGCTCATCACACATTACATAATAACTCCCTATCTCCCCTTTCCACAGCCCTTAGAAATCACCATTGTACTTTATGTTTCTGTGATTTTTGACTTCTCTAGTGGACTTATGATGTATTTATCTCTTTTGATTGGTTTATCAAATGTTTATATTATATTGGTTTATAATGAAATAATGTTCTTAAGGTTCATCCATGTTGCAGTATGAGCTTCCTCCCTTTTTTAGATTGAATTATATTCCATTGTGTATAGGTACCACATTTTGCTTATTCATTCATCTGTTGATGGACACTTGGGTTGTTTGCACATTCTATCTATTGGGAGTAACACTACTGTGAACACAGCGTACAAGCATCTCTTAGAGAGACGGGTCACTTTGCTTTACTCTTTAGGATGATTGTCTGGCAGTGGCTTCCACTGAAGTGACACATAATTTACACAGCAATCAAGTAAGCTGATTATATCAGCTAGCACCCAGTGGAAAACAAAATTTAACTCAAGTGATGCAAGATATTTTGATGGGGAGAGTACATACAGAGATGTGTGTGTTTGGATGTATGGGCTTAAGAAAATTTATTAATAAGGAGTGTTGAGATATCAAGACATTAGTAACAGCAGGAAGCTGTTAGCATTTTTAGTCCTGAATGGGCAAGGAGAGGAAATAGTATCAACAGAGCTCAGTGAGAGATGAAACTAAAGAAAATGAATCACAGCAGCTGAGCCCATGAAAGAATGCAGCCATAACTATAAGAGTAGCCCAGAGTGGGTAGACAGGGGGACAGAATACCTCAGCCTCTTTTTCCTCCTGCTAATAAAGCCCATTGGTTAAGCCCAATCAGAAGTCAAGTAGCCTCTATGGAGAGCAATATGGAGTTTCCTTAAAAGACTAAAAATAGATATGATCCTGCAATCCCACTCCTCAGCACATACCTGGAGAAAACCATAATTCAAAAATATACATGCTGTCCCATATACATAGCAGCATTATTTATAATAGCCAAGATATGGAAGCAACCTAAGTGTCCATTAACAGATGAATGGATAAAGAAGATGTGGTGTATACATGGAATGGAATATTCCTCAGCCACAAAATAATGAAATAATGTTATTGCAGCAACATGGATGAATCTAGAGATTATCATACTAATGGAAGTAAGTCAGGCAGAGAAAGACAAATATCATGATGCCACTTACATATGAAGCCAGAAAAAGTGATACAAATGAACTTATATACCAAACAGAAAGAGACCTACAAACATAGAAAACAAACTTGTGGTTAGCAAAGGGAAAGGGAGTGAAAAGGGATAAATTAGGAGATTGGGATTAACATATATATACTAAAATATGTAAACAACGAAGACCTCCTGTATATAGCACAGGGATCTATACTCAATATTTTGTAATAACCTATGAAGGAAAAAAGCCTGAAAAAGAATCAGTTCAGTTCAGTTCAGTTGCTCAGTCGTGTCTGACTCTTTGTGACCCCATGGACTGCAGCACACCAGGCTTCCCTGTCCATCACCAACTCCTGGAGCCTATTCAAACTCATGTCCCTTGAGTTGGTAACACCATCCAACCATCTCATCCTCTGTCATCCCCTTCTCTTCCTGCTTTCAGTCTTTCCCAGCATGAGGGTTTTTTCAAGTGAGTCAGTTCTTCCCATCAGGTGGCTAAAGTATTGGAGTTTCAGCTTCAATATCAGTCCTTCCAATGAATATTCAGGACCAATTTCCTTTAGGATAGACTGGTTGGATCTCCCTTGGAGTCCAAGGGACTCTCAAGAGTCTTTTGAACCACAGTTCAAAAGCATTAATTCTTCAGCTATCTTTATAGTCCAACTGTCACATCCATACATGACTACTGGAAAAACCATAGCTTTGACTAGATGGACCTTTGTTGGCAAAGTAATGTCTCTGCATTTTAATGTGTTGTCTAGGTTGGTCATAAATTTTCTTCCAAGGGGTAAGCGTCTTTTAATTTCCTGGCTGCAGTCACCATTTGCAGTGATTTTGGAGCCCTTTAAAAAATAAAGTCTGCCACTGTTTCCCCATCTATTTGCCATGAAGTGATGGGACCAGATTAGTTTTCTGAATGTTGAGTTTTAAGCCAACCTTTTCACTCTCCTCTTTTACTTTCATGAAGAAGCTCTTTAGTTCTTTTTTGCTTTCTGCCATAAGGGTGGTGTCATCTGCATATCTGAGGTTATTGATACTTCTCCCAGCAATCTTGATTCCAGCTTGTGCTTCATCCAGCCCAGTATTTCTCATGATGTATTCTGCATATAAGTTAAATAAGCAGGGTGACAATATACAGCCTTGCTGTACCCCTTTTCCTATTTGGAACCAGTCTGTTCTATGTTTTCATGTTCTATTATGAAAAAGAATAGATGTGTATATATATACAATATTTCTACAATTATATGTATATCTATCTGAATCACTCTGCTGTACACTAGAATTAACACAACATTGTATATCAACTATATTTCAATGTAAAAAAAATAGATAAAGAGATAAGAACTAACTGTCCAGGTGATGTGAGCTCACATAAGCCAGTCTCCTGAGGAGGAAGCAGGGCAGAGAAGGGCAAAGAGTTATGAGAAAATATCTCAGAAGAGGGAGAACTCTTCACTGAACAATTTCAGCTGTTAGAATTTAAAGACACGGATTCATGACTTACTCTTCTCTTAGAATTGAAGAAGTTTCATTCAATCATTTCTTATCTCCACTGAGATGCGGAAATGAAGCACATTATTTATCTTTGTTTGTTTTTTCTTTTTCTCACAGCGATGTGCCTTTAGGACCTGGATTAGAAAGTAGAATGATGAAAAATGGATCATTTAGCATTACATGCTAAAAGACCTGAACATTGTAAAATTTATTTTTATCAAACCCACTCCCAAGAAAGAACCGAAGGCTGCTCTGTACAGGCTGTAGTCACAGCTTCTGTTTCTGGGCAGCTCATGCACGGATGAGGAGAAATGCTGACTGAGGAGAAAAAAGCTGAAATTGAAGCGATTCTGTCAACGTGATGAAAAATGAATTGTATGGGCTTTTAGACACACTGGATGGCCAGATGGGTAAAATTAGAGATTGTTTGAAGAAGCTTCTAAAAAGAAAATGTGATTGAATGAAAAATTTTGTGATGTGTAAAATGCAAAAAGTGATGTATGAATGTGCATGTTTCTGGAGAGGTATGTAAGGGGAAGGAAGATTAATAATACTGAA
The DNA here is from genome assembly GCF_029407905.1 of Bubalus kerabau. Classification (NCBI taxonomy): domain Eukaryota; kingdom Metazoa; phylum Chordata; class Mammalia; order Artiodactyla; family Bovidae; genus Bubalus; species Bubalus kerabau. Next base: position 43,598,777 of record NC_073639.1, on the reverse strand, counting down.
GGCAACATACACAGAGAGTGTAACAATATCTAAATTTTCATTAGCTAGGAAGGTGGTACTCACAAGAAACCCACGGTGAAAGAATTTCTATATTCATAGGAACTTTCATGATATTTTTGACTCTTTTTTTCTTTTTTTTAATCTTGTAGAACCACTGTCAATATCCTATCAATTGTCCAATTTTCCAGGAAGGCAATAGCAGGGAATAGGCAATTACAGACTGGGTTTGCACACAAGAGAGAGAGAGATAGATTCAGATTCTGACTCAAGTTGAGATGTCAACAAAACTTTCTGCCTCTAACTTCAGTGCTGAAAAAGTAGATCTTGCTGAATTTCCTTGTCTTTAAATGATATTTGCCTTATTGATGTAAACATGTGTGTCTATCACATCTTCCCAATGCAGTTTGCTGTGGGTGATCCCATTTCAAAGCAATGTTTGTTTAGAAAAAGTAGTTTGCCCTGGCAAAGTTTTCTAAATAGCTCATACATGATTTCTAGCTACTGAGAAAGAAATATTGATCTCCATATATGAAAAAATAAGTAGTGAATGTTCATCTTTAATTAGACAGAGTGCCTTCATCAAAGGGAATAATATGTAACTAAAATTTAGAAATAATTAGTGCAATTTTCATAATGCTATTACTTGTCATATAAAGTGACAAATAATTGTCAAAGCCTGTAGAATAATGGGAACTGTTCTACAGCTTGGAACTCTACGTTTATTGGTGTAGAGGTGTTGGAGTATTGAGCTCATTTGTATTGAATATTTACACCATCAGAGAATAGCTTAACAGTTTGTGACTCCATCCTTAAAACAATATGCTACCAAATTATTCCCACTTATCTACAAATTTGAAGTAAATGAAAAGTGGAATGAGAGAGAAGCAAAAAATACTGGGAATCAGTATTGCAAGTTTACCTTCTGCTACTACAGGCTTGTGTGATTGCTTAGAAGAGAACTCATTCAAAAATTTTCTTGTTATTTTGTAACAACACTGAAACTGAATTAAACCCCCAACACTAGACTTAATGAAATTAAGGATGCTTTGACATCCTTAAGTATAGAAACTAATAAGTAATTTAGAACTCTTCATTTACCATGACTTTAAAAAATGGATTGTAGAAAAAAGTCAATCCTTAAACAAGTCAAAATTTACAAGAATGACTGTGCACTTTATGGCCTTATCTTAATGTGAATATCTTTAGTCCTCTCAACTACTTGCAGTTCTTAATAGCTTCATGCTTTTTTGGTTTTGGATGTTTTATACTTTTTTTTTCTCCCTGTGTCCTGCCTTCACTGGGTAAATGATGCATTCTAAGTCCCTTCTGCAAGCTGGATTAATTGATTCTGAATGAACCTCATAACTGTATAGGCAGTATGTCTGTGTCAGGGTGGTAGTAATAAATAGTTTCAAAATCTCAATAGGCTTAACATAATAAGTCTTTAATTCTCATCTGTGTGACTCATACAGTGCTGGTTCATAGGAGTTTTCTTGTAACTGCTCAGGCACCCTGGCATTGGAAGCTTTACTCGGTAAATACACCCATGATCACCTGTTTCCCACAGTCGATGATGAAAATGACTCATCACTGCTCATTTATCATTGGCCAAAACAAGCCCATAGCCACCCCTCTGCAAGTTCAACATTTGTTCAGTAGCACCAGTGAGCGCCAGCTATCACAGTGGTGAAGGTTAAGACTGGCATCCAATCGCTTAACTCAAATTCTATTTCTGATCCTTGCTGACTGATTTTCGGAGTGTTATGTAATCTTTCATCTCAGGTTCTTATCTGTAAAATGATGCTTTTAATAGTACCTTCTTGGGTTTTGAAAATTAAATGAGTTAATACATGTAAAACACTTATCTTACAGCACTGCTTGATGTTGTTAAATCAATACTAGCTATATTTAAATTTACCCTATTTGCAGCTTTTACTGCAATAAAAATATAACATATATAAGTTACAATAAGTCACAATATAACTTATTTACAGGATCATCACCCTTACTGGAGTATTCTCTTTGTTGGTGAGCATCTCCTTGTTGATGTTGTAACTTTAGACCCTGTAGAGTATGAACACAAGCTTTTAGGTATCTGTACTAACTTTTTCAGATCATTAGAACTCTGTGCAGCAAACTGCACTTGAAGATACACTTGAAGATTTATAAAAATTTTTCTTATAAATTCGACCAACATCAGAACGCCTTATTCACTGAGATATTTTTGTTTAGATAGGAGACTCACAGAAGCAAACAACTACTTTCTTCTATCTGTTTATCTCTTATTTCTGAGAGGTTAGAAGAATTTGTGAAAGAGGAAAAACACTTCTAAAATTCATGGTTTCATTAAAAATAAAATAGTTCCAAAGTCTTAAAATTGGAAAATAGTTTCTTCTTCCAGATGTTTTCACTAAAGTTTCATGAACAATATATGAATTACATAGAGTTTAAATGACATGTGAGTAACGAGAACATCAAACTTCAATACAATTTCACTCATGATTTGATTTGGCAAGGTGAGAAAAATAGGTTACTTAAAAGCTGTCAGAATTGCAGTACAGGGTTGTCGACAGCTGTGAAAAAAGTTGAACAACGCTGTGCTGAAAATGTCAACGTTTCTTGTTGATACTGGTTGGTGGGATGGGAAGGGACTCTGGGATCATCAGTGCTCCTTCTGGGGGCATGCATTGTGTTGGAAAATTTAGAGGTCAGACTCTCTGAGATAAGGGGCAGGACTTGTTTTCTCACAATAGTTCTGAACTCAGAACGTCATTCATGAACTCTTTTGAATCACTTTTCCCCAAAGGCTTAAGCAAAGAATGTGGTTTAATAAAACTGGGTAATAGTAAGGTTTGCAGGAGACATGGAAATCATTATCCTGTGCCTTTTAACTGAGTTTAATATCCTGTTTGGAGAGAAAGTAAAAATACAGAAAAACCAGTCTATCTATCTATATACACATATTAAAAAATAAATGTATCTGGTTCAAATCTTTTTTTTCATTACAAATGCTGTCATTGTGGATCAGTTTCCTTGAAATACCTTCTTCCTATCCAGGATTCATGGTTTTTGAGGACAGATCAATAGTCCAAACAAAATGATTGGCTATTGTCAAATAATTTCAGAGTTTAATGTAAAAATTAAATGTTTTTAATATCAAGAAGCTATTTAACTTATATGTAGAACACATCATGCAAAATGTGGCGCTGGATGAAGCACAAGCTGGAATCAAGATTGCCAGGAGAAATACCAATAACCTCAGATATGCAGATGACACCACCCTTATGGCAGATAGTGAAGTTGCTCAGTCGTGTCCGACTCTTTGTGACCCTGTGGACTGTAGCCTACCAGGCTCCTCTGTCCATGGGATTTTCCAGGCAATAGTCCTGGAGTGGCTTGCCATTTCCTTCTCCAGGGGATCTTCCCAACCCAGGGATTGAACCCGGGTCTCCTGCATTATAGACAGATGCTTTACCGTCTGAGCCACCAGGGAAGTCTCATGGCAGATAGTGAAGAAGAACTAAAGAGTCTCTTGATGAAAGTGAAAGAGTGAAAAACTGGCTTAAAACTCACCATTCAAAAAACAAAGATCATGGCATCCAGTCCCACCACTTCATGGCAAATAGATGGGGAAACAATGGAAACAGTGACAGACTTTATTTTGGGGGGCTCCAAAATCACTGCAAATGGTAACTGCAGCTATGAAATTAAAAGATGCTTGCTCCTTGGAAGAAAAGCTATGACCAACCTAGACAGCACATTAAAGCAGAGATATTCCTTTGCCAACAAAGACCATTCTAATCAAAGCTATGGTTTTTCCAGTAGTCATGTATGGATGTGAGAGTTGGACTGTAAAGAAAGCTGAGAACCATAGAATTGATGCTTTTGAACTGTAGTGTTGGAGAGGACTCTTGAGAGTCCCTTAGACTGCAAGGAGATCCAACTAGTCAATCCTAAAGGAAATCAGTCCTGAATATTTATTGGAAGGACTGATGCTGAAGTTGAAACTCCAATACTGTGGCCACCTGATGAGAAGAACTGACTCCTCTTGGCAAAGACCCTGATGCTGGGAAAGACTGAAGGCAGGAGGAGAAGGGGACGACAGAGGATGAGATGGTTGGATGGCATCACCATCTCGATGAACATGAGTTTGAGTAAGCTCTGGGAGTTGATATTGGACAGGGAAACCTGGCGTGCTGCAGTCCATGGAGTCACAAAGAGTCAGACACAACTGAGCGACTGAACTGAACTGAGCTGAATATCAAGATGAGTGTCAGCTAATAAGGAAATATGTCTTTTGGCCAATAATTCTTTCTGATCCATGCCTTGCCTAAGTCGTTTGCATTTAGGAGCCTAGAATGTACTGTGAGATGCATCAGTATAGCTTTCCATTCACTTAATAAATATGGATATCGATACTATAAAACTGAAACAGGAGGAAGGGAGCAGGACACAACCTTTAAAAGAATGATATAGCTGGTCTTCCCTGGTGGTCCAATAGTTATGATTCTGTCCTTCCACTACAGAGGGCATGGGTTTAGTCCCTGGTTGGGGAAGTTCCTCATTTAGCCAAAGAGGAAACAAAACAAAACAAACAAAAAAAGAATAATTGTTTTTTTAAAAGAATGACAGAGCCACGACAAAAACTGGTTAGAATCGACTAGGTCCAAGATGGCGGAAGATTAAACTTCCAGTAAACCTTGAGCCTCATTATATGATGTTTTTAATTCATTAGCATCTATATGACACACTCACAGTCACCATGAAAATTCTCAGGCCAACCCAAAAAGTGACTGATGGCCCAATTCCTGGAAATCTTGGCTCCTTTTCCAAAATAATTGGAATAATCCTCCTACTTATTAGCCTATGAAATTACCCAGTCCATAAAAACTAGCCATGCCGCATTTCAGGCCCCTCACCTTCTGTGAAGGCCCACACTCTGTCTGGGGAGAGTGTTTCTCTCTAAATAAATCCATTTCTTACCTATCACTCTGTCTTGAAAGAATTCTTTCTGTGCTGAGACATCAAGAACTTGAACTTCATGAAGTCCTGAGACCAGGTGTGTGATCTCAATTATAAGACAATGAGTTCAAGTCCCAACTTGAGTTGTGTGGTCTCAAAATACATGACAGTAAACATTGGGATGAATTGAAAAAATAATCGATACTTTTCATTTAAAAAATACACTTGGAGGTTTTAAGATTGATGGTGCAAACATTAAACACCTTCAATCCCGGTGTTCATATTGTACAGACGTGGGCCAGTGGCAAACTCAAGCTACCCTTCCCCCTGTTCTAAGGCCTAGCTCAATACCAAGAAGCAGGAAGATTCACCAGTCAGTTGAGTCACCAGCTCTCCTGCAGGTCATGCATACACCTATCCTGACATTCTCAGAGCCATAGAAATTGGCTGCAGGCTGAAGGAATGTAATAAAACTTTAATCTATAGGAATAAACATCTGTTTCACAGAGAATGGAAGTGGTTGCCAGGGACTAGGGGTTGGGGAAAATGGGGATATGTAGGTCAAAGGACAGAAAGTTGGAAAAAGAATTAAGTTCTGAGGGTCTTATGCACAGCATGGTGACGTAGCTAATAATACGGTGCTGTATATTTGAGTGTGACTGAGAGTAGGTCTTGTAAGCTCATTACACACAACAAAGAGTTAACTATGTGGGGGTGATGGATGTGTTGATCCATTAGGATCAAGTAACTTGATCTTGGTCATTGTTCCATGATGTCTGTGTACATCAAGTCATCACCTTGTACATTATATATGCAGCTATATTTATCAATTACTCCTCAATAAACTTGGAAAAATGAAAATCTGCTATTTTAGTCTACTGTCCGCCTTATCTCATTCAAGGTTATTCCCTGTAAAAACGTTTTGATAGGTTAAATATTTTTCTTTGAAGTTTGGTCGGAGGTTTGCAGAAGTCAATATTAAAATTCTGTAACTCCTAGCATTTAAATAATAACAAAGTTGAACTTCAATTATATCTACCCACATCAGGTAATTAATTTGCTGCTCCACTGGTTTCTTCCCAGAGACCAGATAAGAATATACTATCAATTGGTTTTGAACTACTTTTTAATAATTATTTATTTACTTATTTTTGGCTGTGTTTCATTGCCGCTTGGGATTTCATATAGTTGCGGTGAGCAGGGGCTACTCTGTAGTTGAAGAGCATGAGCTTCTCAGTGTGGTGGCTTCCCTTGTGGACCGTGGGCTCTAGGGTGCATGGGTTTCAGTAGCTGCAGTGCGTCCTTTCAGTCATTGTGAATTGTGGGCTTTAGAGCACAGGCTCAGTAGTTGTCATGCCTAAGCTTAGTTCTCTGAGGCATATTCCTGGACCAGGGATCGAACCTGTGTCTCCTGCTCTAGCAGGCAGATTCTTGATCGCTGAGCCACCAGGAAGCCCCATTTTTTTTTTTAAAAGAAAGTTTATTAGAGTATAGTTGACTTACAATATTGTGTTAGTTTTAGGTGTACAGCACAGAGATTCATACCTATAGGTGTATCTATTCTTTTTCAGATTGTTTACCCATATAGATTATTACAGAGTGTTCAGTAGAGTTTCTATGTTATACAGTAGGTCCTTGTTGGTTACCTATTTTATGAATTGAGAATGGGGATGGAAGGCATGAGTGAGAAAGCAGGATTTAATTTCCTCTAAATACCAGTGGCCTTCTATCACAATTAGAATATGGAAAGTCTAAAATGACATGGTAATCTCTTTTGTTATCAAATAAAACATTCAACAATAGTTAAAGCAAAGCCTAGGTGTCCACATTAACTGAAACAAATTTGCCTAATATATTTTGCTATTTATGAGTTCATAGAATGTGAGGTATCTGAGACTCTGTATTTCTGAAGTGAAGGAGGCTTATTATAGAGCTGAGCAAAAAGGATGAGAATCTGGGTAAAGAGGCTAAACAATTATTTTTATCAAAATAAAAATTAAAAAAAAAATCCAGAAGGCAAAAATGTGCATTAATCCTGCTCACTTTGTGCAGTCGAATATCTAATTGTATCTCTCAGTCTTTCCATTTTTAATGTTCCGGGCAGGTGTCATGTTGGCCAATGTCAACATAATTGTTGTCATAATCATACCACATCTTACCACCTGAGTAGAAAACTGATGAAATGTTGCATATAAATCTTTCAGTGTAATAAAATTGTGTATCAGGACATACATCTAAAGGTAGAGAAGCTGTAAGCAGAGCACTATATATATTTTACTAACAGTGACTATATAATTCCTTGAAAAATTTACAGTCTTGTTGACTTTCTCTTACCCATGTTCTCTGGACAAGAGTCAGACAGACATTCAAGGTCACTGCCATTCATTGTCCATAGTCCCAGAGAACTTTAAATGATTCAGCATAACCAAGTGGCCGTACAGTTGTAAAAGACATTAGCATTGCTATTAAGCTCTTGAGAATTCTGACCTTTCTTAAATGTCAGAAAAGGGATATTCTGCAGATAAATTGTGATTGACTGGATGTATAATACACCAAGTGTTTGGGCTCCTCTGTCTACCTCAGACCCCATGAGGGTGATACGTTGAATGAAATGCTGTTTTCTATTATGTAGGAGTACTTGATAATTTTCCTAGGGGTTCTCTTGGCAGAGAAAATGCTACAAGATCTGACACTAGTGATCATAGAATTATATTCATCTAAACCAGTCCTCACATTTTACAGTGGGAAAACTGAGACTCAGAGAACTGAAATTATTTGCCCCAAATCAGTCAGCTAGTTAGCAGCAGAGCTGAGCATAGAATCCAGATCTCCTGATTCCTAGCCTGATGTTCTTTCTACTTTATCATGCTGAACAACACTTTTTCTCCCCTGTACTTTTCTGTCCTTTTAGGCAATTCATTATATGCTGAAATTCCAAGCAGAAGAATAGAATTTTTCATTTCAATTTTAATAAGGTGCCACAAAACATGAAATTCACATTTGAATCCCAATTTTCATTCCTAGACTATAAAGAACTCGGAATAGTAAAGACAAATGTAACCACATAAATTACTGTTGTGTCTGGACTCCCCAATTTTGATGGCTATATACGTGTTACTATAAATCCAAACACATCTCTTACAGTACATTTTAAAGGTTTATAAGCCTATATGCAGCTAATTATCAGCTGTGCTAGCTCTTTGTCTAACTTTGCTTTCTTCTGGTTCAAATATTCTGGCTTAAGTCCTAGAAATCTCTGGATTTCTTAAAGAATAGCAAAATATCTTTCAGGAAGAATGAGAATGTGATGTGTGCATGCTTGTATGTGTATCTTTTCTGTCCACAAAACCCAAGGAATTTACTTTTTCCTCCTTAAAACAGCCAAAGTATTACCACTTTCTAAGTGTTGATTCTCCTGCTCTTTAATTGCTGGTTTTCTACACATACAATCCTGGGTATAGTTGTTTTTGGCAGTTGTTGGTATGGTTGGCATTCACTGGGATTAAGTGAAAAATCCATTGCCTAAAAGATGACATTTTAAAAAAAGAATGTTCTAAACCAAATAGGAAACTATATGAAATCAGATTTATTCTCTCTTAAAATTAACTGGAATCCCTGTAAACTGCACTTTAATCTCAAAGAATATACTTGTAATGTTATCTCTAAAGCTAATTTTAATATATGCATGGTATTTTAGAGTTCTGAGAAAGTGTCTTTATCTAATTTAAATTGATTATACAGAGCGAAATACCATTGTTTGGACAGTGTGCCAGTTTTCACATTATCAAGATAAATTTTGCACTGAAATGGCATTCCTTGGCCTTCCTGTTGGTTGGCAGCCTCCCCCACTCTTACTGTCAGCTCTAAAAATCACTTTGCCTTTTCCCCAAATCCCCTGCTGGGTACAGTCATCTTACTAACTGAGGAGCAGCTTTGTTTTTGTCTTTTATTTATGACCAGTTCCTTTCCCTGGTTCTCAAAGAGAACCATATATTATTACCAAAATAAATTGTTAGATCTAAAAAGGCCCATGACAATCACCCAGTCCAGGCTTATTATGTGATAAATGAGGACCAGGGAAAGTAAGAGCCTTGTCCAAGTTCAGAACTTCTTGGTGGCATCAGCGGGAACAGAATCTTTATGTGTCCAACTTTAACTTCCCACTAGTTTTGCTTTTCCTATTCTTTTCTCTTTGATAGGTTATAAAAATTCAGACAGATTTGGTAGATAAACTCCTGATAGATTGGATGGGTCATTTTAAAGCAACAAGGCTAAAATCCTCAGAAAGCCCCAAAGTACCCATTGGCAGCAATCTTCAGATATTTCTTTGAATTTGACAAATTGCACTCTTCTGTTTTAGCAGATTCTGTGGCTCATGTGATTTCTGCATCATATTTCACTGAGGGCTCCCCCTTGAATCTGACCTTTGCACTGCATACTGCGAGGTCGAGGGTGTTAGGTCTGGTGGGTGGAACTGCCAGGAAGATATTCCAGTAAGAGATTAAGGAGTATTTTGGAAATGAAAGGAATCTCTGCTACTGAATGAAGAGGGGGTAAAATATAGAAGCTGTCTTGATAGACAGTCTTACTGAGGAATGAATGGGGATTAAAATACGGGTGAGCCGTGCTGAGAACAGCCAGGGTTCCCTCAGTAATAGTCATCCTCTGGCCATGCCACAAGAACTAATCCAAAGGAGACAGGGGTTAAATAAAAGTAAAAAAGAAATTACATCAGAAAAGGAAATCTAATACAGTTATGTAAAGTTTAAAAATAAAATAAAATTAAAAAAAAAAAAAAAAAAAAAAAGCTATTTTAACTAAAATCTCTGTAAGACATTTTGGTGTATAAATCAGCATCTTTTTGGAACGTATGTTAAGATAGGAATGCATAGAAAAGCACAAGAAATTCAGTCTTTTAGCTTCCATGTGGAATTCAGCCTTGCTTAAATCTCTGGTGGCCTTTTGGTAACTCACAGCTCTGATGTCAGTGGGATCTGTTCCTTACTTTTACCCTGGAACAGACCCCAAACACTTAACAAAGCTCTTGTGTGAGAAAGATGACAGATGGCTTGAAGAACATGGGCATTGTTTGGGTAAGAGGCTGGACAACTTTTGGAAGAGGGACTTTTCTGGAAGATCCAGGCAAAAACAACTGTGCTTTGATGTGTCTCTTAGAGAATGAGCCACGAAAGGAAGGAGAAGAAATCTCTCCTCTTTGCCACCCACTGCCACTCAAGTTTTGCATTGGGAAGGGCCCCATGCTGCCAATGGGGGCTTCCCCGGTGGCTCAGAAGTAAAGAATATGTTGCAGTGCAGGGAATGCAGGAGACTCGAGTTCTATTCCTGGGTTGGGAAGATCCCCTGGAAGAGGGCATGGCAAGCACTCCAGTATTCTTGCCTGGAAAATGCCATGGACAGAGGAACCTAGAGGCAAACATGACTGAGCGCAGCACAGAGAATAGAAATGCTGTCAGTGGTGGGGATGCCCAGCCTTGCTTGCTGGAAAAAGATAGTCGTGCCTGGTGGACGGCATGGGAATTGCAGGGCAGACTAGCTGAGCAAGAAGTGACTTTGGGACCTATTCACAGTTGAGGTAGGTAGCATCTTGCCCAGAGGAGATACCCTAAGAAGATGTGGTCTTGGTACCTGGGGATGCTTATCAGAGTCTCTGCAAAAACTTGGGACACATTTCATGGGACTCTTGGGAAGAAAAGCTCAGAAGCTGCTAAGAGTCTTTGTGAGTGGGTGAAGGGAAGATGGAAACTTGAGTTATGTTTGCTCTCTACTTCTCAGGTCTTCTGATCCTACTTGTTCTGAGATTAGAAGCACATCTATTTACTTGCAGTTTCAAAGTTATAAATTAAAGAACATTTCCATGGAACAGATTTGTGGTTGTCAAGATGGAGGGGATTGGGGGATAGAAGGATTGGGAGTCAGGGATGAGCAGATGCAAATTATTACACACAGAATGGATAAATATCAAGGTCCTGCTGTATAGCACAGGGAATTATATTCAATATTCTGTGATAAATCATAATAGAAACAAATATTTAAAAAATATATGTATATGTACAACTGAATCACTTTGCTGTACAGCAGGAATTAACATTGTAAATCAACTACCATAATGAAAAAAGAACACTGCTATGAATACTAGCGTTATCATAAATGATTGCAATATATTATTATTATTTTCTTAATTTTCCTAAAATAATATCCTCTGAATGAATAAATCACATGTTAAATGCTCTGTACCTCCACTAGAATCTTACAGAGTTTATTTATCTTGTCTTTTATAGCTTCGCACATCTAGGTTTTAAAGGAAAATTTCAGTTTTTGAATTTTCAGTTGCCTCTTTGCTGCAGTGACAAGCAGCAAAAGAGCCCTGAGAGAAACAGAAAGACTTCATCAGCATACTTTGCAGTATCTGTGTCAAACTTTCCTTAAGATCTCATGTCCTTGGTCAAACCGGGTCTCCAGATGGCACTGTTGTCAGAAAGATCTAAGCAAATAGATGACCCAAATATATTTTTACATTTGTGCTTCAGTTTATAAATCACTTGTTTCCCTTTTGAAATGTTTTTCAGGTCATAGCAGCTTTAAGATCCCTCTTCAGCAGTTACTTTCCATTCTTGCCCTATTCTTCCCATTTTCTGTGTATTAGATATTTTTTCAGTCTGGAATTTATAGTTCCCAGTGCAATACAAAGACTTTGTTGAGAATCCATTTTTCCTTCCTTGGTAAAGTTGTTTTTGGTGACAATGAAAGCACTTAACTATTTTGTTTTACAGAATTTTTAATCAACAAAATCGCTGAAATCGACAAAATCACGTATCTCTGTGGACCCACAATAGTGTGTCTTTAAAAAAAAATACTTTCAGTTCAGTTACGCTCAGTCATGTCTGACTCTTTGCGACCCCATGAATCGCAGCACGCCAGGCCTCCCTGTCCATCACCAACTACCAGAGTTCACTCAGACTCAAGTCCATTGAGTCAGTGATGCTATCCAGCCATCTCATCCTCTGTCGTCCCCTTATCCTCCCGCCCCCAATCCCTCCTAGCATCAGAGTCCTTTCCAATGAGTCAACTCCTCACATGAGGTGGCCAAAGTACTGGATTTTCAGGTTCAGCATCATTCCTTCCAAAGAAATCCCAGGGCTGATCTTCAGAATGGACTGGTTGGCTCTCCTTGCAGTCCAAGGGACTCTCAAGAGTCTTCTCCAACACCACAGTTCAAAAGCATCAATTCTTTGGCACTCAGCCTTCTTCACAGACCAACTCTCACATCCATACATGACCACTGGAAAAACCATAGCCTTGACTAGACTGACCTTTGTTGGCAAAGTAATGTCTCTGCTTTTGAATATGCTATCTAGGTTGGTCATAACTTTCCTTCCAAGGAGTAAGCGTCTTTTAATTTCATGGCTGCAGTCACCATCTGCAGTGATTTTGGAGCCCAAAACAATAAAGTCAGCCACTGTTTCCACTGTTTCCCCATCTATTTCCCATGAAGTGATGGGACTGGATGCCATGATCTTCGTTTTCTGAATGTTGAGCTTTAAGCTAACATTTTTACACTCCACTTTCACTTTCATCAAGAGGCTTTTTAGGTCCTCTTCACTTTCTGCCATAAGGGTGGTGCCATCTGCATATCTGAGGTTATTGATATTTCTCCCGGCAATCTTGACTCCAGCTTGTGCTTCTTCCAGTCCAGCATTTCTCATGATGTACTCTGCATAGAAGTTAAATAAGCAGGGTGACAATATACAGTCTTGACGTACTCCTTTTCCTATTTGGAACCACTCTGTTGTTTCATGTCGAGTTCTAACTGTTGCTTCCTGACCTGCATACAGATTTCTCAAGAGGCAGATCAGGTGGCCTGGTATTCCCATCTCTTTCAGAATTTTGCACAGTTTATTGTGATCCACACAGTCAATGGCTTTGGCATAAGCAATAAAGCAGAAATAGATGTTTTTCTGGAACTCTCTTGCTTTTTCCATGATCCAGTGGATGTTGGCAATTTGATCTCTGGTTCCTCTGCCTTTTCTAAAACCAGCTTGAACATCAGGAAGTTCATGGTTCACATATTGCTGAAGCCTGGCTTGGAGAATTTTGAGCATTACTTTACTAACGTGTGAGATAAGTGCAATTGTGCGGTAGTTTGAGCATTCTTTGGCATTGCCTTTCTTTGGGGTTGGAATGAAAACTGACCTTTTCCAGTCCTGTGGCCACTGCTAAGTTTTCCAAATTTACTGGCATATTGAGTGCAGCACTTTCACAGCATCATCTTTCAGGATTTGAAATAGCTCAACTGGAATTCCATCACCTCCACTAGCTTTGTTTGTAGTGATGTTTTCTAAGGCCCACTTGACTTCACATTCCAGGATGTCTGGCTCTAGGTCAGTGATCAGACCATCGTGATTATCTGGGTTGTGAAGATCTTTTTTGTACAGTTCTTCTGTGTATTCTTGCCACCTCTTCTTAATATCTTCTGCTTCTGTTAGGTCCATACCATTTTTGTCCTTTATTGAGCCCATCTTTGCATGAAATGTTCCCGTGGTATCTCTAATTTTCCTGAAGAGATCTCTAGTCTTTCCCATTCTATTGTTTTCCTCTATTTCTTTGCATTGATCGCTGAGGAAGGCTTTCTTATCTCTTCTTGCTATTCTTTGGAACTCTGCTTATATCTTTCCTTTTCTCCTTTGCTTTTCACTTCTCTTCTTTTCACAGCTATTTGTAAGGCCTCCCCAGACAGCCATTTTGCTTTTTTGCATTTCTTTTCCATGGGGATGGTCTTGATCCCTATCTCCTGTACAATGTCACAAACCTCATTCCATAGTTCATCAGGTACTCTATCTATCAGATCTAGGCCCTTAAATCTATTTCTCACTTCCACTGTATAATCATAAAGGATTTGATTTAGGTCATACCTGAATGGTCTAGTGGTTTTCCCTACTTTCCTCAATTTAAGTCTGAATTTGGCAATAAGGAGTTCATGATCTGAGCCACAGTCTGCTCCTGGTCTTGTTTTTGTTGACTGTATAGAGCTTCTCCATCTTTGGTTGCAGAGAATATAATCAATCTGATTTCGGTGTTGATCATCTGGTGATGTCCATGTGTAGAGTCTTCTCTTGTGTTGTTGGAAGAGGGTGTTTGTTATGACCAGTGCATTTTTTTGGCAAAACTCTATTAGTCTTTGCCCTGCTTCATTCTGTATTCCAAGGCCAAATTTGCCTGTTACTCCAGGTGTTTCTTGACTTCCTACTTTTGCATTCCAGTCCCCTATAATACTTTAAGAACATTTAATGTCAGACATACCCTCTTTACAGATTTTTATTTTTTAAATTTTAACTAATGAGGCTTTTTAAATTTTATATTGGTGTGTAGCTGATTTGCAACGTTGTGTTGATTTCATGTGTACAGCAAAGAGATCCACTTATACATATATAAATCTATTCTTTTTCAGATTCTTTTCTTTTATAGATTATTACAGAATATTGAGGATAGTTCCCTGTTCTATACAGTAGGTCCTTGTTGGTTATCTATTTTATATGTATGTGTATATATGTTAATCTTAAACTCTTAATTTATCCCCTTCCTGCTCCCCTTTGGTAACCATAAATTTGTTTTGTATGTCTGTGGGTCTATTTCTGATTTGTATATAAATTCATGTATATCTTTTTTTTTTCCACTTAGCAGGCATTTTGGGGTCTTAGTCCCTTGATCAGGGATGAAACCTGGGTTCCCTCAGTGAAAATGCCAACTCCAAACCACTGGGCCACCAAGGAATTCCCTATTATTTATTTATTTTAGATTCTGAACATAAGCAACATCATATGATGTTTGCCTTTCTCTATCTTACTTCACTTAATATAATAATCTCCAGGTCCTCCATGTTGCTGCAAATGGTATTATTTCATTCTTTTTAAGGACTGAGTAATATTCCATTGCTTATATGTGCCACATCTTCTTTAACCATTCCTCTATTGATGGACATTTAGGTTGCTTCCATGTCCTGGCTAAACAGTGGTGCAGTAAACATTGAAGTGTATGTATCTTTTCAAATTACAGTTTTCTCCAGATATATGGGGGCTTCCTTGATAGCTCTGCTGGTAAAGAATCTGCCTGAAATGCGGGAGACCCCAGTTTAACTCCTGAGTCGGGAAGATCTGCTGGAGAAGGGATAGTATACCAACTCCAGTATTCTTGGGCTTCCCTTGTGGCTCAGCTGGTAAAGAATCCGCCTGCAATGCAGGAGACCTGGGTTTGATCCCTGGGTTGGGAAGATCCCCTGGAGAAGGGATGGTTACCCACCTCAGTATTCTGGCCTGGAGAATTCCATGGATTGTATAGTCCATGGGGTCACAAAGAGTAGGACACCACTGAGCGACTTTCACTTTCACTTTCACCAGATACATGCCCAGGAGTGGGATTGCTGGATCATATGGTAGCTCTGCTTTTAGTTTTTTAAGGAACCTCCATACTATTCTTCACAGTAGCTGTACCCATTTACATTCCCATCAGTACTCAAACTGATTACAGATTTTTAAATACACAAGTTTCCCACAGCCACAGGGGTGACTTCCCTGGTCACCAAGGCAGTGCATGCATATTTGGGTTACCTTCATCTTTTCTATAAGTTGTAACAAAACATCTACTTAAGTTCTTTCTTTAGTACCATTCCTTCAAATAAAGTAATTTGGTACCCAAAAAAAAAAAAAAAAAAAAAAATGAACACAAGTGTGTTCATTTCAGTTCAGTCACTCAGTCATGTCTGACTCTTTGTGACCCCTATGGACTGCAGCACGCCAGGCCTCCCTGTCCATCACCAACTCCCAGAGTTTACTCAAACTCATGGTCCATTGAGTCGGTGATGCCATCCAGCCATCTCATCCTCTGTTGTCTCCTTCTCCTCCCACTTTCGATCTTTCCCAGCATCAGGGTCTTTTCAAATGAGTCAGTTATTCGCATCAGGTGGCCAAAGTATTGGAGTTTCAGCTTTAGCATCAGTCCTTCCAATGAATATTCAGGACTGATTTCCTTTAGGATGGACTGGTTGGATCTCCTTGAAGTCCAAGGGACTCTCGAAAGTCTTTTCCAACACCACAGTTCAAAAACATCAATTCTTCAGCACTCAGCTTTATAGTGTGTTACCTATGGACATAATCTTGAACAGCAAGTCTGTAAATAGAGTGTGTTTATTTGTATTTCAGAGTATTTCTGAATTCTTCTCCAAGAGCCGCCTTTTTGTAGCATATAAAAAAGCTATATTTTGCAATAGCCTTTGCAAACATCAAATATCCAGATGATAAGCAGAAGCAGGCACTTCTGAGAAAGTTAGCTGAACATTGTGTGCTTTCTTTCCATGCAAATGATCATACACCTCTGTTCTAGGACTTACTTCTTTGGGTCAGGGTAAGCATTGTGAGGACAAGAGGGCAAATGTTTTCTGGTATACACTAATTTGCAGAATTTATTTATTCCTGTTTCTTACAATTAGCATCTCATTAGCATGACAAATACAAAGCCTAATGGCATATTCTTAGTTGGATAAGTGATTCAGACAGATTCATTAATAAACGATCTCAAAGTATTGCTAGGTTCTGCCTCCAAACCACCTGCCCTGGTTCTAAACCCATGCCACTGTATCTAAACCCATGCCACTGTATCTCAGCCTCTTCAACAGCAATTTTGTGTTAAGGCTTTGGTGGAAGGTCTCCTGGAAGCCCCAGTGAAATGCCCACACTGCCTTGGAGGAACAGGAGGCCTGTTTCATTACCATAGACTGGCAATCTGCCACCTCCAGTCACTTTACATCTACTCACTGAGTTCCTTTTCTGTGCAAGGCTGTGTAGTCAAATGAGGAGAGAGGTGGCTCCCTGAGGACATGGTGGGTTGTTAATATTCGATGGTCACAAAGGAAAAAAAAATATGAAGCAGGGAAAGATGCTCCAAGGCCCAGAGATACCTTGACAGATTGCTGCAGTGGGGCTCACTCATAGAGCAGTGGGTATGAGTGGGGACTAGAGGGTGATTGTAAATAATACTGAAATGGAGGCAATGGTATTTTTCTTTTCCTTTTTTTTCAGGATTTTAATTTTGTATTAGAGTTCAGAAGGCATAAAGTATGAAGGATATAGTACATTTACTTACACATGTTCATACATTTACAGACTGTCCACAAGCCTAAAGTTCCGATAACTATTTGTTGAATGAATAGAAAGACTCTAGAAAAATGTCATTCCAGCCTGGTGCTCTATGATGGCATTTGTGTAGTCTTTCTATTCATTCAACAAATAGTTTTCAGAACTTTAAGGCTTGTGGACAGTCTGTAAACATATGAACAGGTAAATGAGTAAGGGCAGATAAAAGGAACAGAGAAAAAGACAGTTAGGTGGGAAGATGGGCAGTGGCAGGTGACAGGCTATGAGTGCTGGGGAGGTGGTGGTTGCTATTTTCTTCAAGGAGGGCAAGTGAGGCTGGATGGAAGTAAGGGACCAAGCTTGCAGCTGTGGGAGGGAGCAGATGGAGCATTCAGAATCGGAACCACAAGTTCAGTGATCAGTGGCAAGAAAGCACTTGGTGTGTCCAAGGAAGAGGAAGGAGGCCAGTGTGGGGAGCTAGGAGGAGAATTTAGGAGAGGGAGTTAGAGAGGAAGGAGGTGGGGGGCACATACAGAGAGCCTGGATACCTAGTATAGACTTGGGATTTTACTCTGAATGAGCTGTCAAGAAGCAACATTAGAACTAGACATGGAACACCCGACTGGTTCCAAATTGGGAAAGGAGTACATCAAGGCTGTATATTGTCACTCTGCTTATTTAACTTACATGCAGAGTATGTGTGTGTGCATGCTAAGTCACTTCAATTGTGTACAACTCTTTGGGTCCCTGTGAACTACAGCCTGCCAGGCTTCTCTGTCCACGGGATTCTCCAGGCAAGAATACTAAAGTGATCGCATGCCCTCCACCAGGGGATCTACCCAACCTAGGGATTGAACTCGGGTCTCTTACATCTCCTGCCTTGGCAGGTGGGTTCTTTACCACCTGTGCCACCTGGGAAGCTCCCTATATGCAGAGTACATCATGCAAAATGCTGGGCTCAATGAAACACAAGCTGGAACAAGACTGCCAGGAGAAATATCAATAACTTCAGACACTCAGATGACACTACCCTTATGGCAGAAAGTGAAGAAGAACTAAAGAGCTTCGTGATGAAAGTGAAAGAGGAGAGTGAAAAAGTTGGCTTAAAATTCAACATTCAGACTTCCCTGGTGGCTCAGACGGTAAAGTATCTGTCTACAATGCGGGAGACCCAGGTTCGATCCCTGGGTTGGGAAGATCCCCTGGAGAAGGAAATGGCAATCCACTCCAGTACTATTGCCTGGAAAATCCCATGGATAGAGGAGCCTGGTAGGCTACAGTCCATGGGGTCCCAAAGAGTTGGACACGACTGAGCAACTTCACTTTCACTTTCAGAAAACTAAGATCATGGCATCCGGTCCCATCACTTCATGGGAAATAGATGGGGAAACAGTGGAAACAGTGACAGACTTTATTTTTTGGGGCTCCAAAATCACTGCAGACGGTGACTGCAGCCATGAAATTAAAAGAAGCTTGCTCCTTGGAAGAAAAGCTATGACCAACCTAGACAGCATATTCAAAAGCAGAGACATTACTTTGCCAACAAAGGTCCATCTAGTCATAGCTATGGTTTTTCCAGTAGTCATGTATGGATGTGAGAGTTGAACTATAAAGAAAGCTGAGTGTCAAAGAATGATTCCTTTGAACTGTGGTGTTGGAGAAGACTCTTGAGAGTCCCTTGGACTGCAAGGAGATCCAACCAGTCCATCCTAAAGGAAATCAGTCCTGAATATTCATTGGAAGGACTGATGCTGAAGTTAAAACTCCAATACTTTGGCCACCTGATGTGAAGAACTGACTCATTGGAAAAGACCCTGATGCTGGGAAAGATTGAAGGCAGGAGGAGAAGGGGATGACAGAGAATGAGATGGTTGGATGGCATCACTGACGCGATAGACGTGAGTTTGAGTAGGCTCCGGGAGTTGGGGATGGACAGGGAAATCTGGCGTGCTGCAGTCCATGGGGTTACAGAAAGTCGAAGACGACTGACTGACTGACCTGAACGCAACTGAGCTGGTCATTGATTGGAGGATGTTCAGCTGGTGAATGACAGCACTGGACATATTTTAAAAGAATACTGTGGCTTCTGTGTTAAGATTAGACTAGATTATGTTCAAGGACAGAAACAGGAAGATGGAAAGTATTACGAAAATCTAAGAGAGGAATGATTGCAGCTTTGATCTGAATTGTCTTGTTGGAGGAAGTGATTAGAGGTCAGCTTTGGGATTTTTGTTTGAAGGTAGGATTCGCAGGATTTGCTGTTCTTTACCTTGGACATTACATGTCAGTACTTTTTTTCTTTGAAGGTGAAGGTGTATGGGGTGGGCTCTGAGCAGAGAGAACATCCCTGGGCTTCCTTTAGCCAGAACTTAGGAATCTAAACTCAACACTCACAGTTACGTGGTCCTGGAGTTGTGTGTAAAATATCCAGGAACTGAAATTCCCTCCTCTATGACTGCAGTATATTCTGGGGAGTCCACTCTGACAGTGTATCTTTAGGAGCCATGAGCTGTTCTGAAGAGCCCCTTGTTAACAAAAGTGAGATCCAGGTAGGGTTAAAGCATCCATGTTGGATATTGTGCATGCTACATTTTCCTCTAGTTCCAGTATAGTTTAAGAATTCAATGTCTTCTCTAATCTTTTGGGAGTTATGGTGGTTAATTTCATCAGTCACCTTGGCTGGGCCATGGGGTGGCCAGATGAAACATTATTTCTGGGGTGACTGTGAGGATGTTTCTGGCAAGATTCGCATTTGAATTGGTGGCTCAGTAAAGTAAATTACCCTCCTCAATGAGGGTGGGCGTCATCCAATCTCTGGAGGGCCTGCATAGAACACAGAGTGGTAGGAGGGAGGGCTTGGTCCCTTCCTGCCTATCTGCTTGAGCTGGGACATCAGTACTCCCTTGCCTTGGCCTGGGGTTTATTCCACTGGCTCCTGGTTATCAGACTTTGAGACTCAGACTAGAGTTACACCTTGAACTTTCCTGGATCTCCAGCTTGCAGATGGCAGATTAAGGGGCTTCATGGCTTCCATAGCCATGTGTTTCAAGTCCTCAAAATAAATCTCTCTCTCTCCCTGAGAAGCAATATGCTGCTGCTGCTGCTGCTAAGTTGCTTCAGTCGTGTCCAACTCTGTGTGACCCCAAAGATGGCAGCCCACCAGGCTCCCCTGTCCCTGGGATCTTCCAGGCAAGAACACCACAGTGGGTTGCCATTTCCTTCTCCGATGCATGAAAGTGAGAAGTGAAAGTGAAGTCACTCAGCCGTGTCTGACTCCTAGCGACTCCATGACTCCTAGCGACTGCAACCTACCAGGCTCCTCTGTCTATGGGATTTTCCAGGCAAGAGTACTGGAGTGGGTTGCCATTGCCCTCTCCAGAAGCAATATGCTATTGGTTCTATTTCCCTGGAGAACTCTGACTAATATAAGAATCCTTTAAGCTGGAGGAGATTTCTAGTTGAAGACAGAGTCATTTGAAAGTCAAGAGGGATTCTTAAATAAATTTTAAAGGCAGTCAGAGCTACCTTTGATCCAACTTCACATTCTGGGGTTTCTTTCTCTCTGTAGGTATCTTTGTCAAATATGTTTTCTATCACATTCACATTTATCTTAGCCCTACCTAGCTGCAATTCCTGGCTAAAATATTTACTCATTATTTTCTCTATTTAACAGACATCAAACATCAGACATCAAAATCTTATTTGACCTGCAGAAAATTTCCAGAAGTGGAGCTTTGTGACTGATGGTAACACAGTAATTTTTATTTTGGGTGGGAGGCAGATACCTCTGCCATGTGCCCACAAATCATATATTTTTTTGCAATCATTTATTGCAAGTGAGATGCATGGTTCTGCTGAGCACAGATGCTAAATCCAAAGGGCCATTTCTTTATCAACAAACGTCTACTGAGAGTTGCCTGTGTTTCAGGCCCGGTGCTCAGTCTGGGGTCACAGTTATAGTGAGACACTCAAGACAAGGATTCATGTATCATGATTTATTAGGGAGTATTCCTGGAAAAACACTTCTAAGGGTGTGGAAAGGTCACTTCCATGGTGAGAAAAGAGGTCTAGTCAAATCTTCAAAGAAAATTTCTTAAATCTTGTTTAAAATCTTTAAAATAAGATAAAAAAACACAAAAAACTCTTTGAGGACCAATGAAGCCATTTTCCTGTTGACATGTGGGGGTCCTACTTATCTGACCAGAGACCAAACCAGTGCCCCTGCACTGGGAGCACAGAGTCTTAACCACTGGACTGCCAGAGACGTCCCTTTTCATTTGGTTTTGCTTGAAGGAGACAATCTGTACAGCTAGTACAGCTCATCCAACTATTAGACTTAAATTCACATGATCAGCTGAAGTGCACAAAAAGGAAAACTTAAAGAATCAGGCTAAGAACAAGACCAGAGAGGGTTAGCAATGCTGCAAAGCTTGAGAGATACTGAGGCCCTGGGAAAATGTAGCTTTCTCCAAAGGGCTGCCCCACTATAGTATTAGCCAAAGTCATTTAGGGGGTAACTTTGGGTCAATTCCATAAGAAGCCCCTGGAGACACTGGTCAATTTAGCATTGTCCTGAACTTGGAGCAAGGAAGATGCTCCAAGAAGAAGGTAAATTCCAAGATACTTCCTGTTCTCTCATTCAAGCAGGCCAAGTGAGTTCCAGAAAGCTCAAAAAGGTGCAGGAGTTTGACGTTAGGAATAAAAGCTCACCTAAATACCCGTTGGCATGAACGAGAAGGGATCAGAGGGCAGTTAGTGGAGTTCCAACAGCGCCCTCTTCAGACTACCCAGTGCGCCACATGTTGAACTGATTCCACACACAGAAGCACTTTGGGCCAGGGAGGCAGACTGGTGCTTAGAACTGTGGAGTGGGTCTAACTTAATAAGCTTGCCACCAAGTGGCTGCTTGGTCTCCATGAGGAAGGGCACCATACTGAAGGTTCAGTATCTGTCTCTGGGGCTGACTGGTTGGGTGTTCAACAGCCTCCATCATTGGACCAGCTTTGAGTGAGTGATAGCACAGGCGGTTGGGTCCATGGATAGCCTCATGTCTGCTGTGACTGGGTCTACCATGCTGGTATTGGGAAGACCAAGGACAGAGACTACCTGACATTTACATGAGACATCCCACCCACAGGTTATTTATCTCATGCTCTGCAGTGGATGCTATCCTGTGGACATTGACACACAGAGCTAAAGTTCACAGATTTTGTGCACATTTGCACAGAACTGCCCAAGCATCAGGGTCACTTACACTGTAGCCTAAGCCTGATGCAAACCCCTCTCTTGAGCAGACAGCATCAGACAGTAAAAGAGATGAAACAGCTTTCCTAAGTGCAAAACCTGAAGAGGGCTACCAACTTCTGTTCTTTATCCTAGTGGTAGCTGGAAGAGGTATAAGGTGTAATAACTTGTTCTTTATTTTTTTTTAAAATATAAATTTATTTATTTTAGTTGGAAGTTAGTTACTTTACAATATTGTGTTGGTTTTGCCACTTGTTCTTTATTTTGCAGAGGATCTGTCACTTGTTCCAAATCACCTGCTGCCTAAGAAGATCACTGATGTGGCAAGTCCCTGAACCTTAGTGGGTTTTGATCTCCCATCCCACGTAGCACCTTTGCTTATCAGGCACCCAGAATACTGCTAAATTAGTACTGTGCATTGGGTACAATTATCATGAGGTCACTGATTCAGTGAGCCAGTGTGATGTTCTGTGAAATATCTAGCTGATAAAAGCCCTTCTGAGTCATATTGCTAAAAGGGAGAATACCCATTCACTTGAATGAAATCTTCTGATCCTTCTTATTGATAATTGTTGAAAAGAATGCATTTGTTTTAGAAAAAGGTACTATCAGTGGTACAGCTAACACAACAGGAACTACAACTTAGTTGTAGTCATTTGCCACAAGGAATTAGCTTTTCCCAAGGGCCAGATGAGTCCAATAAAAGGAATGTGATGGAAATTACCCCTCTGTATATTTTAAATCTTTGAGCGAATCACTAGTTTCTTACATTCTACGTGGCTGTGGCACTGTTTCTGATTTGTTATCTTTGGGCACAAGTTCAGGGGCGTATAGTTGGATTTTTCTAATATGATGGCCTTTATTCCATAGGTCAAAGAATCAATGTAATCATTGCTGGCTGCTAAATACATTATCCTGTGACTGTGTTCAGGATCACAGAAATGCCACCATGGGGCCAGGGACACAGTGTGAGAATGACTTGGGTCAACACCACATTATCATCTGGCCCCCATCTACCCCTGCTCTTATAAGTGTTCTGTGGTGATGTTTGGAAACTCCTGGTACCAAATGTTAGTGTAGACTCAGGATTTAAAGTCCAAGGCACATGTAGGTAACCCCTATTTCCTAGTGTGCTGTTATTTGTGTAAATGTTCATAGTTCTCTTTGGGGAAGAATTAGAGAATCAGTATTGTATTTCTTTGCTGTGGATTGCAGGATCCTCCTTCAGGGGGACTTGGTCTTCTCTCTAAACAATGGACTCTATGTCTGAGGACTGACTCAAGTCTGTACATTAGGGAGGAGGCAGTAATTTGTTCATTAGTACAGATGACACCAGCCATCTGTTCATCTGCTCTTCATCTTCTTGAAGAACATTTTTAAATTAAAACATCTTTTATTGTATATTATCAGGCAATGCCCTTGTTGTCTGCTCATCTATCTTGTCCTAGAAATACCACGGCTTATTAGAGATCACCATAGGGACTTGCAGCTTTGATGTCTATTGTGGTAACTGTTCTCCTTGCCTGGTGATTAAGTGCTGCCATCTTCTACCTTTCCTACCAACACAAGGGCATCAGTTCTATAACAGCATCCTACCTTCACTCCCAACCTGCTGAGAACGATCACCAATAAGCTTCTCAAGGATGCCTCCTCACTGGAGGATACTTTATATGTGCACTCCCTGACTCATAGTGGAGGGGTGTCCTCCAGAACTTCCCAGGGTAGATAGCCTCCTGGTGGAGTCTTAGATGTTGCATAACTACCTTGGCTCTCTGTTTTGAGCCTGCTGATTACGTTCTCAAGTTCTACCAAAGGAGTTCTGGTATTTCTACCTCAGTTAATGGGATTTGCTGTTTTTTTGCAAAGTTCCTGGGAACAAAGCAAGCAAAATACATCAGGACTGGCTGTGGCTTGGGTATTAAGGTCAAGAGCATACCCCCAAGCAGCAAACTCTCCCCATGCACCCTTCTGGTCTACCACACTTCAGTGACCACTTCCAGGCACACCTTTCAGTTCCTCCCATGCCTCTTAGTCAGGTTCTGTATCTCTTTGAGTAAATAATTCCTTTCATCCCTTAGCAGAGGCATACTTTGTCAATAAGCTCATGCTGGTCCAGTAGTCAGGAAGGGAGCCCATCTTGACAGGAAAGTATAATTTTGCTAAGCATTGGTTTCAGTTGAGGCTTCTGCCATCTGCAGCCAGAGGAAGCTGCTGTTCTCCAGTTAGAAGAATGGAAACACTTTTTCAGGCTCAGGGTTTTAAGGGCATTGTGGGGTTCAGTGATTCTGGGTGCATCCAGGTATCTGTCCCAAGTCCCAGGATTCTATCCTTTCTCCATCAGAATCTGCCTTCAATGTAAATAACTTGCCAAGCTGCACTCCAGCCTCTCTGCAGCTTTGCTGCTCTCACTCTCCAGTCTTGGTCGTGGTCCTCAGCATGTTTTCCCTGCAGCTACAGACAATGATGTTCTCCTCAAAGGCCACCATGGAGAACTTGTGGCTTTCACACTATGTTCTGAACTAGTAATTGGCTGATCTAAATGTGTAATTTTCTTTCTACGGCCCATTAATGGGACTTCATAATAACTAGGAACCCTACAGTTCTTGTAATTACCCTCCCTACCGTATATCCCAAATGCTAGAGATATTGTACAATCCAGTGAACCACTTCCTCTCATACCTCATTCTAATTTGCCACATCCAGAAGTTTTAGCAGTAGCCCCTGTTTTGTCACTTTATCTGTCACTAATAGTGGGGTTCCTATTGCCATCTAGCCAGTGAGTCAACCAACTCCAGAATCTTATCTTGAGTTTCAGTCGGATCATTTTTGATACCAGCTGTTTCAGGTTGGCATTTCCAGGAGCAAATCCTGAGATAAGGATTTTTGTGAAAATGACTTATGAGGAAGTGTCCCAGGGAAGACTGGCAGAAAAGTGGAAAGGTGAGGCCAGGAAAGGAAAGATAGTCAAGGGTGAGGTGCCAGACAAAGTATCACAGTCAATGGTGAGGTTCCAGACAAAGTACCACTAGGAGAAACTTGGACTCCTTCCTGCAGGGGGGTCCAGAGATGCCTCAGGGCAGTTGTGACCAGGAGGCAGGGGAAACAAAGTGTTGGTGCCTCTGCAACTCTGGACAATGGTGAAGGTGGTTGTCACTGCTGGAAAATCAATTTCCAGGCAGGTCCAGTTCTTTGTGGGCACAGGAAAAGGGTTCTGGTCTTCTGAAGTCCATCCTTCTGTAAAGAGAGATGGTTCCTGGCTGTTGGGAGTGAAACTGCCCTGCTGGACATTCTAATATGCACAAAAACGTAAAGAATACTAAGAGGATTTGGGAGAATCACTGAGGCTATCTTTCAGACAATAGACAAACAGATAATTAATTGTCAGAGGGAATGATATCTACTGATAATATTGTTCAGCATAAATAATTCTCCTTTCCACTACCTTTGGACATTATTCTCCAGAGTAGATTTTTAGCTTCCAAATTTCCAGGTAGTCTCTCACTGTTGAACTCTGTTACTTAACTCACTCCTTCTCTTTACCTCCTTTTCCTTTTCTGTTCCTTACTGTACCCATTAAAAAATCTATGCAATGATGAATTATTGACCATTTGTGCATATTTTTGGTGTTTAATCTTTTTTCTGAACATAACTTTTAATAATTTTATTATTTAAACTATTTTTAAATGGTTGTCTTTGTTCAAAATAAACTTGACTAATATGAAGCAATCATTTGATAAAAATGTATTGAGTACTTATATGTGCATGACAATGTTCTAGCCACTGATGTGACTGAAATAAACAAAATTGGCAAAAATACTTGTCCTCTAGTATGGATTCAAAAATAATGAACTAATATATACTACGTTCGATGGAGAGAAGATAGATCTGAATGGGGGTGGGGGGGATTTTGTGCATATGTGTGTGTATGCTTATGTGTGTGTGTGTCTTTAGAGTATGATCAGAGTGAACTCCTGGATTTGGGTGAGAAGGGGTCTAAAAGATATGTACCAGACAGAGGCTACAATGAGCACAGATTCCTTGAGACAGGAGTATGTTGGATGGGGTCAGGGAACACAGAGGAATCTGGTGTTAGAGCTGGAACTGGCTTCAGTGGAACAGACCAAGAGGAAAGTTGGGCTGCTGAATATACAGGATTTTAGGGGCCATTTTAAGGACTCATTTTTTTAGTCTAAGATGGGAGGTCACAGGAAAAATTGAAAGAGAGTGTCATGATCTGACTCATATTTCAAAAAACTCCCTTCTAATGCTTTGTGAAAAGACTCTCTAGAGACAGAAGCTTGCTAGAAGGTTGCTGCAGTTATGACAATAAGATGAGGGGGATAGCATTGGATGAGTGAAAACAAGTCAAATTGTGGGGAAAATGGTAATAGGATTTGCTGATAAATTATATGAATTAGATACAGAGTTTATAACTTGACTGGTAGGAACATTTCATACTTTTAAATATTCATCTCCAATTCCTATTTCCTCTAATGTTGTACCATAGTTTCTAACTTTAGGAAAGACAAATTCACTTACAGAGAGAAATGCTAAAACTAAAAGCATATCTGTGTGTTACTAATAACTTAGAGTAGCAATTGAGCAAGGAAGCATAGTTTTAAGTTGTAGAGGGAGCTACACAGAAAGCAAGATTCTTGATAATGATGAAGATATGAGGTTAAGATAGATAGTGCATGTCATAATACATCTGGAGAGATTTTCATATATGAAACACCTGTGAAAAATACACATGCACACACATAAATTCTGTACGTGACTTCTTTAGACTCTAAGAAGAAATAAGGTGAAATCAATCTGGGTGAAAATCTGTCACTGAAGTTTTACCAAGGAGGTACTTTAGAACTGCTTTGAGAGAAGGGCAACCCATGCAATAGGGAGCCAGGCCAATGAAATTAGTCAGAAGTGGAAATGGGCAAGGTGTGTAACAGGACAAAGGTTGGCCTGATGAGAGTTGATGAACAATACTAAAATGAGTATGAATGACTTTTCCTGAGATAAACAGTTGTGTAAGAAGCATTAGTTTTAGTTTATTTTCCTTGTATGACCAAAAGATTCAAGGATGCTTAATCTGATTTGGTTTGCAGATACTTCAAAAATCTAATACGTGGTAGGAAATGAACATTAACACAAACTTTTACATTTGATCTAAGGAGTTTGTCGATATTCTGAAGCAAGAAGGTCCATGGAAACCAGCTGGCACATGCTCAGAGTGTTTTGCTATTAAGCAGCAACTAGGCTTTAATATCTCTTTCCTCTTGAAATATTTCAACTAACTTTGCCAGTAACCTTATCAAAATTAGAACATCATAGATCCAATTGAAAGTTACAAAATAGATTGACTGTGTGGCTGGAGAATAATGAGTAGATCTCTAAATTCCTCCATTTTTTGAGCATAAAGAAGGGAAAAGATGCTTTGATATCTTTAAACACTTGATTATGTCCCCTATATAGAAGGGTTGCTGAATGTATTGTTATTTATGCATAGATGAAGTTTTTTAGTGAAATATATTTAATTTTAGAATGGAGATGAGTAAGGACATTTAAGGAAAGCTTAGGAAAGATCCATCAACTCGCAATTTTAAAGAATAAGCTGAAAAATGAAATCCAGCTTTTCTGCACCATAGAATTCTGCAAGTAATCACTGGAGGCATCAAGCTATGGACCACTAGGGCAGCGAGTCATGGTTGCCTTTTTGCTAATAAATTACATATTACCTATGAGCTGTTTATTTATTTACCTATTCCAGGCTCTTTAAAATGCACCCTTGGTAGAGCTCTCTGGGCACAGGTACAAAATAATAATGGCTTGGTAAGCTGTTTGCTCTGGAAACGCTGCAAGCAAGTAGATTCAGGTGGAATTGACACAGCTGAACTGGTGGGTGTCAGTGAGGTGTGGGCTGACCTCCAAGGATGTAAGTGTCAACTCAGCGAAGCACTCTGTGAACAGAGTGAGACGAACAGCAATGATCTCTTTCGGAATAGCCATCTTGGGAACAGTCATTTTCTCTCTCCGATTTCTGTGTTGAAGACTGTACTGCATGCTTTAGGGAGATGCCTTGAGTTTTATGTAGTACCTTATTCTTTTGCATGGCACCCTGCCTTGGATATCCATATGGCAACCAGGTGAAATTGGTCTGAGCCAAGACAAAGAAGCAGTCTGCACTGATATGACTAAGACCTGAAAAATAAGTGAAAAAGGTACAAAGGCAGTGCCCACATTATTTACTCTGACATATAAAATGGCTAAAATATATGGTTTGGGGGATCACGCAGGTCTGAGTTCTGGTCTTGGCTTTGCCATGTACTAGGTACTTACTTGGAGAAGGCAATGGCACCCCACTCCAGTACTCTTGCCTGGAAAATCCCATGGATGGAGGAGCCTGGTGGGCTACAGTCCATGGGGTTGCTAAGAGTCACACACGACAGCGACTTCACTTTCACTTTTCACTTTCATGCATTGGAGAAGGAAATGGCAACCCACTCCAGTGTTCTTGCCTTGAGAATCCCAGGGATGGGGGAGTCTGTGGGCTGCCATCTATGGGTTTGCACAGAGTCGGATACGACTGAAGCGACTTAGCAGCAGCAGCACCAGGTACTTACTGGCATTAACTTCTTGAGTGTTGGTATTTTCATCTCAAAAATGGAGATAATAGCATTTTATTCTTAAGGTTATTTTGAGGATAAAACAAGTAATTTATATGTAAAGCAGATTGCCTAGTATATAGCAAGCTTTCTATATTTGTGTCTTTTCTGGTCAGTGTGACGTTGGGCTCACCTCACTACTGTGAACACCTGGATGTGGTCCCCTAGTGTTTATCCCTTTCTAGAAACTACTAAGGATGTGTGAGACTCTTTACTCTTCTCGACTGCTCTTGCAGTGGTGGTAATGTCCCTGCTGCTCGGAGTCCAAGAGAGAGAAGAAAAACCCTGTGCTCATTGTCAGGGCTCCATGCAAAGAGGTGTCTTTCTAGCCTGGTCTTACAGTTTGCAGCTTAGATCAACTTTCCCCCTGAACATGGCACTATGAACATTTTTGTTCAAAAATTTCATGTTTAGCTTCTATGTATGAATAAAGTTAGAAGACCACAATTTTGCTGCCTATACTGGTAAAGAAACAGATTCAGTTGAAAACTGATCATGGGCATTTCCCAACACGATGAAACATTCCTTCAATATGATTTAAAAAAATTTAAAATGAGTTGTCTTGTATATTTTCTGAAAATAAAGACATCTTTACTTTATTTTTTAAAAAATATTTTATAAACAATCTGTCATCACACTCTTCTAAAGTAATTGCTGTTAAAATTTTCACTTTATATCTTAAGATGCATCTGCAAGTATAAACTGTAATGTATATATTTTATATAAATGTAGTTACACTACACAGTCTAATACCTAACCTGTTTTTTTACCTCAACAAAATATTGTGGATGTCCTTCCATGTCAATATAAAAGTCTATCTTGAAAAAAAATGTTAAATAGTATTCTATGATATGCATGTATCCTTATTTATTCACTCAGTCTCTTATCATTGGACATTTTGATTATTTTATCCATTTACTATAGAGCATTCAATGAGCATCTCTGTATAACATATTTTTATACTCATACATTTATTTCTTAAATAATAAGAAATGGAATTTTAGTATCAAATGGTATGCACATTTTTAATATTGGTAGAAATAGCCTTCCAGAAGTGTTGAATATTTTATATTTCTTTTCAAAATGCATGAGCTGTCCCATTTCCCCACACTTTTGCCAACACTAGGCTAATTAAAAAAAAAAAGTTTTAATTCTTTGTAAAGTTTGATGTGTCATTGTAAGCTGTGCTACATCTGTATTGGAAGTCAACAGTGTGTACATGAGAGCCAAACATTTCACAAAATAATGTGGCTTATTAGTCCTTCTGTACAGACTTTCCTCTTCCTACACAGCCTACACGTTATTTCCATGAGAAAATATTTTCTATTTTCCAGACCAGTGGAAAAAATATCAGGCTTGTAAACTTTTTTGATACAATGGCTGAATTTCTTAATAAATATTTATTCCACATATGACTGAGTGACTGAACTGAACTGATCTGTGATTTCATACCAGTTCATTAATCTGGCTTCCATTAAAGGTATTATGATCCATTTTTAACACTTTAGGAGATGTAAGAAGTTATCTCAGTAGGTTAACTTTCAAAGACTTTACTAAAAGACTTCAGGAAAACTTGAGGGCTCAGTTATTCCTTCTAGACAGGCTACATACAATGCATTTATTTTGTCTGAGTCTGTATTTATCTCGAGACCTCATTATCTGGGAAAGTGCCATGGCTCTGTGGATTGAACTCCTGAGGGAGATATTTTCACCCACCATAATATCAGCCTCTCAGTTTTGAAAGTGGAATATGAATCACAAATTTATACTCTTGTCTCCAATTTGTGAAAAGATAGTGCACAGAGAAAATGAAAGCAGTAAGTGGATGAAAAAGCTCTTGCGCTTGTCTCCAGCGCGTTAAGACTCTGTGCCAGGCGTTCACCACATGCTCATGTTCAGGAAAACTCTGTTCATTAGAAAGAGTATTTGAATAATTCTGGCCATCAGATGAGTAAAGGGAGAATATAAAAATGGTCCACAAGTCTCTGCAGAAGATATTCTTTGACAACAGGCAAGTTATGAAAGAGGACAGTGAAAAAGTTGGCTTGAAGCTCAACATTCAGAAAACTAAGATTATGGCATCTGGTACCATCACTTCAAGGGAAATAGATAGGGAAACAGTGTCAGACTTTATTTTTTGGGGCTCCAAAATCACTGCAGATGGTGACTGCAGCCATGAAATTAAAAGACGCTTACTCCTTGGAAGGAAAGTTATGACTGACCTAGATAGCATATTCAAAAGCAGAGACATTACTTTGCCAACAAAGGTCTGTCTAGTCAAGGCTATGGTTTTTCCTGTGGTCATGTATGGATGTGAGAGTTGGACTGTGAAGGAAGCTGAGTGCCAAAGAATTGATGCTCTTGAACTGCGGTGTTGGAGACGACTCTTGAGAGTCCCTTGGACTGCAAGGAGGTCCAACCAGTCCATTTTAAAGGAGATCAGTCCTGGGTGTTCTTTGGAAGGAATGATGCTAAAGCTGAAATTCCAATACTTTGGCCACCTCATGTGAAGAGTGACTCACTGGAAAAGACTTTGATGCTGGGAGGGGTTGGGGGCAGGAGGAGAAGGGGAGACAGAGGATGAGATGGCTGGATGGCATCATCGACTCAATGGACATGAGTTTGGGTGAACTTCAGGAGTTGGTGATGAACAGGGAGGCCTGGCATGCTGCAATTCATGGGGTCGCAAAGAGTTGGACATGACTGAGCGACTGAACTGAACTGAACTGAAGTTTCAGCCTTCAGTTAAAGGGCTACTCTAATCCTTACAGAATATGAAACAACTGTGACCCTTGGCAGGTCCCTGAGCATGTATTGTTTAATAGTGCTTCTCTTCCTCATTCCCTCTCCCCCTTCACTTCCTTTTTTCCCTCTGGAGTAAATTCATGCATATCAGTTATGGCATGATACTGAAATGTTGTTTTTATCTTTTCATATTTTGAAAGAGTTATAATAAAAAGTTTTCTTTTCCTGACTGATGTTTAGAAAGTCTTTCATATAATGGTAAAGAAATTTAGAAAAGAGTAAAGTAGAAAAAAAGAATCTTTTCTGACATTATGCAGTTATTTTAGTATAATTATGTTCATGCTGCTGAACAGTATTTACCATATTGTGCCTTCCACCAAGTTATTTTCTTTGCACAGAACCAGTCTTATTCCTCTCTCTGTTTCCCAAGAACATCTTGCACAGAATGAGGCATAAATAATTTTAAGAAATATGTTTAATAGCATCTAAAAGAGTAAACCACCTCAGTACAGTTCAGTTCATTTCAGTCGCTCAGGCGTATTGAACTCTTTGCGACCCCATGGACTGCAGCACGCCAGGCTTCCCTGTTCATCACCAACTCCTGAGCTTGCTCAAACTCATGTCCGTAGAGTTGGTAATACCATTCAACCATTTCATTTTCTGTTGTCCCCTTCTCCTCCTGCTTTCAATCCTTCCCAGCATCAGGGTCTTTTCAAATGAGTCAGTTCTTCACATCAGATAGCCAAAGCATTGGAGTTTCAGCTTCAGCATCCATCCTTCCATTGAAAATTCAGGACTGATTTCCTTTAGGATTGACTGGTTTGATCTCATTGCTGCCCAAGGGACTCTCAAGAGTCTTCTCCAGTATCATAACGTTAAAGCATCAATTCTTCAGTGATCTACCTTCTTTATGGTCCAACTCTCACATCCATACATGACTACTGGAAAAATCATAGCTTTGACTAGATAGACCTTTGCCAGTAAAGTAATGTCTCTGCTTTTTAATATGCTGTCTAGGTTGGTCATAGCTTTTCTTCCAAGGAGCAAGCATCTTTTAATTTCATAGCTGGAGTAACCATCTGTAGTGACTTTGGGGCCCCCAAAAATAGCCTGTTTCCATTGTTTCCTGATCTATGAAGTGATGGGACTGGATGCCAAGATCTTCATGATTTGAATGTTGAGCTTTAAGCTAGCATTTTCATTCTCATCTTTCATTTTCATCAAGAGGCTTTTTAGTTCCTCTTTGATTTCTGCCATAAGGGTGGTGTCATCTGCATATCTGAGGTTATTGATATTTCTCTCAGCAATCTTGATTTCAGCTTGTGCTTCATCCAGCCCAGCATTTTGCATGATGTACTCTGCATAAAAGTTTAACAAGCAAGGTGACAATGTATAGCCCTTATGTACTTCTTTCCCAATTTGAAACAAGTTTGTTGTTCCATGTCTGGTTCTAATTGTTGCTTCTTGACCTGCATCGATTTCTTGGAAGGCAGGTAAGATTGTCTGGTATTCCCATCTCTTTAAGAATTTTCCACAGTTTGTTGTGACCCAAATAGTCAAAGGCTTTAGCATAATCAATGAAGCAGAAGTAGATGTTTTTGGAGTTCTCGTGCTTTTTCTATTATCCAATGGATGTTGGCAATTTGATGTCTGGTTCCTCTGCCTTTTCTAAGTCCAGAATGAACATCTGGAAGTTCTCAGTTCACATACTGTTCATGTACTGTTGATGACTAGTTTGGAGAATTTTGAGCATTATTTTACAAGAGTGTGAGAAATAAATGTAACCAAGGGATTAAAAAAAACACAACTGTACTCTGAAAATGATAAGACATTGATGAGAGAAATTGAAGATAACACAAATAAATGGAAAGAAATACCATGTTCAGGGCTTGGAAGAATTACTATTGTTATGATGTTTATACCACCTAAGGAAATCTAAAGAGTCAATACAAGCCCTATCAAAATACCAATGGCATTTTTCACAGAACTAGAACAAATAATCTTAAAATTTGTATGGAACCACAAAAGACCTCAAGTAACCAAAACAGTTTTGAGAAAGAACAACAAAGCTGGAGGTGTTGCTACTGAGTTCAAGCTGATTCTGCCTGCCACATGAAAGGCCAGTAAGTCAGGAGACAAGGTGTTGGGGCAAGGAATAGTGATTTAAACAGGAAAGCCAGCAGACCAAGGAGATGGCAGACTAATGTCCAAAAGAACTATCTTTATTGAGGGTAGAATTCCAGCTTCTTTTATGTTAAGGAAAAAGGTGAAGCCAGAAGGTTTATTATTAAATGGTAAAGGCAAATTTTAGACTTCTTAGAGCGACTTGGCCTTCAAAGAGAGCATAACATTTCTTTGTTCTTCTGCTTTCTCATGTAAGCTGGATCACAAGGTTCCTGCAAAGCATGAAAGTTGTTAGCTTTACTTTTATTTTATCAGACTCATATCTGATTATTTGCAAGGTTTCTAGGCTGAAAGTAACCTTATCGACAAGTAGTAGCTATAACTAACCCAAGACTGTGGGATGGGAACTTTCTTAAGGAAACTTAATGAGCTATTTGGACATCAGCAACATTTCTCTAATGTTTAACTCTTGATGGGTAGGACTAAAGTAGTGGAATATGGCCAAAGAATGAGGTAGGCAGTTTCAGTGTGGTGTGAGTTCTGTTTTTCCTCTTTACAGTATCAGGCTTCTTGATCTCAAACTACACCACAAAACAACAGAAATCAAAACAGTATGGTACCAGCGTAAAAACAGACACATAGATCAATGGAACAGAATATAGTCCAGAAATGAACCTACATTTACATGGGCAATGTACAGCAAAAGAGGCAAGAATATACAATGGACAAAAAAAGCTTCCTCTTCAATAAATGGTGTTGGCAAAACTGGAAAGCTCCATGCAAAAGAGTCAGAATGGATTCTTCCCTGGTAGTCTAGTGGCTAAGACTCTGCACTCCCAATGCAGGGGCCTGGGTTCCATCTCTGATCATGGAACTAGATCCCACACGTCACAACTAAGAGTTCAGATGCCACAACTAATGATCCTGCAAGCCACAGTGAAGATCAAATATCCTATGTGCTTCAGCTAAGACCCTGTGTAGCCAAATAAATAAATAAAATCAACCTGAATCACTTTCTCACACTATATACAAAAGTAAACTCAAAATGGATTGCAGACATAAATGTAAGATTTGCAACCATAAAACTCCTAGAAGAAAACATAGGCAATACGCTCTTAGACATTGATCTTAGCAATTATTTTTTCAGATCTGTCTTCTGAGGCAAGGGAAACAAATGCAAAAGTAAACAAATGAGACTATACCAGATGAAAAAACTTTAGTACAGCAAAGGAAACCATCAACAAAATGAAAAGCAACATATTGAATGGGAGAAGATATTTGCAAATAATATGTCTAATAAGAGATTGATACCCAAAATATAAAAAGAACTCACACAATACAAAAAAGAAATGCAAAACAATCCATTTAAAAATGGGCAGAGGACCTGAATAGACATTTTTTCAAAGAAGACATACAAACAGCTAATAGACACATGAAAAGATGATCAACATTGCCACTCATCAGGGAAATGTAAAGTAAAACCATGATGAGACATTACCTCACACATGTCAGGATAGCTATTTTCAAAATGACAGCACGAGCACGTGTTGGCAAGGATGTGGAGAAAAGGGAACCCTCATGTACTGTTAGTGGGAATGTAAATTGATACTTCCACTATGAAAAACAGTATGAAGTTTCCTCAAAAAGTTAAAAATAGAATTACCATATAATCTAGCTATTTCACTTTTTTGGGTATTTACCCAAAGAAAACAAAAACACTAACTAAAAAAGATATGTGGAGCTCTATGTTAATTGTAGTATTATTTATGATAGCTCAAGATATAGAAACAATGTGTGTTCATTGGTAGATGAATAGATAAATTAGACATGGTACATATATACAATGGAATATTGCATGTGTGTGTGTGTGTGCGCTAAGCTGCTTCAGTTGTGTCCAACTCTGTGTGACCCTATGGACTTAGCCCACCAGACTCCTCTGTCCACAGGATTCTCCAGGCAAGAGCACTGGAGTGGGTTTTCATGCCCTCCTCCAGGGGATCTTCCTGACCCAGGTATCAAACCCGCATCTCATGTCTCCTGTATTGGCAGGTGGGATTTTTACCACTTGTGGCACTTGGGAAACCCTCAATGGAATATTACTCAGCCATAAAAAGAATGAAATCTTGCCATTTGCAACAACACATGGAGTGATGCAGAGGTATTATGATAAGTGAAATGTCAGAGAGCATAAGACAAATACTCTATGATCTCACTTATATGTGGAATCTAAAAACAAACAAAAACAAACAAATGAACAAACAAAAGAAAAAGAAGGTAGACTCATAGCTACAGAGAACAAACTGGTGGTTGCCTGATGGGTGAGTTGGGGTAAAATAGGTGAAGTAGTTTAAGATACACAAACTTCTAGTTATAAAATAAATCACAGGAATGTAATACACAGCATAAGGGATATGGGCAATAATATTGTAATAAATTTGTATAGGGTCAGATGGTTACTAGACTTATCATGGTGATCATTTCATAATGTATTTAAATATTAAATCACTATGTTGTATTCCTGAAAGTAATATAACATTGTACAGCAACTATGCTTCAATTAAAAATAGTATGTTCAATAGTTGAGTAATTTATGGTTTACAAATATAGAAGCTACTAGCAGCCTTTCCTTTTGACAAAAAAGGGGAGATTTCTAATGAGAAGGGCCCATATAGATAAAAAGAAAGTTGATAGATGAAAGGAAAATATACAGGGAAATTTTAAAAAATAGTTGAGTTAGAGAATGAATTAAAAAATGTTTGAAAAAATAGTTTAAAAAATAGTTTAGTAGGAGAATGAATTGAAAGAAGTGGGAAAAAATGAAACGACAGTTTTTAGAAAGGAGCTTTTGGTGAGGGTTATCATTTCAATGATAACGTACTCCCCAAAAGACTAGTTTCTTCTGTAATGTGAGAGTAGTGATGATTGATCTCTACTTGAGATACATTCCAATATTCATAGGTCTCTTGGTGTGGAAATCATCATCTTGTTGAAAATAATGAGCAATATGCCATAAGGCTATTCGTATAAAGGTGTTGACTAATTCAACACTTGTTTTTTTTCGAAATAAACCTTCACTAATCAATTAAACAAACAAATCTACCAAGTGTAACCCAAGAACAACCATAGAATCTGGCAAATAAGCACTAAGTAGTTTATACATGAGCTGTTTTCTGACCTACATCACCCAAACTCTCTGCTCCTCTTAGGAAGTGACAACTAATTCAATTCTGCCTGGCAGAGCACTGTAAGCTGTGGGGCTTTTGAACAGCTGTGGAAAATGGCTAAGACTGTGATTCTTAAAATCTGTTTGGAAGATTAAACAGGGATTTCATGCAGTATTTCAAGTATTTGTAAGCAATTTCTATTTGGATACTTTTCAACCTTTTTTTCTACCTTATGATAATTCAGCTATAGAAGATTGCTACAGAAAAAAAATTAAGTTTCTGGGATAGAATCTCAATTCTGAGCTAAAAATGTGTTTCAGAACTGCTTCCTAACTCATAGACTACAACCCATACCTGCATCTTTTCCCTTTCCACCTCATTTAACGCAGAGAGATCTTGCCTGAAGAAATATTTAATCACTTCTCTCCTTTGGAATCCTAGTGCTAGGAATATTTGCAGAGAGGATGTGCAGAGTGGGAGTAATGGTTGATAATGTCTTCCATGAGAAGGGTAAATTTAAGACTTCTTACCTAAAATTATACAGTCATGGTTTTTGTTTCTTATTCATATTGACTCTGAAGATAGCTAAGGCAGGCTAAAGGTAGGCTGGCAAGTTCCCTACCTTGATTCAAAATGAATTTTTATTCAAAATTCCACAGCTTTCCTGAAAATGATTGAGCAAATTAGGTATGCAGACATTTTAATGTTTCTCCTCTTCCTCCTTCTTCTTCGATATCTATGGTCATGGCAATGTAGGTCAAATGTATCTACCATAATTTACTTATTCTTGGTTTAGAGAAATATTTGTTGAATGTTCTTTGAATTACAGAGGTTCTATCTAATAGTGATATTGAGTTTTCTCCTAGATGCCAGGCCTCTTTCCCAGTCCACTCTTGAATACACATATTGAAGGGTGCTACATTATTGTAATCATTTTAAGAGAAAAATTGAAGCTAGGAATGTTGCAAATTGCCAGAGGTCACAGACCTCATGAGCACCTTTATTAAGATTTACACTCAGGTTTTATTGCACTAAAATTTCTTAGTTTATTACTTTGATCACAGTTTTGACCATAACATCTTAATGTCTATAAAAGGCCAAGTTGTTTATCATGGTAATCAAAATTCAGTAAAATTTGGCTGGAATATATCACTTTAACTTTCTCAGTGTGCAAGCTAAGTCGCTTCAGTGGTGTCCAACTCTTTGCAACCCTATGGACTGTAGCCCACCAGGCTCCTCTGTCCACGGGGTTCTCCAGGCAAGAATACTGGAGTGGATTCTCATGTGCTCCTCCAGGGGATGAACCTGAGTCTTCTGTATCTCCTGCTTTGCCTGCATATTCTTTACTGCTGAGCCACCAGGGAAGCCTCAACTCCTCCAGAGAAACCCTGAATTCCAGCCTTAAAAGTTCAAGTCAGAGCAGAAAGCAGTGCAGCAAAAAAGACAATTGGATACAGGCAAATGCCCTAGCATTTGGTTGAAAGGAAGCCAGTAAACACATATATGTGGGGAATGTGAGTATTTCCAGGCACTGGTTTTTCTACTGATAGACACCCTATAGAGTGGTTTTTCAATTATTATTTTTCATAGTTAAGTAGGTTTGTTCATTTTCTATATTTATCTCCTTGGTCACACTACTGTACACATCATCTTTTGCACATACTGTAAACATTCTTGACTGTTGCTTTCATAAAAGCCATTTTCCTCATATTTAAATTCTCTGTTTTCCATTGATTTCCTGAAAAATTTCCCAAACTCACAGCTTCTCTTATATTCTATATTCTACATAATGCCCACCCTACTCTCCTCAGTTCAAAAGGAATCTCTGTTCCACTAACTTGGTATATACATTATGCTGCTTTCCATATCTACATCTTTTTAATTTAGAAATGACTTTAAGCATTCAGAAAAATAATAATACTATGAACTCATATATTCCTCACTTAGAATCACCAAATGTGAATACTTTACCATATTTGTTTCCTTCCCTCCACATAAATGGGCTTCCCAGTTGGTAAAGGATCCACCTACAATTCAGGAGACACAGGTTCAGTCCCTGGGTGGAGGAGATCTCCTGGAGAAGGAAATGGCAACCCACTCCAGTATTCTTGCCTGGGAAATCCTGTGGACAGAGGAGCCTGGTGGGCTACAGTCCATGGGTTGGCAAAGAGTTGGACACTACTGAGTGACTGAACCACCACACCGAGTGCATACATATGCATTATTATAAGAACAACAAGGGATTGAACTGTGTGGGTCCACTTATATACACATTTTGTCCAATAAATACATAATACACAATCCATAGTTGGTTGAATTTGTGCGTATGGAATCACAGATACATAGGGACAATCGTAAAGTTATACGCAGCTTTTCTACTGTGCAGGGGTTGGCGCTGGTAAGCCCTGCATTGTTCAAGGGTCAATTATACTTTCTGAACCATTTGAGATTAAGTTGCAAACAGTAGCTGCTCTACTCCTAGATGTTTATTATTATTATTTTACTTTGATGTTTAGCACTTATTTTCTAAGAAAAAGCTATACACTTATGTCATCATAATTCAATTAACATACTCAGAAATTTTAACCTTGGTATGGAATTCTTCTTTCTGTAAAAGTGGTTTTGATTTCTTGCACTTTTTTGGGATACTTTCTTAGAATTTTTTTCTCTTGGCTTACATCACCCATTTGTTCTTGCATGTTGTCCACTTTTCCCATTAGAAACTTTAGAATGTTAATCAAAATTATTTAAAATTCCCTGTCTGATAATTCCAAACTCTCTGTCATATCCGAGTCTTGTTCTGATGCTTAGTTTGTGCCTTAAGATTCTTTCTGACTTTTAGTATGTCTTGTAATTTTTTGCTGATGACTGAATGAGATGCACTGGGAGGTGGTGGTGGTTGTTTTTAACTGGGAGGTTTTGATTACTGATTCAATTTTCTTACCAGTAACAGTTTTGTCTGGACTTTGTGTTTCTTCAGGACTCAGACTTGGTATGTTTCGTGATTCTAGGAGCTTATCCATTGCTTCTAAGTTGTCCATATGTTGGTGTATAATTGTTCAAAGTAGTTTCTCATGATATTTTGTGTGGTACCAGTTTCTTCTTTTTATTTATAATTTTATTTACTTGAGTCTTCATTCTTCTTTTTTTTTAGTCTAGTTAAATATTTGTAAATTTTATCTTTTTCCCCAGAAAATCCACTAATTTTACTGATTATTTCTTTTGTCGTCCATTCTCTAGCTCATTATTTCTTCTATAATCTTTATTATTTCCTTCCTTCTTTCAACTTTGATCTTTTCTTCTTGTTCTAGTTATGTGAGGTATAAAATAAGGTTTAGGTTATTTATTTCAGATTTTTTTCATTATTAATGTGAGGATTTATTGCTAAAGAAAAATCTCTGCTAGTACTGCTTCTGCTAATTCCTATATGTTTTGATATATTGTATTTTCATTTGTCTCAAGATATTTTCTAACTTCTGCTTTTGTTTCTTCTTTGATTCATTGGTTGATCAGAAGTGTGTTGTTTAATTTCTACATATTTGTAAATACTCTAGTTTTCCTTCTGCCTTTGATATATAGTTTTCATTCCATTTTGGTCCTAAAAGATACTTGGTATAATTTTGATCTTTTAAAGCTTGCTAAGTCTTGCTTTGTGGCCATTAACCATCATGTGATCTATCCTGGAGAGTTTTTTCTGTGTTTAAGAAGAATGTGTATTCTACTTCTGTTGCATGGAATTGTCTGTATAAATCAACTAGGTGCATTTCAACTAAAGAGCTGTTCATGTCTTCCATTTCTTCATTGATTTTCTGTCTGATTGTTCTATCTATTATTAAAAGGGAAACATTCAAGTTCTCTGCTCTTACTGTATTGTTCTCTATTTTTCACATCATGTCTGTCAATGTTTGATTTATAGCTTTAGTATTGTGATATGGGGTTCACATATTCTTGTTTTTAAGTTTTCTTTTCCTTCTCTTAGCCCTTTTAAATTTAGCATCCTACTTCCTTCTGGCCTTCATTCATGGTTTCTACTGAAAACACTGCTCATTTTCTTACAGGGCCATTTGTATGTGACAGATCTCTTTTCTCTTGCTGCTTTCAATATTCATTCTTTGTCTTTGATCTTTGACAGTTTGATTATAATATGTCTCAGTGTTTATGTCTTTGGGTTTGTCTTATTTGTTATTTTTCAGGTTTTCTGGATTTGGTTGTTCATTTTCTTCAGTAAGGTTGGAAAGTTTTCAGCCATTATTTCTTTGATTAAGCTTTCTGTTTCTCTCTCTCTCTTTTTGTCTCCCTTCTTCTGGGATTCTCATAATGTCCATTGAATGATGTCTTATAACTCTCTGTCTATTGAATGATGTCTCATAAGTTGCTTAAGCTTTCTTTATTCTTTTTCATTCTTTTTCTCCTTTGCCTTTCTAACTGAGTAGCTTCTAATGATTTGTCTTTGCATTCATTAAGCCCTTATTATGCACAGCAGCAGAACATAAGAAGGTTAGACAGCATCACTGACTCAATGCGCATGAATTTGAGGAAACTGTGGGAGATAATGGAGGACAGGGAAGCCTCACTTGTTTCAGTCCATGGGGTCACAAAAAGTTGGACACACCTTAACAACTGAACAACAACAACAAAATGCTGGCTCTAACTTCTTGCTGAATTCCTGTACTGATTTTTTGTTGTTGTTCAGTTACTTTATTATTTAAATCATTCTATGATTTGCTTGGTATTTGTAAAATATTTTCTATCTTTTTGTTTAAATTCTCACTTTGTATAAGCATTGTTCTCTTGACCTTGGTGAGTGCCTTTATGATGGTTATTTTGAATTCTCTGTGAGGTAAATTATATAACTCCATTAAAGACAGTTTCTGGAAGTTTATCTTTTAGAAGGATAAGAGTATGTAGCATATTTTTCTGCTTCTTTATTTTCCTTGGCTCTCTGGTGTGCACACATTCAACAAAACATCTACCTCTCGCAGTCTCCACAGACTGACTTCATAGAAAAGAAGACCCTCAACGATCAGCCAGCCAGAGATTCTGGGGTGTTCTCAAACCTTCATGCTAATCCAAACTCCCTGTTACTAGTAGTCCCCAGTTGTCTTGCGTGTGCCAGGTCTCACCAGTACTCTGAAACAGATGACAATGAAGATATTTCCTTGGGCACTTCCCTGAAAAACTGAATCATTGGATTTCCTGTCCAACTCTTTCCCTCTGTAGGGAGGATGGAATATGGCATTTTTCAACCACTTGCTCTGTGTTGAGTTTAGGTGAAGTACTATGGTAACTGTAATCCCAAACCTCTGTCTCTGTTCTTACTAGCTTCCTAGGTGGCTAGACTCTCCTGAGTCTTGTCATCATCCTGAGATAGGCAAGACAGAAGCCGGTCCTTTGTGAAGCCCGCAGAAAATTTTGGGTATTTGATGAGTAGACCAATTCTTTTCCTTCCCAGGGAGATGCTGGGAGCTGGGAGGTTTCCTCTCAACTGTATGGAGCTGAGCTGGAGGTAGGGATTACATTGAGAAGATGTCTTAAATTTGCCTACCATTTCAGTGCATTTGATTTCATGCTTGCCTGGTGTGCATGAGCCTTTCATCTGGATTTTCCATGAAGGAAATTTGTCTGTGAATTGTTGTTGAATTGGTGTGTTCCTGGAGGAAAGGAGGGTCCAGAGCTTCCTTCTGCCATCTTGCTGATGTCCTATATCTAGGCCTTGATCTTTTAGTAAGCCTGTGCCCTTGGGATGGGACCTTCACAAGTGCTTCTCAGAATTTTTCCCCTTTAAGTAAGATAGGAAGGCTGTAGGGGGCTGGAAATGAATATTTTCTTTCCCTCAAGTTAGTTAGGCTCTGGTAAAAACCCAAGTGGATTTGGCTCTTGCAAAATAATTTTCCTTGGGGAGGGCTATTGTTAAGCAGAACAGGATGCTCTGAGTTCAGTCCATGTTGGCTACTTTCCCTGCTCCCTGTCAGAAGCATAGGAGATTTTTCTGTGATCTTCACTCTGAGAACCCGGTGGCATTCCTGGATGTAATTAATTCTAATTGTAGGAGCCCCAGATGGCCAATAGGCACATGAGATAATGTTCAACATCACTAATTATTAGAGAAATGTAAATCAAAACTACAATGAGGTACCACTTTGCACTGGTCAGAATGTGGAATGTTTCTTAATATGAATTTGTATGTTATTTCTTCAGGATAAAATTCTGGGTATGGTTTTTGGGCAGAAACATCACTTAAGTGAGTTGTATACTTCTTTGTGCATCATTTACAGGAGACACATGATGACTATTTGTTCAATAATTAGTTATAATAACTTTGATTAATTAATCAAAATTAGTTTTCTTCACTACAGAGATTTTCTTATTCTATCATTCATTCTATACTTAATATTAATATTTGACATTCTACTGTAAGGAGGAGTTCTATTTATTTTTAGCATGAATTCAAAGATTCTTGGAATCCATAAATGTTCATTTTGATGTCCAAATTTCACCAGATTTGTCTAGTGGGGGTGGCTCAGAGGGTAAAGCATCTGCCTGCAATGTGGGAGACCTGGGTTCGATCCCTGGGTCAGGAAGATCCCCTGGAGAAGGAAATGGCAACCCACTCCAGTACTCTTGCCTGGACAGAGAGGCCTGGTAGACTACAGTCCATGGGATTGCAGAGTTGGGCACAACTGAGTGACTTCACTCCTTGTCTCACTCTCTGTCTAGTGGGAGCAATTTCAAACTGACTACTATGTCCTTTTG
The DNA here is from genome assembly GCF_029407905.1 of Bubalus kerabau. Classification (NCBI taxonomy): domain Eukaryota; kingdom Metazoa; phylum Chordata; class Mammalia; order Artiodactyla; family Bovidae; genus Bubalus; species Bubalus kerabau. Next base: position 43,554,980 of record NC_073639.1, on the reverse strand, counting down.
ATGTTTCTCCATAAGTTTTTTTTTTTTTTTTTTCCTTAGCAGCTTACCGTAACAATCCAGATTCATCTTGATCTTCCTTGCCAAATCCCTGGAATTAGCCTTTTTTTTCCCCCTCAAGAAATAGTGCACTCTTTGGTGTGGAAAAGTGTTTAGAAACCAAGGCATGCTTTATGTTTTTAATTGTTTATATGTTTGTCCTTATCGTACAAGGTTCCTGGGTCAGGAGGATCCCTTGGAGAAGGAATAGGATACCCACTCCAGTATTCCTGCCTGGAGAACCCCCATGGACAGAGGAGCCATGGGGTTGCAAACAGATGGACACAACTGAGTAACTAAACACTACAAATGTCTTTGAAGGACTTTGATGAAGTTCACCCAATGTCTGATTATATATGTTTATGTATTCCATAGGATTTAATAAAGCAACCGTCTTTTACATATTAGGGTTTAGAACTGGAATGTGCCCTTAGATATCCCTTGCTCATTGTTTCATCTTATACATGAGAAAAGTGGACTCAGGATAAATAAATGCTTTGACTAAGACCACTCATTGGTGACAGATTTGATCTTAGAGTTTCACTCTTTTGTCTGCCAGTTTACTTATCTGTCATATGACACATATGCTCAGTAATAAAAGTGTTTGCTTATTTTTGTTGTTTAGTCACTAAGCTGTGTCTGACTCTTTGCAACCCATGGACTGCAGCATGCCAGGCTGCCCTGTCCTTCATTATCTCCCTGAGTTTACTCAAATTCATGTCCATTGAGTTGGTGATGCTGTCTAACCATTTCATCCTCTGCCATTCCCTTCTCCTTTCGCCTTCAATCTTTCCCAGTATCAGGGTCTTTTCCAATGAATTGACTCTTTACATCAGGTGGCCAAAGTATTGGAGATTCAACTTTAGCATCAATTCTTCCAATGAACATTCAAGGTTGATTTCCTTTAGGATTGACTGGTTCGATCTGCTTGCTATCCAAGGGATAGCAAGTGGTGGTGGTGGTGATGGTTTAGTCACTAAGTCATGTCTGACTCTTGTGACCCCATGGATGGTAGCCTGCCAGGCTCTTCTGTCCATGGGATTTTCCAGGCAAGCATACTGGAGTGGGCTGCCATTTCCTTCTGCAGGGGATCTTCCCGAGCCAGGAATCGAACCCAGGTCTCCTGCATTGCAGGCAGATTCTTTACAGACTGAGCTATGAGGGAAGCCCATCCAAGAGACTATCAAGAGTCTTCTTCAATACCGTAGCTCAAAAGCATCAATTCTTTGGCATTCAGCCTTCTTCATGGTCCGACTTTCATATCTGTACATGACTACTGGATAAATCACACCTCTGACTCTACAGATCTTTGTGGCAAAGTAATGTTTCTGCTTTTTAATATGCTATCTAGGTTTGTTATGGCTTCCTTGGTGGCTCAGATGTAAAGAATCTGCTTGCAATGCAGGAGACCTGGGTTTGATCCCTGAGTTGGGAAGATACCCTGAAGGAGGGCTTGGAAACCTACTGCGATTCTTGCCTGGAGAATCCCCTTGGACAGAAGTGCCTGGCTGACTACAGTCCATGGGGTTGCCAAGAGCTGGACACCACTGAGCGACTAAGCACACAGGTTTGTTACAGATTCCCTTTCAAGTAGCAAGTATCTTTTAATCTCCTGGTGTTAGGGAAATTAAGTAGTCTTTTCTAGGCTTCAGAGACAAAGCAGAACTCTGACCTTACTTATAACCTATCTGGACACTGCCCTGATTGGGAGTGATTGTGAGTTACTGCCTGCTGCAAGTGCAAGACTTGCAGCACCATAGATAAGATGGGGGAGAAATCGTGACATTGTGGAGTCCCTGGAGGGGGCCTGGCCAACCAAGCCCCAGGGCTAACTACATTCCAAGTTGTATACAACAAAACAAGCACCATTAACATGAAACCAGAGCTGCAATTTGGTCACAGATTGCTGATGATATCTGTTTACATCCTGGGATTATAAGAGGGAACCCTGAACTGCAGTCTTTGAAGTCTCACCCATGGAGCAGACTCGCTGCCTGGAACATTTCCTCAATTGTGACACAGGACTTCCCAGAGCTGTTTAAGTCTGGATGTTGGTGAAAACCCAATTTGCTTTGGCTGCAGTCATCATCCACAGTCATTTTGGAGCCCAAGAAAATAAAGTCTGTCACTATTTCCATTTATTCCCCATCTATTTGCCAGGAAGTGATGGGAGCAGATGTCATGATCTTAGAGTTTTTAATGTTGAGTTTTTTTTTTTTTAATTTTATTTTATTTTTAAACTTTACATAACTGTATTAGTTTTGCCAAATATCAAAATGAATCCGCCACAGGTATACATGTGGTCCCCATCCTGAACCCTCCTCCCTCCTCCCTCCCCATTCCATCCCTCTGAGTCCTCCCAGTGCACCAGCCCCAAGCATCCAGTATCGTGCATCGAACCTGGACTGGCAACTCGTTTCATACATGATATTTTACATGTTTCAATGCCATTCTCCCATTTTCCCAAATGTTGAGTTTTAAGCCAGCTTTTTCACTCTCCTCTTTTACCTTTATCGAGAGGCTCTTTAGTGCCTCTTTGCTCTCTGCCGTTAGGATGGTGTCATCTGCATAACTGAGGTTATTGATATTTCTCCTGGCAATATTGATTCCAGCTTGAGCTTCATCCAACCTGGGATTCGCATGATATACTCAGAATAGAAGTTCAATAAGCAGGATGACAATGTACATCCTTGATACACTCTTTCCCCAGTTTTGAACCAGTTCATTTTTCCATGTTCACTTCTAACTGTTGCTCCCTGACCTGCATACAGATTTCTCAGGAGTAAGGTAAAGTGGTCTGGTATTCTCATCTCCTTAAGAATTTTCCACAGTTTGTTGTGATCCATGCAGTCAAAGGTTTTAGCATAGTCAATGAGCAGAAGTAGATGTTTTTCTGGAATTCTCTTACTTTTTCTATAATCCAATGGATGTTGGAAATTTGATTCCTGGTTCTTCTACCTTTTCTAAACCCAGCTTATGCATCTGGAAGTTTATAATATAGTATTAGCTTTAAAACATTGACACTCTAAACAGTACATCCATTTCTAGGAATCTCTCCTTATAAAATAATCTGAGATGTAGATGAAGATTTATTTATGAAGTCATTCATATCAGCATAGTTTTAAAACAGCAAATGTCTGTCATATATTAAATATTAAACATTGAAAAATAGATATTATGAACTATTTATACCATGGAATATTATGCAACCAATAAAAATAATTTTTAAAATCACTCATTAATGTTTACATTAAAAACTACATTAAGTAGTATCAAAATGGAGCACAACCCTATGATCCTTGCCCATGATGTCCTCAATCTGTCTTTTGGTTGTGGAAAAACTTTAACCAAAGAATAAGTTTAATTAAAGAAGTAAGAAAATGCAGAAACAAAGAAAAACAGTCAAACAAAACCTAATAATAATAGTTGTGTCATTAGGCAAAGTTAAGTACCTTTAGTTCCTTCTCCAGGGCTATGGATAATATTCTGAGCCACATCCTGTGAACTATCTTATAGATGCTGAAGCATGATGACCAGACTGTTGCCTTGACATAAACTGCCACAATTCTGAGAATTGGCCTCAAGCAAATGGGAACAAACCAACCCTGGAACTGAGGATTAATTGTACTTAAAACAGTCAAGATGGTGCTGGTCAGACCACCACATGACAATTCAAGATGACTGTCAGAGATGACTGTTCTATTTCTGCAGATAATCCCCTGCCTCTGTCTATAAAATCTCTTGTCTACTGATTGTCCAGAGGGAGGAGGAGTCAGCCTTTGGACATGAGTTCACCCTCCTCCTCAGTTGCCAGCATCCAACATATAGCAAGCTTTCCTTTCCACCAATCTGGCCCCTTTATTGGCTTTTGAGGAGTGAGTAACCAGACCCCACTTTCAGTTACAATATGAATTCAATTTTGTAATATGTAAAATATGTTTATCTCTGTATATATAAATATGCACACACACACACACACACATACACACACACAAACTCAAAAGGTCATATATCGTCATTGTAACAAGGTTTCTCAATAGGATTACAATTACTTTTCCAAAATACTTTTCTCTGTATTCCAAACATATTCAAAATTAAGCTAATGTAGTCTCCTATGAATAATATTAAAGATGAAAAAATAATTTCAATCAGCTTTTCAAAGTGCAATCTATCCACGTTTACATATAATTATGTTGTTCATAAGTCAGCATTTCTAAAGTAGTTAAAGGAGTTCACATTTTCCCCCCAAAAGATAAAGATTTCCTTTGCAGTTTTACTTATGGTAAGCAGTTTATTCCGACCCCCCCATCTTGCTTCCCTCATAGTAAAAAAGTAAATTTCAGACTAGATTTAGCTCTAATCATAAATCTAAACTGATAAAAATCAAAGCTAATTATCTAAGAATGAGTTTAATATATTGTTAAAAATCCTTAAAACTTTCTTTTAGAGAAGTAATATCAAGTTTCTCCCTATTCAAAATAAATTTAATTTAAATAATGTGTTTTCAAGATTGCTATTTAGAAATAATTGGCAAATTTGCAGTCAAAAGTTAAGGTTTTTCTATATTTCTATTTAAAATTTTTATGTTTTTTAAAGATACGTAATGCCATCATAGTATCAAGATTAACTTGAATTTTCTTCAAAACTTTTTCCCTTTTCCACTTTAAAAAGACATGATAAGTTTCAAATACTATTAGCAGATGTTATCATCATAGCTTTTTCTCATATGCCAAATAACTGCAAATGAGCAATCAATGTAGAAATCCTCAGCACCAAATCATCTACTTTACATATTCATACAGTGAAGGCAAATATATGATTAGAGTTGGGTCATGTATTTTGAAGGTTCAGAGTTTTTTTTTTATGGCAAATATTATACACAAACATATTCCAAATATGTGTATGAGAGGCAGAAAATAATGTCAAATAATTCTGAATAACTGAGAAAATTATAGATGTTGTCTTCAAACACATTTCAATCTCAAAATATTTTATAGAAGCAATTTTGAGATAAAATTGCTGTAGCTTTTTTAAAAAACAACTTCACTATAGTTGTTTAGTGAAGTTTTACATGAGTTCTTAAGAAAGAAGAGAATAAGAGAGGCTTTGAACAAGGTTACACAATTTATTTTCTCCATGAATTTTCTGCTACCCTCTGGGCCTTAAAAGGTAGAAGTTGGACGTTGACAGTAATTATTTTGGATTGCACTGCGTGAAGGCAGCTGCGTGTAATCCTATACTTCAAAGAAGTGCAGCCACGTGCCACTTTGAACAACCATCATGAATATAACTTGAGGTGTTCAGGGATGCCTGTAGAGAGATGGCTGTGTAGATAAATGGTTTTCCCTAAGTGTTAGATGTAACCATATGCATGTACATTTGAAATTTTTTCTAAAGAATAGAAAAGTTGTGACTGTGAACCAAATAATCTGTTGAAAATATTGAGTCAAAATGAGATTTTAAGTACACCATTAGAAGGAGTTAAAAACCATAAGTAGTACTAAAATAGATGTTGAAATTTTTAAACAGGATATTGGTAAGATGGCTTTCTTTTGACTCCTCATAAAGGCAACCCCGCTCAAACTCAGCTCTGAGTAATTTGGAAAGAATTTTACTTTCATTTTTATACACCAGAAAAATATGAGTATAAAACTAACTTCTTTCTATTGAGAACTGTCAAACTGAAAGCAGCAGGTTCAATTCTCTTAAACTCATTCACACATGTGCATTTTCCACATATACACCTGCATGCGCACTCACACAAAACACATGAAGAAGTTTCCATATTATTTTACCAAAGTAAAACCATTCAAAAGCTTGACATTTTTTCATAAAACATTTCTAAGCAATTTTTGCAGCAGGCATTCTAATAGAGTGTGGATTTAAGGATGAATAGGATATGAAAAAAAAAAAGATCCTGCCTTAGAGAAACATGATCTAGTGATTGAGACAGATATGTGATCAGTTTAATTCCTAACAGTTCGGTGTTTGCATTCCTGAAAAACATAGATATTGGCAATATTCCTGGAAAGATCAGTATCTTATGGAAAATAGAAGGAAAGCAACAAATATGAATGGTTTTTCAAACCAATATGAATACAAGTAATAGAAGCCACTCGCTTCAAAAATAGAAGAAAGACTTGACTGAGATAGTAACATTTTCCCAGGCCACATTTCTCTGCTATTCAGGAAGTAATAATGTGTCATCAGAATTGCAAAGAAAAATTCGTTCATAAGTTTTGTAGTTTTTGTTTTGTTTTTTCTTTTAGTATTGATATCAGGCTTTAATTTGTGTCTTTCATAACTGTTGTTGTTGTTGTTCAGTCACTAAGTCATGTCCAACTCTTTGTGACCCAGTGAACTGCAGCACATCAGGCTTCCCTGTCCTTCTCCATCTCCTGGAGCTTGCTCAAACTCACGTCCATTTTTTAATGATGCCATCCAACCACCTCATCCTCGGTTGTCTCCTTTTCCTCCTGCCAGCAGATTTTCCCAGCATCATGTTCTTTTCCAGTGAGTTGGCTCTTCACATTAGATAGTCAAAGTATTGGAGCTTCAGCTTCAGCATCAGTCGTTCCAATGAATATTCAGGGTGGATTACCTTTAGGATTGACAGATTGATCTCCTTGCTGTCCAAGGGATTCTCAAGAGGCTTCTCCAGCACCACAGTTTGAAAGCATCAATTCTTTGGTGCTCAGCCTTCTTTATGGTCCAACCCTCACATCTGTACATGACTACTGGAAAAACTATAGCTTTGACTATACAGACCTTTGCTGGCAAAGTGATGTCTCTACTTTTTAATGCACTGTCTAGATTCGTGGAGAAGGCAATGGCACCCCACTCCAGTACTTTTGCCTGGAAAATCCCATGGATGGAGGAACCTGGTGGGCTGCAGTCCATGGGGTTGCTAAGAGTTGGACACGACTGAGCGACTTCACTTTCACTTTTCACTTTCATGCATTGGAGAAGGAAATGGCAACCCACTCCAGTGTTCTTGCCTGGAGAATCCCAGGGACGGGGAGCCTGGTGGGCTGCTGTCTATGGGGTCGCACCGAGTCAGACACGACTGAAGTGACACAGCAGCAGCAGCAGCAGCAGATTCGTCGTAGTTTTTCTTTCAAGGAACAATTGCGACTATGGAATTGGTTAAAGTTTTGAGATACTAACTGAGACCATTTTCCTTTGGGCTTTCTTATCTCTTTATTCTTTTCATGGAAGAGAGATGGTTGAGCCAAGGAAAGGCAAATTTTTAGTTTTAAGTCCCAAAATATGCCTTTGAATCCCATATAGGAAAGTAGGAAAGACAACATTCTTCAAGGCCAAAACTTTCACTGACAAAAGCCAGGTTTTCTGAGAAATAAATCACTTCTATGTGGGGAAAGCAGCAAAGAATTATGACCACTCTTATTCTATTAAAACTAAATGTAGTAATTTGCTTATGCCAACTAACGTACCTTCAGCAGTGGCCACGGGACTGGAAAAGGTCAGTTTTTATTCCAATCCCAAAGAATGGCAATGCCAAAGAATGTTCAAACTACCATACAAGTGTGCTATTTTCATACTCTAGTAAAGTTATGTTCAAAATCCTTCTTGCTAAGCTTCAGCAGTATGTGGTCTGAGAACTTGCAGATGTAAAACCTTGGTTTATAAAAGGCAGAGGAACCATGGATCAAATTGCCAACATTTGTTGGATCATAGAGAAAGCAAGGGAATTCCAGAAAAACATCTATTCTGCTTCATTGACTATGCTCAAGCCTTTGATTGTGTTGTTGTTCAGTTCCTCAGTCGTGTCCAACTCTTTGTGAACCCATGGACTGCAACATACCAGGCTTCCTTGGTCTTCACCATCACCCAGAGCTTCATCATCACCATCACTCAAACTAATGTCTATTGAGTCAGTGATACTATCCAACTATCTCATCCTCTGCCATCCCCTTCTGCTCCTGCCCTCAATCTTTCTCAGAATCAGGGTCTTTTCTAACGAGTCAGCTATCCGCATCAGGTGGCCAAAGTATTGGAGCTTCAGCTTCAGCATCAGTTCTTCTAACGAATATTCAGGATTGATTTCCTTTAGGATTGACCAGTTTGAGTTCCTTGCAGTCCAGGAGACTCTTGAGAGTCTTCTCCAACACCATAACTCAAAAACTTCAATTCTTTGGCATTCAGCCTTCTTCAGGGTCCAACTATCACATCCATACCTGACTACTGGAAAAACCATAGCTTTGACAAGACAGACCTAGGTCAGCAAAGTAATATCTCAACTTTTTAATACATTGTATAGGTATGTCATAGTTTTTCTTCCAAGAAGCAACCATCTTTTAATTTCATGGCTGCAGTCACCATCTGCAGTGATTTTGGAACCCAAGAAAATAAAGTCTTTCACTGTTTCCATTGTTTCTCTATCTATTTGCCATGAAGTGATGGAACTGGATACCAGGTTCTTCATTTCTGAAGGCTGAGTTCTAAGCCAGTGTTTTCACTCTCCTCTCTCACTTTTTTCAAGAGGCTCCTTACTTCTTTGTTTTCTGCCATAAGGGTGGTGTCATCTGCATATCTGAGGTTATTGATATTTCTCCCAGCAATCTTGATTTCATCTTGTGCTTCATTTAGCCCAGCTTTTCCCATGATGTACTCTGCATAGAAGTTAAATAAGCAGGATGACAATATACAGCCTTGATGTACTCCTTTCCCAATTTGGAATTAGCCTGTTCCATTTTTGGTTCTAACTGTTGCGTCTTGACCTGCATACAGTTTTCTCAGGAAGCAGTTAAGGTGTCTGGTATTCGCATTGAGAGAGTCAATTCCTAGGCAGGTTGATAGGAAGTCCTGGGTCCCCAGGGAGGAGATAGGGGTCTGGGGCCCTCCAAGAGGAGATAGGGATCTGGAATTCTGAAGAAGGAGGAAACAACAAGCTTTTTTCTACATTCCTTAGTAAGGATTATATAACAATAATGTAAATCTGCTTGAGGATGTATTTCTCTTTCCTGAAAACCTTCTGATTAATCCTATTATCTTAAAATGTATATTATGGGAGTGGGTTTAGTAAGATCTTTCCAACCTTGAGACATTCTTTTGATTTATTGTAATAACTAATTAAAATGTATATAATTGCCTTGCTAAGACTAGGAATTGGGGCACTCTCCATCCCCGTTCTGATGTCTATGTTGGAAGCATTCTCTATCCCTTTTCATATTTTAATAAAACTCTGCTACACAAAAGCTCTTGAGTGATCTAGCCTGGTCCCTGGTCCCGACGCTAAATTTACTTTGGAGATCAAGAATCTGACACCATTCACTGTAACCTATCACCATCTCTTTAAGAATTTTCCACAGTTTGTTGTGATCCCCACAGTAAAAGGCTTTAGCATAGTCAATGAAACAGAGTAGATGTTTTTCCTTTTTCTATGATCCAATGAATGTTTGAAATTTGATCTCTGATTCTATTGACTTTTCTAAATCCAGCTTGAACATCTGGAAGTTCTTGGTTTACACTGAAGCCTGGCTTGGAGAATTTTGAGCATTACTTTGCTAGCGTGTGAGATGAGTGCAATTGTGTGGTAGTTTGAACATTCTTTAGCATTGGTTTTCTTTGGGATTGGAATGAAAACTGACCTTTTCCAGTCCTGTGGCCACTGCTGAATTTTCCATATTTACTGGCATATTGTGTATGGCACTTTAGCTGCATCATCTTTTAGGATTTGAAATAGCTCAGCTGGAATTCCATCATCTCCACTAGATTTATTCATAGATGCTTCCTAAGGCCCACTTGACTTTGCACTCCAAGATGTCTGGCTCTAGGTGAGTGATCACACTATCATGGTTACCTGAGTCATTAAGATATTTTTTTGTGTAGTTCTTCTGTGTATTCTTGCCACTTCTTAATATCTTCTGCTTCTGCTAGGTCCATATCATTTCTGTCCTTTATTGTGCCCATCTTTGTATGAAATGTTCCCTTTGCACCTCTAATTTTCTTGAGGGGATCTCTAGTCTTTCCCATTCTATTCCTTTCCTCTATTTCTTTGTATGTCAGGAAGGAACAGTTAGAACTGGACATGGGACAACAGACTGGTTCCAAATAGGAAAAGGAGTATGTCGAGGCTATATATTGTCACCGTGCTTATTTAACTTATATGCAGAGTACATCATGAGAAACACTGGGGTGGAAGAAGCACAAGCTGGAATCAAGATTGCCGGGAGAGATATCAATAACCTCAGATATGCAGATGACACCACCCTTATGGCAGAAAGTGAAGAAGAACTAAAAAGCCTCTTGATGAAAGTGAAAGAGGAGAGTGAAAAAGCTCAACATTCAGAAAAATATGATCATGACATCTGGTCCCATAACTTCATGGGAAATAGATGGGGAAACAGTGGAAATAGTGTCAGACTTTATTTTTGGGGGCTCCAAAATCATTGCAGATGGTGACTGCAGCCATGAAATTAAAAGACGCTTACTCCTTGGAAGGAAAGTTATGACCAACCTAGATAGCATATTCAAAAGCAGAGACATTACTTTGCCAACAAAGGTCCATTTCGTCAAGGCTATGGTTTTTCCAGTGGTCATGTATGGATGTGAGAGTTGGACTGTGAAGAAAGATGAGCATCGAAGAATTGATGCTTTTGAACTGTGGTGTTGGAGAAGATGCTTGAGAATCCCTTGGACTGCAAGGAGATCCAACCAGTCCATTCTGAAGGAGATCAGCCCTGGGATTTCTTTGGAAGGAATGATGCTAAAGCTGAAACTCCAGTACTTTGGCCACCTCATGCGAAGAGTTGACTCATTGGAAAAGACCCTGATGCTGGGAGAATTGGGGGCAGGAGGAGAAGGGGACGACAGAGGATGAGATGGCTGGATGGCATCACCAACTTGATGGACATGAGTTTGAGTGAACTCTGGGAGTTGGTGATGGACAGGGAGGCTTGGCGTGCTATGATTCATGGGGTCGCAAGGAGTTGGACACTACTGAGAGACTGAACTGAACTGACTGATTTCTTCGCATTGTTAACTTAGGAAGATTTTCTTATCTCTCCTTGCTCTTCTTTGGAACTGTGCATTCAGTTGGATATATCTTTCTTTTTTCTGTGCCTTTTGCTTCTTTCTTTTTTCTCAGCTATTTGTAAGGCCTCCTTAGACAACCATTTTGCCTTTTTGCATTTCTTTTTCTTGGGCATAATTTTGATCACCACCTCCTGTTTAATGTCATGAACCTCTGTCCATAGTTCTTCAGGCACTCTATCTATCAGATCTACACCCTCGAACCTATTTGTCACCTCTACTGAATAATTGTAAGAGATTTGATTTAAGTCATAACTGAATGGCTTAGTGGTTTTCCTTACTTTCTTCAATTAAAGTCTGAATTTGGCAATAAGGAGTTCGTGAACTAAGCCACAGTCAGCTCCTGGTCTTGTTCTTGCTGACTTTATAGAGCTTCTCCATCTTTGACTGCAAAGAATATAATCAATCTGAGTTCAACATTGACTATCTGGTGAGGTTCATGTGTAGAGTGTTCTCTTGTGTTGTTGGAAGAGGGTGTTTGCTATGACCAGTGTGTTCTCTTGTCAAAACTCTGTTAGCCTTTGCCCTGCTTCATTTTATACTCCAAGGCCAAACTTGCCTATTACTCCAGGTATCTCTTGACTTCCTATTTTTGCATTCCAGTCCCCTATGAGGAAAATAATATCTTTTTTTTTTGGTGTTAGTTCTAGAAGGTTCTGTAGGTCTTCATAGAACTGTTCAACTTTAGCTTCTTTGGCATTTGTGGTTGGGGCATAGACTTGGATTACTGTGATAAGGAATGGTTTGCCTTGGAAATGAACAGAAACCATTCTGTCATTTTTGAGATTGCAGCCAGGTACTGCATTTCAGACTCTTTTGTTGGCTATGAGGATTATTCCATTTCTTCTAAGGTGTTCTTGCCCAGAGTAGTAGATATAACTGTCATAGGAATTAAATTCACCCATTCCGGTCCATTTTAGTTCGCTGATTCCTAAAATGTAGATGTTCACTCTTGCTATCTCCTATTTAACCACTTTCAATTTCCCTAGATTCATGGAACTAACATTCCAGGTTCCTATGCAATATTTCTCTTTACAGCATCAGATTTCACTTTCACCACAAGACGCATCCACAGCTAGGTGTTGTTTCTGCTCTGGCTCAGCCTCTTCTTTCCTCCTGGAGCCATTTCTCTGCTCTTCTCCAGTAGCATATTGGGTACCTACCAGCCTGGGAAGTTCATCTTTCAGTGTCATATTCTTTTGCCTTTTCATACTGTTCATTGGTTTCTCAAGGCAAGAATACTGAAGTGGTTTGCCATTCCCTTCTTCAGTGCCTCATGTTTTGTCCAAACTTTCCATCATGACCTTTCCATGTTGGATGGCCTTACATGGCATGGCTCATAGTTTGATTGAATTAGACAAGGTTGGGATACATGTGATTAGTTTGGTTAGTTTTCTGTGATTATGGTTTTCATTCTGTCTACCCTCTGATGGATGAGGATAAGAGACTTATGGAAGCTTCCTGATGGGAGAAACTGGCTGTGGGTAAAATTGGGTCTTACTCTGTTCTGGTGGGCAGGGCCATGCTTAGTAAATCTTCAATCCAATTTTCTGCTGATTGGTGGTGCTGTGTTCCCTCCCTGTAGTTTGGCCAAACAGAGGGTAATGGCAGTATTAGTGACCTCCTTCAAAATGACTTACGCCAGCACAGCGTATGTCCCACGACTGTTGTAGTCAGAGCCCCTGACTCTGTGGCAGGCCACTGTCAACCCAGTCCTCTGCCAGAGACTCCTGGACACTCACAGGCAAGTCTGGCTCAATATCTAACATAATATTTTTGTAATACTCTTAGCTTCAGTTTTCTCTGGGTGAATGTAATAACAGTGCATGCATGTGTGCTAAGTCACTTCAGTCATGTCTGGCTCTGTGTGGTCCTATGGACTGCAGCCTGCCAGGCTCCTCTGTCCTTGGGATTCTCCAGGCAAGTATACTGGAGTAGGTTGCCTTGCCGTCCTCCAGGGGATTTTCCTGACCTAGGAGCCCAGTGCGAGTCTTTTCTGTCTCCTGCACTGGCAGGCAGATTCTTTACCAGTAGTTCCACCTGGGAACCTCAGTACCTCAGTAATAGTACATATCAAAAAAAAAAAAAAAAAAAGGTTGGTCATGCTGAATGCTTGTAGTGTTCAGTAGGGGACCTGACAATTATTAACACCTAGTAGTAAAGTTATTAGCAGTATTTAAGTATGTGAAAATAACTTAAAAATACTTAATAAGTATGAGGTTTTACTAATTTATAATTCCGATAATAAGCCAATTATCCAATTTGCTTAGGGACTTTGTTTCTTTCCATGGCATTTTGGCATTGCGCTATGCACAAAATATTGAATTGCTTTTAGTAATAAAATGTGTTTTGAATATAATCATGGATATAGAGATCATAGTATTAAAAGCACATTTGCTTGCAATGCATATTACCATCAGAGTGTAGCACGTTATATTGAACATGCCTAGTTATAGTTTCCTTTTCTTTTCTAAAAATATGCAGTCATTAAAAAAAGTGAGTTGATGAAGACTCTCTGTTTTGACCAAACATGATTTGGACTCTTTTGAGTCCTCTTTTTGCCTTACTCTCTCCTTGGCTTATTTAGTTAGGTTTTAGAAAGAATCCTGCTGGGTCATTTTATCAAAAATCCCCCATGATCTGATCAAATTCCCCAGCCCCTCCCTGGTATCCTGTCATCTTTACCTGCCTTCTGCAAAATTCCTATCAAGTTGGCTCAGCCCTAACCCCCCAGACTTGAGGTTTCCTCAGTAAATTTCCATCATTGATTCCAACCCTGCTCCCTCGGTTATAAACCTCCTGAGTTGAACTTAATCTCTTTCCTCTACTACAAAACCCACTGTAGTAACCCTCCTTGCCGTCTTTAACAATTGTCTGAATAATTTTTTTTCTGTATAGAGTTTAAGATCATGAAGTGGGCACAAAAGACTGAACTCAAATTTGAATTGCTGATATTTCAGCAGTACTTCAGCAATAATGCTACAGCAATAATACAACAATAATTACTATTATTCACAGAAATTACTGAACAGCAGAGGAAGAAATCTGTATTTTACATATGGGTTGGGCAGTGGTTCTTTCAAAGGAAAAAGCTGAAACAATGACTCTGATCTTTGGTCCTGAAGTTTTAAAGGCAGGAACACAAATGGTTGTTATTAACGCAGCCTTGGGGAAGAAGAAAGAAAGAAATTAACGCTGAATTTCCAATATTGGTCTGTCTGCATGGATACTCTGGAAAGAAAGAAAAAAAATGGAGGGGACAGTACAGATCTGCATTTCCCCCATAGAAAGCCTCTCCTGCTATTTTCATTTGGCCTCAAGGTTTTGGCGAGATCAATACTGATACTTTTCAGGAAAGGAAATAGGAACATGTGCCCTGGTAGAACTGCTTAGAATATTGAATAGTTTTTGACATAACTTGAGTCAGAGGCAAGGCATTACTCTCCAAGGAGAGAATTGCTACTACAGTGTGAAGCTCATGGGAAAAAAGAAACTAAATGAAAGTTGGAAGGAGAATGAGTGGAGGTTTTTACTCCTCCCTAGTTCTCAAGTTCACAAATAGGACGGTGAGTTGAGAATACAGGAGCTCAAAAAGAGCACTTTCCTCTGATGAAAACTGTTTCCCAGCCCATCATCACTATGGCAGAGGGCAATGAAAATGCCTCTCCCTATATTTTAAATCAAAATTCATTCTTTAGGGTAGTATTTGCTTTTTTCCCTCTTTCCTTCGATGGTTACACTGCTGACATGGATTCACAATGGTTACTAAAATATTCACTGCAAAGAGCTGGTGTGAAACAGTCTCATTTACTGCTACTCTTTTACTCATCTGGATTAACCTTTCTCCAGCAATCACAGCATTGTAAACATCCCTCAGCATTAAATAAAAAACAGCAGTGTGCAGGCTTAAACGATTGCTTCAGCTTTTTTTCTAGCCAATGCATGACTTGTTTTGTTTAGCAGTTTCTGCATTCCCCCACTGTTTAACAATCATGCACAGCTGAAAGCTTTGCCCTCACTTTCTTTCCCTTGTTTAATGAGACCTAAGATAAAACACTCTCTCCTCCCATTTTCCCCTTAAAGGTCAAGACTTGAATCAGAATCAGATTTGTAAGGTCAGTGTTCAAATGTTACTGCTTTAGCCTGCATAGTGCCAAGAAAAAATGAAAGTCAATTGCAGAGAGGCAAAAATTAAGTTAAGGTTGACTTGAAAAAAAATTCAACTTGTATGTATTAATGCAACATTGTGGCTGAGAATTTAAACTCATAAAAGTCAAGAAAGTCAAAATTATGATCCTCCCAACTATTGTTATTCATTCCTTGCACACATGATAGTATTTTATGTACTGTATTTGCTGTTATATTTATGCCCTTATATAGAATATGCCAAGTTATAGTTACTAGGGGAAACATAACTTTTCATTTCTAACTTTCCTGCATTCTAATTCTTCAGTACAATTAGCATTAGCCTTCTCTTCCCTTTCCCCTTATTTTATTTCTCAAAGGAAAAAAAAATGAGATGACCACGTATCTCCCTGTTTTAACTGTTCACTGACCTTTCGGACTTATACATTTGTGGGTCAGGTTGCAAGTAAGGTAGAAAATTTCCTTTGTTTGGGAGAAGAGCTTTCTGCAGCTTGCAGACAAAAACCCAGTGATTTTCCGTTGTGGAGGAGGCCTGCAGAAAGTTGGCAGAGCTCTCCAAGGTCCTGATGCTCTATCCATGTACTGTTCATATCTTTGTACATGCTGCTTTATACTCAGTTTGGCAAATAAAATAAAATTTACAAATTAAAACATAGTCAATAGTAGAGTACAGGTCTGTGAAGTTTCAGAGCAAAGTTTTAAGAGAAAATAACCAGTTTTTACTAGATTGGATATTGTTCTATTATCAGAAGAGAAAGGGCTTCAGAATATTTGGTACAGATAATCAAATCCACCATAATTGAATAGAGTAAGTAATACCCGCATAGAAACAAGAGGTTTATTCAGTCATTTTTAGGCTCTATTTATTTAGCAGAATATGGCTGGTGGTAGAAGAAACTTTGGAATTAGATGGATCTGTATTCAAATCTTGATTCTGATACTTACTTGATTTCTGGTCCCATTTGGACAAGTCACTTAATCTTTTGGAGCCCTGATCTCCTAGCTTTTTAAACTGGTAACAATTGCCCCTTCTTGTAGGATTCTGTAAAGATTACATGAGAAATTTAAATCGTCTGTCTCATGACAGGTGCTCATAAAAGTATAGCTGAGTGATTAGCAGCAAGATACTAAAACCAGACCACCTGTGTTTGCAGTCAAGCTATGCCACTCAACTGTGTGACCTTGGACACACAGGTTAATCTCTCATTTCACTTTTCTTGTCTGTAAAGTAGGGATAATAATGAAATTCTTGTGAAAATTGAATGAGTTAATTTATGTAATTTGTAAAGGCAGTGCCTAGAGTATGTTAAATACCTTATTGATGTTATCTAATAATACTGTTGCTCCCTTCTAGATATTGAATGTCATAATAAAAAATAACTTGAGTGATTTATTGCTTATTAAATAGTTTTCAAATTTTCCAAATTGCCTCTTTTGTTTTCCAACATTTAGAATTTCCTTCTATGATAAGTAATTCATTTTCAGCTTAATTCTAATATATGGTAAAACTAATGCATATCTATTTCTAGTTAGAATTTGAAACAAAAGCAAACTTCATGTGAAATAAAGTGAAAGTGTTATTCTTTCAATTGTGTCCAACTCTTTGTGATCCCATGGACTGTAGCCCACCGGGCTCCTCTGTCCAAGGAATTCTCCAGGCAAGAATACGTAGTGAATGGATAGCCATTCCCTTCTCCAAGGCATCTTCACAATCCAGGTATTGAACACAGGTCTCCTGCATGGCATGTAGATTCTTTAGCATATGAACCACCAGGGAAGCCTAACTAGTTAAGGTGGACCAATACTTACTGTATTAATCACAGTTTCTTTACTTACCAAATATATTTCCCTTGACACTTGCTTCCTTTAGATCTCAAACATGCAAATTATTCATTTCTGTATGCTAATGGAGCATTTTGATTTCCTTGGACAAAATTCCTTGGATAGATAATTGTTTTCACTCTCATTTGTCATTTTATTTAATTAATTCTTACTGAGCACATACATTAGCCAGAGACTAGGGGTATTTAAAGCATGTGCTATGCCTTTAGTAAAAGCAGTGATTCTAATCCTTGCTTGATACCATTAAAATGTCTATATCAGTGCTCTCACATGATATATCTATATCAGTATATTTCAAATATAAAAATTTTGTATTTATATATAAAAAAGAAACAGGTGAAATTAATTTTGATAAAGTATTTTATTTGGTCCAATATATCCACAATTTTATCATTTTCACATATAATTTATATAAAATTATTGATGAAATATTTGCATTCTTTTTTACACAGTTAATTTTAGTTTATAGTTATATTGAAGTATAATTGACAAACAAAACTGTAAGATATTTTGAGTATCCAATGTGGTGATTTGATATATATAAACATTTATGAAAGATTTCCCCACAGATAATAAAACACATCCATCACCTCATGTTATTACTTTTTTTCTTTTTTGGTGTGAATGCACCCTGTCTTTAAAATCTAATATGTGTTTTACATTTTTAGCACATCCCAGTTCTGACTGGCCACATTTCTACTGCTCAATACATGCATGTGATTATTGGCTACAGCTTTGAACAGCACGGAGAAGGCGATGGCACCCCACTCCAGTACTCTTGCCTGGAAAATCCCATGGGCAGAGGAGCCTGGTAGGCTGCAGTCCATGGGGTCGCTGAGGGTCAGACACGACTGAGCAACTTCACTTTCACTTTCACTTTGAACAGCACAGGCTCCTTTAAGACAGGAGGCTCATATTAAACACTGTAGCACAAATGTGGGATTAGATAGCATCTATTCAATAAACGGACTTTCCTCTACCTTCAGGAAAGCATTAAAAAAATATTTTCCTTAAATCAATGCATGCTGGTTTTCCCAACATAGCAATCAGCATTAAAATGAAATTATTCAAATCAATGATATGGTGAAGATGTTGCAGTTAATTTATTAATTAACTTACCATTTATAGTTGAGATAGTTTTGGGGACTAATACATTATTACCTCTGATGAGTATTTTCTAGATTTAAGAAAATAGCTGAAGTTTAGATTTTGGAGTAGCATAAATTGAATTGGAAGTAAATTCTTGGAGTCTAAATTGTAATGACTTTTTTTTTCTTTAAGAAAGTAACATAGAAACATACAAGATCAAAGATAAAGTATACACAGGCAGGAAACATTGGTAGTTAAGGATGTTTCATCTTCAAGACACTCACATATGCAGGTATCCAGGAAATCACCTTTAAAAAAACCCAACAATAATGGCTTGAGCTGCCCTACACATGGGAGTCCCTGAGGTGTTTCAGAACACTGGTTATAACATTACATTTCAAGGTAAGTCTTGGTTCCCATTGAAATCTTCAAGTGTGTACTGCAAGTCAGGCATTTTAAAACCTCAAAAGGGACCAAAAAATAAAAAGGGAAATGAAAGTCTGAAAAAAAAAAAAAAAAGACAGTGATATAAAGAGAGGCCAAGATAATATACATTGAGACAAAATACACAAACTTTTTCGTTAGTTTGTTTTCTTTTGGGAGTACTTACCCATGTTGCTTCTTTAAGGCAGAAAATAAGGACAAAACACTTTAGTGAAATTTAAGTTACTTAGCATGTCTCCATTTTACTAAAACGTTTTTCTTCAAATTGAAAGGAGAGTGATCGCTTACTTCCTCAATTTGTTAATGCAGGTGTATTGCAACCTGCATGCAGTCACAGAGGTAGCTGGCTTTTGTAAGTGCATAAGCTGGTTTTAGGAGCAGCAGAATGAAATGAGCAGAAATGTTCACGAATTCCTTCTTAAGACATCAACTGCTCCATTTTCTTCATTGATGGTGGTAGCTGTTTCCATCATGGTATAAGGGAAGGGAGCTTCCCAGGTTGCTCAGTGGTAAAGAATCCACCCGCCAATGCAGGAGACATGAGACATGGGTTTGATCCCTCTGTTGGGAGGATCCCCTGGAGGAGGGCACAGCAGCCCACTCCAGTATTCTTGCCTGGAGAATCCCATGGACAGAGGAATCTGGCAGGATGTAGTCCATAGGGTTGCAGAGTGTTGGACATGACTGAAGCGACTGAGCACACATGGACATAAAGGAAGGGACTTGGTCCCTCAAGGGTGTAAGAAGATTGATACTATGTATAAAATAGATAACTAATGAGAACCTACTGTATAGCACAGGGAACTCTACTTAATGCACTGGTGACCTGAATGGAGGGATGTCCAAAAGGAAAGAGATATATGTATACACATGCACAAATCATTTTGCTGTACAGTAGACACCAACACAACATTGTAAAGTAACTATACGCCAATAAAGGTTAATTTCAAAAGAGAATCTCTATACCAGTTTACCATACTAGTCTTTTCTCTTTTATTGTTGAGTGGAGGGGAGAGCTGTACTAAAATTCCCTGAAGACAAGTGTGGTATAAATCTGTAATGGGGTAGCAAGGGGTCTGAAGGAGAGAAGCTCTTCAACCATCATTTTCACTCTGGTCATTACCCATGAGAAATGTGAAATTAGACAAGAGAGCCGAGTGAAAATTAACCTGAAGTCTTAGAAACTGACACGTGTCTTCTGTGATTTAGAGGAGAGTGATGTCAAGTCTGGTGTTGAAATAAGAAACATGGCAGACAGGCATTTTTATGTTGTCTGTAATTGGGCAGACGAAGGTGATTTGTTGAAGGTGGTGCTAATGACAACAAGCCAAAGTCAAACCTTGAGCCAGGAGGCAAAATAAAGAAGAGAGAAGGAGCATATACCCAGGTTCAGTTTATGGGGGAAAAGATTTTGTGCCAGAGGGAAAATTCTTGGTGACCACAAAAATGAATATGGAGAATTATCTCTCTGGCTGAGTTTTAATTTTTATTGGTATCTCCTCTCTTGTGTAGCTGACTGTTTCACTAAACAATCCCAGCTTGCTATGCATTGCTATTGCAGGTCGTATTTAAAAACTATCTATTTTCAATTATGATAAGACAAGCAGTTTAACAATACTTTTTTAAAGTAATAATTAGGGTTACATTTTATTTCCCATTATCCCAGACACCCTTCATCTCTGGGCCACACTCAAGATAGACATAATCACGCACCTGCCTCATTTACATTTACCTTTGCTATCAGCTCCTGCCTCCGCCTGCCATCCAACTTCCTCCTGGGCTTAACCTTGAGGAAGAATCCATGGCTCTTTGAGTTAGAACTGAACATTTTCCTCTGGTCAATAACTAAAGAGCTTCCATATTAAAACAAACAATCAAAAAACAAAAATTAACCATAAAGAAAATAGGAAACTAAGAATATTTAATTTCACTTCAAATTTCTAACCTGATGTTAAAAG
The DNA here is from genome assembly GCF_029407905.1 of Bubalus kerabau. Lineage (NCBI taxonomy): Eukaryota > Metazoa > Chordata > Mammalia > Artiodactyla > Bovidae > Bubalus > Bubalus kerabau. The sequence goes on along the minus strand of NC_073639.1, from coordinate 43,534,410 downwards.
ATTCTTTCATTTTATGTCCCCAGTTTTCCACATGGCCCCATTTAAAACATTCTATCCCAGGAATTCCCTGGTGGTCCAGTGGCTAAGACTCAGTACTCCCAATGCAGGGGGCACAGATTAAATACCTGGTAAGGGAACCAGATCCCATTTACTGCAATTAAGATGGCAGATCCCACATGCTGACCCAGCACAGTCAAAATAAATAAACATTTCAAAAATAAAATGTTCTATTCCAGTGTCAGACCATATGTTAGACCAGCCCTCTCTATGTGAAGAGAGATACAGTAATTATGTCCCAGTAAGGCTTACAACTTGATATTGAGCAGGCCTGAGCTAATTCCACACAGACCTTGGGCAAAGGCTGGAAGTCCTTACCTGTATTTCTAGACAAGCTATCCAATGATGTCTCATTCTGAGAGAAGATGAGGGATGGAGTGGGAGAGTATGGAAAAAGCATTTAGGATTCTGCAGAAAGGACAATTTCTAAGAGCAGCTCAAACAAAAGAGCATTCCTACTTTTTTTTTCCCTCAAAAAATAATTTTGATTATCTTTGTTGTGATAAGAGTTAAAGAGACTTTTAACAGATGAAATTCATAGATCCTCTACATGTCTTATTATGTAAAATAGTGATGGCAGCCTTCTTTTGACTTTTAAAAATTGTTTCCTGTATAGATAGTAATTTTATGCTTCAAAATGCAAGAATACCAAGGATATTCATCATAGATTTTTCCTCCCATTTCTCTCCCTCAGGCATACAATTCTCTGTGTAGCAAATCAATATTATCAGTTCCTTATGTGTCATTTATTTATTCTTGGTTAACTTTATTATTTCATATTTTCCCTATTTTTTTTTACAAAAACATCTGCATACTACACATACTGCTCTGCACTTTGTGGTTTTTTTTTTTTTTTTTTTAACCTGGTGGCATATCTTGATGGTCAGTTTATTTGAATATATAAATAACTTTATTCTAAATGACAGTATAGTATTCCCTTATGTATATGCCTTAATTTAACAAATCCACTTTATGTGAACTTTTAGGTTGCTTGCTAAGTTTGTTCTTAAAAAAGATGTTACTTACAGTGAATGTCTTTTTCTAAGTGCATGAGTACATCTATAGGATATATTCTTGGAAGTGGCATTTCTGGATGTATACATATGTAAATCTGCAGTATATTGAGATTATCTCCCATCTACGTTTGAAACTGTGGACTCATCAGCATTGTATGCCAGTGTCTGTTGCTCTATGTCACCTACAGCATGTTATTAAATCTCTGGGTCCCTGCTAGTCTGATAATAAATACTGGTATCTTGGTATCATCATACTTCCATTATGAATGAACTTGGGCATTATTTCATTTATTCAAGAGTGATATTTACTTTTTGAAAGTGAACTATGTGCTCATATTTTTTGCCATTTTTCTAATTGCTATTAGACTTTTGAAGCTGATTTGTGGAAACTCTCTATATTAAATGAGAGATAAACCTTTATGACATGGTTGTATTTTTCTTCCAGTTTTTCATGTTTTCACTTTGCTTGTTGAATCTTGCCATGCAGTTATTTGCTATGTAGGTAGCTAAATTTATCCATTTAAAAATCTTAGGACTTTTAAAATTATGATTAGAAAGGACTTCCCCCTCTGAGATGATGGTAAATTCTCCAAAGATGTCTAGTACTTCTGTAGTCTTCCCCATCCCCCTTTAGAAACACATCTCCATACACCAGCAAAAACCTCCTGCACATCCTAAAGGTGGCATTTGTATAAATATGGAAAGGAAAAATGAAGCTTCTCTGGCATAGACACAACTGAAGCAGACCCTCCCTCTTGGCTCTCAGAGGTTTCTCCTTGAATCCACTCTCTGAGGTCAACTGGTCCTGCCGCTGCTTTCCTCACCTACAGCTCTTGAAACTGAAGGCAGCTGAAGTTGGCAAACGTGTTATACAGGTTATAGTTGAGGATAATGTCTCCCCCCTGCCCACAGATACTACTAAAATGAGAATGTAATATTAGTTTGTGCAGTGCTGTAGAAAGCAATTGGAGGCACATACACTGTGGAATAGATCTGATATCATTAACTTTAAGGTTAAATGCCTTCTCAGTGAGTTACCTGCACCAGTAAATTAAATCAAACATTTAATGTTAGCTATGTGGGTTACTTCATTTGTGAAGGTTAAATAGCTGAATTTCAATATAATTTTTTTAGCATTGAAATGGCGGAGATCTGGAAAGAATTCCTGTTGTATATACCCTTCTAAATCGCTTAAGCAAAGTGTCTATGCATATTAATATCTTATTTTCTCACCTTTTCAATGTGGTAATGAAATGCCTGTGGGGGGCAACTAATATAAATTAGCTACTTATTTGACTAGTTAAAAGACCACAAAGCAAACAACAACAAAAAAAATGATCACGCTTCTTTGTAATAAGTAACACAGTGGATAAAGGAAATCCTAAATATTGATTGCACCAAGAATGCCAAAAAGATTAAAAAAATTCTTCCCCAAGTTAAGAGGTTTTTCAGAGCTTCATATATTTTAATTTTATCAATTTCAAATATATACATGAAGGTTGCATGTGCATGCTCAGCCGCTTCAGTTGTGTCTGACTCTTTGCGACCCCATGGACTGTAGCCTGCCAGGCTCCTCTATGGGATTCTTCAGGCAAGAATACTGCCATTTCCTTCTTCAGGATATCTTCCCGACTCAGGGATCAAACCCATGTCTCCTGCATTGCAGGTGGATTCTATATCCACTGAGCCACCTGGGAAGCCATAAGATTGCATGTGTATGTGTGTGCTAAGTCACTTCAGTCGTTTCTGAGGACTCTTTGTGACCCCACGGACTATAGTCTGCCAGGCCTCTCTGTCCATGGGATTATCCAGGCAAGAATACTGGAATGGACTGCCATTTCCTTCTCCAGGGGATATTCCGTACTTAGACTAAGGCTCATGAGATCATTCCAGATAACTGTCCAGACTCTAAATTCAATGACAAGTGTTCTTATAAAAAGAGAGAAGACAGGAAAAAACACACAGAAAGCCATGTGAAGCCAGAGGCAGAAACTGGAGTCAAGCTGCTATGAGTGAAAAAATACTTGGAGGCACTAGAACTTGGAAGAGATTAGAAAAGATTCTCCCCTAGAGCCTTCTGAGGGAGTGTGACCCCAACAACATTTTGATAGCCTTTATTAAACATTTGATACACTGCTGTCGAAAGTTACCATTTTTATTATAGCAGAATTGTACTTTTCTCAGACCCCACTCAATGAAATGCAGAGACCCCTTTCTGGCAAAGATATCTAGTGCAATAAGAAAAAAAATGTCATCATAGTCTGCCAGAAAAGTCCATCTGTGTGGACTCTCTGAGTGAAATGCCAGTGGATTAATGAGAATGCTTGTACAAGGAGGGTAATTTCAGTAGTCTTTAGCTGAAGAAGGACCTCTCTTTACTGGGGGGTACTTGTAAGCTCTTCCAGATTAAAAGGAGTAGATATATTCATTGATTTTAATAATTGGTAATTTTTAAAAAAAGAAACTCCAGGGAAGTAAGGAAACAGGAAATGATGTCCACAGTTTTGGAGAGGCTGGACTTTCTTCCAGGTCAATGAGGATAGATTATCATTCCAGCATCCAGATAATGAGACATAGGAGGGTGAGGAGCCAGAGCAGAAGCCTTTGTAATAGTCCTGGGGGAGGTGATGGGCTGGGACCAGGGTGCTGACAGTGAGGAGAAAGACATACATTTGGGTACCAGGAGCAGTCCTGGGGCCTTGCTGAGGTTCCTGGACTGGTGTGAGAAAGAGTGGGAATGTGGCGTTTATGGCTTATTCAAAAGAGTCACACACTCACACAAACCCAGCATCTAGCAGTTGGAAAATAATGACCTACAATTCCTGGTGAGCACTGTATTGAAGCCAGGAAGTGTAAGTACAGTATCAATTATTTATTAACCACAAGAATTGGCTTCATAGTGTGATATTGTACCCTGTGATTTTTATCCATGACCATGGGGTCTTCATTTTGGAGGGATTCACAAGTGTCATGGACTTCAAAGCCCAAGGTTTTCTTGGAGGTTTGTAGAAGAACTGTTGAAGGTGGGAAGGGAAAAAGTGTACAATGTCTCCCACTGTGAAAATGTCACAGAATGAATATTAATCTGACTTAATATTGCATGGAATCAATTTTTTCTGTAAAAGCTAATGTTACTTGTAGGAAAACTTAGTATCACATATAAAACAGACATAGTCTTGTTCCCTGTATATCTTGCACATGGCTTCCAGACAGAGATCTTGAACTTCCTGAGACTTCATTGTGTGTTTTTCCTTTACTGCTTAGCTTCTTGGGGGTGAGTGAAACATGAATTCCTGCCCTTTGACCTCCTCCAAGGAAAAGTCATAAAATGCCAAGTTATAACCTGTGCAAGGTTCAACTAAACAGTCTTTAAAAGTAATAGCCAAAAGCAGGAATTTATTGTTAAAAAAGAAGAAATGAAACAGAATGAAATGAAACTTCAGCTCTAAATTGACTGCATTAAAATGGACTCTATCTTTCATGGCTCTTTTTAGATTCAATGGTTAATCAACTATTAACATTTTCTAGTTATTTTATTTTATGTGTGTACTTTACTGCCACATGTTTTAGAATTATAAAATAAGCATATAAATAACTTCTAATGTGAGCAAAAACCTTTTTATTAGATTAGCTGATGACAGAAACAAGTTTTCTTAAAAGGGCAAAGGAGTTACTTGAATTTTATGTGACTTAATCAGCCAGATTTCTGGGTGTGATTTTTTAAAGATGCTTTATCATTATTCTGGCTGAATTTAACTCCGAATTCCTACTTGCATGCATGGAACTAAGAGTAATAAGTCTCTTTTTGATATGGAGAGATAAAAGTTCTCTTCTTTTCCTCTTTCCTGTATCCTTCCTTAGGAAATTTAAAGCTTATCAATGGCAAAATGAATACTAGATATTTTTCTAGTTTGGATATAGGAAAGAAATTTAGATGTGGTATAAATGTATATTAGTTGAGGCCATATATATGGTCCCTTGTTAGTGTTTTGCCCTCTGGCACACCTGAATTTTGATAATTTATGTTGGATCTGCTAGGCTGAGTGCCATGTTTCACAGGCATTCAGTGCTGGCCAGTACAAGGTACATTTGCAGTGGACCAGCTTGTTTTGGTGCCACGTTCCCTTTTCAGAGAAGCAGTCCTTGTCTTCCTGCTCATAGATATTGACCACAACAACCATCTTGATACCATGCTGTTATTTTCCTTTGCAAAAGTAGCTCAGTGCAGTAATGAATAGCAAGCCAAAGTGGTTAAATCAGATTTGCTCTTAGAGACAAAAACAAGCCTGTAGAAAACAACATGTCTCTCTCTGTGTGTGTGTGTGTAAGCAGGGGTGGAGAGAGAGAGAGAGATGTTTTACATTCTGATTTTTTTCCCCTAGATCTTAGATCTAGTTCGTCATGAGGCTTGGTTACATTTGTGTTGTTGTTGTTCAGTTGCTAAGTTGTGCCTGACTATTTGCAACTTCATGGACTGCAGCACGCCAGGCTCCTCTGTCCTGCACTATCTCCTGGAGTTTACTCACATTCATGTTCCTTGAGTAGGTGATGCTTCTTAAAAAAAATTCCTCCTTTGTGACTGAACTAATTTGAGTGGATTTCTGTGTTTTTCAACCAAAAGCAACTTGACTAAGACACAGGGAATGGTGGCAGAGTGGTTTGCATTCCTCTTCTTGGCATTCTTCCATTAAGTCAAACATAAGACAGTAAGAGGACTGATTGTTGTAGCATTTCAATGTTATATGAAGATGTTCTAGTACTCACAAAAACTCTCTCACTAAGCTTGAGTCATGGTTCTCTGAGCTCTCAACAGATGAGGCCATGAACTTGGGCTTTGTCCTTAGATGATTTAAGTTCATCAAGAATCTTGTTAAATCAGGTTATCAAAAATCCTCACTCTCTGTATCTGATAAAACCCCTTATCCCCCACCCTGGGTGCTTCATCATTCTGGTCTACCTTCAATAAGAAAGCTGAGTCAATCTAGTAAGAATCTATCTAGCCTAGATATTTCCTCTTGATAATTTTCCATCCACTGGCCCTACACTGTTCCTTGGATAAGTCTTCTCTTGCTCTTGTTCTATTCAGAGTTGAGCCTAATTTCTGTTAGGGAATCATTGATCAGAACTGCCCGCCTTACCCAGCCATAAGAATAATTACTTATATGAGTTGTCTCACAACAGAAAGTCCTAATAAGGAACATGATGCTGCTGCAAAAACTAACTGGGAGGATTTCGGAGGGGCCCAAAGAAGGGAGGAGGCAAACCATAATATGTCCTGCCACTCGCTCAGAAACCCTCACAGGTGGAAACCATTTTGACTGAGAGATGTGTGCTTTGCTAGGAAGGCTCTTGAGTCAGAACAAACCTGGGCACGGGCAAGATGATTGGCCAGAGGCAACCTGGAAAACTAATCCCATTATCATAACACCTGAGGCTGCGAGTCATGTGGCAAGCAGTTCTCCTGGGTTCCTTTACCCTGCTACTTTCCTCCTAGGCTCCCAGTGAAACCTTTTGCTTTGTCAGTATGTGTGTCTCCTCAGACGATTTTTTTCTGGGTGTTAGACAAGAGCCCATTCTTGGGTCCTAGAAGTGGTTCCCTTCTGGTAACATCCCCTTACTATAGGACTACCATTGCAGGATCCTCTTGGTTTCCCTGGTGGCTCAGCTGGTAAAGAATCTGCCTGCAATGTGGCAGACCTGAGTTCAATCCCTGGGTTGGGAAGATCCCCTGGAGAAGAGAATGGCTACCCACTCCAGTATTTTGGCCCGGAGAATTCCATGGACTGTATAGTCCATGGGGTCACAAAGAGTCAGACATGACTGAGCAACTTACACTTGCAATAAAGTTTTCCTTGCTGTTTTTTTAAAATAAGTATCTAAATACATATTTTTAAAACTACATACCTACATGGAATATGCTCATCTCAAACTTCTTCATGAAGTCTTTTAAAGAAATGAGTTTCCAACAAATCTCTGAGAAGGAGTGCTTGACCCTTTGAGAAAAGGGCTTCAAATTCTTTTAGTGTTATTTAAGAAGTGATTATATTCTTTGCAGCCAAAGATGGAGTTCTATACAAGACCGGGAGCTGACTGTAGCTCAGATCATGAGCTCCTTATTGCCAAATTCAGATTTAAATTTAAGAAAGTAGGGAAAACCATTAGACCATTCAGGTATGACCTAAATCAAATCCCTTATGATTTTACAGTGGAAGTGAGAAATAGATTTAAGGGACTAGAACTGATAGAGTGCCTGATGAACTATGGACTGAGGTTCATAGCATTGTACAGGAGACAGGGATCAAGACCATCCCCATAGAAAAGAAATGCAAAAAAGCAAAATGGCTGTCTGGGGAGGTCTTACAAATAGCTGTGAAAAGAAGAGAAGCAAAAAAAAAAAAAAAAACAAAAAAACAAGGAGAAAAGGAAAGATATAAGCATCTGAATGCAGAGTTCTAAAGAATAGCAAGAAGAGATAAGAAAGCCTTCCTCAGCGATCAATGCAAAAAAATATAGGAAAACAACAGAATGGGAAAGACTAGAGATCTCTTCAGGAAAATTAGAGATACCAAGGGAATATTTCATGCAAAGATGGGCTCGATAAAGGACAGAAATGGTATGGACCTAACAGAAGCAGAAGATATTAAGAAGAGGTGGCAAGAATACACAGAACAACTGTACAAAAAAGATCTTCATGACCAAGATAATCATGATGGTATGATCACTCACCTAGAGCCAGACATCCTGGAATGTGAAGTCAAGTGGGCCTTAGAAAGCATCATTAGGAACAAAGCTAGTGGAGGTGATGGAATTCCAGTGGAGCTATTTCAAATCCTGAAAGATGATGCTGTGAAAGTGCTGCACTCAACATGCCAGCAAATTTGGAAAACTCAGCAGTGGCCACAGGACTGGAAAATGTCAGTTTTCATTCCAATCCCAAAGAAAGGCAATGCCAAAGAATGCTCAAACTATTGCACAGTTGCACTCATCTCACACGCTAGTAAAGTAATGCTCAAAATTCTCTAAGCCAGGCTTCAGCAATATGTGAACCATGAACTTCCAGATGTTCAAGCTGGTTTTCGAAAAGGCAGAGGAGAGAGAGATCAAATTGCCAACATCCACTGGATCATGGAAAAAGCAAGAGAGTTCCAGAAAAACATCTATTTCTGCTTTATTGACTACCCAAAACATTTGACTGTGTGGATCACAATAAACTGTGGAAAATTCTGAAAGAGATGGGAATACCAGACCACCTGATCTGCCTCTTGAGAAACCTATATGCAGGTCAGGAAGTAACAGTTAGAACTGGACATGGAACAACAGATTGGTTCCAAGTGAGAAAAGGAGTACGTCAAGGCTGTATATTGTCACCCTGCTTATTTAACTTATATGCAGAGTACATCATGAGAAACGCTGGGCTGGAGGAAGCACAAGCTGGAATCAAGATTGCTGGGAGAAATATCAATAACCTCAGGTATGTAGATGACACAACCCTTATGGCATAAACTGAAGAGAAACTAAAAAGTCTCTTGATGAAACTGAAAGACGAGAGTGAAAAAGTTGGCTTAAAGCTCAACATTCAGAAAACGAAGATCATGGCATCTGGTCCCATTACTTCATGGGAAATAGATGGGGAAACAGTGTCAGACTTTATTTTTTTGGGCTCCAAAATCACTGCAGATGGTGACTGCAGCCATGAAATTAAAAGATGCTTACTCCTTGGAAGGAAAGTTATGACCAACCTAGGTAGCATATTGAAAACAGAGACATTATTTTGTCAACAAAGGTCTGTCTAGTCAAGGCTATGGTTTTTCCAGTGGTCATGTATGGATGTGAGAGTTGGACTGTGAAGAAAGCTGAGTGCCAAAGAATTGATGCTTTTGAACTGTGGTGTTGGAGAAGACTCTTGAGAGTCCCTTGGACTGCAAGGAGATCCAACCAGTCCATTCTGAAGGAGATCAGCCCTGGGATTTCTTTGGAAGGAATGATGCTAAAGCTGAAACTCCAGTACTTTGGCCACCTCATGCGAAGAGTTGACTCATTGGAAAAGACTCTGATGCTTGGAGGGATTGGGGGCAGGAGGAGAAGGGGACGACAGAGGATGAGATGGCTGGATGGCATCACCGACTAGATGGACATGAGTTTGAGTGAACTCCGGGAGTTGGTGATGGACAGGGAGGCCTGGCGTGCTGTGATTCATGGGGTCGCAAAGAGTCGGACACAACTGAGCCACTGAACTGAACTGAAGAAAGGAAGACCCATTCAATGTTGAAGAATAGGTGAGATGGCAAGGCAGGAAATTGATAGGGCTGACTTGGAGTCTCATTTATAAGGTGGCTGTTATGTCGACTTTGCAAATGAAGAATAAAATCTCAATGATCTGTGAGACTGACCAAATTGCCCAAATGGCATCCTGTTATCTCACTGGCGCTTATCTTCTCAAAGCTGCAAGACCACCAGATTCCAGACCTCCAGCTATGTGACCATCCCTTCAGAGAATTTTTCACTGGGAGGCATAAGAAGTACTCCATCAGAAAGGGAGAATGCTGGTTCTCCTTAAGAGCCAGTCACCCTCTCTTTTCCCTCTAATAAATTTTCTTTTTCTTGCCTGACTGCCTGGCTCACTCTCTTTTTCTCTGCACTCGCCTTACAGAAATGATTAAAAAGGAGTGGTCGATGGCAAAGGTTAAGGATTTTATTATCACAACCTGATAAAAACTTGGTAACCTCTGAATTAATTTTGGAACAAAATGAGCCTACATCAAAATGCCAACTGAGCATTTAGCACACTCTTTCAAATCTTTCCTGAGACTTTACTTTTCTGAGTAACCCAAATCAGGACTCAGTGAGGCTAGGGCATGTGTCAGAAAATGCCGTAAGCAATATGGTTTTCCTTCTCTTTTAGAGTGTGATATTAGGATCCATAACATTGTTTGGATGATATTTTGTGCCTATTATCCCCCCAAATGATGCTAAAGTGAATTCATTAATTTTTAATCTGAAAACACTTTAATTAATTCAGAATGTGAAAGGTTAGTTTGAAAATAAGGTACGATACAAAGGGGATGGCAGGCACCCTGGTGTGCAGCAGATTGGCTCTGATCTTTTGCAATCCAAGTGAGAGGCTGTTGTTCTGTTATGGATGAAAAGGCTCATTATCTCAAAGATAATTGCCCAGATGCCATACCAGTGAGGTCACACTAAACAGGGCTGTGGTTTCTGAACCAAATATTTGAGCTAATTAACAGTTAAAGGTGTAGGGAATCATTTTTAATGTGTTGGAGAGAATAACCAATAAATATTTCCTTTAACCAAAAGATTTAACCATTCCTGGAGACTGGATGCAGCTACATCATGAATTTGCAATAACTCAGAAGAAAAGCCTTTTTTTTTTTTCTTCCCATTTTAGAATGTAGTTAAATGTTCACTGCTCAAGTTTTGTTGGACATTTTTCCAAATGTGCAATACTTCTGTCAACTTTTAAAGAAAGTAATGCAGCATATGGGAAATAAAACTCATATTTTATGTCATGACAAAAAAATTTTAACATTAAAAATGTATCTCTGTCCTTTGCATGCATGCTAAATTACTTCAGCCATGTCAGACTGCTTGTAGCCCTGTGGACTGTAGCCCACCAGGCTCCTCTGTCCATGAGATTCTCCAGGCAAGAGTACTGGAGTGGTTGCCATGCTCTGCTCCAGGGATTTTCCCCACCCAGGGATCGAACCAGCATCTCCTGGGTCTCCTGCATTGGCGGTGGGTTATTTACCACTAGTGACACCCAGGAAGCCTCTTTGCCCTTTGCTCAACACAAAGAGCAACATTGTCTTATCATCAACAAAACAATTCCTTAGAAGATAACATTACTTCTTGATCTTGTAAGCGGTCATTTGATGAACCCTACTACGATGATAATTAGATCTGGATGATGTAAACTGACATTAACAAATAATTTGATGTATCAAATGGATCCATCAAATGTATCCATCATTTGGAGCCTTCTGTCTCCAAAAACCTATACACCTGTGCCTTGGAGATTTCTGAGATGCTCAGAACTTTCTGAGATGCTCTTCCCAGGTTACAATCCTCAAATTTGGCTTGAATAAAATTTTCCATTTCTTTCTTAGATTGACTGATTAATTTTTCATTGACACTTAAGAGGAGCGTTGTAAAATATCTTAATATCTTTAGGTTCTATTCTACATTTTTAAGCTAAGTCTTTATGTTACAGCACTTATGAATATATTTGAAATATTGAAGCCCTAGACATTGAAATTTTCTGGAAAATATGTTTGTAGAAAACTGCATTTCAGTAGGTAAAAGTAAGGCTGGAAAAAAACATAACTTGTGAGAATCTGACCTGGTAGTCTGTCTCTGACTCTTCCAAGGAAATGCTATGCTTGCTTGGTGTTTTGAATTGCATCATCTCATAAAGACTCTGCAGGTGGTGCTATCTGAATTGAAATTGAATTTTACAGCTAGTCACAAGGCCTTTTTCTATTAGGAAAACTATTAACACTTTCAAAACTAAGCAAGTTGAATGTAGATTGTGTGATTTGTATGTGATAAAGATCAAGGTTGACCGTTTCCATAATTGTATGTGTAAATTTGTCCTATTCCATTTTTGCAAAAATTTCTGGAGTAGACAATAAAGAGCAGCAATCGCTACTATAAAAAGCCAAGTGTGAAATTTTGAGTATTTGTAGATATACACAGGGAGGGAAAATCTGCATAAGGTCTGGTGTGGGATATGGAGTCAACTGGAACACAAGATGAGACAAATTAGCATCATAGAACTGGCACAGTGAAAGAATCTTTTTATTCAAGCTGAGACTGACTTAATGCTTTATTGATTATTCCTCTGTGAGGTGGCTTAAAGCTTCGGTACTGGAATTGTAGATGATTTTGTTGTTATTGACATGAGTGAATTGTAAATAATTTAAAAATATTTTGCATAGTTATCAATCACATTTGAGTTGTTTCTTGGAAGAGATCACTTGTAATTGACCCCCTTCTCTCCTTTTGGGTGACAACCCCCCTCTGCATGACATAGTGACACAGTGAGTCAGGATCAGTGGTCCATTTTCTTGGTCACAGAGATTGATTCAGGGATGTGCCAAGCTAGGTTGGTTTTGGAAGAAAGTGATGGGGAATTATCCATTTCATCTCTTTTGTGGGATTACAAGATTTTGCCTGCAGAGGTGTCTCCATCAATGTCACTTTTCACAAGGAGAAAGCCTGAGAGATGAGGCTGATGCCAAGGGTTAGGCTAGCCCAAGAGAATCTTCAGTTCAGTTCATTCACTCAGTCGTGTCCGATTCTTCGCGACCCCATGAATCGCAGCACACCAGGCCTCCCTGCCCATCACCAACTCCCGGAGTTCACTCAAACTCATGTCCATCGAGTCGGTGATGCCACCAGCCATCGCATCCTTTGTCGTCCCCTTCTCCTGCCCCAAATCCCTCCCAGCATCAGGGTCTTTTCCAATGAGTCAACTCTTCGCATGAGGTGGCCAAAGTATTGGAGTTTCAGCTTTAACATCAGTCCTTCCAATAAACACCCAGGACTGATCTCCTTTAGGATGGACTGGTTGGACCTCCTTGCAGTCCAAGGGACTCTCAAGAGTTCTTCTCCAACACCACAGTTCAAAAGCATCAATTCTTCGGCGCTCAGCTTTCTTCACAGTCCAACTCTCACATCCATACACGACCATTGGAAAAACCGTAGCCTTCACTAGACGAACCTTTGTTGGCAAAGTAATATCTCTGCTTTTGAATATGCTATCTAGGTTGGTCATAACTTTCCTTCCAAGGAGTAAGCATCTTTTAATTTCATGGCTGCAGTCACCATCTGCAGTGATTTTGGAGCCCAAAAAAATAAAGTCTGACACTGTTTCCCCATCTATTTCCCATGAAGTGATGGGACCAGATCCCATGATCTTAGTTTTCTGAATGTTGAGCTTTAAGCCAACTTTTTCACTCTCGTCTTTCACTTCCATCAAGAAGCTTTTTAGTTCCTCTTCACTTTCTGCCATAAGGGTGGTGTCATCTGCATATCTGAGGCGACTGATGTTTCTCCTGGCAATCTTGATTCCAGCTTGTGCTTCTTCCAGTCCAGCGTTTCTCATGATGTACTCTGCATAGAAGTTAAATAAGCAGGGTGACAATATACAGCCTTGACATACTCCATTTCCTATTTGGAACCAGTCTGTTTCATGTCCATTTCTAACTGTTACTTCCTGACCTGCATATAGGTTTCTCAAGAGGCAGGTCAGGTGGTCCGGTATTCCCATCTCTTTCAGAATTTTCCACAGTTTATTGTGACCCACACAAAGGCTTTGGCATAGTGAATAAAGCAGTAATAGATATTTTTCTGGAACTCTCTTGCTTTTTCAATGATCCAGAGGATGTTGGCAATTTGATCTCTGGTTCCTCTGTCTTTTCTAAAACCAGCTTGAACATCTGGAAGTTCACGGTTCACATATTGCTGAAGCCTGGCTTAGAGAATTTTGAGCATTATTTTACCAGCATGTGAGATGAGTGCAACTATGCAGTAGTTTGAACATTCTTTGGCATTGCCTTTCTTTGGGATTTGAATGAAAACTGACCTTTTCCAGTCTTGTGGCCACTGCTGAGTTTTCCAAATTTGCTGGCATATTGAGTGCAGCACTTTCACAGCCTCATCTTTCAGGATTTGAAATAGCTCCACTGGAATTCCATCACCTCCACTAGCTTTGTTCATAGTGATGCTTTCTAAGGCTCACTTGACTTCACATTCCAGGATGTCTGGCTCTAGGTGAGTGATCACACCATCATGATTATCTGGGTCGTGAAGCTCTTTCTTGTACAGTTGTTCTGTGTATTCTTGCCACCTCTTCTTAATATCTTCTGCTTCTGTTAGGTCCATACCATTTCTGTCCTTTATTGAGCCCATCTTTGCATGAAATGTTCCCTAATTTAGAAATGTATCTCTAATTTTCTTGAAGTGGTCTCTAGTCTTTCCCATTCTGTTGTTTTCCTCTATTTTATTTTTTTATTTTTATTTTTATTTTTTTTGTTTTCCTCTATTTTAATACCTAGAAAATTCCTGGCTCTAGCTGCAGAGGTCCTCAGGGTTGCCCTGCTTTCCTGTAGTATTTCTCATTTGTGGCTACCACAGGAGATATGGGATTTAGGACACATTGAGGCAGCAGATAGATGTCATCTCTGTCTGCCCTGCCTCCTGCACGGGGTAAAGCAATTGGAGATTTATTCCTCATGGACTGAAACTCCAAGATGAGAATAATAGGACAATTAAGAAGGGGCTGGGCCCTGCTTAGACCACATATTTCTCATTCTCAGTCAGGAGATCTTCTTGACCACACATGCTCAGAAATGCTCCTTGGGGGTCAAAGGGGAGTGATGTCAAGAGATATTCTACCCATATGCCTCTTCAGTAGAATCCATCTTGGCTAAGAGATGCATGTGCACACTTGGGAGGATGGAGATTTACCACATGTGGACTCTGAACCTGGCAAATTAAAATGATTGGGCACAGGAAACCCAGAAGAAATGCCCCATATAAGTGATTTAAACTACCCTAAGGGTAAAACTGTCTCTGCGTCCACCCATGTGTCCGTTAGGTAGTTATAATAGAAAACAGGAGTCCAAAATGTCAATGGCTAAAAGACAAGGAAGGGAAAAGCCTGCAAAAATAGAACAAAGGAAGGTCTGAGGACCGGAGTGAGGACTTCAGGTAGAACAGCACTCCTGGCCAAGCCCAATTTGCATAAGGCAGGCCCAGGGGGAAGAAAAAAACATAAAAAGAGGAGACAAAGGGCTCTCTCTCCCCCGTGCACTGGGGCGCTCTTCTCTTCACATCTTTGGATCTACCTGCCCTCACGCCTCAAAGATGGATTTTCCTGCTATGGTCTAAATAAAATAGAGCTGTAACACTGATTTGTCTAAGAGCTATAATACAGTCTGTCCAAGACCCGAGAGCTGTGACATGCCGAGGGGGCTTTAATGTCCGTCACTCCAAATCTTTGTTGTGACAAGACAAAAACCGAGGAGCATACACTCGCCTGACATCTATGGTGCCATGACTCGGATTTAACCTGGCTGAAACAACCTCCGCACGGAAGGGGCCAAGCACAGCAGGAGCCCAACTCAGCGAAGCTCCCACGGTAGAAGTGGAACGTGAAGAAAACTCAGCGCTGGAAACCGGGACAGTGAAAAACGAACTCAGCAGAAAGCTCATGCGGCTCAGCTTCAGATTTCAGAAGACCTCCATTTAAGGTAGGAGGTCCTCACTCATATGTCTGCAATCCCTATCAAGCTACCAATGATATTCTTCACAGAGCTAGAACAAATAATTTCACAATTTGTATGGAAATACAAAAAACCTCGTATGTCTAGAGATACATGCCTAACAAAATCTTAATTCCTTTACAATCTCTCATTTCTTGTTTCCTTGAACCCCCCGTGAACAGGTGGGCAGCAGTGGGCTCAACTGAGGGACTCTGGAGATGCTACTCTTCGGTATGTCCCAAAGGCACTATCTGCTGGGCCCCGGTAGCTGTTACCCAAGCTGGTTGGGGTTCTTCTGGCCTTACTCTTCTCTGTGCCAAGAATCAGACCAATGAAAACTATGAACACAGGTCAGGAATTTAGCAGATTTTCCAGCAGGCTATGAAGGGGATTCCTTAGCACGTTTTTCCCACTGCTTTTTCCTCCTGTCCTTCTGCTCTATCCTGGGACTCAAGGCCGGCCAAACAGTAAGAGGTGGATTTGTTAGGATTCAGAGAGAAGCCATGCTTCAGGGTGTGGGCCATTGCTGAGGACAAGGGCTTGGGTCATGGAATGTGGTCTGGTTAGGTTTTGCTAGTGGGGTGAATTCATATACTAATGAGTGGGAGGGCCATCCCAACCATTGGGGAACCACCCACTCCTCTATCTTTTGACAGTGCCTTAGAACTGTCCTGCCACATCTGGGTGTGTCTTTTGGTTTACAGATTGGGGATTAAGGTTTACTTGAATTTGACTTGTCATCTTGGACCCATCTGATTTTAATTGGTTTACGTTATGCCCTTGTGCTATGTCATACATTCAGAGATTGTGCTCTGCCTCCTTCCCTCCTGTTTCATGCTCCTTTCCTCAGCCCCATCTGGGCCCACAGTGTTGCCTCTACAATCTTCTGGAGGGACAACCAGAAAATAGCTGGCCTTGGGAGGGAAATACTGTATAATATCCAACCCCTTAATCCTACCCAGCACTGGTCACACTGGGGACCTTGGGGACTCCCAAACTCCAGTCCAGGGGCCCCAGGAGGTCAACCTGCCTTGACCTGCCTAGGGATCTGGTCCTCGAAAGGTTGTCATGCCTCAACCTGCTCAGGGATCCGCAGTCCCAGGGGTCCCAGTAGGTTGTCACGCCTCGACCTGCCCAGGGATCCAATTCTCAGGAGACCATCACGCCTTGACCTGCCTGGGAATTCGATCTCTAGGAGGTTGTCACGCCTCAGCCTGCCTGGGGATCTGCACCCTAACCCGGGAACGCCTGGCTCTCAGGTTGCAACAGTACTGGGTAGGATAAGCTTCAGAAAGACTCACCCCTAAGGAAGTCCACCCATGGAAAGTGAAGGAGGCCTATTAGTTTTTTCTTTTCCTTTTCCTCCCTGTCATGACTGTTTTTCAGATGGGAAATAACGAATCCACTTCCCGGCAGACGTCCTTGAGATAGATGCATCCTTGATAATTGGAAGCTGTTCTATCCTCTAACTCTGAGTAGGAGTCACTTAAAATTCTTTTGTGACACTGCATGGCCACAATATTCACTGGGGGATGAGGAACACTGGCCTAAAGATGGGAGCTTAAATTACAATACCATCCTGCAGCTAGAATTATTCTGCAAAAGACAAAGAAAATGGACAGAGATCCCCTATGTCCAAATTTTCTTTCGACTAAGATATGAAGGAACTATGTCTTAAGTATGGGATTGTTGTATGCCCTAAAAGTGAGCCTACTAGGCAGATGGTGTTAGGCACAGGCAACCAAGAAGAGGAGCCCTCCCTCCCCCACCCCCCGCCCCCAACGGTTCACCTCCCATGCTCTCAAAGAGACTGGAGCCTCCCATAGCTCCCGAATTGTCTGGTGTTTCTTCTTTGTATCCAAACATGCCCCCATATCCAGGAGCACCCCCTCCACAAAAGCCAGCTCGAGTGTGTCCCTTAGTTGAAACGAGGAGAATTCGGACCAACCCAGGCCCATAAGCCCTTCTCCCTCTTACAACTAAGACAGATCAAACAAGACCTGGGAAGCTATACAGATGACCCAGGCAAATATATATATACATTCCAATATATTACCTTGGCCTTTGACTTGATGTGGAAGGACATCATGGTCATATTTAGTCAAACTTTATCTGACCCTGAACATACGAGGGTCTTAAAGGAAGCCCAAAGGTGTGCAACGGGGCTTCACATGTCCAGTGATAGTTACCCAGTAGGAGAAACTGCAGTCCCTTCCTCCGATCCTAATTGGAATTATAATGACCCATCTGGGAAAGAGATCATTTTCTAATCTGTGTGAAGGCAGGACTAAAAGCAGCCCAACAAAAAGTAATCAGCTATGCCCGGGTCTCAGCAATAACTCAGGAGCCCAATAAGAACCCCATTGCCTTTCTGGAAAGGCTAAAAGAGGCCCTCCAAAAGTTTACCAATCTGGACTTAGACTCTTACAAGGGACAGGTGATTTTAAAGGATAAATTCTTGTCCCAATGTGCATCAGATATAAGAATTAAGTTACAACAGCTACAGCAGCAGGACCCTGCTGCCTCTTTAGATGAGATGATCCAGACAGCCACCAATGCCTTTTATAACAGAGAACAAGAGAAGGAGGCCAAGGCCCAGGAGAGGGAGAAAAGGAAAGAGACAAGGCATGCCCAGATGCTGGCCGCCCTCCATAGAGAAGCCCTATGGCACACTCCGATTCCTTGAAGGACAAAGCACAGGGCAAATGCCTACTCTGTAGACAGGCGGGGCATTGGGCCAAAGAGTGTCCAAACCATGACAAGTCTCTTAGAAGGGCTTGCCACAAATGACATCAACTGGGACATAGGGCGGCACTTTGCCCTCAGGACCCAAAAGCCTCAAGGTCAAGTGCCAAGCCTTCCCTCACGATGGTTCAAGAGGACCGAAGCAGCCTGCTCCAGCCAGCCCGCCTGTCACAGATAACCATCATGGGGCTGGAGCCAAGGGTGCAACTGGATGTGGCAGGTAGGTCTGAGAATTTCTTGGTTGACACAGGGGCTACCTATTCTGTCTTGATCTCCTACTCTGGAGCCTTCTCCTTCCAAACCCGTACCATTTTGGGTGCTACAGGAAAAACTACTAAAAGATTCACCTGAGCACTTCTTTGTTGCTGGAATGGACAAATATTTTCCCACCAGTTTCTGGTGGTTCCCTGAGTGTCCTACTCCCTTATTGGGAAGAGATATACTCACTAAATTGGGGACCACCCTTGTGATGGGAAGTTTTTCAGCCCCTAGAGCTCTATGGCTCCTGGTTACTACTGAAGAACCCATTATACCTTCAATAGAGAGGGACCAAAAACTATGGGAATACAAAATTAACCCCCAGGTGTGGGACCAGGGAATTCCTGGATGAGCCCACTAAGCTGAACCGGTCATTATTGTCCTCCGAGATCCCACTTGGTTTCCTAACCGGAAACAATATCCCCTCAAAAGAGAGGCTCGGGAGGGACTACAGCCTTTAATGAATAAATTCCTTGCTTGTGGGCTATTGGTCCCCACCAATTCGCCATGTAACACCCCAATCCTCTTAGTAAAGAAAAAGGACAGAACCTGGCGAATGGTTCAAGATCTCTGGATCATAAATGAAGCTGTGGTCCCCCTCCATCCCACAGTACCCAATATTTATGTAATCTTGGGAGAAATCCCTCCCAATGCCAAGTGGTTTACAGTCTTGGATTTCAAAGATGCATTTTTTTTTTTTTTGCATACCATTGGCTAAAAAAAAAATCCCAATATCTTTTTGCGTTTGAGTGGGAGGTCCCAGGAGAAAAACACCAACAGATGACTTGGACAGTATTACCTCAGGGCTTCAGAGATAGCCCCCACCTGTTTGGACAGGCCCTTAGCCGGGATTTCCTAGATCTGGACATGGGGCCTAATGGGAAAATATTAGATAGATGACCTACTAATCTGCTCTCCAGATGAGGAAAATGCCCAACAACATGCAATTCAGGTTCTAAACTTTTTGGCAGAAAGGGGATATAAAGTCTCCCATGCTAAGGCACAGATGGTGGAGACAAAAGTCACTTACCTGGGAGTTCAGATTACACATGGGTCTAGGAGGCTGTCCTCTGATCGGGTACAAGGAATCCTCCAGTTGCTGTCCCCCATGACTGGAAAACAATTGCGAGCTTTCCTGGGGCTAACTGGGTATTGTAGAATCTGGATACCCAACTATGGCCTAATTGCCCAGCCCTTATATGAAAGTTTAAAGGGACAGGATGATTCAATCCCACTGATGTGGGGAACTCCTCAAAAGAAGGCAGAGGCTACACTAAAATAGGCCTTAACTCAGGCACCTGCCTTGAAGTTGCCAGACCCAGAAAAAGCATTCCAACTTTATGTCCATAAAAGAGAGGGAATAGCCTTGGGAGTGTTAACTCAAAGGTTGGGATCTGTGCCCTAGCCTGTAGCTTACTTATCCAAGAGGCTCGATCCAACAGCCCGAGGCTAGCCCCCTGTCTTCGAAATTTTGCAGCCATTGCAATCATGATAGAAGGTGCTCTAAAACTCTCCTTTGGGGGCAAACTAACTATTTTTACCAGCCACCAAGTAAAACAACTCCTAAATGGGAGAGGCCATTTATGGATGGCTGATCAAAGAATCCTCAGATACCAAGTAATGCTGATGGAAAATCCAGGCCTCACTATATCCCCTTGTGAGGTTCTTAAGCCAGCCACCCTCCTGCCTACCCCTGAGGGCTCTCTCCCTTTTCACTCTTGTCTAAAACCTTGGACCATTGGACAAAACCCCGAGAGGGATTGTCAGAAGATCCTCTGACCAATCCTGAGGAATCTGGTACATTGATGGAAGCAGCTTTGTCTTGGGTGGAAAAAGAAGAGCTGGATATGCAGTAGTCTCCAATTTTGAGATCACAGAGTCTAAGCCTCTGCCACCAGGTACTTCAGCCCAGTTAGCCGAGCTCATAGCCCTGACTCGAGCTTTAGAGCTGGGAAAGGAAAAAAAGAATAGCCATTTACACTGACTCCAAGTATGCCTTTCTGGTGCTACATGCACATGCGGCTGTTTGGAAAGAAAGGGGACCCTTGACCACCCGAGGGTCCCCAATCAAATATGGTGATCAGATTCTTTGACTCTTGGAGGCACTCCATCTGCCTACTGAGGTTTCAGTCTCCCACTGTAAAGGACATCAAAAAGGGAACACAGAAGTGGCACAAAGGAACCATGCAGCTGATCAGGCAGCTAAGAGAGCAGCTGTACAAAACCATGACCTAATAGGTGTTGCCACCTTAGTTCCACAGATTAATTTGCCAGAAACTCCTTCATATACTGAAGGTGAGACTCTTAAAACTAAGAGTGAGGGCTTTCAAGAAGATTATATGGGGTGGTTCCAAAAGGAGGGACTCCTTTTTCTGCCTGGGAACCTCCAATGGAAGTTGTTTAACTCCTTACATGCTGCCACTCATTTAGGGGGAAAGGCTCTCCAAAGATTACTAGAAAGGTCCTTCAGAGGAACAGACCTCCAAACAACTATAAGACAAGTGGTCTCCTCTTGTCCCACTTGCCAATTAAACAACCCCCAAGGAGCTCGAAGACCCCAGCTGGCCCAGCCCATCCAATGACATGGGTCCTACCCAGGAGAGGACTGGCAGATGGACTTCACCCAGATTCCAGTTTCTCAAGGGTATAAATACCTATTAGTCATGATAAATACATTCACAGGATGGATTGAAGGCTTTCCCATCCGGACTGAGAAGGCTGAGGAGGTGGTAAAAAAACTGCTCCATGAAATCATTCCAAGATTTGGTCTGCCCAGGTCATTACAAAGTGACAATGGGACATCATTTACTTCTAAGGTCACCCAAGGGGTCTGTAAAGCATTGGGCATTACTTATTATCTCCATTGTGCCTGAAGGCCTCGATCTTCAAGAAAAGTAGAAAAGCCAACTCATTCTTAAAATCAGTGATAAAAGAGATAACCCAGGAGACCTCCCTGTGATGGAAGGAGGCTTTACCAATAGCTCTCCTCCGCACCTGTATTGTCCCTAAGGAACAGATTGGTATTTGTCCTTATGAGATGCTATATGGGAGACCTTTTGTTTATGCCAATGACCTCTTCCTAGATCCAGAGGTTCAGACCCTCCAGTCTTATACCATGGCCATTGGGCAATTCCAACAGGATATATGCTTGTGGAGTATGAACCAAGACCCAAAAGACTCTAAGGAGTCACCACTACATGCTTCCGGGACTCAAGTCCTAATTAAAGTCTGGAAAGATGGGTCCCCAAAAGCTCAACTCCAGCCCACGTGGAAGGGCCCCTACCCTGTAGTACTTTCTATCCCCACAGCAGTCAAGGTACTAGGACATGACTCCTGGATTCACTACTCATGAGTCAAGCCATAGAAGAAAACAAAAGAAGACACTCAATACACCTGTGAGCCCCTGGGAGATCTCAAATACCGATTCAGAACTACAAATGAGTGCCATTCTAATGAACAACCCCAAAATCTGGTTTCTGGGGATAAGATTTCTCAGGATAGCTCTAAAGAGCCAACACAGCTTGTACTCCAAAACAGACAGGAGATAGATCTTTTGATCCCTGAATAAGGAGAGACTTGAGCCATCCTGGCGATGGAAATTTAAAATTGGCTAATGCCCCTACTAGTCCTTGTTACACCATACTGATGCTGCTTGTGATTGTTCCATGCATTATCAATTGTCTAACCCATTTTGTCTCTGCTCAGGTCAACAAGCTACAACATGCAGTGCCAGTTCAACAAAGATATAAAAGTACAGCCGACCATGGAAAATATCACTTGCCCTTAGATAGACACCGCTATAAGGACTCTGAGGCTTGAGACTAGCAAGAGGGAGAGGCCCAATATCCCTCGCCATCCCAGTTTAGCAGGAAGTAGCCAAAAAGACCTCGACGCCCCTATTCCCAAAGAATTGGGCCTCCCAACTTTTGAGAGGGGAATGTTAGGTAGTTAGAATAGAAAACAGGAGTCCAAAATAGTGGTGCCTAAAAGATAAGGAAGGGAAAAGCCCGCGAAAATAGAACAAAGGAAGGTCCGAGGACCAGAGTGAGGACTTCAGGTAGAAGTCCCAGCACTCCTGGCCAAGTCCAATATGCATAGGGCAGGCCCAGGGGGAAGAAACAAAAACATATAAAAAGAGGAGCCAAAGGGCTCTCTCTCTGCTGTGAGCTGGGGCGCTCTTCTCTTCGTGTCTTTGTATCGACATGCCCTCACACCTCGAAGATGGATTTTCCTGCTATCTTCTAAATAAATAGAGCTGTAACACTGAGCTGTAACACTGATTTGTCTAAGAGCTATAACACAGTCTGTCCAAGACCCGAGAGCTGTGACTCACCGAGGGGGCTTTAATGTCCGTCACTCCAAATCTTTGTTGTGACGAGAAAAAAACTGAGGAGCACACACTCACCTGACATGTCTATCCACATGTACTGTACTCTTTTTCCTCTTCATAAATACTTTACCTACTTCACTACTTTCGGTCTTTGTGGAAATTCTTTTCTGCAAAGCCAGAGGGCCTGAGACCTTGTCACTGACCACTCGTCTAGTGTTTAGAATTTGGTGCTCTCACCGCTGTGACCCAACCTAAGTCTCTGGCTAGGAACCCAAGCCCTGCTTCAAGCGGTTACAGGCTGAGGTCACCTGAGATCAACATTACCCTAAAGTATGGCACATTGATGTAGAGCTCTATTGCTGAAGTCACAGGTATGGAGCCCTGTACCAAGGTCACATGACAAAAATCTCTGGAACTGACCAAGCCTCACAGCAACTGATACCATAAGCTTCTGGATCTAAACTGGGCAGTTTCCTGACCCCATATTAGGTAAAATATCTATCTTATTACCCACCCTATCACATCTTAACCAATCACCCAATGCCACCATTCCAGTAGGAATTTTGTCTTGAGGTTATAAAAGTTGGCTACCAGCGCACTAAGGGCATCTGCTCTCTGTTGAGTGGCCCACTGATCAAACAGCATCTCCCACTCTAGTAAACTTTATTCTCTTTTATTTTCTCATTCTGCTTCATGTCTGGAAATTCTTTTCCAATCCACACACAGACCACGACAATTGGCCTATTGACTGTTTCAAGCTCAAAGAGTTTGGGAAACGGTAGGTACGGAAAGGACTTTCTGACATTTCCCTGAGTCAGATTATGAAACACTCAAGTGAGAGGTCCCTTCCTATGCTTGGAGGAAAGGAGCACCTTTATCCCTGAAGAAGGGAAGGAGCTTACAGAGGGATCAATGGCACCCCACTCCAGTACTCTTGCCTGGAAAATCCCATGGACGGAGGAGCCTGGTGGGCTGCAGTCCATGGGGTCGCTGCGAGTCAGACACGACTGAGCAACTTCACTTTCACTTTTCACTTTCATGCATTGGAGAAGGAAATGGCAACCCACTCCAGTGTTCTTGCCTGGAGAATCCCAGGGACAGGGGAGCCTGGTAGGCTGCCATCTATGGTGTCGCATAGAGTTGGACACGACTGAAGCGACTTAGTAGTAGTAGTAAAGCCAAGCAGGACCCTGTGGGGTCCTCTTGAGCACAAAAGCTTTTCTGTGTCCCCAGTTTCTTATTTGCAGGACAAAGGCTTCAGCCTCTTAGACCTTCCTGAATACCAAAGAGCAGACAGAAGCTGTTACTAATCAGGGGAGTAAGGGAATGCAGAAACAAAGGAGAAACAACCAGGAAACTATAATCAGCCATTAAAGCAGGATTCTGGTTCCTTCTCAAAGAATATACGTAAGGATATCTTTGAGTTCTTCTGCAGGAACTAAGGCCCCTACCCTGGTAGAGGATGTTAACTCTAGGCTGGACTCAACATTCCTGGAGCACCACCCTGCTACCTCACCACCAACCAATCAGAAGAAAATCACACATGCTGCAGCCCTCACCCCAAAGTTTGCCTGTAAAACCTTTTCCCCCCAAACCACTGGGGAGTTTGGTATTTTTGAGCATGAGCCACACTTTCTCCTTCCATGGCTCTGCAATAAAACCTTTCTCTGGTCCAAACTCTGATGTTCTAGTTTGTTTGGCCTCACTCTGCATTTGGCACATGAACTTATGTTCAGTAACAGGATCTGAACTAACAGGCCATGCTAACTTTCCCTCAGTTTATTATACTCAGCTCAGTTTTACTCTACCATGGAAAGATATTCCATGCCTTTCCACTTTTTATCAAGCCTAGCATAAAAACTCAGGTTTAATTGTTTCTTCATGTCTTCATCTCCTTTTGAAGATGCCTATAAACATCTACTTCTGCTTCATTGACTATGTTAAAGCCTTTGACTGTATGGATCACAACAAACTGTGGAAAATTCTTAAAGAGATGGTAAAGAATACCAGACCACCTGACCTGCCTTCTGAGAAATCTGTATGCAGGTCAAGAAGCAACAGTTAGAACTGAACATGGAACAACAGACTGGTTCCAAATTGGGAAAGGAATATGTCAAGACTGTATATTGTCACCCTGCTTATTTAACTTATATGCAGAGTGCATCATGGGAAACGCTGGACTGGATGAAGCACAAGCTGGAATCAGATTGCTGGAAGAAATATCAATAATCTTAGATATGCGGATGACACCACCCTTATGGCAGAAAGCAAAGAGGAACTAAGAAGCCTCTTGATGAAAGTGAAACAGAAGAGTGAAAAAGCTGGCTTAAAACTCAGCATTCAAAAATGAAGATCATGGCATCCAGTCTCATCACTTCATGGCAAATAGATGGGAAAACAATGGAATCAGTGACAGACTTTACTTTCCTGGGCCCCAAAATCACTGCAGAGGGTGACTGCAACCATGAAATTAAAAGATGCTTGTTCCTTGGAAGAAAAGCTGTGACAAATCTAGACAGCATATTAAAAAGCAGAGATGTTACTTTGCCAACAAAGGTCAGACTAGTCAAAGCTATGGTTTTTCCAGTGGTCATGTATGGATGTGAGAGTTGGGCCTTAATGAAAGCTGAGCATGGAAGAACTGATGCTTTTGAACTTTGGTGTTGGACTCTTGAGAGTCCCTCGGACTGCAAGGAGATCAAACCATTCAATCCTAAAGGAAATCAGTCCTGAATATACCTTTGAAGGACTGATGTTGAAGCTGCAATATTTTGGCCACCTCATGTGAAGAGCTGACTCATTTGAAAATGCCCTGATGCTGGGAAAGATTGAAGGCAGAAGGAGAAGGGGATGACAGAGGATGAGATGGTTGGATGACATCACTGACTCAATGGTCATGAGTTTGTGCAAGCTCTGGGAGTGGGTGATGGACAGGGAAGCCTGGCATGCTGCTGTCCATGGGATTGGAGAGAGTTGGACATGACTGAGTGACTGAACTGACTGATAAACTGGGAAGAGCAAAACCTGACTCAATGTTGGATCTGTTTGTTTTACTCTAATCTCTGATTTTCATGGCTTTTTTTACTTTAATCACTGAAGCGATACTGTCTATGCTTGTGAGCATACATAATGGCCTGCCTCAGGGAAACCTATCCCTCTGCATAAATGTTAAAGTGACTTTGTTCAGCTCACAGGGAGACATTCTGACCTTGCCCACCTATGAATGGTTGCAGACAAGAAGAATCAAGCACTTCTCCTCCCTGATACTAACCAGGTCAGGAGATATTTTGCAAGATTTATGGCTTTTTAATTTTCTTCCTCACCCCCCCTGCCTCTCTGTTCTATAAAGGAAAATGGCATCCTGACCTTGAAAAGATGGTACTCTGGGATACTAGCCCACCATCTTCTTGGATACTTGGCTCTCTGAATAAATTTACTATTCCTGTCTCAACATCTTGTCTCCCAATTATTGGCCTGTCGTGTGTTGAACAGACCAGACTTGGGTTTGGTAACACTCCCATGTCATGTAAAACTTATATTAAATAAATTTATATTATTTTCTCTTACATTAAATAAATTTGTATAGTGTTAATTAGGCTTTCCAGGTGGCGCTAGTGGTAAAGAACCCTCCTGCCAATGCAGGAGACACAGGAGATGCTGGTTCAATCTCTGGGTTGAGAAGGTCCCTAGAGAAGGGCATGGCAACCCACTCCAGTATTCTTGCCTGGAGAATGTCATGGAAAGAGGAGCCTGGAGGGCTATGGTCCATAGGGTTGCAAAAGGTCAGACATGACTAAAGTGACTTAATCATGCATACACACATGAATGCATACTGTTAATCTGTCTCATATTATAGGATTCCCAGTAGAGAACTAAAAAAAATAGTGGAAAAGATATTTTCCTCCATCAGAGAGCTTTTCAATACTTCTTTTTAAGTGGGTTTGCCTTGGCTTCTGTTAATGGCAGTGTATTATGGCAAATCATCCAATATCTTCACTAAAGAGATAGGACGTGTTGAGGGGAAGCAGAATATGCCACCCTAAACAGTGCCATGTTGGCATGTGGACAGTTGTGAGCTGAAGGCAATTAAGACCCAGCAGACTCAGGAAAACTTAACTGCCTGAAAGAATTTAGACAGGGTGCCTATTACTAGAAAGAGAGCCATTGCCAGAGATAACTTCTTTCTTCATAAAGACTTACCTGTGTGGCAGGACACACACTGGTTTACCAAACATTTGCTCTTTTCACATTCCTCTATTTTTCTTCCTCCTTTTGAAGCCCCAGGACCCTGTCCCCTTTTTTCCTTGGCTCAGGATGGTACATTAGTTGCTGATTACCACTGAATTTCATGTTTTTGTGGGACTTTAATACATACATAGTTAAACTTATTTTTTCGCTGTTAATCTGTCTTCTGTCAATTAAAATATCAGACCAGCCAGAGATCCTAGAAGGGAAGAAGAGAAATGTTTTCTTCTCCAACACTATACAAGGGGAATCCCTCAGCTTGTTGCTACTTTTCTGCATCTGGAAACTCCCTTGCTTTCTTCTCTCTTAAGTCAGAGGAGGAAGTTGTGGAGCCCTATACCAAGGTCACAGATTCAAAACCTTGTACCAAGGTCACAGGACCAAAATCTCTGGAACTGACCGAGCCCCATAGCAGCTGTTACCATGAGCCTCCTGATCTGAACTGGCCAGTTCCCCAACTCCATATTAGATAAAATACCCATCCTATTTTCCACCCTACTGTATCCTAACCAATCACTTGATACCACCCTTCCAGCAGGAATTTTCTTTGTCTCGAGGCTATAAAAATTGGCTACTAGCCTGCTAAAGGCATCAGCTCTCCCTTGAGCTGGCCCACTGTTCTAACAGTGTCTCCCACTTTAATAAACTCTTTTCTCCTGTCATTCTGCCTCGTGTCTGGAAGTTCTTTTCCAACCTGCACCCAGACCACAACAGAAGTGTCTGTTCCATACATGACAGCTTCTGTCCTGTGTCAGGACCTTCTCATGCTTTTTCTTTTGTTTTCCAACCAACTTCCTTTCATCGTCAGCTCCCCAGTAAGTTTGAACCACTGAATTCAGGAGCTTCCTCCACATATTATCCTCTTACAACTTATGGTTTCATTTCTACCACACTCATCTCAGTTATGTTTGTTTTATCAACTAACATTTTGTCAGTCTCCCCTACTATAGTGGAATCTCTATGAGAGCAGGGATCAAGATTTATGTTATTCTAGCACCTAGCTCATTTTTAGTGCATTGACTAAATTAACAAGTGAAAAAATAACCTTTTTCTCTTACTAATGAAAATTACCTAATCTGAGTGGACTTCTACCATCAATTATAATCACTATTCTGTTCCTTAAAATGGGCAAATTGGAGAAAAAGTACCCATAGGATTGATTTCATTTCGTTGACTATCAAGTTCCCTTTGACTCTGATCCCTGAAAACAGATCTTTGAAATTTTACAGGCATTCATTTGCCTGAGGGAGGAGACGTTGTTCCCTCCTCAGCACCAAGCAACACCCTGATTAACTGAAGACAATCCTGGTGGTTCTGTTCCTTTTGCCTGTGACTCAGGAATGAGTATGACTGGGGAGGACTGTTGGAATTCTCTGTGGTAGTTTCCATCTCTCTTAAGAAAGGAGGTCCAAGGTGTTAAAAATGATTAAATAAACTATTTTAGAGATACAAACAAACATTGTTTAGTACTTCATGAAGTGAGCAGTTTCCATTTAGAGAGTTGCAAAATGGGGTGGAGAGCAGGAGGCTTTTATAAAAAGAAGAACAAGGAAGAGAAAAATAGAAAATATCTGATTGGCTGGGGTCACACAGTTGACCTTGCTTGGGGTGAGAAGGAACAGGAAATAAGTATGGAGCTCAGAGTTGGCTTAGTGTTTGGGGATTGGCTGACTGGATATACCACATTTCTGGTCAAGTGAACCATTTACAGAGACACAAAAATTATCTAAGTCTTGGTTTGTCAATGTGATTCCCTGGGAGGGAGTGGCTCCATCTTGGCCCTGGAAAGTTACACCAGCAAAGAAAAGAAACTACTCTTTTACGGATTTGAAGGTTGTTCACTAAATATATGATGTATAGATTTTCTGAAGTTATTTTGGGGCCTTGAGATGAACAACCAACATGCTGAGGGTAGCAGAGGGGAAGTAGGAAAAGAGTCATAAAAAGCCCATCCACAAAAACACCCTGCCTCCAATCTCTTGCTACATGAAGTGTAAGATTTATTTATATCTAAAGGAATTTTAATAGGTCTTCTTTTACTTCATGTGCATACTGTTACTCTTACAGAATGGTTTCTTAATAAGGGACATTTATAGTGATAGAATTATAAATTTCTATTTTGTTAGAAAAAGAGTAGCAATTTAAGCTTTAACCAATTATCAGATACTGAGGAAATATTTAGTTACTTTTGATTGGATTGAGAAGAATATCCTCAGATGCTAATGGGTGTGGAAAAGTGTTGATTACTTTTATAGAAAAGGTGTATTAGAAAGAATTTTAAACAAAGCAATGCAATTTAAGATAATGCTTCCCCCCCACCTATTCCATTTAGTAATGCAAAATGAATGCCTACTTCAGGAACACTGGAGAATTGAAATGACTGCTGTAATAGTTCTAGAGTGGAAATATCTTCAAGGAAGAAATATTTTTTTTTAACAATTATGTCTAATTATACTTAGGGAATAAAGAGGTTCTTAGTATTTATGAATCAACAAATGTTCTATTTTTCAACTATGTTTTCTCTCTCAGAGGCCTATTAAATAGAAACAAGAAACCTATTTATTATTAAATTTAAAAACTTTCAGAATTTTTAAAAAGTTTTCACATATAAAAATAACTTTCAAACAATATCACAGTCCAAACAACGGCAAATCAATGCACAGAGAGCATAAGTCTTTCTCTCTGTTTAGAATATAGTCTCCCTCTCCAGTGGCAATAATTCATGTTCATTTTTCCACCTCAAATCTCATGAATAGCTTAGATGGATGATGGAGCAGATTATGTCACATATTAAACATACATTAAATGTTTATTGAGCATTTCCTGTGTGTCAGGCATTATGTTTGGTGTTTCTGGGAATGAAGTTATGAAAAGGGCCACTAAAGACAATTCCCTCAATGAAGGTAAGGGGGGAAAGAGGAGTAGTGATTAAATAAGTATTTTTCTAAATGTGAGCAGTTTTAAGGTGAAACTGAACAGATCCTGTGGGGCTTCCAGTTACAAATCCTTTCTGTGTTCCCCTTTTCTTGTTTGTAAGAAATAGGTTTCGTTCAGCCTCCTTGACCTTCACTGTGTTCCAAAAGGCAGATTCAAACAGTTGTTTATCAGGGAAGCGAGGGATGTAGAAATGAAAGAGAAGCAGCAAAGAAACAATGGTGCAGCCATGGGGAAGTGTCCTGGCTCCTCCTTAAGGAATGCACATAATAATATCCTTGAGTTCTGCAGGAATTAGCACCACCACCCAAGCGAAGGGTGGAAACTTCAGGTTGAGCACAGAATTCCTGGAGCACCACCCTCTGACCTCCGCACCAACCAATCAGAAGAAAGTCTGCGCCCAGTGAAGATAAAGAAGACTTTGACCCCCTCCCTAACTGATTAAGTTCGATTAACTTTCCCTTTCTCCCTTTAAAAATTTTCTTGGTTGAGCTGAATCTTTGGAATTGGGTTCGTGGACAAGACTCTGCCTTCTCCCCTGGTTGCCTCCTGAATAACGCAAACTGTCCTTTCCAACTAATACTTGTCTCTCAAGTATTGGTTTTCCAACAGCAAGCAGCTGCACCTAAATTCGGTAACAAATGTAAAGGCAGTATAGACTACTGGAGAACGTGAGCAGAGGTACCTAACTTTACCGGGAGGGCTGTGGAAGGCTCCCCTAAGGAAATGATGTACACTAAGGTCTGTAGAAAGGATGCAATAGCTTTAACAGGTCCTTTCATCCATTTTAGACCATTGGAGGCAGAAAGAGTGTTATGTTGTCATATCCTGTTTAAGTACTTCCTGCGTTTTAGCACTTATTTCTGTTAGATATATCTGAGCACATGTAGCATTTTTAGACTTCAAAGTGAATTAGTTTCTTTTTTAAGGCTTAAACTTTCAGAAGGGAAAATTCTTAATTTGGGGTCAAAAATAAGTAATATGCTGCAAAAAAGGTAAAATCAAGGTAGATAAATACATGTGCAACCTCTAAAATATGGGGAAATAATACAAAACAAGACAAAGTGAAGTCTCCATATACTGTGAAAAACTTAGATTATCCACTATCAGGAACTTCCAGGAAGAAGTCCTTAAATGGTTTGTTTCATGTTATTGAAGGTCTACCATAGGTTGGATGTATGTGGGGAATTTAGGATTTCTTGTCCATCTATCATTATTCTTTGACAAATGAGAATCTTGCTCACTGTTAAATTCTTTAGCATCTCTTAATGTTGGTTTGGGAGTTTTAGAGAGTAAAATCCAGATGTTTTGTCAGAAAACCCAAGGGCAATCACAGAAATGCTGGATGTTTAGTCGAAGAGCGAGATATTTATGATAGGGCATAAGGACTCTGTTCTGGTAGTTATGTGTACTGGGTTGTAAATTTTAGGAAATAACTCAGGTAAGGACTGTCTGTTTATTGCCAGGGACCTTCCAATTACCTCTGCTGACACTGTTTTGTTCAGTACTTACGGATTTTTCCCTGGATTGCTACAGTGAATGCCTATATGGTTTCCCCCCTTTAATCTTGTTCTCTTTGAATATATATTTCACTCTGGAGCCCAAGTGACCTTTTAAAAGGGCAACTCTGACCAGGCCATTCTCCTGCTTAAGAATCCTCAGTCCTTTGCCCTGAGGATTACAATCAGCTTCCCAAAAATGTGCATCATAATTTCACTTTCTTCTTTTCATATTTTTTTATCTTGTTGCTGCTTTACCCTTAACTTTCTACTTAGCCAGATGAGTTACATACTTGTAGTTTCATTAAGAACAGAGGCATCCATAGGTCTGTTTTTCTGGTTTCCCACTTTGCTGACATCACCTCCACATGGTCTGCTGCTGCTGCTTCTGCTAAGTCGCTTCAGTTGTGTCCAACTCTGTGCAACCCCACAGACGGCAGCCCACCAGACTCTCCCTTCCCTGGGATTCTCCAGGCAAGAACATTGGAGTGGGTTGCCATTTCCTTCTCCAATGCATGAAAGTGAAAAGTGAAGTCGCTCAGTCGTGTCTGACTCTTAGCGACCCCATGGACTGTAGCCCACCAGGCTCTTCCGTCCATGGGATTTTCCAGGCAATAGTACTGGATTGGGGTGCCATTGCCTTCTCCACCACATGGTCTACCCTTCCATTAAGACTTGACTGTAGTGTTACCTTCCAGGCTGAGCTAGGTTGCGTTTCTCCACTCCACCCCACCCCCTCAGTTTTATGAATAAATTCACTTAAATAAGAAGACACAGGAAGTTCTATATGTCAAAACCACAAAACAAAAGTCACACATTTCCTTGTGTAAAGCCATATTGTATGGTAACTTGAATATTGTTTAGCACATTAGCTAGAATTAAACAGTACAAGTACATACAGAAGTTAAACAATTTCTGACATATTATTACATGTGGATGTAGGATACATTTGAGCTCAACAACTTCTGGGAAATTTACATGGCAAAGCATAAACTTTAACACATTTGGTTCAAAACTTTAATATATGATAAGTACTAAGAGCTGAAAAAAGTGTTAGTTGCTCAGTTGTGTCCAACTATTTGTGATCCCATGGACTGTGTAGCCTGCCAGGCTCCTCTGTCCATGGAATTTTCCAGGCAAGAATACTGGAGTGGATTGCCATTTCCTCCTCCAGGGAATCCTCCCAGTTCAGGGATGGAACCCGAGTCTCCTGTGTCTCCCGCATTGCAGATGGATTCTTTACCTGCTGAGCCATTGGGAACTAATGTAAAATGCAATTAATATTTAGTTTTCTGATGAGGAAATAAAAGCACATGTCACTATAAATAACATACATCAGATTTCATTACAAAAAAAGGCATATTTAGACCATTGTTCAGAAGTTGATGTTAATACTACTGCATCTTATTTGGATGAAAGTAGACCATAAGATCAACATATTATGTAATGCTATAATAAAACAGATATCAGAAGTTAATGGGGCTCGTATTTATCTTACAGAACTTAATTTTCTCCATTTAACCATAATCTGTGAAATATAGTTTTTTCATCAAGGCTTGAGATTATTAGGGTTAAAGGTATCTTCTGCTGAACAAGTTGTTTCAAACGGTTCCCCTGTGAAAATGTTAAAAGTAAACTGAGTCCTCTCCCATGACAGTCTCCTACAATATAACACTGACTAATTTAAAAGATCCAGAATACACCTTGAGGAGTTAATATTATTGCAGACTTTGGTGGAAAGAAGATAACTTGAATGATAAAAAAATAATACATAGAATACATACACATACAAACACACACACGTATATATATATACCATTTCTTTTCTAAAAAAGTGACTGGTGTTGCTTTCTTCTTTATCACCTCTTCTTTCTTCAACCTTTTTAGAAAATAAAACAAAGAAAAACCCAGGAATTATTGAAAGGAACTGAAACAGCCTTATATTATTGTAGGCCCCTTGTTCCCCTAATTCTTAAGAAAATTGTGCCATACGCTTTAGGTGCAGATGGAACAACTGTTTTGTTGAACTGAAAGCAATGGAATAAAAATACAGAAACTTCCCTTTTCTTTGAATACTCTTTTTGTGCTGCAGAAAACAATGCCTAAAGTTTAGCTCTTTTCACTGATCAGTCAGGAATATCTAGGGCTCTCTTCACACTTCAAGAAGTTAGGTAGAGTCTGAAAATTCAAGGCTCTTTACCTGCGTTTACTCTATTCTCTGTGCATCCAAAATAAGAACAGGATTACTCCTGGTGTTATTATGAGAGGCTTATATGAGACAGCTCCAAACTACTACATTACCACATAACCTGCTCGCTGATGTAGAATTCTGTGACTCACATATACTCTCTCTACATGAATGTTACTCATGCACATGAACTGCTTGAGGAAAACAATAACCAAAAGTGTGTCAGTTCTTAACCTGCAAATTAAAGAATTTCCAAAAGAGAAACTAAACGTTAATATGCCTTTAGATGGAACAGTAGCATTTCATGGCCCTGAGAGCTAACATAAGTAAAAGTCCTCAGCCATTCCCAGAGAAGTGGCACTGGGCAGGTGGGCCCGTGGGACTGTGCAGGCTGCCCTATAGGAGCTGCTAAGACACATTTCTCCATTTCTGTTCTCCATAATACCTTGCTCACTGGTCTACTAGGGTACTGGCCTCCAAGGGTTGGAATTGTTAAATCTCTTCTCTCTTCTTATACACCATGAGTTCTTTGAGTCAAGGACTATGTCCATTCATTTTTATAGATGTAGAGCTTTGCATGTTTTCTCGAAAGTGAAAGGCATATGATTGGTGCAACTTATCAGAAACAAGTTTTATTTTTGACACTGTTTATCTGGGTAATGTGTAGGGAAAATAACCTGCTTTCCTGCTTTGTTCACTTCTACTTGAAAGTATACTTTTCCTAATCTTGTTACCAAAAATTCTGAGGTCTGTACTTGAGCATTATGGTTCAAACTTAGTAGAGTGCAAATGGCACGTTTCATTGCTTAAGAAGATGGTCATTGGAGTCCAAATGCTTGTGTTTGAATCTTGGATCTTTAATTTCTTAATTGTATGACTTTGAGCAAGGTAACTTCTCCACCTCTTTGGTTTTCCCAGCTATAAAATAACAGTGTTTGTCACATAGAGTTGTTGGAGGATCATTTAAGATAATCTTTATTTGGCACTTAGGGTATTTGGAAGACAGCAAACACTTAATAAATGTTAGGTTAGGTATTAACAATATTCTGAGGGTCTGCCATTACTGTCCTGGGGGCTGTTTGTGGTCTTTGGAACTAGACAGAAGCATAAGACATGGTGGTGCTAAGGCTCAAGAGCAGGAACATCAAAAGGTGATAAAGGCATGACCCAATCAATTCTCATCAAGTTACAAAGTAAAAATTTGTAGTTTCCGTAAAGAATTGAGGGACAAAGTAACTCAGGCATTTAAGAGAAGGAGAGATTAAGGAAGGAGAGCTTTAGCTAGAGTGAGGGTTTCAGTCTTGGCACTGTTGACTTCTTGAGATGGATAATTCTTTTCTATGGAGTTGGCTTGTCCTTGTAGGAGGTTTAGCAGCATTTCTGGCCTCCACCAACTAGATGCATGTAGCTCAGCCTCTAGTTGTAAAAACCAAAATGTTTCCAGAGTTTACCAAACACCTTCCAGCATGAGTGTGTGGGTGGGGAGCGGAGGAGACAAAATTGCTCCCATTTGAGAACTCTAAGTCAGGGGAATTTGTGAAAATTTAGCCTGGGTATGCTGGGAATTGTGCAGTGAAGTCAGGTCAACTGTGGGGAAGTAATTTTCAAATGAATAGCAAAGATAAGAAGAGGCTTTGAAAATTCACCTTTGAGAAATCTTAAAAAATCTGATGGATCTTTATCTGTCTAAAATGAATTGGGTATTGAGTTTGAGGGAGGGATGGATTTTCAGGGTTTATTATTAACATTTGCCACTCCCAGAAGGTGATACATCATCTGATGTAGTCTCAAGGCTTCGAAAGACTAAACAAGAATGGTAGGCATGAAAGTGTGAAGCATGGCTTCTGACACCAAGGAGCTTGTTTATTATCAACCTTTTAAAGGCAGAGGTTATATTTTATGAGACAAGTTTACAAGACACATTAAAAAGCACTAGAGAGTTAGATATGCCTCTATTTACATAACTATTCAAGACAATAAAAAAGGAAACTTTTCTAAGATTAACAGCAAAGTTTTCTAGGAATTTTGTGGAGGAAGGAGCATTTTCCAGGCCCGGTAGCAGAGGAAGATTTTATCCAGAGTGGCGTATTAGCAGTGCCCTGAAAATGGGTGGGATTTATGTGAAAAATGGCAGGTATATCAGGAAAGTAAGTCCTGAACAAAGAAATGGAGGTAGAAAGGAACAGGGAAGGGTAGGCAGTGAAAAATCTGTGCTAGAATTGAGGGTTTGGTGAAAAGCAGGAGATAGGGCTAAAGAGACGTTTGGGTTCTGATTGTTGAAGTCTGTGTATTTCCATTTATGCAAATTAGTAAAATGCCTTTTTACTAATTTGGGGCCCTTGGGGCCTTTTGGGGCCTTTGACAGGATGCCTTTGATTCTCACCTGCTGTAAGCCACCTCAGGGACTTTGCGCAGGACTCAAAGGATAGACAAAATGTCGCCTTAGTCTTGGGCATATGGCTTTCTCCATGGTGTTTGGTGAATGAGTTTATTTTGATCCTGTGTTCTCATCTCTGAAACTGTGACTTTCAGAGAACCATGTGACTCATACCTGTAGAAAATGTTTTAGTTTCCAAAGCTGTGTTCTTTCTCTGCTGCTCAGATTCCCACTGCTTTTGTTATTTGGGTTGTGGCAAAGACATCCTCCTTCTAAGCAGCATCCATTGATTCTGGGCCACTTTTGGAATCATAACAATAAGTAGAAGAAACCAGCTTAAACGTGGATCACACACAACTAAATGCTAAGTTTATTATCACACCCACTTACTGCAGTATCTAAACAGAGGTCCAGAAATCAAATCAAATGAACAACAAAATAACCCTAAAATTAAAACATATCAACAGTGGCAACCAAAATCCTCTCTTTCTCTCGAATTTAAGCCAAGGTAGTTCTCTACAACTCCAAAGATGAAGGTAATGCCAAATTTAAAGATATGAAACCACATCTAAAGGGATACATTTAAAAAATCTTGCCCAGATTTCTTCCCTGTTATCATTTGGACAAAAAGTTCTGTACAGGACACTCTTCCAACTTTGAATGTTTCATGTCCAGTGTTTTCTCACTGGGAATGCTGAAATTGATTCTTACAGTCCCATAGGGGTCAACATGGATCACTTACAGAATCTATGGTGACGTTTGTGTCTGAACGTGCTTGACAAAAACAGAGACAGACAGAGAGGGAACCAAAATACATCCACAGTCAGAAAACCACTCATGCTCAGCAATGTGCTGAGCTCTCTTAACTGAAAACTGAAATAATAATTCTAATAATTTAGACCCGAAATTTCCCATTCTGGGACTCAATTTCTAGCAGGTAAAAACTTGCAGGAATATTTAAATCTTGATGGCCCGTGCTCCAATTTCTTGAAGAGAAGGAAATCAGTCTTTTCCTCCCAGGAAATCTGGCTCCCTAAATGCTAAAAATAAATCCTCATCTGTGTAGCCAAATGGTCTCTTATGTTCCATCAACTGAGGATCTGGGTAACATCATTTTCCTGTGGGAGGTGGAACCCCCAGGAAGAGGAGAGAGTTTCACGTTTTTTTCAGAAACAGATTTCGCAGCACTGGATTCCATTCCCTCTGCTGCCTGTTGGTCTCCGGCTCTTTTCCTGCACTGACCATCCTCAGTCTGTAGGCCACTGCCTCTGCTGCTGCTTGTCCTGCTGGGCTGTGAATCTTCAGGGCAGTTCACACCTGCCCTTGCTGCTGCTGGCTTCCTCCAAGCCACCCACTTTTATTCACTGTGACAACAGCCACTCTGCTGCTTAGCAACACTGAACAGCCGACTCCTCCCATTCTGCTCCCTCTCTGGTGAGCAGGAAAGCATCTGCCATCCTCCACAATCAGCTCTTAGAGAAGGTGTTCCTCTATACAGATTTACGCTCCCAGATTTAGGACACCCAGGTCAAGGAGTGTCCAGGACACTGAATGCAGCCTGATGCTCATTCTTCATTATTTTGTTCCTTTAAGGAACAAGCTCAGTCTCTCCCTTGGAGGTCACTTTTTCCTTGAGGTTCTCCAACATGTCAAACACATCCCCATATGTCAAAACTCCTTGTTATTTAATTTCTGCCTTCTAGCCTCTACCCTTTGCCCCTAATTTAATTGATTAAGATCATGTTCCAAGATCACTTCACAATTTGTGAAGTTTTCCACAAAATGGTATGATATTTAGGAGCACTGTTTGCTCAAGCATACAGAGGATCTAGGAGCAGTTTTGCTAAATTCAAAGGCTGCCTGACTCAGTCAAGATCACCAGCTACAAGGATGAAAAACTCCTATGTAGGGATTACATTTTACTTGCTGTTGGTCTCTGTACCTCAAAATGTATTGGTAATCCTTCAAACAAACTATTTCTGGATAAATAGGAATCCAAAAAATGCTTTATTATTTTATTATAAATTTTTATCAGAATATAGTTGCTTTACAATGTTGTGTTAATTTCTGCTTTGCAGCAAATAGAATCGGCCATACATATACATGCATTGCCCTATTTTTGGATTTCCTTTCCATTTAGGTCACCACAGAGCACTGAGTAGAGTTCCCTGTGCTACACAGTAGGTTCTCATTAGTTATCTATTTTATACATCGTGGTGTATATATGTCAATCCCAATCTTCAAGGCATCCCACCTCCCTCCCTACTTTGAATTCCATACAATTGTTTTCTATATCTTTGTCTCCATTTCTGCTTTGTAAATAAGTTCACGAGTATTAATTTTCTAGATTCCATATATAAGCGATACTACATGATATTTGTTTTTCTCTTTTTGATTTACTTCATTCTGTATGAAAATCTCTCTTATCCATGACTCTGCAAATGGCAGGATTTTGTTCCCTTTTATGCATATATATATTGCGTCTTCTATGTAAGTTTCCTTTATTCTTAAGACGCTTGTAATCATATGGGTATAGCAGCTTATCTATTTATCTAAGCTATTTCCCAGCTTTAGAATTGACAGAATAGTATTGGTAAGTTATGGGATAAACACAATGGAGGGAAAATATAGAGACAAGGCGCCTACATCTCTTGACCCAGGACTGTGCTTGTGACAAGCTCTCTATAGTTTTTGGTGGATGATGATGATGACAAGGGGGCCTGAACATTCTCTGCGGAGTCACTAAACTTCAGACAGGCTTCCTTCTGACTCTGGGGTCCTGACTTCCCTTTTCTTAGTGCATTTATTTTAGAAATTTGTAGTATAATTGTAGTTTGTAATTGTAAATTCTTTCTCTGTTCCCTTGAGAAGTCAATCTTTTTAAAAGCTTGTTGCCAGTTTTACAACCCAGGAGTATGCTCTCAAGGACCCTATGAGACGTTATCAGCAGCCCCATCTCCAGGCTCTGTGGGATGGTAGGTATCTGACTTGGTTAGGGGACTTGCTTCAAGTTGTATAAATAACTCCTGTTTATTTTGTCATGGGATAAAGCCATATATAAGACACATTTGACTTATAATATCTTCCTAATGTCCTCCACTAATATACTTTTCCATGAGCTCATGCTGTACTTAGTTGTACTTAGTCATTTCTGACTCTTCCCAACCCATGGACTGTAGCCTGCCAGGCTCTCTGTCCATGGAATCCCCCAGGCAAGGAAACTGGAGCAGGTACCCATTCCCTTCCTCAGGGGATCTTCCTGACCCAGGGATCAAACCTGATTCTCTTGCATTGCAGGCAGATTCTTTTTACCATCTGAGGTATCAAGGAAG
This sequence comes from Bubalus kerabau, assembly GCF_029407905.1. NCBI lineage: Eukaryota > Metazoa > Chordata > Mammalia > Artiodactyla > Bovidae > Bubalus > Bubalus kerabau. Next base: position 43,495,144 of record NC_073639.1, on the reverse strand, counting down.
CCATGCCAGGACTTATGAGCTCAAGCTAGGACTTGAAAGCCCTCTCAAACTTTGTTTCAGCAAAATTGAACTCAGACTGAGTTCTGGCCTCTCTTTTCTATTGCCATAGTTTTCCTCCGTTTAATTTTGTTCAGTGTAATCTTTGCTTTGATAGTTATGATGGTTTCCTCAAATTTGAAGTTCAGGTCAAAGAATGACACCAGTGGAAATAAATAGGGGGAGAGAAGGGCAGTGGGCCCTATGGATGGAGGAACTTCTTGAGTTTAGATATTTGGGATTTGAGGTGGTGATTGTAATTCAAGTGAAGGTGTGCCCCTGGACGATTGACTTGAAAGCCAGCCAGCACAGCAATGATATTAAAGCTCTGATAATGTCATTTTTTTTTTTTTTTTCTGAAAGAGCAGACACAGAGAGAAGGGGTAGGAGCTATAATGGAAGCTTTGCAAAGAATAAGGAGCACTAGGAGGTGTCAGGAGAGAAGATAAAGGGGTCCCCAGTAAATAGCAGAAATAAGAATGAAAAAAAGAGCTTGCATTTGAGCTGAAAGGTGATTGGCTGATTCCTATGAGTATTACATCAGTAGAGAGGTGATAGAAAGGACTTTAAAGGAGGAATATATAGCCAAGAATAGTATCAGAAATAGTACACAAATCACTTGAGAATTTGAACCAAATTAGAAAAAAAAAAAAGTTAAGTAGGAGCTTAAAGGGAGAAGGCAATGGCAACCCACTCCAGTACTCTTGCCTGGAGAATCCCATGGACGGAGGGGCCTGGTGGACTGCAGTCCATGGGGTCGCACAGAGACACGACTGAAGCAACTTAGCAGCAGTAGCAGCAGCAAAGCATTTATTAAAGGTAGACTTGAAAGCATAACCAAAGAGATTGGTAATCAAGGTACTAGATAGTTATTTTTGATGGAAAATGATATCCAATAAGTGAATGATTTGAGTATGTGATGTGTTTAATATGTAACTTTGTTAATATGATTTCCTTGACGTGAGAACCAATTTTTGTCTTTGGAAAGGTATCTTATGAAGTTGGTCATTTATTTTCTTTTAACAGTACACTGAAAAAGAAAGATGAAGAAATTTTTATAACTTTGATTTTTTTAAATGGATAATTAATCATAATAGAGGGAAAAACTTCTTCCATGTCCATGAGTACCTTCAGATAACTCAGGGCAAATACCTGTTAGAGAAAACTATTGGGCAAAGTGTTTGTTTTAGAAAGAAAGTGCTTCCCACTGTAAATAAAGGGAGAGAAAGAAGGTAAATAACATTTTTGTTGAATTTTTGACTTTTAAAGACATAGTAGGAATGAAGATAACACTATGGACTCTTTGGGCTGTATATGCACATTAGTTCACACTCACATAGTGCTTCCTATATGTTAGGCACTTTTAATTTATTTAACACACCGAGTCTGTGGGAAATTATTATTACTATTTCCATTTTACTCATGAGGAACTTGGCAGGTTAAGTAACCTGCTGGGCATTGCTCACCTCAGCAGTAGAATCAGACTAGAATCCAGGCAATCCAGATCCAAAATCTATGTAAACTGTACTTGACAACCTCTTGTATCGGAGACAGAAAACAGATGGTGCAAATTCCCAAATGGGATCTGACTCTTCAAAATATATCGATCAGCAACACATTTGAGAGGAATTGGATCAAATTAAGTGTTAAAAATGATTAAAACCAATTTTCTGCTTATGCTTTCTGTGTTTCCTTTATCACATATTTTTCTTAAAAAGATGTGGATAGAAATTTGCTTAACGGCTGATCCAAGAATATTCTCATTGAGCAAGATTGGCCTCATGGAGAAAATATTGTAAATGTTCTACTTTCTCTCATTTTCCTGATGGCAAGCTCCAAAAATTTTTACTTGGTTGATGGGAGTATATAACTTTTTGGGAATGTAGCAAAATTGAGTATACCACATAAATGTAATATTGAATTTATTAATAACTTTTGATGTGTGTGTGTGCATGTACTCTCAGGACTAATGGTCTATATAGCACTTTGTGCAAATTAGGAAAAAATGTCCTCTCTGCCTGGACAGATTAGAAAAACAGTCCTAGCTGAGCAATGAGAGCCTGGTATATCTGCACACCAGGGTGTCTGGGTTTTAACGCTAGCTCTGCTTCATCCTTGTGAAAACACTCTGGTAAACTACTAGTTTCTCTGTATGTCCATTTTTTCATTTGCAAACTAAGGACTTTTAGTGCTTTTCCCACAGGTAATTATGTGTATTACTTGAAGTGTTAGGAGGAGAGCATAGTCCATAGAAAAGTTTCACTAAATATTAGCTATTTGTCTTGAAAAATTATATATGGAATTAGTTTGAAGTAGTGATTTTTCCTACTTACTTTCATGAGAAAAAACTTATTGAGCTTTTTTCATTCATACTTAGTATCTGACTTTATCTTCATTAGACACACTTATGAATCAGCTAAAACAGTGTTTCAGGGACCTATACCTTGAACCCCAAGTTGAAATACAGGACTGTTTTCTGTGTTTGATGCTGTCATAGAAAATTTTATCCCAAGCCAACATTACTGCTCACAGAATATAAGGACATGTTTTTTCCAATTCTTTTGAGTGTGAATGAACTTTATAATGTAACTATTTTATGTCTTACTTTCTTTTTTTTTTTAATTTTTAAAGTGGGATAGAAAAAATCGGTTTATTCTGTTTAATGGTATTTATTAAACACATACACACACAGGCATAGATGTACAGGTACGCACACATATATAGGTATAAATACATATGTGTTGTGCTGTGCTAAGTCACTTCAGTCATGTCCAACACTTTGCAATGCTATGGCCTATAGCCCAATGGCTCCTCTGTCCATGGGATTCTCCAGACAAGAGTACTGGAGTTGGTTGCCATGCCCTTCTCCAGGGGATCTTCCCAACCCAGAGATGGAACTTGGTCTCTTTATGTCTCATGCATTGGCAGACAAATTCTTTACTTCTAGTACCACCTGGGAAGCCCATAAACACACACAGATGCAGTTAACTTGCATTAATTATGTTCTAGAAAGTCTGGTTTGTTTTCTAAAGGGCTGTTTGAAATGTTTGTAAAAGTGACATCCAATGTTCCTTATTATGAATCCATACCCAAGGAGTAATTATTAAATCTAAGGTTTCTCTTCTTCTTATGAACGAGAATCTCTTCTTCTATTTTTTCTTTTTTCTTTTTAATGTCAGATGACTCAAAAGAATCACAAAGTGGCATTGATTGAGGTAATTTTTGGCTAATGTGTCTTCTTCAAACAGTACTTTATGGTTCAAACCAAAGAAACTTAGAGAGCCCTTAATATTTGATTATACATTCAGAAAAATTTTCCAGGTATATTTTACATTGATAATCTGCTAAGGTACATAAGGAGACCTTAAGAGCCATGCTCTAGGGAAAAATAGATGGGTTTTAAATTTTCCTACTAGGAGTAGGGGTCCTGTTCCTTGAAAGTTGATGCAAAACACTACATCTTACATAGAAAACAAGCTTATGGTTAACAAAGGGGAAGAAAGGGGAGGAATAAGTTAGGAGTTTGGAATGAACAGGTACACACTACTACATATAAAATAGATAACCAACAAGAACCTACTGTATAGCACAAGGAATGCTTGTGCATTGAATATATTCAGTACCTTGTATAATCTATAGTGGAAAATAACTTGACAAAGTGTGTGTGTGTGTGTGTGTGTGTGTGTGTGTGTGTGTATAACTAAATCACTTTGCTGTACACCGGAAACTAACACAACATAGTAAATCAGTTATAATTCAATTTTAAAAAAGTAAAAAAAAAAATTAAAAAACACTTCAAATCATGCATGCCTAGACTTTGTTTTATTGTTTATTTATAACTATTAATATTATTGCTTACTGTAAAATATAATAGGCATTTTTAAAAGGTCCACTAAGTCTTAAAGTGTATTCTCAGGTTTGACTGCATACAGGGCCACCACATAGAGGCACAATTTCTTGGAGATGGGGCCTAGGAATGTGCATTTTAAGAGGGTCTTTGAATCAAAAGTGTTTTGATCCACACTAAAGTTTGAGTGGTTTTGCTCTGTACAATAGAGGATATGTGTAGTAGAAAGGAATAAAAAGAATAGTGGGAGAAAGAGATCAGAAATACACTAGCTAATTAAGACAGTGAGATGGGAATTAGAAAAAAAGCTGTTGAAGATGAGCAGGACCTGAGGGGGATTCCCAGGGACAGGCCCTGGTGTTCCTGCCTCTTATTTATAGGAAAGCTTTCACCTTCCCTGAGTTCCATAGAGCAAATTTAAAGAAGTGAGAAAATGCAGAAGCAAAGGAAAATGGTCAAGCAAGAAAAATAATAGGTGTTTAGCCATAAAACAAAATCAAGGCTCTTCAGTTTTTCTTCAAGGGCTATAGATAATATCTTGAATCATATTCTTGAGTTTTGCAGAAATTGAAACCCCTACCATGTACATGCTGACCAACAGCATGTAGACTCCAGACCAGCTGGAATCAGAATGTTGATGGTTGAGATTCCCTAAATACCCACCCTGGTATCTCAATATCAACCAATCAGAGAACTGTGCATGAGCTGATCACTTCCTTAATGCCCCCTGTTTCACATTGACTTTAAATGCTTTCCTGAAAACTTTAGGTGAGTTTGGGTCTGTTGAGCATGAGCTGCCCATTCTCCTTGCTGGGCCCTGCAATAAACGTTGCACTTTCCTTCACCACAACCCAGTGTTAGTAGATTGGCTTTGCTGTGCACTGTGTGTTGGGTGAGTGAACCCTAGTTTGACTGGTAACACTAGCAGAGACTGCTTTTAATGAAATGTTTACTCTGCTGCATTAGTCTGAGTTTCCCAGTGAAACAAAAGCAATAGGATGTCTACCTACCTACTTATCTATCTAATCACCTAATGAGAAAGAGAGAGATTTATTATAAGAAATTGGCTCATGTGATTTTGTAGGATGAGAAGTCCAAGTTGGAGACCTAAGAGAGCTTTTGTTGTTTTCAGTCACTAAGTTGAGTCCAGTGTTTTGTTACCCCATGGACTGCAGCACGCCAGGCTTCCCTGTCCTTCACTATCTCTTGGAATTTTCTCAAACTCATGTCCACTAAAATTCAGTGAAGCCATCCAACCATCTCATTCTCTGTCTCCCCCTTCTTTTCCTGCCCTCAACCTTTCTCAGTATCAGGGTCTTTTCTAAGTTGGCTCTTCAAATCAGGTGGCCAAAGTATTGGAGCTTTAGCTTTAGCATCAGTCCTTCCAATGAATATTCAGGGTTGATTTCCTTTAGGATTGACTGGTTTGATCTCCTTGTTGTCCAAAAGACCTGCAAAAAAATCTTTTCCAGCACCACAGTTAGAAAGCATCAGTTCTTTGGCACTTAGCCTTTTTTATGGTCCAACTCTCGCATCCACACATGAGTACTGAGAAAACCATAGCTTTGACTATTAAGACCTTTGTTGACATAGTGTTGTCTCTGCTTTTTAATATACTGTGTAGGTTTGTCATAGCTTTTCCTCCAAGGAGCTTGTGTCTTTTAATTTCATGGCTGCAATCACTGTCTGCAGTGATTTTGAAACCCGAGAAAATAAAATATGCCACTGTTTCTAGCTGATGACCATTAAAATCTGAGGGGCTGAGAACCAGAGAAGCCAACGGTGAAGTTGGAGTCTGAGGAGTTCTGATTCTAAAGTCAGAAGACAACCAATGTCTCAGCTTGAAGAACATCAGGCAGGGAGAGAAATCATTTTTTCTCAGCTTACTTAAGTAAGGCTTTTTAATGGATTTTCCCATCTTCATCTGGGAAAAAAGTATGCTTTATTCAGTCTACATATTCAAATGTTAATCTCATCCACAAACATCCTCATAGATACACTCAGACAATGTTTAACCAACACCTCGGGAATTTTAGGCTGACACATAAAATTAGCATCACAGGTGTGATGATGCCTTTGCTCTCACAAATTTCTTCTACTTTCAGTGGAATGTTGAAATGCCACAATAAAAATGTGCTTGTTGTGCTAGAAGTTCTTTAGAAGTCAGGAAGCTCTGCATTGACCAGGTGAGAGGAATTCTAAACTTCTATCACTCTGCAGTAGGTGGTCAACTGGCCATTGGATTATATGCTATGTATGAACTCTGAATAAATGATTTGATGTGTTCAACTCCTATTACCTATTGTAATAGTCGCTTCAGTCATGTCTGGCTCTTTGTGACCCTATGGACTGTAGCCTAATAGGCTCCTCTGTCCATGGGATTTTCCAGGCAAGAATATTGGAATGGGTTGCCATATCCTCCTCCAGGGGATCTTTTTGCCCCCAGGAATTGAACCTGGGTCTTATGCTTTGAAGGCAGGTCCTTTACCACTGACCTTTCTGGGAAACGACTATTAGCAGTTCAGTTCAGTTGCTCAGTCGTGTCCGACTCTTTGTGACCCCATGAATCACAGCATGCCAGGCCTTTCTGTCCATCACCAACTCCCGGAGTTCACTCAAACTCATGTCCATCGAGTCGGTGATGCCATCCAGCCATCTCATCCTCTGTCATCCCCTTCTCCTCCTGCCCCCAAGCCCTCCAAGCATCAGAGTCTTTTCTAATGAGTCAACTCTTCACATGAGGTGGCCAAAGTACTGGAGTTTCAGCTTTAGCATCAGTCCTTCCAATGAACACCCAAGACTGATCTCCCTTAGAATGGACTGGTTGGATCTCCTTGCAGTCCAAGGGACTCTCAAGAGTCTTCTCCAACACCACAGTTCAAACACATCAATTCTTTGGCGCTCAGCTTTATTCACAGCCCAACTCTCACATCCATACATGACCACTGGAAAAACCATAGCCTTGACTAGATGGACCTTTGTTGACAAAGTAATGTCTCTGATTTTTAATATATTATCTAGGTTGGTCATAACTTTTCTTCCAAGGAGTAAGCGTCTTTTAATTTCATGGCTGCAATCATCATCTGCAGCAGTTTTGGAGCCCCCCAAAATAAAGTCTGACACTGTTTCTACTCTTTCCCCATCTATTTCCCATGAAGTGATGGGATCAGATGCCATGATCTTAGTTTTCTGAATGTTGAGCGTTAAGCCAACTTTTTCACTCTCCTCTTTCACTTTCATCAAGAAACTTTTGAGTTCCTCTTCACTTTCTGCCATAAGGGTGGTGTCATCTGCATATCTGAGGTTATTGATATTTCTCCCAGCAATCTTGATTCAGCTTGTGCTTCCTCCAGCCCAGCGTTTCTCATGATGTACTCTGCATAGAAGTTCAATAAGCCTGGTGACAATACACAGTCTTGATGTACTCCTTTTCCTATTTGGAACCAGTCTGTTGTTCCATGTCCAGTTCCAACTGTTGCTTCCTGACCTGCATACAGGTCTCTCAAGAGGCAGGTCAGATGGTCTGGTATTCCGATCTCTTTCAGAGTTTTCCACAGTTTATTGTGATCCACACAAAGGCTTTGGCATAGTCAATAAAGCAGAAATAGATGTTTTTCTGGAATCCTCTTGCTTTTTCTATGATCCAGTGGATGTTTGCAATTTGATCTCTGTTTCCTCTGCCTTTTCTAAAACCAGCTTGAACATCAGGAAGTTCATGGTTCATGTATTGCTGAAGCCTGGCTTGGAGAATTTTGAGCATTACTTTACTAGCGTGTGAGATGAGTGCAATTATGTGGTAGTTTGAACATTCTTTGGCATTGCCTTTCTTTGGGATTGGAATGAAAACTGACCTTTTCCATTCCCGTGGCCACTGCTGAGTTTTCCAAATTTGCTGGCATATTGAGTGCAGCACTTTCACAGCATTATCTTTCAGGATTTGAAATAGCTCAACTGGAATTCCATCACCTCCACTATGTTTGTTCATAGTGATGCTTTCTAAGGCCCACTTCACATTCCAGGATGTCTGGCTCTAGGTGAGTGATCATACCGTCGTGATTATCTTGGTCGTGAAGATCTTTTTTGTGCAGTTCTTCTGCGTATTCTTGCCACCTCTTCTTAATATCTTCTGCTTCTGTTAGGTCCATACCATTTCTGTCCTTTGTTGAGCCCATCTCTGCATGAAATGTTCCCTTGGTATCTCGAATTTTCTTGAAGAGATCTCTAGTCTTTCCCATTCTGTTGTTTTCCTCTATTTCTTTGCATTGATCTCTGAGGAAGGCTTTCTTATCTCTCCTTGCTATTCTTTGGAACTCTGCATTCAGATGCTTATATCTTTCCTTTTCTCCTTTGCTTTTCACTTCTCTTCTTTTCACAGCTATTTGTAAGGCGTCCTCAGACAGCCATTTTGCTTTTTTGCATTTCTTTTCCATGGGGATGGTCTTGATCCCTGTCTCCTGTACAGTGTCATGAACCTCCATTCATAGTTCATCAGGCACTCTGTCTATCAGATCTTTTTGCTTAAATCTATTTCTCACTTCCACTGTATAATCATAAGGGATTTGATTTAGGTCATACCTGAATGGTCTAATGGTTTTCCCTACTTTCTTCAATTTAAGTCTGAATTTGGCAATAAGGAGTTCATGATTTGAGCCACAGTCAGCTCTCGGTCTTATTTTTGCTGACTGAATAGTGCTTCTCCATCTTTGGCTGCAAAGAATATAATCAAGCTGATTTCAGTGTTGACCATCTGGTGATGTCCATATGTAGAGTCTTCTCTTGTGTTGTTGGACGAGGGTGTTTGCTATGACCAGTGCGTTCTCTTGCCAAAACTCTATTAGCCTTTGCCCTGCTTCATTCCATATCCCAAGGCCAAATTTGCCTGTTACCCCAGGTGTTTCTTCATTTCCTACTTCTTCATTCCAGTCCCCTATAATGAAAAGGACATCTTTTTTGGGTGTTAGTTCTAAAAGGTCTTGTAGGTCTTCATAGAACCGTTCAACTTCAGCTTCTTCAGCATGACTGGTTGGGGCATAGGCTTGGATTACTGTGATATTGAATGGTTTGCCTTGGAAACGAACAGAGATCATTCTGTCATTTTTGAGATTGCATCCAAGTACTGCATTTTGGACTCTTTTGTTGACCATGATGGCTATTCCATTTCTTCTAAGGGATTCCTGCCCACAGTAGTAGATATAATGGTCATCTGAGTTAAAGTCACCCATTCCAGTCCATTTTAGTTCGCTGATTCCTAGAATGTCGACATTCACTCTTGCCATCTCCTGTATGACCACTTCCAATTTGCCTTGATTCATAAGTATGTTTAAATACACAAATATGATTTTTCTCCTCTTCTCAGGGAGTTTATTCTCTCGTAGGAAAGAGAAAACTCTTAGTAAAAGATACTATGGCCAGAATTAGAGGTAAAAAGAAATTAATGCTAATCACAGTGTTCAGAAAGGATGAAATGCCAAATACATGAAGAAGGAAGATTACTGATAACAAAGACATAAATATTCATAAAGGGATTATGTCATGTACTGGATGATATTAGGAAACCATTTTTACTACTCCAGAACTTCTGCTATGCTTTCATACAAAAGATACATAGGATGACATATGTTCCTGAAGATCCCAGAAACATTTTTGACAACACTGTCAAGTGGTCAGTTTGTGATTCACATACTCGACTTTCCCTTTCTTATTCCCATTTTCTCATAACAGACCACTCCCTCACTTACATGGGTCCAGTGCCCCAGTTTTTTCTGTCTTTCCTTTGATTCTGTTTTAAGTTCTTTTAATGCAGTGTTTGATAGTTTAGACTTTACTGCAAATGAATTTCACTGCATTCACTCCCATTGGAAATCATTTAGCTGGCCACAGATGACCAAGTTGGGGTGGGAGAGTCTAGGAGTAATAACATAACGAGTTTGGGAGTTACATGTCCTTGTCTCCTTTCCTCTCCATTTAACCTTATTTCTGAGACTTTCCGAAGAGAATGTTGAATTTTCCTTGACTAATGTCAAGAGAAAATTGCACCAGATAGGGTTAAACAGGCAAGGAAGACTGTATTTAAGACTATTGAAATAGGAGTGAAGACCATTGCATTAGGGAAAAAGACTGAACTTAACCCTGACTACAAGGCCAGTTTGGTGAGAAAGTTACTGGATGGAAGCTACTAAGAGCAACTTTGTTTAATATATAGGGAAGGATGAGAGGAACTTGACTGGATATTAAAGGTTGAAAGAATTCTCGCTAAACAGGCTCAGTAGGATTACTGCTAAAACTAGTTTCAATAGGATTCTTTGCTCAACATAGGCCCAGTTGACACAAGTCAAGTCCTAGCTGAAAAGAGCTCTGAGAGAAGCCTGACTAAAGTTTAAGAATAGACAAAGTCTTTTTATAATTGAAAAAAGAGAAGTTCTTGTCAATAAGTTGAGCTGTTGGGTGCAGCTGAAAGGTGTGAGACAAAATGAATAATTTCCAGACTTCATTTGGCCAAAACTTTAGGTGTTTGAAGTTCTCTTCTTCTTTCTGTGCAGTAGCAATTGCCACAATAACTATCAGTTCTATATAGTCATATGAGCTAGTACATTTCATGGGTCCCTCTACCATCTCTTAGTCATATATGAGATAAATGGAGCCTAGTGAGGTGGAGTCTATTAGCCAACATCACACAGCTGAGGGGTGGAATTCAGATACCAGAGACCATGCTCTTTACTTCTAAGATATCCTGACGTATTGTGACGGTCCCACTTGACCAAGGCAGGTTCCTAATGCCCCATCTCTCCTAGATCCCTTCTCTCTTTTGTGGAGAAGTGTCCTTGATTTTAGTCTATTCTCCCATCTGTGTCTGGATCACCACAACATTCTGCTCTGCAACATGGCAACAGCCAAGACTGCTGGGAAAGCCCTTCACAGCCAATGGACCAATCAACTCTTTCAGTTCAGTTCAGTTCAGTCGCTCAGTTGTGTCAGACTCTTTACAACCCCATGAATCGCAGCACTCCAGGCCTCCCTGTCCATCACCAACTCCTGGAGTTCTCTCAAACTCAGGTCCATCGAGTTGGTGATTCCATCCAGCCATCTCATCCTCTGTCATCCCCTTCTCCTCTTGTCCCCAATCCATCCCAGCATCAGAGTCTTTTCCAGTGAGTCAACTCTTCGCATGAAGTGGCCAAAGTATTGGAGTTTCAGCTTTAACATTATTCCTTCCAATGAACACCCAGGACTGATCTCCTTTAGAATGGGCTGGTTGGATTTCCTTGCAGTCCAAGGGACTCTCAAGAGTCTTCTCCAACACCACAATTCAAAAGCATCAATTCTTCGGTGCTCAGCTTTCTTCACTTACATACTAGTAAATCCCACAGAAAAGCATGATGAGGTATAGAAAGCATCTCCTTGAAATGGGAAAGCAAGAAGACATCATAATTACATTCCTGACTTTTGAACGATTACCTATAAATGTGTATGCCAATGTATTTGAATTCCACATTGAATAAAACAACAGGAAAATAGGTGAACATTGAGAGCGATTAATGATACCGAAGAACTAAAAAAGAGAAAAAGTGTTATTAAAATTTGAATTGTCAAAGAAAGTAATATCAAATTCCAAATTGGTTACTATGTATGTTGTGTATACAAAGAATCAAGATCTTTATTTAAGGAGGAAGGACCCTGGAGTTGTCTTTGTAAATAACTAAATGGTAGGATTTCATGTGCACTCAGATAATTGCCCTGGGAGGTGTAAAAGGCTTTTTAAAGAATGATAAGTAAAATACTTTTATTTGCCCCTGACTTAATAAAAATGACAAAAATAGTTTAGATAAATAAAGGAACAAAACCATGTATGCTCAGATTAAGCTTTATATGAGCCTCAGAGAAATAAGATTCAATCTAATTTTTGTCATTTTGAAAATCTGCCTCTCTCTTTTTCTTCCTCTCTTCTTTCATTTCTAAAGGATAGTCAAGAAATGGCTTAAATTTGTTCACCTGAAAGCTGGGTTAGAACCTGGAGATGAACCATTTTTCTGAAATCACTATTTGCAGAAATATACAACTCCATAGCTGGGTGAAGATATTCTTGTCATGATGGAAAGCAGGTGTGACACAGCAGGAAGGTGAGGGTTGCCATGGTCACAGCCAAGACCTTCAGACATTATGGATGCTTCAGGAGAGTTGGACTGCCAGTATAGGTGTAGCTCCTGATCCTTTTGTAGCCACGATGGATGACATTCCCCAGGAAAGTTCAACTGCTCAATACCATGCAAGGCTTTCACTCCTTCATGGATTCAAGTTTGATTTGGCAAAATAATCCTGTAGCACTTGATTGTAACCTTGTGTTTTACAGTCAAAGCAACTGACATGGGTTAAGAACACTTCTGGTGTTTGGAGCTTTAGAATACATTAGTTTCTCTTACTTGTTCTGTTACTGAATCAAACTTGGGTCTAATTACCTGTGCAGTAGAGCCAATCTACTGATACTTGTTTGCGGTAAAGGATAGGGCAGTGTTTATTGCAGGTACCAAACAAGGAGTTCAGACAGCTAGTACTTCAAAGGTCTGAACTCCCTGAAAGCTTTTAGGGAAAGGTTTTTAAAGACAGGTGAGGAAGGGAAGTTGTGGGCTGTGTGATTAGCACATGGAAATTGTTCTGATTGGTTGGTGGTGAGGAAATCGGGAGTCAACATCATAAACACTCTGGTTCCAACTAGTTTGGGGTCTACATGATTGCAGACAGCATTCAGTTAACCTCTTCATCTGGTAGGGGTTGAGTATTTGCAAAACAGGTCAAAGAACATGGTCAGAATGATATTTATAGCCCGTCTTTGACTTTGTTTAAGGCAAAACTATTATTATTTTGTCTTGTTTGATTATTTTCCTTTGTTTCTGCATTTTCTACCTTCTCTGATTAATTATTTTTGACTAATTTTAGACAAAAGGCAGGCAGAAGTCGGTTATGGGAAGGTACCATAAGGTCCTGCTCAGTTATAGTTTTATCAGAGGGAAAGCTTTGTTGTTCAGTCACTTAGTCATTTCCAACTCTACTCTTTGTTATTCCATGGACTGCATCCTGCCAGGCTTCCCTATCATTCACTATCTCCCAAAGTTTGCTCAAACTCATGTCCATTGAGTCAATGATGCCATGCAAACATCTCATCCTCTGTCATCCCCTTCTCCTCCTCCTCTCAATCTTTCCTTGCATCAGTGTCTTTTCCAATGAATTGGCTCTTCAAATCAGGTGGCCAAAGTATTGGAGCTTTAGCTTCAGCATCAGTCCTTCCAATGAATATTCAGGGTGGATTTCCTTTAAGATATTGATTGGTTTGATGTCCTTGCTGTCCAGGGGACTCCCCAGAGTCTTCTCCAGCACCACAGTTTGAAAGCATCAATTCCTCAGTGCTCAGCTTTCTTTATGGTCCAACTCTCACATTTGTACATGACTACTGGAAAAAGGATAGCTTTGACTATACAGACCTTTGTTGGCAAAGTGATATCTATGCTTTTTAACATGCAGTCTAGGTTTGTCATAAATTTTCTTCCAAGGAACAAGCATCTTTTAATTTCATGCCTGCAATCACTGTCCATAGTGATTTTGGAGTCCAAGAAAATAAAGTCTACCACTATTTCCATTTCCCCCACCCCACCCCCCATCTATTTGCCATGAAGTAATGCTACCTGGTGTTTAATTGGGTTCTGGAGTCAGATTACCAGGGTTTCAATGTGGGTTGAAGTATTTTTTAACATGTCTGATTCTATTCTACTTTTCTGTGCCTCATTTTCACTTCCACAAAATGGAGGGTGACAGCATTCCCTCTTTCTCAGAAGCTTTGATGAGGATTAAGTGAGGTAACAGGAAACATTTCAAACTCTTCTTGACACATACATGCTCAGTGAAGATTGGTTAATGTTTTCTAAAATGAGCAATGAATTGAGCTATTCGTATTCAAATAAAGAGTTTATTTTCTAAAAATGTTTAATTCCTAAGTTTTTGTGATTTTAAAATATATGGAACCCAGCAGAGAGTTTGTGTATATGTGTACATGTGTTGGATGTTGGGAGAGTGCAGACAATGAAAATCCAGGCATTGCTGATTAGCTCTGTGGTGTTAAGAATAGGAAAAAACTAGGGTCAGAGCTAAGGAATACTAGTTTCCTTATAATGTATTTTATTTTTAAAATTCTAGTTCTAGAGTTAGAGTTTTTCTTTAATATTTCTTTCCACTACAAGTGGGGCATGGAATGAGGTTGTCCTTTGAGAAGGCCCAATTTTGGTGACATATTTATGCCCCTAAATTTTTATCTAAGAAGAGTTAAATTCTTTGACCCATTTCCCTACTAATACAATACAGAGAGAAGAACATGAGCAGGGTGAGCACAATATAGCTTATTAAGGATTTCAGTTGTTGATCCATGAAAGTGGAGGACACTAAGAGCCTCCTCTGAAGTTTGTGGTAAGACTTTGGATTAAGGATAGAGGTTCTCACTAGCAATCTTTCTTCCTTTATCAAGAGAGATTATATCTACCAAGAAAGGACTGGTTTCTTATCCTGCAAATTGTGTTTCAACTAAGCAGATCTGACTTGACTGTAGCCATCAGTAGGCTTAAAAGTGATACACGCGATGCTTTCTATTTAACTAGGAATAAACAGGAGGCAACTGGGAACAAATTGAGTTATTTTTCTTGCAGATTAGAAAGCACTGTTGTTGTTAGTCAATGTTCTGTTCTTGTCATATAATTTGCCTGTTTCTCAGGGGGCCCTTTCTTCTTTCTACCTCTTTCTCACATTAGGATACTGTTGGAAGAGTAGAGCAGTATAGTGTTGTCTGAAATTAGGTTCTTACACATTATTATTACTGTGTGATTCTTGACCTTAATGAAGCACAACCTCAAACCTTATCTACAAGACACAGATATATTATAGCCAAAGTAATGCATAAATTTGCATAAGATAGTATACAATATTTGGCAATTTTAAATCTTAGTTTTCAATGGCTGCCATACATTTCTTAATATCCTGAAAGCCATAATGTCAAAATATCAGTGGAGATGAAAATGTTAGTGATAAAATACATAGAATTGTAGTATTCTTAGATCTTATTCTTAGTTTTATATGTGCTACTTTATTTGAATTTCACCCATACCTCATACATTATTTTATTCCTCTGGCCTGGTTTCATGGCCCTCTAATTTATTCCACTCTTCTTCTAATTCCAAGAAGACAGCACCTTTTCATTTCATTGATTTTGACCATCACATCCTTTTTTTGACTATTCTTAGGGATCTGGTTCTGCTCTTAGACGTGAAATGCTTCAAGGAGATAGCATTGCTTACCCTCTAATTTGAGATTTTTTGTTTTTCAAACAATTCTCTCTTCAAAGGGCAGGGATAAGGGGGTGAGATGAGGAAGGTACCACTTGTATTATATTTTAGCTCCAAAGTGAGATTGCCTTTTTATTGAGTTGTAAGAACCTATTGAAGAAGGAATTCATAGGGCCTGGACTCCATCTTAGGCCTGTTCATGCTGATCATGCTCAGCCACCTTTCCAATGGACTCTGAACTCTGTGTTTAGTGCCTATGAAAACAACAACAGAGTGATAAGACCCCCTCCAGACAGGGGAACCTTGAAGATCCTATCTAGGTTACTCATCGCCTAAGAGAAAACATACACTAATCACCCTTTCCTCCAGACAGGCCATACATTTTTCTGTATCTATTGGAGTGTACCCTCGGGTTTATTGATTATTGGCTAATTGTTTGACTGTTTGAGCACATAAGCACATAGCACGTGAATGATGGGGTTATTGGGATTGTATTTTCCTTGGTTTATGTAAGTCTCAAGGAATTTGGGGTGGTGGGTTCAGACACGTACACATGGGGTATAAAAGATTTTCACAAATGCTAGTCGGGGTCCTTGGCTAAGAGGAGACTCTGCCTTGGGCCCGCCAGTGTAATAAACTGCACTCCACTATCTGCATTGTCCTTCTGAGTGAGTTTGTTTCCTGGAACGCGTGGCTACAACACTATATGTTAGTCCTTTACTAGATACATGTTTTTCAAATATTTTCTCTAAATTTATGACTTGCCCTTTTATTTTCTTCACAATATAGTATAAAGAGCAAAAGTTTTAAACTTTAATTAAGTGTAACTTATTGGTTGTTTTCTTTGATGTCTTTATGTACACTATTTAAAACACCATTGTCAAACTTAAGGTTACCAAGATTTTTATGCTATGCTGTCTTTTAGAAATGTGATAATTTAAGCTTCTATATTTCAGCTTATGGTTAGTGTTTTTATATAATGTCAGAGAATGGTTGAGGCTTTTGTTTTTCAAAATAAGGTTGTCCCATTGTTCTAGCCCAATTTGTTGAAAGAACTATCATTTCCCATTTAGTTGCCTTGACATCTCTGTTGAAATCCATTGACAAGGTGTCTGTGTATCTATTTCTGGACCCACTGATAGTTTGCATTGAATTACATGTCTATTTTTATGTCAACATCACACTTTCTTGACTACAGTCTTGTAATATGTTTTAAAATTAGATAGTATAAGTCCTCCAATTTTGTTCATTACTTTTAAAGATCACTTTGGTTTCTTTAGGTCTTATTGAAAGGTTGTGACTATGAGCCGTGAGCTATGCTGGGATTTGTGACCTCTGGAGGACAGGATTTCAATCCAGGGACAGAGACGAGGCTTTATCACTTGAAGCTTTTGTGTAATAAAGTTTTATTAAGGTATAAAAGGGATAGATGAAGCTTCTGACATAGACATCGGAAGGGGGCAGAAAGAGTGCCCTTTTTGCAAGTTTTTAGCAAGGAGTTACATATCTGTTTGTAAGTTGCTAATCAGATAAAGAATAACCTCAAAACTAAGAGAGTTGCACCAGGCCCCTCTCCCACAGCATGCGTTTTGAGATAGCATTGGCACAGGGTGAGTCATTCCTGGGCCATAAAACAATTGACATGAATCTTAAAGAAAGGCAGATTTCCAAGCAAATCCATAGTTTCATTAACATAGTTCAAGAGAACATTTCCATGAGTAAGACCTACTGGTTTGTTGAGCCATTATCAATTCAAAGTTTGAGTCTTAGGCAGATTTGAAGAAAGGCAGATTCCAAGGCGAATACATAGTTCATTAACATAGCTTAAGAAAAACATTTCCATAAGAAAAACACATGGGTTAGCTCAAGGTTTGAGAAAGTTAAGTTCAGGCAGAACCTGATGTTGTGACAACAGAGAATTTAAAAGAAAGAAATTTAAAAGAAAGCTCCTTTTAATTTTGTATAGAGAAGGAAAAAAAAAAAAAAAAAAGAAAACCCACACACAAAAAAACCTCTGCCACTTGCAGTTTATTTCCTCTGCTTGGGGACCCCTAGCCTTCCTACATGTTACCCTCTCATTATGTACTTGCACATAACTATTAGAGTCAGATGGCCTATTCCTATTAAAAACCTGTTGGCATTTTGTTTGAGATTGTGTTAAACCTGTACATCAACTCAGGTAGAATAAAATCTTAACAATAATTGATGTGAACTGTGAAGATGCTGCTTCTTCTTTAAATTTTCTCTCATCAATATTTTATAGTTTTCAGTGTACAGGAATGACATAGTTTGTCAAAATTTATTTTTATATATTTCAAATTTTTCATACTATTGTAAATGGTACAGTTTAAAAATTTTAATTTGATTACTTATTGCTGGGAAAGAAATGGCACCCCACTCCAGTACTCTTGCCTGAAAATCCCATGGATAGAGGAGCCTGGTAGGCTGCAGTCCATGGGGGTCACTAAAAGTCAGACATGACTGAGCGACTTCACTTTCACTTTTCACTTTCATGCATTGGAGAAGGAATGGCAACCCACTACAGTGTTCTTGCCTGGACAATCCCAGGGATGGGGGAGCCTGGTGGGCTGCCGTCTCTGGGGTTGCACAGAGTCAGACACTACTGAAGCGACTTAGCAGCAGTAGCAGCATTGCTAGTTTGTAAAACTATAACTGGTTTTGTTTATTGATTTTGTAAACCTTACTAAACTCTGTTGCTAATTCTAGTAGATTTTTGGAAATTCCTTAAGATGTTTTACATAGAGGACCATGTTGTTGCCGGAAGGGGGATCCCTTCCAGGGCCCAAAACTGGGCTCTTGTCTAACACTCAGAAATGAATTGTCCTAGGAGACACATGTGCTGACAAAGCAAGAGATTTTATTGGGAAAGGGCACCCGGATGGAGAGCAGTAGGGTAAGGGAACCCAGGAGAACTGCTCTGCCACGTGGCTCACAGTCTCAGGTTTCATGGTGATGGGATTAGTTTCCAGGTTGTCTTTGGCCAATCATTTTAATTCAGAGTTTTTCCTGGTGGTGGACTCATTGCTCAGCCAAGATGGATGCTAGGGAGAGGGATTCTGGGAAGTGGACGGACTCGCGGTGTCTCCTTTTGACCTTTCCCGAACTCTTCCGGTTGGTGGTGGCTTATTAGTTCCATATTCCTTATCAGGATCTCCTGTCATAAAACAACTCATGCGAATGGTTACTAAAGGGCCTGACCAGGTTGGGAGATTTCAGTCAGTGTGCTTCCCTTGACAATGTCATCTGTAAGTTTTCTTTTTCCTCCAATCTGTTTTCTTTTTCTTTTTTAAAAAATTTCCTTCTTTATTATACTGCTGAGGGCTGCCAGTATAGTGTTACATTAAATTATCAGAGTGATTTAGTGAATTTTATGTTGTCTGGTTCTAGAATTTTTGTATTCTTTCACAGATTTTTGAAGCTTATTCTATAATTTACCTAAGTTCTTTGAAAACAGCAGAGTAACCTTTAGCCCAGAGCTAATTTGGCTCTATTATGGTTTGAATACATAATCAGTTGCCTCATACATAAAGAGATTTCTACACTCTAGCTGTTGGGAGGATGGATTATTTCCAGCCTACAATGATGTCTGGAATTGTTTCACCAACCTCTGGTAGTTACCTCACATGCAAGTGCTAAAAAGTGTTCAGTTGACTATTGTAAAATAGTTCTGAAATGAACATTTGGGTGCACATGTCTGTTTTCCAGGTGGAAGAAACCTAAGTGTCAACTGACAGTTGAATGGATAAAGAAGATTTGGTAGATATATACAATGGAATATTACTCAGCCATTAAAAGGAACAAAACTGGATCATTTGTAAAGACATGGATGGACCTAGAAACTGTCCTACAGAGTGAAGTAAGTCAGAAAGAGAAAAACAAATATTGTAAGTTAACACATGTATGTGAAATCTATAAAAAAGGTATAGATAATGATATTTGCAAAGCAGAAATAGAGACACAGACATAGAGAACAAACATAGATACCAAGGGGTACAGGGGGGCTAAATTGGGAGGTTAGGATTGACACATATACACTATTGATACTATGTATAAAATAGATAACTAATGATGATAACCTATGGTATAGCACATGCACACTAAGTCACTTCAGTCATGTCTGACTCTGACCTTATGGACTAGCCTGCCAGGCTCGTCTGTCCATGGGATTCTCCAGGCAAGAATACTGGAGTGGGTTGCCATTTTTTTCTCCAGGGGATTTTTCCCACCCAGGAATCGAACCCGTGTTTCTCATGTCTCCTGCATTGACAAGTGGGTTCTTTACCACTAGGGCCACCTAGGAAGCTATAGCACAGGGAACTCTACTCAATGTTTTGTGGTGACCCAAATGGCAAAGCTATGGTTTTTCCAGTGGTCATGTATGGATGGGAGAGTTGGGCTGTGAAGAAAGCTGAGCACCAAAGAATTGATGCTTTTGAACTGTGGTGTTGGAGAAGACTCTTGAGAATCCCTTGGACTGCAAAGAGATCCAACCAGTCCATTCTGAAGGAGATCAGCCCTGGGATTTCTTTGGAGGGAATGATGCTAAAGCTGAAACCAGTACTTTGGCCACCTCATGCGAAGAGTTGACTCATTGGAAAAGATTCTGATGCTGGGAGGGATTGGGGGCAGGAGGAGAAGGGGACGACAGAGGCTGAGATGGCTGGATGACATCACTGACTCGATGGCTGTGAGTCTGAGTGAACTCCGGGAGTTGGTGATGGACAGGGAGGCCTGGCGTGCTGCGATTCATGGCATCGCAGTTGGACATGACTGGGTGACTGAACTGAACTGAACTGAAATGGCAAAGAAATTAAAAAAAAAAAGAGGAGATATATGTATACATTTGACTCATTCACTTTGCCATATAGCAGAAACTGACATACCAGTGTAAAGTGACTATACTCTGATAAAAATTAATTTAAAAAAAGCACTCAGCTGAGGACTCAAGAGAAACTCTGCCTATTTTTAGAATTCACACTCTCTCTCTGTAGCACTCCCTGATTTTTATGCTGATCTACAAACTTTAGCTTCTTTGGACTCCACAAACTCTCAGCTCAATCTCTTCAATTCAGGAGGACATTCATTATCTGTTTGGTTTCTACTATTCTGAGGCCTACAATGCTGCAGATGGTAGGCTGGAGGAATTTTAGGCCTCCCTTCATTTGTTTCCTTTTTCTCTGAAATCACTGTTTTGAGATGACTTTTGTCCAAAGCTGAAAGCTGTTGTTTTGTACATTTTGTTTATTTTAAATTGTCAGAATAAAACTGATTTGTGTTAATTCATCATGGCCAGAAGCAAGAGTCTAAGGTATATTTTGAGTTCATAAATTTGTCAAATTTATTAGGACTCATTCAGTTGACTCATTCAGACTCATTTGGAAACAGAAACCCTATCTGACTTCCTGAAATAGCTAATCTATGGAAAAGATCACCTAAGTGGGAGGTAAAATGTAGATTTCACAATACAGAGGTTTAAAAATGTGATGAGAACAACCCTCTCTTTTTGCTTCATATCTGTTTGCTTTCATGTGTTATCTTGGCTTCATTTTCAGAAAATGTTTTTTTTTTTTTTTTTTCATGGAGTGTAAAGATGGTCTGGCAGCTTTAATCTTATGTGACACTTAGACTACTGCTCTCGGAGGAGTTATTTTTCCAAATAACTCTTAATATTATCTGAGGGGATTCTAATTGGCCTATAAAGAAGGCTGAGCACTGAAGAATTGATGCTTTAGAACTGTGGTGTTGGAGAAGATGCTAGAGAGTCCCTTGGACTGCAAGGAGATCAACACAGTCAATCCTAAAGGAAATCAGTCCTGAATATTCATTGGAAGAATGGATGGTGAAGCTGAAACTGAAATACTTTGGCCACGTGAAGCAAAAAGCTGAGTCATTGGAAAAGACTACTGATGCTGGGAAAGATTGAAGGCAGGAGGAGAAGGCGATGACAGAGGATGAGATGGTTAGATGGCATCACTGACTAGATGGACATGAATTTGAGCAAGCTCTGGGAGTTGGTGATGGACAGAGAGGCCTGGGGTGCTGCAGTCCATGGGGTCACAAAGAGTTGGTTATGACTGAGCGACTGAATTGAACTGATTGGCCAGTTCAACTTCCACATGCAGCTCTGAAGCAGTCACTGTGGTTGAGGAATTCTGCTTTGCTGGACTGGTCCAGGCTTCCTTGCCCAGGAGGGAATGAAAGTCAGCCATACCAGGAATGTCATGGATTATGCAGGATTATTTACTGTAGGGGGGGAGTGATTATGCAAAGCAAGTGACGTTGGAGAAACACATATTTCATGTCTACTGTATTTAACAGTACTATTTAGGGCATACATTAATCATTTATCTCTGCATAACAAATTACTTAAAATTTAGCAGCTTAAGACAACAAATATTTATTAGCTTATAGTTTCTATGAGTCAGGGATTTTTAAGTCAGAGTCATCTGTAGCAAGATGGTTGTGGTTCAGGGTCTGTCTTAAAGTTACAGTGAATGATTGCCCAGGGGTTACTGTCATCTTTAAGCTTGCCTGGGGATGTGCAAGTGGGATCCATTTCCAAGCACTCTCCCTTTTTAATTGGCAAACTTCAGTTCTTTGCTGGCTGTTAACTGGAAATTTCAGTTTCCCACCACTTAGGGTTCTCCAAGCTGCCTAAGAAGTCTCACTATATAGGAGTTGAATTCCCTGAGTGAATGAACTAAGTGAAAGATTTTTTTGTATCTAAGATGGAAGCTACAGCCTTTTTGTAACCTAACATCAGAAATGAAATAACATCATTTCTGCATGTTCCACTCAAGGGAAAAAGAGTAAAGTTCCACCTCTTGAAGGGAGAAATTTTTTTAAAAATTGTGGATTTATTTTTAAAACTGGGGCTTCCCCAGTGGTTTAAGTGGTAAAGAATCCACCCGCAATGGAGGAGTTGCAGAAGACTCAAATTTGATCCTTGAACCAGGAAGATTCCCAGAGAAGGAAATAAGAAACTACTCCTGTATTCTTCTCAGGAAAATCCCATGAACAGAGGAACCTGGTGGGTTGTAGACCATTGGGTTGCAAAGAGTCAGACATGACTGAGGGACAGAAGCATGTTTTTAAACCACTACATAACTTTTATTGATATAAGTAGAAATTAAGACTTACAGTAATCACAAGGATTTATAGTCTTCCAGTTATTTATATAATTTAAATTATATAAAATTTACCTGATTTGTGGTCTGAAAAATGAAAATATCTTTCTGTTTCAAAAAAGAAAATAATACTGAACTTTGGAAATACTCTTAATATTTTTTGTAATGATGGTTATAATTAGTTGATTACCAGAATTGACTTAAAAATGGAAAGAAGTTTAAAGATATGCTGATAAGACTATATTTTAAACATTTTGAAATATTTAACACAAACTCAGAAAACCATATAGAATGAAAAAAAATTGCAAATTTTTGCCTTCAGAGATTTAATGTAAGCTTGAGTCTGTAAGCTTCAACTGAGGTTACTGCCAAGTTCACTACAGTGTGAAGGAGATGAATTATACATGATATCTTTTATTGCATTTAAAGTTATGGTCTGTAGACTCCTAGTCTGATAAATTTTATAAATAATTTTCTATCTCGTGTAGATATTCTAAAAATGCCCACGTGGTTTTATCTTTAGAAAGATAATAACATGACTATTAATTAAAGTTACTATTTGTTACTTCAGTTGTTTCAGGTTTCTAACAATGAAATATGTAATTTGACTGTAACCTGCAACCTTTTCCTCAAACTTAATATGCGTACTGTGGGAAAGGGCAGAAAATATTTAGAAATGTTCTCTTTCCCACCTGCCTGAATTCTTATTTTCCTTTATTTCAACATGGAAATGAAATGAAAAAAATTTACATGAGTAATAGCTGTGAACATTTCGTTAGCATTAAACCTGAAGATTAAAGAAAAAAATCTATTCTTGTCAAAGACATTCACAGAAAACCAATTCTAATAGTACACAAGGTTATATCAACAGTAAGCTTTGTTTTCACTCTGGGCCCCTCCTGCTTCTGTTCTCTTGCCTAGAAAGAGCAATTCTTATGGATTCCTGTGTGCTTTTAGAGGGCAGTCTCTGCATCCAGAAGGATGAGAATGTGTCTGTGCATATGAAAGAATATATGTGTGTCTGTGCATGCATATATGCACTGTTTCTCTTTTAATTATATCAGTGGTTCTCTAACTTCAGCATGCTTCACAGTCATCTGAGGGCTTGTTAAAACACAGTTTGCATTAACACAGCACCCCTCAGGGTTTCTGATTCACAGTTAGAACTGAGATTTGAGAATTTGCTTTTCTAACAAGTTCCCAGGTAGTGATGATCACACTTTTAGAATCACACCTTTACAGTCACTGAATTATATTAATGGCAGTAACTGGCTTTGTTCTTTATCTATTGAAGATTTGTTCATGTCATTTGTTTGAAACTGCACCATTTTCTTTTGGACACTTGAGCTCTATGAATATATTATAATGTGCTTAATGCATCCCTGTTGATGGATGCTTAGGTTGTTTCTAATGTTTGAAAGTTTAATGAGTGCAGGTAAATTGGTCAACATTCAATCTTCCAAAATTGAAAACTTACCTAAAATACAGTTTTCAAATCAATTCACAGAAAGTAAAGTTCAATTTGTAGAATATCTAATTTGATGAACTTACCTATTGTAGTCTTATCAGGAATGTTTTGATGGTTTTAACAAAAAATATTGAAAGGAAATGGCAACCCACTCCACTATTCTTGCCTGGAGAATGCCATGGACAAAGGAGCCTAGGAGGCTACAGTCCATGGGGTTGCAAGGGTCGGACACGACTTAGTGACTAAACCACCAACCACCACCACAATAAGAAGGCTCAATTTTGGTGATTGGTGACACATAATTTTCTTAAAATAAATTAAAATAAGATTGATATGTTATTGATGAAATTGGCTAGAGAATCTTAAAACTGCTTACAAACTACTGAAATAGCAATGAGTATATTCAGGGATACCTTGGGGACATTGTGGGTTCAGTTTCAGACTGCCACAATAAAGTAGCTATCTCAAAGTGAAAAAAGGAAGTTGCACACGTATCTGTTTTCTCAATGGATATAAAAGCTGTTTTTATCCTATACTGTAGCCTATTAAGTATGCAATAGCATTATGTCTAAAAAATGTACCTACCTTACTTTTAGGGTACTTTATTGTTAAAGTAGGCTAACTATCATCTGAACCTTCAGTAAATATTAATCTTTTTGATGGAGGGTCTTGACTCAGTGTTGACAGCTGCTGACTGATAAGGGTGGTGGTTGCTTAAGGATGTGGCAATTTCTTAAAATAAGACAATAATGAAGTTTGCCTCACTAACTGACTTTTTTTTTTCTTTTTCAGGAACAATTTCTCTGTAGCAGGTAATGCGGTTTGATAGCATTTTATCTGCAGTAGAACTTCTTTCAAAATTGTAGTCGATCCTCTCAAACCCTGCTGCTATTTTACAACTAAGTTTATGGAATATTCTAAATCCTTTGTTGCCATTTCAATAGTCTTCACAGCCTCTCTTCACCAAGAATACATTCCATCTCAAGAAACCACTTTCTTTGCTCATTCATAAGAAGAAACTCTTCATCTGTTGAAGTTTTATCATGAGATTTCAACAATTCAGTCACACCTTTAGGCTCAACTTCCAATTCTGGTTCTCTTGTTATTTCCACCACATCTGCAGTTACTTCCTCCCATGAAGTCTTGACCCCTCATAGTTATCCTGATGGTTGAAATCAACTTCTTCCAAATGCCTATTCATGTTGATAGTTTGACCTCTTCCCATTAATCACAGATATAGGCACTTCCCATAGTCTAGTGGCTAAGGCTCAGGGCTTCCCAATGCAAGACGCCCAGGTTTGATCCCTGATCAGGGAAGTATATCCCAAATACCACAACTAAGAGCCCACATGTTGCAAGGAAGGTCCTGTACTGGGCAATGAAGATCTTGAGTGCTATAACTAAGATTCAGCACAGCCAGCAAACAAACAAACAAAAAAATGCATTTACTGCACTGATTTTTTAAAAAAAGATAAGCAATACTATTTTGAGTCTTTTTTCCTGAGCAGTATTTTAACAGTGGCCTTCAAATATTCAGTAAACAGATTTGTAGTCATCCAGGTCTTGTTTCTGAGGTCTTGTAGAGCACAGGCAGAATAGACATAATTCTCAAGAGCCTTAGGGCTTTTGGAATGCTAAATAAGCATTGGCTTCAATTTAAGTCACCAGCTGTGTTAGCTTCTAACAAGCCAGTCCTTTGAAGCCAGGCATTGACTTCTCTCGAGCTATGCAACAAAGCTGGTTTTTTTTTTTTTGGTCTGCTTAAAAGTCTGCTTTTTAGTGTAGCCACATTAATTAATTATCTGAGCTAGATAATCTAGATAACTTGCTGCAGCTTCTACATCAGAATTTGCTACTTCTCTTTGTACTGTTATATTATAGATATGGCTTCTTTCCTTAAACCTCATGAACCAACCTCTGCTAGAGTAAACTTTTCTTCTAGTTTTCTCACCCATCTTGGCTTTCAGAAAGTTGAAGAGAATTAGGGCGTGGCTCTGGATTAGGTTTTGGTTTAAGGAAATGTTGTGGCTGGTTTGTTCTTCTATTCAGACCACTAAAACTTTTCTTGAATCAGTAATAAGGCTGTTTTGCCTTCTTATTATTAATGTGTTGACTGGAGTAGCATTTCTGATTTCCTTCAAGAACTTTTATTTGCATTCACAACTTGGATAACTGTTTGGCACAAGAGGCCTAGCTTTCAGCCTATTTGGCTTTTGACATGCCTTCCTCACTATGTTTAATTATTCCTAGCTTTTAATACCGGAGAAGGAAATAGCACCCCACTCCAGTACTCCTGCCTGGAAAATCCCATGGACAGAGGAGCCTGGTAGGCGGCAGTCCATGGGGTCGCTAAGAGTCAGACACGACTGAGTGACTTCACTTTCACTTTTCACTTTCATGCATTGGACAAGGAAATGGCAACCCACTCCAGTGTTCTTGCCTGGAGAATCCCAGGGACGGCAGAGCCTAGTGGGCTGCCGTCTATGGGGTCGCACAGAGTCAGACATGACTGAAGTGACTTAGCAGCAGCAGCAGCAGCAGCTTTTAATACAAAGAAAGAGATATAAAATTCACTCTTTCACTTGAACATCTACAGGCCATTTTAGGGTTATTAGTTGGCCTAATTTCAATATTTTTGTGTCTCAAAGAATCCAAAGGCCCAAGGAGAGGAAGAGAGACAGAAGAATGGCTAATCAGTAAAGCAGTCAGAACACACATGCCACTTATCAATTACATTTGCTGTCTAATATGGGCATGGTTGGAGGTGTTACCAAGTACAATAGTAACATCAAAGATCACTGGTCATAGATTATCATGACAAATATAATAAGAGAGGTTTAAATGTTGCAAGAATTACCAAAATGTGAGATATCTCACTTCACAGAGATATGAAGTGAGAAAATGCTGTTGAAAAGTGGCATTGACTCAGACATAAAAAAGAATAAAATGATGTCATTTGCAGCAACATGGATGCACTTACAGATTATCATATTGAGTGAAGTAAGTCGGACAGGGAAATATATGATATCGCTTATATGTAGAATCTAAAAAATAATGATACAAATGAACTTATTTACAAAACAGAAATAGATCCACAAACATAGAAAATAAACTTATGGTTACCAAAGGGGAAGAGGGGGAAGGGATAAATTGGGAAGATGGAATAAATTTATACACAGCCTATATATAAGATAGATAACCAACAAGAACCTACCCTATGGCACAGAAAACTATACCCGATATTTGTCCTAACCTAAAAGGGCTTCCCTCATAGCTCAGTTGGTAAAGAAAGCACCTGCATTCTTACAGCTTTGAAAACCTTAGAATATTGACTATTATTTAGTGAATTCCTCAAATGATATAACAATTTTATTTTATGTCTAGCAAATAAAACCTTAAAGATAATTGTGAATACTGTTAAATTTTTATTAATTTATCAATATAAGTTAAATTAAGAACTTAAATTCCAAAGAAACTGAAGGAAACAGAAATAGCTAAAATAGCCTTATCATATATAGAATATCACAATTTTAGTTTAAAAAACCAGTAGTTGAGATATGTTGACTTGAGAGCTGTTTGCAGAAAGATTATATTAGAAAGGACAAAATCATTCAGAAAACCAGGAAAAAATGAGGTGCTATGGAAGGAATTACACAACTAGTGAATAAAATTCAAGATGTTAATCATAAATTGACAATTTTGAGAGTTGTACTTTTTGCCTAGGATGCAAAAAGTTGAAAAGACTGTTTCCAACCTAAAGATAAGAAAAAGTCAGATAAATTACAAAATCAGAACTTGAGATCATCAGAGAGCTCATGTCAAAGGGAGCTCAACTGAAAACCCATAGGCAGTCTGCTCCAAGGAGAAATGAAGTGTAAGCAGTGACTTATGTGGCAGGACGTGGTAAGGAGAGATAGTGGATGCTGTTGAGCTAAAGTTTTTAATGAATTTCTTAAGGCCAAGTGAGAGTATTGAAATCGTGGGAGTCATAGACACAAAGAGAGTCTACATTCACTCACAAATTCTTATTCAGAAGCTTCCAGTGGTGCTCATGAGTAAAACTAGGAACCAGGAGTCAGAGATGGAAAACAGTGACTATGAGAAAGACATGAAGCTTCTCCTAGAAATTTCTCTCATATGGTACAATATATTTATAATGACAGGGAAAGAAAAATGAATGCTGTCATTCCCAAGGAACATATGAAGACCCATTGCAACTGGGAAGAGGCAAAAGGAAAAGAGGACCCTTTTACCTCAGGGGGAAAGACAGAAAAATTCCTGGTGCTAGGGTCCTACACTAGCTCAATTATGCATGGACAGAGGAGCCTGGTGGGCTACAGTCTATGGGGATGCAAACAGCTGGACATGACTGAGTCAATAGGCATGCATCCACAATACTTGGGCAATGGGCAGGAAGCTCTCTTGCAAACAAGTCTCACCAAATATTCAAGTCAGAGTATGGTTGCAATGTGAAAAGAACAGCATGATTATTAGCAAAGCTCCACTCCAGAGACTTAAGCCCTGGGCTTGCCTAAGAATGAGGCTGGAACAAGACCACAGAGAAACACCTTGTCTCTCTGTGCACCTGGGCAGCAAGCAATAGCAGTGACATGAAAAAAGCTCTGCGTGATGCAAGGACACAGGATGTTTTGCCAAAAGTTTTCACTTTCATCTCAGGTTCAAAGGATTTGTTAACAAAATAAGCCACTCATCATATACAAATAAATATTACAGATATTTATTAGAGAATTATCTAGCTTACTTTCAACACACTAACATTAAATGACAACAGAAATAGAAAGAGCAGAGAGTACATCACCAAATTGAGTTTTGACCAACATCCAGACTTTAAACAGCACTGGGAAGTCCTGTGTTACATCACATCTAGAGTCCCAATGGGAAAGAGTCCCAAGCGGTGCATCTGTGGGTGAGACTTCCAAGATTGCAGTTCAGGGTTCCCGCTTATAATCCCAGGACAGGTGCAAACTAATATCATTATCAATCTGTGATCAAATTGCAAGCCTGGTTTCCTGTTAATGCTATTTGCTTTGTTGTATAAAACTTTGTTGTATAAAACTAGTTAAGCCTGGGGCTTGGTTGACCAGACCTGCTCCAGGGTCTCAACAATCTCAAGATTTCTCCCTCATCTTACCTATGGTGCTGCAAGTCTTGCACTCACACCAGGCAGTCACTCCCAGTTACTCCCAGTCAGAGCGGTGTCCAGGCAGGTTAGAAGCAAGGTCAGAGGCCTGCTCTGCTTTATCTTTGAAGCCTAAAAAAGACTATTCATTTAATTTCCCTAACAACATGGAAGACTGAAAGTTGAGAACTAGCATAAACAATCAAACTAGCAAAAGCAAAACCCACTGGAAATATTGGTCCATTCTTGCCTGAAAACACATGCTAAAGCAAGTTGAAGTAAGTGGTACAGTGAAAGTTACCATAACAATGCCAAAACAAATTTAGGTCAACCTCTGACCAAACTGACTCACCCCTTCTCACCTTTTCACATTAATAGACTAACAGAGGAAGAGACATGCACATTACAAGCATAAATATCATTTACCCGAGTCTCTACTGGTCTATATAATATGTGTGCAATGCAATAAAAAATTATAAGATGTAAACACACACATGCAAACACAAAAACCCCACAACTATCTGGCCAAGAGACAAAATAATAGAATCAGTCTCAGGTACAACCTGGATGTTGAAACTGTCAGACAGGGATTTTGACGTAACTGGCTAATGTGTTAAAAATCTGTAGTGAAAAAAGTGGGCAATAGCATTTAATGTGTAAGGGATTTCAGCAGAGAGATAATTATAAGAAACAAATGTAAATGCTAGAACTAGAAACACAAACTGAACCACAAAAGAAAAATAAAAGTGAGCAGGACGTATCATGGCACTCAAGAGCTAGGGGACAAAATCAAACTTTAACATATTAATACATGCAACTGGAATCTCAGATGGAGAAAAACTTTTGATTTGAGACAATCCTCTTGATAGCATAAACATTTAAATGTTATAAGTCTCTCTCTTGGCAGTGCTTTATCTGCCAACCACAAATTTTCATATGTTGAATTATCATTCATCAATATACTTTTTTTTTCTATGATATTCTCTTTATCCCATATGTTATTTAAAAGTATGCTGCTTAGTCTTCAAGTGTTTGGAAATTTGCCTTTTATTTTACTATTATTATGTTCTAGTTTGATTCCATTTTGGTCAGAAAATATAAACCATATGATCTAAAGATGGTGACTGCAGACATGAAATTAAAAGATATTTACTCTTTGGAAGAAAAGCTATGACAAACCTAGAATAGTGTATTAGAAAGCAGAGACATCACTTTGCTGACAAAGGTCCATAGAGTCAAAGCTGTAGTTTTTCTAGTAGTCATGTACACATGTGAGAGCTGGAAGATTAAAAAAGGCTGAGTGCCAAAGAATTGATGCTTTCAAATTGTGATGCTGGAGAAGACTCAAGAGTCCCTTGGACTGCAACCAGATCAAGTCAGTAATCCTAAAGGAAATCAACCCTGACTATTCATTGGAAGGATTGATGCTAAAGTTGAAGGTCCAATACTGTGGCCACCAGATGGGAAGAGCAAACTCACTAAAAAGGACTGATTGAAGGAAAAATTGAAGGCAAAAGGAGAAGGGGACAGTAGAGGATTAGATGTTTAGCACCATCAACTCAATGGACATGAATTTGAGCAAATTGTAGAAGACAGAGTGGCCTGGCATGCTGCATGGGGTCGCAAAGAGTCAGACTTAGTGACTGAACAACAACAACAACAACAACAATATGATTTCTTTTTAATTAACTGAGAATTTTTTATGGCCCTTTTCTCCTACTCTAGAGTATTCTGAATCATGTTTGACAGCTGATGCAACAATTATGGTGGTTCTAAATATAGACAGTCATATTTATTAGTTGAAGATTTTTGTGTCTATATTCATAATATGGCTTAGTTTTCTTTATTGCAACCTCTGTCTCATTTTGGCATGTCTCTCTGATTATATCTGAGAGTTGGCACTTCCGACCTTTCACTGCCTTGTCAGAGATGTCACCGAGTACTCCTGGTACCAGTGCTTGTGCCTCCAAGTTTGTTGGTGTCTTGCTGCTGCAAGCGTTGCCTGTGTTGCAGCTTGGAGCACTGGAATGATGGACTCGTCTGCTGTGCCCCTAATTTGCAGGCTCTGTAGCTGTGGCAGGAGGGATTTGGTACAGGAGGATCTGGTGTCATGGGTACTTCTGCTATGTCATTTGTTGTTATATTCATGGATCTTTCTGCTTCCAGTGGCGGGTGGAAGACTGGAATTGTTGGTGCCCTTGGACTTCCTTTGTGGCTCAGCTGGAAAAGAAGCCACCTACAATGTGGGAAACCTGGGTTAAATCTCTGGGTTGGGAAGATCCCCTGGAGAAGGGAAAGGCTACCCAATCTAGTATTCTGGCCTAGAGAATTCCATGGACTGTATAGTCCATGGGATCGCAAAGAGTTGGACATGACTGAGAGACTTTCACTTTGCAACTGAAGGGATGGAGTTCCAGACTCTACTGCCACTGCTGCCCAACTGCCTGTGCCAGGAGGCCGGTGTTGTGTGAGCTACCTTCCCTGCTTCTACCAGGTTCTATAGGGCTGCGGGCTCCCAGCTACAGGGCTGGAAGCCAAGATTTCAGGCACTGCCTCCAGTGTTCCCCTAGTCCTGCTTCTATGTGTTCTGGTCCACCCATCTCTAGGTGTGCAGATAAGTGGAATTCTCCTGTGTTCTGGGATATTGGGCAGAGGCACCTTTTTGAAGTTGTAGATTCTTTACTTTTAGATTGAAGAGGAGAAAAAAGGAGCATCTTACTCCACTATCATGCAGAAATCTCTCTTACATTTTTTTTTTTTTGCTGAGGTTTTCTACTTTTTCATTTGTTTTCCATAGTTGCTTATTAAAATATTTTAATTATGACTACTTTAAAATATTTGTAGATAGTTCTAAAAACTTTGTCATATTTGTGTTGGCATCTATTGACTTCTTTTTTTCATCCAGTTTTATATCTTCCTGTTTCTTGGTATAAGCAGTGAGTTTTGATTGATACCTGGACATTTTTGTATGATATTGTGAGACCATAGCTTATTTAAACCTATTTTAGATGGATTTATGTTGACATCACCTTAGCTGGAGAAGATTTGCCTTGCCACTGACAGTTGGAAATAGAAGTACAAGTTTCTTAAAACAGTGTGCTCTGTTGATACATGGTTGGAGAGTCCTCATTATTGCTTGGCAGGGTTAGGAGTTTGGGAGTTGCAGTTCTCCATGTGGTCTCCACTAACACTGCAGGGTAGGCTTGTCACTAGCCAGGAGAGATGAAAGGCTTGTCTCACTACTTGCTCATCTCTGAAACCATCCTGGCAGGGAGGGGATTGGGGCAACTTTTATAGTCTTATAAAGATGAAGGTATAGGCTCCTCACTTGGTTTTTGCTAGCATGATTGAGGTAGAGCCACACTTTTTTCCCCCCTCCTTTGGTGTTTGAATGAATGAAGTTGAGAAGGTATATATATATATATTTTTTTTTTTTTTAAGTCTTTTCTTTTGCTAGGCTGCCTCTTTCCTGCTTCCCTTGGCTGTTATTGTTCAGTCTCTAAGTCATGTCAAACTCTTTGTGACTCCATGGACTGCAGCACACCAGGCTTCCCTATCCTTCACTATCTCCTGGAGTTTGCTCAGATTCATGTGCATTGAGCCAGACTAGAGAGAGAGGCTCTTGTTGGAGTTTCTTCTTACATGTGCCTATTGGTAGTTCCAGTTTGCCAATTTCTTTGGCTACATGT
This sequence comes from Bubalus kerabau, assembly GCF_029407905.1. Taxonomy (NCBI): domain Eukaryota; kingdom Metazoa; phylum Chordata; class Mammalia; order Artiodactyla; family Bovidae; genus Bubalus; species Bubalus kerabau. Next base: position 43,462,498 of record NC_073639.1, on the reverse strand, counting down.
CTGGGATATAAGATACTCCAAGGAACTCACCACTGTGTCATTCTGTGGGTCCTATGGTCCCTAAACAGTCTTTCTTTTTTTAAATTTTATTTTATATTTTTTAAAATTTTATTTTATTTTTAAACTTTACAAAACTGCATTAGTCTTGCCAAACATCAAAGTGAATCCGCCACAGGTATACATGTGTTCCCCATCCTGAACCCTCCTCCCTCCCCATACCATCCCTCTGGGTCGTCCCAGTGCACTAGCCCCAAGCATCCAGTATCGTGCATAGAACCTGGACTGGCAACTCGTTTCATACATATTATACATGTTTCAATGCCATTCTCCCAAATCTTCCCACCCTTTCCCTCTCCCACAGAGTCTATAAGACTGTTCTATACATCAGTGTCTCTTTTGCTGTCTCGTACACAGGGTTATTGTCTTTCTTCTTTCTTCTTCATAAATTGTTCTTATTGGGAAGAATAAGAAGTACATTTACTCTGTCTTCCCAGAAACTGAAGTCTCCTTGTTTTTTTTTCTTTTTGTTTACATTTTACTCACTAGTGCTTTGTCTTTACTATTTTTTTATCTTCTAAATTCATATATTTTTTAGTGATAAACTTCCAAATATAAAATATATTCCTTTAGGATAAAATTATTTGAGGAAGATGAAATAGAGATACAAGTTTAAGAAGAAACATGACATGTTAAATTTCTGAAATCTAAAGAAAAGCTTAAGTTTTTTCAAATAAAGGATGGTTGGTTAAAAAAAGTATTCTTGTATTCATATTCCTTAGACACATGTAAAAAGAGAGATGTAACAGTTTTATTTAATAATGCCATATTTATATTTAACTGGGAATTAACATCCTTCAGAACTATTACAAACATTTCTGATTAAAGCTGATAGCCAATTTAAAAATTGGCAAGAAGTTTTATCATTTTTCAAAAATATTAAGGGACTATGTCAGCAAGAAGATTAAATCCATTGCTCTGGGATATGTGCCTGAGGATGGGGAGGCAGCTGGACCCACTACTACGGTGCTGTAGTCCGCGCCTTTGCCGCCTGCTAACACGAATCCCGCCTCCCTCCAGGTGGGTCCACGCGTGGAGACAGCAGCCTACGGGCTACATGAAAACGACATGCTGGTGTCGTTCAAGGGTGAGGCTGAGAGCCTCAAGGGCAAACTTGAGGAGGAGAGGGCCAAGCTGCCCGACTTGGAGCTGCACCAGGTGGCCGAGCACGTGGAGGCCCCAGAGCAGTTTGTCATGAAGACCAGAAGGACCCTCAAAGGCCATGGGAACAAGGTTCTGTGCATGGACTGGCTCAAGAATAAGAGGAGGATGGTGACCTCCTCGCAGGATGGGAAGGTGGTAGTGTGGGATTCCTTCACCACTAACAAGGAGTGCGGAGTCGCGGTGAACTGCAAGTGAGTGGTGGCGTGTGCATACGCCCCGTCGGGACGTGCCACTGCATACGGCGGTTTGGATAATAAGTGTTCTGTGTATCTACTGACGTTTGACAAAAATGGAAACAAGGCTGCCAAAAAGAAGTCTGTTGCTATGCACACCAACTATCTGTCAGCTTGCGGCTTCACCAACTCTGATGTGCAGATCCTGACAGCCAGCGGCGACGGCACGTGTGCCCTGTGGAACGTGGAGAGCAGGCGGCTGCTGCAGTGCTTTTCATGGGCATGGGACCGACGTACTCTGGACCTGGCCCCCTCAGAGACATGGAACACCTTCTTTGAGGGATGTGACAAGAAATCCGTTGGGTGGGACATGTTCCCTGGACAGTGTGTGCAGGCCTTTCAAACACAAGAATCTGACACCAACAGTGTCTGATACTAATCTGGGTGGAGATGCCTTTGCTTCGGGATCAGATGATACTGTGTGTTGCCTCTGTCGCCTCTGGGCAGCTTCCAGCGTGGACTTCTCCCTCAGTGTATCCTGCTGGATACAACGATTATACCATCAACGTCTGGGATGTCCTCAAGGGGTCCCCAGTCACCTCTTGTTTGAACATGAAAACCATGTTAATACTCTATGAGTTTCCCCTGATGGGGCTGCCATTTGCTCAGGATCATGAGATCATACCCTCAGAGTCTGGGCTTGATCACAGTGCTCATAGGTACCTGGGGAAAGAATTTGAAATCATCACATGTAAATAGATCCTGCTTCTAGAGGATCTGAGAGTTTATTGCAAGTTAGCTTATGGAAGCAGCTCCATGACTGAAAGTTCACCAAGCGTCTCCAACATTACTATTGAAACCGTTACCCTGGAAAGATCCCAAGGTAAGCCTTCAGCACTAGGAGAACACCCTCAAGTGTAGTGTTTATTATTTTGAACTCTTTAAAAAATTTATCTATTTTTAAAATTATTCTAAATTATATGACTCTCAACTCATTTTTGGTGCTGTAGGTCTTGCTGCTTGTTCAGTGGTAAAGAATCTGCAGGACACACAGTCTCAGTTCCTAGGTTGGGAAGATCCCTTGAAGAAGGAAATGGCAACCCATTCCAGTATTGCCTGGGAAATCCCATGGAAAGGGGAGCGTGGCAGGCTACAGTCTATGGAGTTGCAAAAGAGTTGGACTCGGCTTTAGATACTGTGAAATTGCCTTCCAAATGGTTGTGTCTTTTTACAGTCTCATCGGTAGTGCATGCCAGTTCTCAGGGTCTTACAATCTTGTCAGCACTGATGCTATCATATTAAAGAAAAATTTTTTTTTTTACTATAATCAGAGTAAAATGGTGTCTCACTCTGAACTTTGGTTCTAGTTTGGATTTCCCTGATGATTGATGAGGGCTTCCCTGCTGCTGCTGCTGCTGCTGCTGCTGCTAAGTCGTTTCAGTCGTGTCCGACTCTGTGCGACCCCAGAAATGGCAGCCCACCAGGCTCCCCCGTCCCTGGGATTCTCTGGGCAAGAACACTCGAGTGGGGTGCCATTGCCTTCTCTAAGGGGATGCTAGTAGTAAAGAATATGCCTGCTAATTCAGGAGATGCAGGAGATGTTAGTTGGATCCCTAGGTTGGGAAGATACCCTGGAGGAGGAAATGGCAACCCACTCCAGTATTCTTGTCTGGAGAATCCCATGGTCAGAGGAGCCTGGTGGGCTATAGTCCATGGGGTCACAAAGAGTCAGACAGGGCTAAGCAACTGAGCATGCACGATGGTTGATGAAAGTGAGCGCCTTTAAAGTCTTTATTTCCATTTTTATCTTCTTTTCATGTAAGTGGCTAGAGTTGCCGATACTTAAATTTCCCCCCAAATTTTCTACTGGTTTAATTTCAATTTTCACATTGACTTGAAGGCATTCTCTATGTCTTCACTAACCTTTTTTCAATTATTATGGTGTATTTGATTTCTGAAAGCTTTGGGTTATATAGTCACTCTTGTTATAATATTTTGGATAAACATAATTTCGATTTCAATGAAGACTTATATATTAATCTTCTCCTTTGCAGTTTGTTTTATTTTTGTCTGAAAAAAGAAAGTTTTCTTTTTGTTTGAGAAACTTCTTCTTAACCCCCAGGTAACAGAGATATTTCCCGTTTTCTTCTGAAATATTTTGTAACTTTGACATTCATGTTTAAATCTCTAATTCATCTGGCATTGATCTTTGTATGAAAGATTATGTAAGATTCTGATTTCATTTTTCCTCTATAAAATTGTTTGCATACAATTTATTGACTAATTCCCCTCTCATTCACATATTGTCAATGTCACTTCTATTAAGATTTTAGCTTTTATGTATCTGTGGGACTGCTTTTGGGCTTGGTCCATTGGTCTGTCTGAGAGTACCATAGAGTTTAATTACTGATTTTTTTTTTTTTTTTTTTTTGCTGTTGTTAGAAAGAAAAGTCAGGGCAAGAGTTTATGGAAAATTTGAACACACAGGAAATTTGAATGTCTTTACCTGTTTTATTTGGGATTATAAGAAGTATTAAAAAGTTGTATATGTGCTATGTATGTGTCTGTGCAATTAAAAAAATATTTATTTATTTTTAATTGATTGATGATTGGTTTATAATATTGATTTGACTTCTGTCATACATTAACACGAATTAACCATAGGTATACATATGTCCCCTCTCCTCAAACATACTTATATGATAGTGATCTTCCTGTTTAAAGTTGTTTTGCTTATCTCTAGTGCTGGCTATTATAAATTATTACTTTTTAATGACTGGAGTTCTTTTCAGTTAGCTACTATAGAACAGATGGTATAGAACAGGAACCAGACCTAGTCTGGGCTATCAGGAAATCTTCCTGGTTCTCAGTGGAACTCCATAGGATAAAAAATTGTGTATGTGTGTGTGTGTGTGTATCCTTGACCAAGGGATGGTAGGTATAGTGATTTACTCAGGGCTTCTTCTCTGTCTTGCTGCAGTAGTTACAAAGAATGTGTCTATTTCTTCAGCTCTGTTTCCCCTGCAAATTCATTTTCCAACAAGGTAGCAGAAAGGTCTTGTAACTGGTTCCATCCCTTCTGTTGTAGGTGGTCCAAACTAGGGTTGTTGGTTTTAATTTCCTCTCTTTACCTGAGCTTTTCAGTGGTGAACAGCTTGTCTCCTTTTTCCTTTTTTCCATTACCTTGGTCCAAGGTGCATTCCACTCAGTAGCCCTTTTTCCTTTATTTTGAATTTGAATATCAAGGGTTTTTGTTGTTATAAAATGAAATTTCCATTTTACTTCCTTTCTCTCCTTGCTTTTGGTTGATTTCAGAAAGAAGATGGCAGCTCAGAGGTTTTTACACATCTAGCCTGAAATGTTAGCTTGATGTTTGAACTCACTGACATAATTTATGTATCAGGCTTTATCTTTGATTGAGATATCAAACTCTAGAGACTATTTGCCTAGGGGGAAAAAAAAACTTAATATTACCTACACTGTAGAAAAGTTGTAATAGATCATAATGCAATCAAAAGTTTAAGATAAAGTATTTTTGCAAATTTCAATTGCATTTTACAAAGTGCCTTTGCAAAAAGGTTTACTGGCATAATATATATTTGAAATTCATGAATAAGTCCTAACACATTTATTGAAATATGCATCAGAGGAAAATCTAATATAATTTTTTCTCATTTCCTATTTTTGGCAGCACAATATTGGCAGGAAGTATTTATTTAAGCATATACCACATATCTAGTACTTAGTATAAAGTAAGTCAGGAACTGACTTTTTAGCACTGCAGAAGAAAATTACTAACTGGCTAAAACATATTGAGAGTCTCGAAAGACCTACTAGAGATTATCTTTTAATTTTTTGAAACATTTTACTTGAAAATAACCAGGAATATGTATCAAACAGTGGATGCAGGTTTATAAACTCCTCATTTAATATGCTACTTATTTTAAGGTGATAAAATTCCATAGAAGAGGAAAATTTGAGGTGAATTCTGTCTCAGCAAGGTTTCTTTATTTTTGGGGGTCCTAGATTTTAAAATACTCCTTAATCTCATGATCAGCTCTTTATGATTGGCTTCTTTCCTTATTGTCCTGTATCTTGGTTCAGTTAACTCCAGCTCTCTCTTTAGTTTTTTAATGCTTTTTCTTTTTTTTTTCTTCTAATTTTGTCCAACCTTTTACTTCTTTGGGGGTTGCAGGGTTAATCTCAAATGTCTTGCTTACTGATACTGGATATGATAGCCTTGCTATATTTTATAAGACCTAGAATTTTAATGGCTGTCCTAATGACACCAATGCCCTAATAGTTGTCCTAATGATACTAGAAGGTTGAGATTCCAATCATATGCTATAAAAAACTGCATGGAGCCTATAATCTTTTGCAGTGGCTAAAAAGCATTCAGAAGTATTTTTAAAGGTACATTATGAAGAAATCTTAAGATTCAAGCTCTGTTTTATTTATGAATAAAGTTTTATATTTTATGAATATTCTATGGTTGGGTAATGTAATTTTTTTCTTTTTTAAGCTATAATTAATGAATGATTACTTTTTGCTCAAAGAGCTATCAATAAATCAATGGTATTCATTGCTATTGGTGGTGTCATAGTAGAAAAGATACTGTATTTTTGTATAATATATCTGGCTATAACATTTGCCCTTTATGAATATTCAACTGAATCTTCTAGTTAAGTTGTGTTAATTATTGTCCTCAGAGACCTATTGAATTCAGTGGTACCGTGTAATGAGATCTTAAAGTATTCCTAGTGATGAGATCTCCTGAAAAATTCCTGAACTAATCTTATTTCCAGCCAGTAATAATTTCTACCAAAAGAAGTCATTTAGTTTAGAACACTATAAAGCAAAATCTCTAAGAGTTATAAAGGTTTAGCATAAAGGATACTATTTATCTTTGATTTAACAAATATTTAATTGTTATGAAAATGTTAGGTACTGGAGATTTTCAGTAAATAAAACAAATCTTGCCTCAACTTTTATATATATATATATATTCATTTGGCTTAGAGTCTATTATAATTTCACTAGTCTCTAGTAAAAATTTATCAATTTTTGTCAAGTCTAATTAACTCAAGATTCAGGATTTATCATAAAACTCTAATATATTCCTCCTTGGACTTAAATAGTATCCAAGAGCCTAATATCTTTATGAGAATTAATTAGCTTTATTACTTAAGAATGGGACTGCTTAACTTGGTATGAAGTTCCAGGTTTCAGGTTCTGTAATTCATGATATTGTAATAGTTAGATTCTTGCTTTTTATTATCTTGTTAAGGCTGTTCTTATCTTTGTGTAGCTACAAGGGAATGAGTCTTTGTCAGTTCTTGTGGACCTAGGGAGTATAGGAGGCAAGAAGCAGATGTATTTTAAGAGACAGAATGAAGCAATGGAAATAGCAAAAGTGTGATATCAGGCAAGGACTGAAATTCTTGCAGTGCCACTTATTGAATGAATTTCAACAAATCATTTAATCTCTTGAGCCTCAATTTATTTGTCTATAAATTAAGAATTATAATGCTACCTTGGTGGGTTTGAGAATACCAAACAATATAATGTATATGAGTATATTGCTCATAGTAACAGTTATAAATATCATAACCGCCACCACCTCCTTCTCTCTGCCTTCCAGCCCCAAGGTGGTACCAAATCACAAGTTTCAAACCAAACATTGAGAAACGTTGTTTTCTCCTTCCTCTCATTCTGAAACCTCTTTTCTGGGCTTTACATTAAGGTACCTGATGAAAATGTTTGTTGCACTCTCTGCCAAGAAGATCATTAAAGTTATCTAGTTGGAAATTAAATGATAAACTTGCTTCACTCTGGAATATGAAACTTGTGGATAGGAGGTCAAATACCTCTTGTTAGGAAAAGAATAATAATAGCTCTTGGCTGTTTAGGTTGAAATAATATGTTTTCTCTGATAATTAATCTGATAATAAAAAGCTGTGGCTAGTTCTTATAAGAGTCAGATAAATTTTGCAGACTAAGAAAAGCTCTGTTTGGTGTTAACAGTTCAAGGTTGAATAACTTTATGCGGATGTAGCAAGAGCTAATTCATCAGAATTCAACTAAACAAATTGGCAGTCTGTGAATTTGAGATGAATTTGATGTAGCTGGTGATTTTACATTTAAATATATAATAAGGTGGAAAAGAAATTGCTACTATATCTTATTTTGCTTTGGAAAAACTGAGTTTGAACAAGCTGGTCTCAATTTGAATCTTGAATTTCATGCTGGTTTATCTAATTTCAAGAAAAATTACTGACCCAAGTTCATTGGAGGAAATTATTTTCCACACCATGAGCTCTTTTTCAGACTATTGTTCAAATGAACTACAACAAGGTAAATGTTTTTCAAGAGAACAGAATAGACCACTGGAGAGAAAATTAGTAATTTTTCTATTGTCTATAAGTGAAAATATATCTTTTAATTATGAATTTAACTTTAAGAATAACTTGATCACATTTATAAATAATAGTCCAACAAAAGAGTTCAATATAGTTTCAAAGAGTTGAATGATGAACATTAAAAAGCCATTTTTGACAAATGTTTGGCATAGGCATTCGCATGAAATTCTTGTTATTTTTTTGGCTTTTGGTCTGATCCTGCTGGTAATCTTTGTCATGACTAAGCAAGCTACTTGAATAATCTTTCTATTACATGCTCTCATGTTTAAAATCAGCTTATGCCTTATAATTAAAGGAGTTTTACATCTGATAGCTATGGGTTTGAATTTATTTAAGTCCATTATTTACTAGTTCTGTCATTTTAAATTTATTTTTAAGAGTTAACCACTTTTATTTCAGGTACTTTTATGTAGCAGAGTAATATGTTTAACTATTTTACATAGATATAAATGCAAACATATGAAAAACATTGACATATATATGGTAATTCTATACACGTAGTTTTTGTTTTTTGTATTCTGCTTTTTTTGTATAACAACATTTGTAAACATGGTTTTCACTAGATATTTTTGTATTATATCATTTTTAATTGTTAAATTATGTTTTAACACTGTATGGACATACCATAATTTACTAGATTGATTCCTTGTTTTTGGACATATAGGTAATTTCGTACTTTTTTTTCCCCTCAGCTTTATTGAGATATAATTGACATATCAATATAAAATTAGTAAGTTTAAGGTATACATTAGTTGTTTTGATATGTGTATATTGCAAAACAATTACTACAGTAAGGTTAGTTAATCCATTGCCTCACGTAAATATAATTTTTTGTTGGTAGTGATAAAAACTTTAAATCTTTTCTCTTAGTTTTTCAAATATACAATAACATATTGTTAATGTGGTTACCATGCTCTATATTACTTATTCATCCCCAGAACTTACTCATCTTATAATTGGAAATTTATACCTTTTAACTCCCTTCTCCTATTTCCCACACCCCCACATCTGGCAACCACCAATTTGTTCTCTAGTTTTTAGATTACACATGTGAGATCATATAGTATTTCTATTTCACCATCTGACTTCTTCCACTTAGCATAATGCCTTTACTTCATTTAAGTCTTTGCAAATGACAGGATTTCCTTCCTTTTTAAAAGGTTGAATAGTATTCAATTGTATGTATGTACCACAAATTTGTCATTTCATCCATCAATGAACTCTTAGGTTCATTCTAGTCTTGGCTTTTGTAAAACATTGTCAGCTCTAGGTGAGTGATCACACCATTGTGATTATCTGGGTTGTGAAGAACTTTTTTGTACAGTTCTTCTGTGTACTCTTGCCACTTCTTTTTAGTATCTTCTACTTCTGTTAGGTCCATATCATTTGTGTCCTTTATCGAGCCCATCTTTGCATGAAATATTCCCTTGGTATCTCTAATTTTCTTGAAGAGAACTCTAGTCTTTCCCATTCTGTTGTTTTCTTCTATTTCTTTGCATTGATTGCTGAGGAAGGCCTTCTTATCTCTCCTTGCTATTCTTTGGAACTCTGCATTCAAATCGGTATGTCTTTCCTTTTCTCCTTTGCTTTTCACTTCTCTTCTTTTCACAGCTATTTGTAAGGCTTCCTCAGACAGCCATTTTGGTTTTTGGGATTTCTTTTTCTTGGGGATGGTCTGGATCCCTGTCTCCTGTACAATGTCACAAACCTCTGTCCATAGTTCATCAGACACTCTGTCTATTAGATCTAGGCCCTTAAATCTATTTCTCACTTCTACTGTATAATCATAAGGGATTTGATTTAGGTCATACTTGAATGGTCTAGTTGTTTTCCCTACTTTCTTCAATTTAAGTCTGAATTTGGCAATGAGGAGTTCATGATCTGAGCCACAGTCAGCTCCCGGCCTTGTTCTTCTGTGCAAGAATACACAGAACTGTACAAAAAAGATCTTCATGACCCAGATAATCACAATGGTGTGATCACTCACCTAGAGCCAGACATCCTGGAATGTGAAGTCAAATGGACCTTAGGAAGAATCACTACAAACAAAGCTAGTGGAGGTGATGGAATTCCAGTCGAGCTATTTCAAATTCTAAAAGATGATGCTGTGAAAGTGCTGCACTCAATATGTCAGCAAATTTGGAAAATTCAGCACTGGCCACAAACTGTAAAAGGTCAGTTTTCATTCCAATCCCAAAGAAAGGCAATGCCAAAAAGTGCTCAAACTACTGCACAATTGCACTCATCTCACACGCTAGTAAAGTAAGGCTCATAATTCTCCAAGCCAGGCTTCAGCAATACATTAACCATGAACTTCCAGATGTTCAAGCTGGTTTTAGAAAAGACAGAGGAACCAGAGATCAAATTGCCAACATCCGTTGGATCATCGAAAAAGCAAGAGAGTTCCGGATAAACATCTATTTCTGCTTTATTGACTATGTCAAAGCCTTTGACTGTGTGTATCACAATAAACTGTGGAAAATTCTTAAATAGATCGGAATATCAGGCCACCTGACCTGCCTCTTGAGAAACCTATATGCAGGTCAGGAAGCAACAGTTAGAGCTGGACATGGAACAACAGACTGGTTCCAAAAAGGAAAAGGAGTACGTCAAGGCTGTATATTGTCACCCCGCTTATTTAACTTCTATGCAGAGTACATCATGAGAAACGCTGGGCTGGATGAAGCACAAGCTGGAATCAAGATTGCCAGGAGAAATATCAATAACCTCAGATATGCAGATGACACCACCCTTATGGCAGAAAGTGAAGAGGAGCTAAAGAGCCTCTTGATTAAAGTGAAAGAGGAGAGTGACAAAGTTGGCTTAAAGCTCAACATTCAGAAAACTAAGATTATGGCATCCGGTCCTATCCCTTCATGGCAAATAGATGGGTAAACAGTGGAAACAGTGGCTGACTTTATTTTTGGGGGGCTCCAAAATCATTGCAGATGGTGACTGTAGCCATGAAATTAAAAGACACTTACTCCTTGGACTGCAAGGAGATCCAATCAGTCCATTCTGAAGGAGATCGGTCCTGGGTGTTCTTTGGAAGGAATGATGCTAAAGCTGAAACTCCAGTACTTTGGCCACCTCATGTGAAGAGTTGACTCATTGGAAAAGACTCTGATGCTGGGTGGGATTGGGGGCAGGAGGAAAAGGGGACGACAGATGATGAGATAGCTGGAAGGCATCACTGACTCGATGGACGTGAGTTTGAGTGAACTCCGGGAGATGGTGATGGACAGGGAGGCCTGGCATGCTGCAATTCATGGGGTCGCAAAGAGTCTGACACTACTGAGCAACTTAACAGAACTGAACTTCTTGGAAGGAAACTTTCGACCAACTTGCTGCTGCTGCTAAGTCGATTCAGTCGTGTCTGACTCTGTGCGACTCCATAGACGGCAGCCCACCAGACTCCTCCATCCCTGGGACTCTCCAGGCAAGAACACTGGAGTGGGGTGCCATTTCCTTCTCCAACGCATGAAGGTGATAAGTGAAAGTGAAGTCGCTCAGTCGTGTCCGACTCTCCGAGACCCCATGAACTGCAACCTACCAGGCTCCTCCCGTCCATGGGATTTTCCAGGCAAGAGTACTTAGACAGTATATTAAAAAGCAGAGATATTACTTTGCCAACAAAGGTCCATCTAGTCAATGCTATGGTTTTTCCAATAGTCATGTATGGATGTGAGAGTTGCACTATAAAGAAAGCTGAGCACCAAAGAATTGATGTTTTTGAACTGTGATGTTGGTGAAGACTCTTGAAACTATCTTGGACTGCAAGGAGATCCAACCAGTCCATCCTAAAGATCAGTCCTGGGTGTTCCTTAGAAGGACTGATGCTGAATCTGAAAGTCCAATACTTTGGCCACCTGATACAAAGAACTGACTCATTTGAAAAGACCCTGATGCTGGGAAAGATTGAAGGCAGGAGGAGAAGGGGACAACAGAGGATGAGATGGTTTGGTGACATGACTGACTCAATGGATATGAGCTTTAATAAACTCTGGGAGTTGGTGATGGACAGGGAGGCCTGGCGTGCTGCAGTCCATGGGGTTGCAGAGAGTCGAACTCGACTGAGTGACTAAACTGAACTGATTGTAATCATGCTGCAATGAACACAGGAGTACAATATCTTTTTGATATAGTGATTTTGTTTCCTTTGGATTTATACCAAGGAATATATATGATTGTTAGATCATATGTAGTTCTATTTTTAATTCTTTTGAGGAATGTATATACTGTTTTCCATAGTGTCTGCACAAGTTTACATTTTCATCATCAGTACATAAAAGTTCTGCTTTCTCCACATCCTAGCAAACACTTGTCATTTGTTGTCTTTTTGATAATAGTCATTCCAAAATGTGTGAAGTGATACCTTCTGGTTTTGATTTGCATTTCCCTGAGAATAGTGATGTTAAACACCTCTTTATCTACCTGTGGGTCACTTGTATGTCCTCTTTAGAAAAATATCTGTTCATCAAAAGCCTCAATAATATTAAAAGATTGAAAAATCACTGGGATGACTGCAGAGGAGAAAGCATTTAAATAAGAAATTAGTATCAAAAATACTTTAAAAATCCATGTATTTGGAAATTAAATGTCCACTTTTAAATGATGAGTGGGTGTATCCAAGAAACTATAGCAAGGAAAATTAGAAAATATTTGTAACAGAATAAAAATGAAAAGAGTATTTATCAGAAATTTTTGCAGACAGCTGAAGCTGCTCAGTGTAATTAAATACAATGTGTAATCTTGAATAAGGTCTGAAAACAAATACCAGTCACTGCATGAAAGTCTGTGAAATTCTGACTAAGTCTGTAAAATTCTGACAAAGTCTGTACTTTAGTTAATAATACTGTATCACATGTTAATTTCCTGTTTGTTTTATTTTTGTTGTTGTTGTTACAACATACTATTTTTTTTATATTCTCAGAATTGGATTTGAAGTTTCAAGCTTCAATGGCTAAGTCAAAGATCTCTCTTGATAATGTCACATTACACTGTAAAATATGTGGGTTATTTTCAAATATTTTGATACTGATTTCTGACATAATTCCACAGTGTGGATTCCAGCACATGGACTTCTTCTCAGGAAGGTCTGCCTGGTTCCAAGCACTGCTGAGAGTGTAATCCACAAACAGCAAAGACCAACACTGATCTCCAATAAGGCATCACCACCTGGGTGATCAGTCAGCTACCTGGTAGCAGACTGATTAATCCAGACTCCTTCTACAGTGGAAGGGCCAGTGTTTTGCTCTTACTGGAATGGACACTCTGAATATAGATTTGCAAACCCTGAACTCAGTGCTTCTACCAAATTGCCATCTGTGGACTTATAGAATGTCTTATCTACCATCATGGCATTCCACACAGCACTACTTCCAATCATGAAACTCACTTCCCAGCAAATGAAGCACAGCAGTGGGCCCATGCTCATGGAACCCACTGGTTTTACCATGTTTCCTTCAATCCTGAAGCAGCTGCCTTGATAGCATAGTGGAGTGGGCTCTTGAAGACTTGGTTACAGTGCCAGCTAGATGGCAAAACCTTTTAAGTCTGGGCAAGGTTTCCCAGAAGGCTGTGTATGTTCTGAACCAGCATCCAATATATGGTGTTCTTTCTTTTGTAGCCAAGATTATTGGGGTCCAAGAATCTAGGAGTGGCATCACTCACTATTACCCATAGTCACCACTAGCAAAATTTCTGTCCCCTCAGCTTTATATTCTGCTGAATGCTCTCCTAGACTTCTTAGTTTCAGAGGGAGGAATGTTTCCAGCAGGAGACACCATAATGATTCTAATGAAGAAGAAGTTAGGACTACATGGCCACTTTGGACTCCTCATTCCTCTTAATCAACAAGTAACGAAGGTAATGAGTGTGCTGGTTGGGGTGATTGCCCTTGACTAGCAAGGGGAAATTGGAATACTGCTACACAATGAGAGTAAGGAAGAATACAGCAGATCCCTTAGGGCATTTCTTAGTGTTACCATGCTGTGATTAAGGTCAATAGAAAACTACAACAACTCAAGTCAGGCAGCACTACTAATGGCTCTGACCCTTCAGGAAGGAAGGTTTAGGTCACCTCACCAGTTATAGAACTATGACTGCCTGAGATGCTTCCTGAAGTCTGAGGGAACATAAATTGAGTGATGGAAGAATGTAGTTCCACTATGTATACTTTTCTACACACACACACACACACACCACACACAAATATATTTGCAACACTTTTGTTTTCTTTCCTCTTTTATACCCTTATCATGTAACATACATTGATTTTATATTGTCATGTTAAACATTTTAAATTTTACCTCATAGTATTTTACCACCTCTTCTGGGAAAAGAGTTCATGTGATTTTTAGTTGTATGCACTCTGTTGTATCATGTTTGGTAGAATTATGACCTTGGTATTATTTTTATTTGGAAATAAGGATATGTGGATGTGAGAGTTGGACTGTGAAGAAAGCTGAGCACTGAAGAATTGATGCTTTTGAACTGTGGTGTTGGAGAAGACTCTTGAGAGTCCCTTGGGCTGCAAGGAGAGCCAACCAGTCCATTCTGAAGGAGATCAGCCCTGGGATTTCTTTGGAAGGAATGATGCTAAAGCTGACACTCCAGTACTTTGGCCACCTCATGCGAAGAGTTGACTCATTGGAAAAGACACTGATGCTGGGAGGGATTGAGGGCAGGAGGAGAAGGGGATGACAGAGGATGAGATGGCTGGATGGCATCAATGACTTGATGGACGTGAGTCTGAGTGAACTCCGGGAGTTGGTGATGGACAGGGAGGCCTGGTGTGCTGTGATTCATGGGGTCGCAAAGAGTCGGACACGACTGAGCGACAGAAATGAACTGAACTGAACTGAAGGATATCTGTATGAATGTCAAGTTGACAAAGGGTGGATTTGTGATGACTAATTTTGTATGTCAACTTGACTGGGTCATGAAGAGCCTGGATAGATAGTTAAACATTTTTGAGTGTATTTGTGAGGTTGTTTCTGCATGAGCTTAATACTCGAAACTGTATATCTATTATGGGTGGGCCTCATTCTGTTAGGGGAAGCACACTGATTGAAACCGCCCACCCTGGCCAGGCACCATAGTAACTATTTGCGTGAGTTGTTTTATGACAGGAGATCCTGATAAGGAATACGGAACTAATAAGCCACCACCAACCAGAAGAGTTCGGGAAAGGTCAAAAGGAGACACTGCGTGTCCGTCCACTTCCTAGAATTCCCTCTCGCCAGCATCCATCTTGGCTGAGCGATGCGTGTGCCACCAGGAAAGACTCTGAATTAGAGCGATTGGACAAAGACCACCCGGAAACTAATCCATCACCATAAAACCTGACATTGTGAGCCACGCGGCAGAGCAGTTCTCCTGGGTTCTCTTACCCTACTGCTCTCCACCCAGGTGCCCTTTCCCAATAAAATCTCTTGCTTTGTCAGCACATGTGTCTCCTAGGACAATTCATTTCTGAGTGTTAGACAAGAGCCCAGTTTTAGGCCCTGGAAGGGGTCCGCCTTCCTGCAACAATTCAATCCACTGAGGGCTTAAATAGAACAAAAAGGCCAAGTAAGAAAGAATTCACTTGCTGGTGTTGGAGAAGACTCTTGAGAGTCCCTTGGACTGCAAGGAGATCCAACCAGTCCATTGTGAAGGAGATCAGCCCTGGGATTTCTTTGGAAGGAATGATGCTAAAGCTGAAACTCCAGTACTTTGGCCACCTCATGCGAAGAGTTGACCCATTGGAAGAGACTCTGAAGCTGGGAGGGATTGGGGGCAAGAGAAGAAGGGGATGACAGAGGATGAGACGGCTGGATGGCATCACTGACTCGATGGACATAAGTCTGAGTGAACTTCGGGAGTTGGTGATGGACAGGGAGGCCTGGTGTGCTGCGATTCATGGGGTCGCAAAGAGTCAGACACGACTGAGCGACTGATCTGATCTGTCCTGTCTGACAGGTTGAGTGGGAGCACAGGTTTTCTCTTGACCTTGGAAAGTGAAAGTGAAAGTCACTCAGTAATGTCTGACTCTTTGTGACCCTATGGGCTATACAGTCCATGGAATTCTCTAGGCCAGAATACTGGAGTGCATAGCTGTTCCCTTCTCCAGGGGATCTTCCCAACCCAGGGATCAAACCCTGGTCTCCTGCATTGCAAGCAGATTCTTTACCAGCTGAGCCACCAGGGAAGCCCCTTGCTCTTAGACTGGGACTTATATAATGGGTTCTCCTGGTTCTCAGGCCTTTGCATTCAGACCAGAACTTACAGCACTAGCTCTTGGTTTGGACTTGGACTGAAACTGCATCATTGGTTTTCTTGTTTCTCAGAACTTCAGCTTATATCTGGAACTCTGACTCTCATGGATTTCAACTTTGCTGATTGCAGATAGTGGGACTTCTCAGTTTCTATAATCATGTGAGCCAATTCCTTATAATAAATCTCTTTATATATATATATATATATATATATATACACACACATACACACGTAAAGTTACATGTTATTAATATTTAACAATTATATTATTATAGTGACAACATATGTAATTATGTAATAATTATACATTATATATAATATTAAAAGGTTTATATCCCATATGCTATGCTATGCTAAGTCACTTCAGTAGTGTCCAACTCTGTGTGACCCCATAGACGGTAGCCTACCAGGCTCCCCCGTCCCTGGGATTCTCCAGGCAAGAACACTGGAGTGGGTTGCCATTTCCTTCTCCAGTGCATGAAAGTGAAAAGTGAAAGTGAAGTTGCCTAGTCGTGTCCGACTCTTAGCGACCCCATGGACTGCAGCCCACCAGGCTCCTCCGTCCATGGGATTTTCCAGGCAAGAGTACTGGAGTGGGGTGCCATTGCCTTCTCTGTATATCCCATATAAATTATGTATTATAATAAATCTATGTATATTTACTTATTTATTTTTCTATGTGTCATTTTAGTTCTGTTTCTCTAGAGAACACTGACTAATGCAGTACTTTTTTTGTGGAAGTCTTAGATTACATTATAAACTTTATTGGAGAGATTTATCTTATATAACTCTTTGCATCTCCAGTTTTAGCTTACTCCTCACATTAAATGTGGGTTGAGAAGTTTGGTTTGCACAAACCCTGAGTCAGGTTTTTAAATTATTAGATGGAGAACATCTTGGAGTTTTTCTTGATGTTGTCTCTAACCGTGTAATTGTTGAATATGTAGTGTCAATAAATGTTGGAGGCTTCCTTAAGTACATTATAAATAAATATTTACATTTGAGACAAAGGATATGCTGGTAGGAAATCATATTTGTTCAATGAAGCCAGAAAATTCATTAGGCAATCTTCTATTAGTTTAGTTCCAGACACATTATTCTCTAGAAAGAGTCTGCCAATATTAAACATTTTACTAATTCTGAATGCCTTCTCTCAGGTCATGTTAATAAGTTTTATTGAAAGAGGAGAATGTATATGATACTCAAAGAACTACTGCTATAGGATGTTTAACTTTTTATCCATATGGAGGTCATGGTCATGCTTTAGGCATTTTACAAGGTTTAATTCTTTGTTTCTAAAAATAAAAACAATGAGGTGCATTGACATTCATAGCTATTATGTGTGAAATGAGGCAAATGAATTGTGACTTGTCTTATTGTAATGAAATATTTATGCCCTTTGGCAGTCTCAATTACCATGCCTCCCCCTAACCCCTTAAGTGTTTCAGAAAATGAAATAAAGAAAGAAACAGGATTGGGTGGTTAGAAGATTTTATAGTGTAAAACCAAAGCCAAAGTCACCTCAGAGGGCACTTGAGATGCCATCTCCTGCCCCACAGGGGATCCTGTTACCTTCACAGGAAGAGCCGCCCTGGCAGATGGCCCTCTCTTTGCAGAGGCTGACTGCAGTGAAGGAGGAAACTTAGAGATGAATTCCTAGTTACAATGTGGCCAACGGAGAGTTTATAACAAAAGGATAGGACTGTCATGCATGGTTTGGAATATGACAATGGCAATTGTTCTTATGATGCTTATAAACTGTTCTTGCTGGATGTGAATGGTCCAGCCATCCGGGGAAGTTTTCTCACACTTGGAGTCTGTCCACTTTCCTGCTGTGTGGGAAAGCAGTTATTCACTTTCTTTTTCTCTTTCTATTCTGTCCTGGCAGCCTATCAGATTAAAGTTATGAAGCCTCGTAGTTTAGTTAATGCCTCCAGCTAAGCTTGGGGAAGAAAGCAGGAGGCAGGAACCTATCTTCCTAAGCAGAGTTAAAGGGGGTGGGGGCACCCTTACCAGATGGAGTCTGACTCATGGAAAAGTCAATTGCTGCCTTTCATTTTCAGCAGGTATTGAGAAGAGTTGGATGAAGAGTTCACAGAGCAGCCTGGATAAAATGCAACTGAGTGTAGAAAGAGGGAACAAGGAACTTCTGAGCCATGACAGATCAAAGGATGTTTGAGGCTGGGTTAGCACTTCAGAAGTATGACATGAGCCACTCTGCTCATCTCCAGCCTCAAATTCTGGGACAAGCTTTCATATGTAAAGCAAAAATGAGAACTATCTTTCTCATGAAATGTCTTGTTATTTCCAGTCTTTCATTAAGCTGGGACCTGTGAGCTCAGAGAGAGGAAAAGTACAACGATGAAGTTAAGCTGATATTTTTTTTGTGGAGCTGGAGCTCTTGTTAAAATTCAGACGCTTAAGTGTGAGTAGTGACTGTTTAAAACAATTATTTCAGATGGAAGCCTTGCTTCTCCCTACTGAACTGATTTGCTGATCTGAGATCACTCTGGTTTGGAATTTTCTGAATAAAGAAATGAATGATAAAGAAAGAAGAAACGGAGGGGTACATGAATAAAATTCCATTGCTGGAACTTCAATGCTATGAGCTTGCAATGCCTTATAGAACAGGAAAAGAGGAAGAAGAAAGCTTTCTGTTCAGTGACCTTTAGAAGCTCACCAGTGTGCAATACATTTTCATCACACTGAAAGCCTCTGACAATAGGACTGTGATATGCAGTTTCTTTCTTGCTCTCTCTCTTTTTTAAATTGAATGGCTGAGGTATATCATTCTGCTGTGTCTTGACCTTGGCTAGAAAACATTGGAGTATTTTAAAGCCACAACAGATGGAAGGGCCTCAGCTAAACTGAATAAAACTGAAGAGGTTTCTGATTTCCTGATTAAACTCATTCACAGGAAGAGAGGAAGAGACAACTATCAAAAAACTGAAAGTGTACTTGTCTCAATAAAATAAAGATGTTTGAACACAGCAGCAACTGTAATATTGTAGTCAAGTTCCTTTTTAGAAATATTAACTGACATTAAAACAAATATAGAGCTGAAACTGCATTCCTTCTCAAATGGGACTCAAACCCAGATGCTCCTCAAGCTGGGACTTGAACCCATGGTCACTGACTTGGGAGGGGATTTGAATCGCCTGCTGTCTCTTAACTGAAACCGCTTCACCTGGTGTAGGGGCTGACTGAAGCTCAGGTTCTTTGTTTCAGTACAGACAGAATCAGCCTGAGTCAAAATAATAGGCAAAGAGTGAGTTTATTAGCACAGGACATGTATGAGAGAGATAGAGGCAGGCAGGCAAGGGAGTGCAGCCCAGAGAACACAGAGGGCTACATCTTTATAATCAAGGAAAAAGGGGGAGGGGAGAAGACCACTTTCTGCTTCCTCATTTTTGGGCAGATGTCAAGGCTTATATCATTAGTTTCTCCTTTGACTTTATATGATCTAATGGGAACTGTCATGTGCTATTTAAATCACATGTATATTTGCAAAGCGGTGATGACATATACCAAAATATGCTAATTCATCTCAGGTTTTGGTATAATGCCCCCTTTCAGCAAGTTTCTTTTCCCTTTCACATGTATTCATATCTTGGCTACATGCAGAAACGCTACTCTTCAAGGACTGTTAACTCCCTGACTTCATTTAACAAGATTCATACCTCATATCTATTATCTTCTGTGTTAGCTATCAGGGTTGGTGACTTCAGTATGGTTGGTGCTTGAATGCTCCTGATCTTCCTTCAAGATAATGTAGATTGTTGCTAGGTTAACTGGGTTATTTTCTTGAGTGGTCATTAGCTTACAACAGTCTCCCAAACCTCTAAAAAACTCTTTTTGTCTTTAATCCCCTAGTTAGTCTAAACTAACTATTTAATTATTCTGTCCTATTCCTATCAGAACTGGTTGCACTAGATTCAAAGATTTACATTTCATTCTGAGATACTGATAAACTCATTCATAATTCATTTTCACTGAAAGGCAGGCTGACTCAAAATTCCTGGTGAGACTCATCCATAGTTTTGATGATAAAGGTGCATAGGTGAGACAAATTTTTAGACCTCACTTATCTTGTTCATCTCGAGGCGTCAGTGCTCAAGTACATGGCCTGTAGCATGAAGCAGCCTGCTGAGACCTTCTGCTGTGGTATTTAAGGTCAGAAAATTTCAGGGGTGTGTGTGTGTGTGTGTGTGTGTGTGTGTAGGACAATGAAAACGTAACTCTTGAGATAAAGTTAGTTTTTAGAATTTTAGATAATTTTAGAATCTTAGATAAAATCCAAGCACACAAACTTCTATTTAACTAAGGTCTTTTCCAGATCATGATAGAGACCCAAATGCTATAATTCATCACTTACTTTTAGTATTTCGTAAAGATATTTATACACACATTGCTGAAGTACTATCCATGTTTTCGAAAGTCCAGTTCCTCTTGTACCGTTACTCTTAACTGATGATAAAAAATGCTGTGAATTCTATAATGTGGTGTGTATATTTCTTAAACTAATATATTCTTTCCTTGATGAAAAACAGTTGGAACTTGAGCACCAAAGAAAAAGAAGTGCTTCCTGGTCTTCAGTACTGAATAAAACTTCTAAAATATGATGTCTGACTTTTGCTTATGAAGAGTGATGTACTTGACTTATACACACCCCAACATTTTTATCCTTCCTGAGCATCAAAGGGAATACTGATGACTCTTTTACTGGGGAAATGGCCATCAGCATTGCATATCTGGATGGTTTATCAGATTTACTTCTCTGAGTCTTCATTTTCTCATCTATAAAGTGGGGATGATAGAAGTAAAACTCAATGGAATACTGTGAGAATTAAGTAAACTATGTAAAGCACTTTGCCTGGTGCCTGAGAAATAGTACACATTCCTGTTCAAGATTCTGTTGCTGTCTTTGCTGTACTTATTTGAGCTTTAACATCCTTGTGATAACAAATGATGCTTTTATAATGGTGCTATTTCATCTTTATGCTCTGTGCAAGCTGTGTGCAACATTGTGCTCTTCAGAGCATTTGTTATTCAAAGATATTGTTTCATGTGACCATTGTTCTAGGATGCTGTGGGAAGCATGGAGGAAGAATAAGGATGCATAAGGAAGTTTCCATGGAGGAGGTAATGTTTCAGCTCAGTTCTGGTGGACTAGTAGGAACTGTAGGAAGTTAGACAAAAAAGCAGGAAAAATGGTTTGAGACAGATGGAATGAGGACAGAAAAGCACCTAAGGACTAGAATTATGGAGTGGAGTTGATGGTTTCCAGGGATGAAGGGAAGGGAGAGATGAGGGGTAAAAGGTAGTGTTATATGTGTACCACAAACTGGAAGATTATAAAGAACTTCAGTGTAAGGGCAAGCCATGCATAGCTCTTAAGAGATTTTCAAAATGTGACAAGATAGCTTGATCATGTTTGTGATTTAGAGTAGGGGCTAGATTGGGAGGGGTGGGTAAGCATAATCAGGGAAATCTGGAAACAAATAGTGCAGAGTTTTATGTAAGAGATGATTGTTTGAGATTAGAGTGTAGACACTATTATATATAAAATAGACAACCAACAAGGACTTACTGTATAGAATAGGGAACTCTACTCAATATCTTATAATAGCCTGTAGTGGAAAGAAACCTAAATATATAATATATAAAGATATAATTATATATATAAAGCTGCATATATATATTCAGTACAGCTCAGTCACTCAGTCGTGTTCGACTCTTTGCGACCCCATGAATCGCAGCATGCCAGGCCTCCCTGTCCATCACCAACTCCTGGAGTTCACTCAAACTCATGTCCATCGAGTTGGTGATGCCATCCAGCCGTCTCATCCTCTGTCGTCCCCTTCTCCTCCTGCCCCGAATCCCTCCCAGCATCAGAGTCTTTTCCAATGAGTCAACTCTTAGCATGAGATGGCCAAAGTATTGGAGTTTCAGATTTAGCATCAGTCCTTCCAATGAACACCCAGGACTGATCTCCTTTAGAATGGACTGGTTGGATCTCCTTGCAGTCCAAGGGACTCTCAAGAGTCTTCTCCAACACCACAGTTTAAAATCATCAATTCTTCGGTGCTCAGCTTTCTTCACAGTCCAACGCTCACATCCATACATGACCACTGGAAAAACCATAGCCTTGACTAGACGGACCTTTGTTGACAAAGTAATGTCTCTGCCTTTTAATATGGTATCTAGATGGTTGCAAATCCTGAAAGATGATGCTGTGAAAGCACTGCACTCAACATGCCAGCAAATTTGGAAAACTCAGCAGTGGCCACAGGACTGGAAAAGGTCAGTTTTGATTCTAATCCCAAAGAAAGGCAATGCCAAAGAATGCTCAAACTACTGCATATTGCACTCATCTCACACGCTAGTAAAGTAATGCTCAAAATGCTCCAAGCCAGGCTTTAGCAATACATGAACCGTGAACTTCTGGATGTTCAAGCTGGTTTTAGAAAAGGCAGAGAAACAAGAGATCAAATTGCCAACATCTGCTGGATCATAGAAAAAGCAAGAGGGTTCCAGAAAAACATCTATTTCTGCTTTATTGACTATGCCAAAGCCTTTGACTGTGTAGATCACAATAAACTGTGGAAAATTCTTAAATAGATCAGAATATCAGGCCACCTGACCTGCCTCTTGAGAAACCTATATGCAGGTCAGGAAGCAACAGTTAGAACTGGACATGGAACAACAGACTGGTTCCAAAAAGGAAAAGGAGTCTGTCAAGGCTGTAAATTGTCACCCTGCTTATTTAACTTATATGCAGAGTACATCATGAGAAACGCTGAGCTGGAAGAAGCACAAGCTGGAATCAAGATTGCCAGGAGAAATATCAATAACCTCAGATGTGCAGATGACACCACCCTTATGGCAGAAAGTGAAGAGGAGCTAAAGAGCCTCTTGATGAAAGTGAAAGAGGAGAGTGACAAAGTTGGCTTAAAGCTCAACATACAGAAAACTAAGATCATGGCATCTGGTCCCATCACTTCATGGGAAATAGGTGGGGAAACAGTGGAAACAGTGTCAGACTTTATTTTTTGGGGCTCAGAAATCACTGCAGATGGTGATTGCAGCCATGAAATTAAAAGACACTTACTCCTTGGAAGGAAAGTTATGTCCAACATAGATAGCACATATATATACACACATATTAAAAATATGTATGTAGAACTGTATCACTTTGCCATACACCTGAAACAAACACAACATTATAAATCCACTATACATATATTTCAATATTTTTTTTAAATGTGAAAGAAAAAGAAATGATGAGACACCAACTTAATACTATACAAGTGGAAATAAAGAGGCCGGGATCCATAGGAAAGGGGTTAAAGATAGTGTTCAGGAATTTGTGGCTTTTCAGGAGTATGGAATCGTGGCGAGAAAGAAGCTTCTGTGCCTGAAAGACAGTAATACAAATGAGTAGACAAAAAGAGATGTGAAACAAGTATGGCAGGAGCAGTTATATTGGATACGCTGAATCTGAAGTGCCTAAAGGATATTCCCCCTTCATGGAAACACAGTTTTGTCATGGCAAAGGGACTTGCATAACTCAATGAAACTATGAGCCATGCTACGCAGGGCAACCTAAGATGGATGGGACATAGTGAAGAATTCTGACAAATTGTGGTTCATTATAGGAGGTAATGGCAAAGCACTTCAGTATTCTTGCTGTGAGAACCCCAGGAACCATATGAAAAGGCAAAAAGATGTGAAACTGGAAGATAAGCCCCCATGTTAGTAGGTGTATAGTATGCTACTGGGGAGGAGCAAAGGGCAATTACTAATAGCTTCAGAAAAAATGTAGCAGCTGGGCCAATGCAGAAATGACACTCAGTAGTGGATGTGTCTGGTGGCGAAAGTAAAGTCCAATGCTGTAAAGAACAATATTGCATAGGAATCCGGAAAGTTAAGTCTGTGAATCAAGTTAAATTGGACATGGTCAAGTACGAGATGGCAGGAGTGAACACTGATGTCTTAGGAATTAGTGAACTAAAATAGATGGGAATGGGTGAATTTAATTCAGGTGACCAATATGTCTACTACTGTGAGCAAGAATCCCTTAGAAGAAATGGAGTAGCCATCATAGTCAAAAGAGTCTGAAATGCAATACTTGGGTGCAATCTCAAAAATGACAAGATAATCTTGATTTGTTTCCAAGGCAAATTATTCAACACCACTATAGCTGCTGTTGTGCTTAGTTGCTCAGTCATGTCTGACTTTTTGTGCCCCATGAACTGTAGCCCACCAAAATCCTGTAATCCAAGTCTATGCCTTGACCACTGACTCTAAAGAAGCTGAAGTTAACTGGTTAAAGCCTTCTAGAGCTAATACTGAAAAAGATGTCTTCTTGATCAGAGGGGATTGGAATGCAAAAGGAGAAAGTCAAGAGATACTTGGAGTAACATGCAAGTTTGGTTTTGGAGTACAAAATGAAGCAGGACAAAGGCTAACAGAGTTTTGTTGACATTGGTCATAGCAAACACTTTTCTAACAACACAAGAGATGACTCGACACATGAACATCACCAAATGTTCAATAGAAAATTAAATTGATTATATTCTTTGCAGCCAAAGAGGGAGAAGCTTAATATAGTCAGCAAAAACAAGGCCTGGAGCTGACTGTGGCTCAGATCATGAGCTCCTTATTAGAAAATTCAGGCTTAAATTGAAGAAAGTAGATAAAACAACCAGGCCATTGTGGCATGACCTAAATAAAATCCCTTATAATTTTACACTGGAGGAGAATAATAGATTCAAGGGATTAGATATGGTAGACAGAGTGCCCGAAGAACTATGGATGGAAGTTGGTAACACTGTATAGGAGGCAGTGATAAAAACCATCCATAAAAAAAGAAATGCTAAAAGGCAAAGTGGTTGTCTAAGGAGGCTTTACAATAGCTGAGGGGAGAAGAGAAGTGAAAAGCGCAGGAGAAAGGGAAAGATATACTCAACTGAGTGCAGAATTCCAGAGAACATCAAGGAGAGATAAGAAAGTCTTCTTAAATGAATAATGCAAAGAAATAGAGGGAGGTATAGAATGAGAAACACTAGAGATATATTCAAGAAAATTGGAGATATCAAGGGAACATTCCATGTAAGGATGGGTAAGGTACAGAACAGAAATGGTAGGATCTAAACGAAGAAAAGGATCTAAACGAAGCAGAAGAGATTAAGAAGAGGTGGTGATAATAAACAGAACTATACAAAAAAGGTCTAACCACAATGGTCACTCACCTAGAGCCAGATATCCTGGTGTGTGAGGTCAAGTGGGCCCAAGGAAGCATTACTACAAACAAAGCTAATCAAGGTGTTGGCATTTGAGCTGAGCTATTTAAAATCCTAAAGGATGATGCTATTAAAGCGCTACACTCAATATATCAGTAAATTTGGAAAACTTAGCAGCGGCCACAGAACTGGAAAAGTCAATTTTCATTGCAGTCCCAAAGAAGGTCAATTCCAAAGAATGTTCAAACTACTGTAAAATTGTGCTCATTTCATATGCCCATAATGTGCTTATGTGCATGCTCAGTTGTGTCTGACTCTGTGACCCCATGGACTGTAGAACATCAGGGTCCTCTCTTCATGGAATTTTCCAGGCAGGAATACTGGAATGGGCTGTCATTTCCTACTCCAGGAGATCTTCTTGACCCGGGTTTTGAACCCATGTCTCCTGCATTGGTAGGCAGACTCTTCCTCCTTGGAAGCCCTCTCATGCTAGTAAAGTTATGCTCAAAATCCTTCAAGCTAAGCTTTAGCAGTATGTGTACTGAGAAGTTCCAGATGTACAAGCTGGATTTAGAAAAGACAGAGAAACCAGTGATCAAATCACCAACATTTGTTGAATCATAGAGAAACCAGTGGAATTCCAGGAAAACATCTATGTCTGCTTCATTGACTATCTAAAAACCTTTGACCATGTGCATCACAACAAACTGTGGATAATTCTTAAAGAGATGGGAATACCAGATCACCTTACCTGTTTCTTGAGAAACTTGTATGTGGGTTAAGAAGCAAGAGTTAGAACTGGACATGGAACTGCACCATGCCAGGTTTCCCTGTCTTTCACTGTTTCCTGGAGTTTGCTCAAACTCACACCCATTGAATCAGTGATGCCATCCAATCTTCTCATCCTCTGTTGCCCCCTTCTCCTCTTGCCCTCAATCTTTCCCAGCATCAGAGTCTTTTCCAGTGAGTTGGCTCTTTGCATCACATGGCCAAAGTACTAGAGCTTCAGCTTCAGCATCAGTCCTTCCAATGACTATTCAGAGTTGATTTCTTTGTTGGTTTCCTTGTGGTCCAAGGGACTCTCAAGAATCCTCTTTAGCACCATAATTTGAAAGCATCAATTCTTTGGCGTTCAGCCTCTTTATGATCCAATTCTCATATCTGTACATAGCTACTGGAAAAAACCATAGCTTTGACTATAGGGACTTTTGTCAGCAAAGCGATGTCTATGCTTTTTAATAAGCTTTCTAGATTTGTCATCCGGAGAAGGCAATGGCACCCCACTCCAGTGTTCTTGCCTGGAGAATCCCAGGGACAGCAGGACTTGGTGGGCTGCCATGTATGGGGTCGCAGAGAGTCGGACACGACTGAAGCAGCAGCAGGATTTGTCATAGTTTTTCTTCCAAGCAGCAAGCGTCTTTTAATTTCATGGCTTCAGTCACTGTCTGCAGTGATTTGGAGTCCAAGAAAATAAAATCTGCCACTATTTCCATTGTTTTTTCTCCATCTATTTGCCATGAAATAAAGTGATGGGACTGGATGCCATGATCTTAACTTTTTGAATGCTGAGTTTTAGGCCAGCTTTTTCACTCCCCTTTTTCACTCTCATCAGGAGGCTCTTTAGTTACTCTCCACCTTCTGCATGGTATCATCTGCATATCTGAGATTATTGATATTTCTCCTGTAATCTTGATTCCAGCTTGTGATTCATCCAGCCTGGCAATTCATATTACATACTCTGCATATGAGTTAAATAAGCAGGGTGACAATATATAACCTTGATGTATTCCACTAAATTTTACACACGTGTTACCTGCTCACATGTCCTATTCCTGCAGCAGCTCTGGCTCTTTGGCTCATACTTATCCAAAGAACCTGTACATGTTTGATACACAGAAATGGAGAGACCTTTATGAACCACAGTGTTCCTAGCATCCCATGGGAGATAGATGTTATCTCAGCCCACACCTCTCTAAGATGCTTGAATGAGTTAAAAAACCTTTTTTTTTTTTTTAATTGGAGTATAGTTGTTTTACAGTGTTCTGCTTCTGCTGTACAACAAAGGGAATCAGCTATACGTATACATATATACCCCTTTTCCTTCTTCTTTTTTTTTTTTTTTGGATTTATTTCCCTTTTATGTCACCACAGAGCATTGAGTAGATTTCCATGTCCTGTATAGCAGGTTCTCATTAGCAATCTATACATTTGTGTGTGTGTGTGTGTGTTAGTTGCTAAATTGCATCCGACTCCTTATACTTCATAGACTGTAGCCGACCGAGCTCCTCTGTCCATGGGATTCTCCAGGCAAGAATACTGCAGTGGTTTGCCATGTTATGCTCCAGGGGATCTCCCCAATCCATGAATCGAACCTGTGTCTCCTGCATTGCAGGCAGATCCTTTACCATCTGAGCCATCAGGGAAGGCATTTTATACATAGTAGTGTGTATATTGTCAATCCTGTTGTCTCAATTCATCCCACCAACTCCTTTTCCCCTCTTGGTGTCCCCCTTGGTGACTCTATCTGTGTCTCTATACTTGAATAAGTTACTTTTACTAACTCAAATATTTATGAATATCACCATGCTTCTTCCCCATCTACCAATTCTTTCCTCTTCTATCATGATGACCTTAGTAACAAAAGAAGTAGGAGAGAATTGTGATATTTGATTTATTCAGAAGCCTTGCATTTTTTATGTAAGTCTCATAGTTTATAACCTCAACAAACAGGCTAGGAGAGAACAAGATGGTGGAGGAGTAGGTGGACATGGAGTACATCTCTCTTCATGGATACATCAGGAATACACCTTCAGACACAGAAATGAATGCAGAACACCAGCTGAGAGTGGACAGGAGTACCTGACCAGTGGAAAAGAATATGTAGAACCACAAAAACTCAGTAGGACAAAGGAACTAGGGGGAAAAACAGGAGTGTTAGTAGGACTGGACCTGCCCTCAGCAGGCGGGGGAACTGAAGCAGGGGTCCGATCCCCACAGTGGGGCAATTGTCTGAGTCAGAGGAGAAACATTTAAGGCTGAGAGTAAAACAGCTGATCTATGGCAGCCTAGATGGAATGAGAATCAGACAGTCTTTGCCACAGCCATACATACCCTAGACAGGGATGCAGGTCCCCTGGAAGGTGCAGCGGCTGGAAGCTGGAGTTTAGGGATTGTGGAGCAATCCCAGGGTGAGGGCTGCTGTTGACTGCGGAAAGACAGATCAAGGGGGTGTGAGGGAGGAGATTGTGGTGGGAAATGCCTGAGGAGGAAAGCTGGGTAGCCATGAAAGCAAGGAGATACTGCTGAGTCATGTGTAGAGGGTGGAACCATCACCATAGCCTCTCTCTTCCCACAGGCCAGCACTGGCAGCTGAACAATAGAGAGGCTGGCCAATCAAACACCTGACGCACTGAACTACAGAGTAGGACCCCACCCAGGGTGCCCCTTTAAGAACCTGATGCACCGATCTACAGAGTAGGACCCCAGCCAGGGGGGGCCCTTTATGTGCCTGACTCAACAAACAACAGAGAAGGACCTCAGGGAAGGGAGCCCTCTAAGTTCCTGAATGGGCGGAGCTACAGAGAAAGACTGGCCAAAGAGGCTTTCTAAACCCCAGCTACTAGAGGCTCAAAAAAGACTCTGATAGGGCCATAACTCCTGCAATGGAGGCAGTCCGTGTCCCTGCACACTTGGCTCTGCCAGGGTCCCCATAAGCCAAGCAGCTGTGCCACCTTCACGCTCAACTCTCACTGGGGCAGAGCTGCCACAGGTAAAAGAAATCTTCCATCTATGTGCACAGGGTTGCTTCGGTAGTGTCTTTGCAGCCCTGTAGACTGTGGCCTGCCAGGCTTCTCTGTCAGAAAAGGGGTTCTCCAAGCTAGAATACTGGAGTGTATTGGCCAATACTGGTTGCTATATCTTTCTAAAGCACTATATTTCCTGCTGCCCTAGCTGCCAACTCCTCTGAGTACCTGGTGATGCCAGAACCCCCGTAACTCAAACAGCTGCACCACCTCCACACCTGGCCCTCACAGAGGCAAACTCAAGTCCTCCAGAGCAGCCTCAGGAGCAAACCCCAGTGGATGACTCATAAGCAGAGGTGGAAATAAAACCACAGTTGAAACCCAGGGGCAGTGTGGCTAAAGAAGAAGACCCAAATCTTCCCACCAGCTGTACAATCTGCAGATTAAATCCACATGATCAACTAGGCAGACTCTGGGTCTAGGGAATACATAAAAGGTCATTGAGAGCTCCCACAAAAGAAAATACACTAGTTCTGATAGCTGTGGACATTGGAGGCAAGAACACACAGGAGTAGGACCAGATTAGAATCTGAGCTGCCCCCACAGCAGGTCCAGAGATTAGCATAGTGTTGGAGGGCATCCTAGGGAGGTGAGGTGGACTGTGACTCCCAGGGAAGGAAAGGACTCTGGCAGCAGGGACTCTAGAAAAACATTTATTCTTCCTATGTTTTGATTTGTTCTGTAGATTCTTTTGGATTTCTTTCTTTTCTTTCCCGTTTTTTCCCCCTCTGTTGTACTTGCTGATTTTAGTGGCACAATTAAATATAATTAAACTTTTGAATTTTTTTTTTTCTCAGTCACATTTTTATTGTTGTTATAAACCTCTACCTCTATGTTGGGCTTTTGCAGTTCTGTGGAGTTTTCCTTTTTTTTTTCCTCTTTCTCTCTTTTTTAAATTTTTTAAACTTATTATTATATTTTTGTACATTTATTCCTTTGTTGGCTTTTCCTACTGTTCTTTTCCCCTGCAGTTAATCTTTAATGTATATAAATCTTCTTTATCTACCTCTATTTAACTTTGCATATCTATTCTGTCTTTCCTTTTCTCTCAACATATTTGTTAGTTTTATTTTCATTGCTTCATTCCCCAGTTGGCACCTTGCTTTAGTTTTGTTTTCCAGTTTGTGCTTTAGATAGTTTTGTTATGGTAGATATAATTTTTGATTTCCTTTGTTCACCAGGTCAGTCTATTTTACTTTATTTTTGTTGGACTGTTTTGATTTTGGTTATGGGTGTATTTGTATATGTGTATATTCAATCACACTTTTTATTGTTATAAACCTCTGCCTCTACGTTGGACTTTTGCAGTTCCGTGGAGTTTTCCTTTTTTTTTAACCTTTTTGTTTTCTCCTTGCCCCCCATTTTTTCTTTTTCTTTTCTCTCTCTCTCTTTTTTTTTTTATAATTTTAATTCTTTAAAACTTGTTTTATTTTTTTCTATATTTGTTCCTTTGTTTGGCTTTCCTACTGTTCTTTCCCCCTTGTAGTTAATCTTTAATGTATACAAATCTTCATCTACCTCTATTTAACTTTGCATATCTATTCTTTCTTTCTTTACTTTCTTTCCTTTCCTCTCAACATATTTGTTAGTTTTGCCTTCATTGCTTTGTTCCCCACTTGGCTCCTAGCTTTAGTTTTGTTTTCCAGTTTATGCTTTAGTTAGTTTTGTTCTTAAATATAATTTTTGATTTCCTTTCTTGCCGGGTCAATCTACTGTACTTTGTTTTTGTTGGACTGTTTCGACTTTGCTCATGGGTGTTTATGTATATGAGCATATTCCATTATTTTAATTATTATTTGCCTGATTTTGTAACTGCCATTTGTCTGGGGTTCATTTTTGGTTTCTCATTTTTGGGTATTTGTTTTAATCTCACTTGTGGAACAAGTGAAAATTCCACAACAAACCACTTGTGGAATTTTCAGTCCTGAACAGAGATCAAGCCCTGAGCCTTTGGAGTGGGAGCACTGACTCCAAGACCCTGGACTACCAGAGAAGTAACCTTATGGAGTATTAAATAGTGAGAACTCACACAAGGGAAACCACTTGAATACAAGATCTGGCATCATCCAACCATCAGTAGCACCCTGTGCAGGATGCCTCATCTAAACAACAAACAAAACAAAAATACATGTATACCTGTGGCGGATTCATTTTGATATTTGGCAAAACTAATACAATTATGTAAAGTTTAAAAATAAAATAAAATTAAAAAAAATAAAAATCATAAAAATCATAAAAAAAAAAAAAACCACACAAAAAAACAAAAATACAAACCCAATCATCAGCAGATAGGATTACCACCTCATTCAGCCTTGCTCATCAGAGGAAAAACAAATGAACAAACACAAACTCAACACAAATCTCACCCTATACAAATCTTACACAAACCACTGGACCAAACTGAGTAAGTTTAGTCGCTCAGGGGTGTCCAACTCTTTGTGACTCCATGGACTGCAGCATGCCAGGCTTCCCTGTCCATTGCCAGTTCCTGGAGTTTACTCAAACTCAAGTCCTTTGAGTCGGTGATACCATCCAACCATCTCATCCTCTGTCGTCCCCTTCTCTTCCTGCCTTCAATCTTTCCCAGCATCAGGGTCTTTTCCAATGAGTCAGTTCTTTGCATCAGGTGGCCAAAGGACTGGAGTTTCAGCTTCAGCATCAGTCCTTCCAATGAATATTCAGGAATGATCTCCTTTAGGAGAGACTGGTAGGATCTCCTTGCAGTCCAAGGGACTCTCAAGAGTCTTCTCCAATAGCACAGTTCAAAAGCATCAGTTCTTAAGCACTCAGCTTTTTTTATAGTCCAACTCTCACATCCATACATGACTACTGGAAAAACCATAGCTTTGACTAGATGGATCTTTGTTGGTAAAGTAATGTCTCTGCATTTTAATATGCTGTCTGGGTTGATCATAACTTTTTTTTCCAGGAGCAGTAGTCTTTTAATTTCATAGCTGCAGTCACCATCTGCAGTGATTTTGGAGCCCCCCAAAATAAAGCCTGTCACTATTTCCACTGTTTCCCCATCTATTTGCCATGAAGTGATGGGATCAGACGCCATGATCTTAGTTTTCTGGCACCATACACAAAGATAAACTCAAAATGGATTAAAGACCTAAATGTTAAGAAGAGAAACTATAAAACTCTTAGAGGAAAACATAGGCAGAACACGCGATGACATAAATCAAAGCAAGGTCCTCTATGACCCACTTCCGGGAATAATGGAAATAAAAACAAAACAAGTGGGACCTGATTAAACGTAAAAGCTTTTGAACAGCAAAGGAAACTATAAGCAAGGTGAAAAGACAACTCTCAGAATGGGAGAAAATAATAGCAAATGAAACAACTGACACAGGATTAATTTCCAAAATATACAAGCAGCTCATATAACTCAATGCCAGAAAAACAAATAACCCAGTCAAAAATTGGGAAAAAGACCTAAACAGACATTTCTCCAAAGAAGACATACAGATGATTAACAAACACATGAAAAGATGCTCAACATCACTCCTTATTAGAGAAATGCAAATTAAAACTACAATGATATATCACCTCATGCTGGTCAGAATGGCCATCATTAAAAAGTCTACAAACAGTAAATACTGGAGAGGGTATGGAGCAAAGGGAATGCTTTTGCACTGTTGGTGGGAATGTAAAATGATACAGCCACTATGGAAGATGGTATGGAGATTCCTCAAAAAACTAGGAATAAAATTGCCATATGACCCAGCAATTCCCCTTATAGGTATATACCCTGAGGAAACCAAAATTGAAAAAGACACATGTATCCCATTGTTCATTGCAGCACTATTTACAGTAGCTAGAACATGGAAGCAACCTAGATGTCCATCAACAGATGAATGGATAAAGAAGTTGTACATATACATAATGGAATAGTACTCAGCCATAAAAAGGAATGTATCTGAGTCAGTTCTGATGAGGTGGATAAACCTAGAACCTATTATACAGAGTGAAGTGAGTCAGAAATAGAAAGATAAATATAGTATTCTTACACATATATACGGAATCTAGAAAAATGATGCTGAAGAATTTATTTATAGGGTAGCAATGGAGAAACAGACATAGAGAATAGACTTATGGACATGGGGAGAGGGGAAGAGAGGGTAAGATGTATGGAAAGAGTAACATGGAAACTTACATTATCATATGTAAAATAAATGGCCAACAGGAATTAGCTGTATGGCTCAGAAAACTCACACAGGGGCTCTGTACCAACCTAGAGGGGTGGGATGGGAAGGGAAATGGGCGAGAGGCTCAAAAGTGAGGGGATATATGTATATCTATGACTGATTCATGAGGTTTGACAGAAAACAACAAAATTCTGTAAAGCAATTATCCATCAATAAAAAATAAATTAAAAAAACCCCAACAAGCTATCATGAGATAATATCATAATACATGATATTATCCCTAGACTATACACCATAATTCTGGAATTACAGAGATTTTTATAATCCAGGTACAGAAAAATATTTGAGTTGACCAAGATTTTCAAGATTTTCTGTAACATATTAAGGAAAAACCCAAACAAACTTTTTGGTCAACTCAATATATTGTTTGTTATCTTTTACTTTTGTATATATTTTTCCTCACAGGGGCCCTTA